>NC_062219.1:47646055-48271055 GCF_902686445.1 Sciurus carolinensis | reverse complement strand
TTATACACTGAAGATTTGTGCACTTCACAGTATTTATGTTTACCTCAATGAATATCATAGAATTTAATTATCAAGAAAACAGAGTAATCATGAACCTCTTTATAACATAAGAACTTTGACTAGTCACTCTGCATACTCTTGTCTTTTGATTGACACTTTTGATTTTCAAGTATAACATGTGCAGTCAAAAAATTTAAAGACAAATAATGGATGTCATGTGCTTAGTATAAGGCATATCCTTAAGAAAAATAGCTCTTTATTATATTTTAAAACTTAAAGACTCATTCTCTTCAAGAAAGTTAGTCAATGGAAATATTTAAAAAATAAATAAACATCCTTCATGTTTTATAATATTCTGGAGATTTAAATATATTTACGTGGTTATTATTTCTTAGATTCTCATTAAAACTCTGCAAGTCTTTCATATTTTATTCCTGATCTAAAAATTAGATACACTCAGTGATCTGCCAGAAAATTATGCTATCAGGACTGTGAGCCATATCTGCTGAATTCAAGTTGATTAAAACCATTGATTGCACTAACCACTCTCTTAAATCTACCAAAAGATGTAGTGAAGTACTATTTTTCTTTTCATGGAACGTGGAGTAAAGTGATCCTTTCAAGGTCAAACATGCAAAACGATGAGGATTGGTTTCAAATATCACCTCTGAGTCAAAGTGTTACAGCTACTTTATCCATAGTATGCCACCTATTCACACCCTCCATGAACATTTGGGGAATGCTTAGATTGCCACAGATTGGAAAGGTTGTCTTCTGTTAGTGAAGCAGACATTTAGTTAAATATGTCTACTGCAGTAGAAAATGCAGAAATTTTCATTGAGGAAGTAATGAAGAAATATACTCCCATGGTTTCTAGCTGATGACCTCTAAATTCTGAGTACTAACTATTAAAACTGGTTTCAAGGTCATAAGTAATATAAATTGTTAGGCATTTGTGATAATCAAAATTTTCAGAGAAAATAGATAATAAAATTGGAAAATGGCAATATTGCCAGAATCCCAGCATGTGTGATTTTATTCACTTGACTGTAAATGCTGACGTGAAAAAGAAAGGTCACATAAAGTTTCTCCAGTAATTTTGAATTCTAAGATGCCATTAGGTGAATTTTCTTAAATATAAAAGCTAATAAAGATAATATGGAACTAGTAACATGACTCATATTATTTATTAATATTCTCTTCCTTACTCATTCCTTAAATAGATGAAGCTATACCTTTTCTCTATAAACTAGCAAATCGTAGATAACTTCATCTCCAAATTGATGTCAGTATTAAAGATGTCTATATAATCAAAACTATCTATGTCCCAGAAAAGTCCCTGCTGTTGTACTTGCACACTCCTGACTTTGGATTACAGCAATTCTTTGTCCTTTATTACATGGGAAAACTTAAATTACCATTTTCTTTCATTACAATATATTATAATTTCAGAGCTATTTAAGTAATGCACAAAAATCACAGAGAGTAGACAAATGGAAATTGCTAAAAATAATTCAATAAATAATAATCGAAGCAGGACAATCAAAGAGGAAAGTCATGTTAAAAATTTTAAAAGGCAAATTTAGACTCTTTTAAGGCAATTTAACTAAATAGTCTCATTTTTCTTTAAATATTACTTACCAAGCCCACTCTCCTTATTGGTTCTGGGAAGTTAGATCATAAGAGGAAAGGTAATAAAGTTCATCTCATTGTTGTATACCACTCAGTTCTTTTAGAGCTTCTCCAATGTTCTGATGTTCTGGAGTGAATTCAAATAGAATTGCTCTGAATAAGGTACAGAAGAAATACTGACACCATTCATTCCTTACAAACTATACATTCAGCTCAAAGCTCATATAAAAATATTAAAATACATTTTTTCATAGATTTGTTAACCATTTGTATTTCTTCTTCTGCAAAATGCCTGTTCAGTTCTTTTGCCCATATATTGATTGGGTTATTTGGTTTTTTTGGTGTTAAGTTCTTCGTATATCCTGGAGATCAATAATGCTTTATCTGAGGAACAGGTGGCAAAGATTTTCTCCCATTCTGTAGGCTCACTCACTGTTCTTAATTGTTTCCTTTGCTGTGAAAAAAACTTTTTAGTTTGATACCATCCCATTTACTGATTCTTGATTTTATTTCTTGCACTTTAGGAGTCTTGTTGAGGAAGTCAGTTCCTAAGCTGACATGTTGGAGTTGGTCTACATTTTCTTCTAGTAGGTACAGGATCTCTGGTCTAATGCCTATGTCCTCCATCCACATTGAGATGAGTTTTACTCAGGGTGAGAGATAGGGGTCTAATTTCATTTTGCTATATATGGATTTCCAGTTTTCCCAGCACCATTTGTTAAAGAAGCTATCTGTTCTCCAATGTATGTTTATGGAAACTTTGTCTAGTATGAGATAACTGTGTGTTGGTCACTGTGTCTTCTATTCTATACCATTGGTCTTCATGTCTGTACTGGTACCAATACCATACTGTTTTTGTTATGATAGCCCTGTAATATAATTTTAGGCCTGGTATTGTGATACCTCCTGCTTCACTTTTCTCACTAAGGATTGCTTTGCCTATTGTGGTCTTTTTGTTTTTCCAAATGAATTTCATGACTGCCTTTTCTATTTCTATGAAGAACATCATTAAAATTATAATAGGAATTACATTAAATCTGTATAGCACTTTTGGTAGTGTGGCCATTTTGACTATATTAATTCTGCCTATCCAAGAACATGGGAGATCTCTGACAATTAGAGAAATTTGAATTAAAACTACACTGAGATTCCATCTTACTCCAGTCCGAGTGGCAATTATCAAGAATAAGTGTTGGTGAGAATATGGGGGAAAGGTACACTCATACATTACTGGTGGGAATGCAAATTGATGCAACCACCGTGGAAGGCAATATGGAGATTCTTCAGGAAAGCTGGAATAGAACCACCATTTGACTTATTTATCCACTCCTTTTAAGTACCAAAGGACTTAAAATCAGCATACTATAGTGATGCAGTGATATCAATATCTGTAACAGCTCAATTCAAAATAAGTAAGCTATGGAACCAACCTAGATGCCCTTCAATAGATGAATGGATTAAGAAAATATGGTATATATTCACAATGAAATACTACTCATACATAAAGAATGAAATTATGACATTTGCTAGTAAATGGATGGAACTGGGGACTATCATGCTAAGTGCAATAAGCCAGTTCCAGAAAACCAAAGGCTGAAATTTCTCTCTGATTTGTGGATGCTGACACACAATACTGGTGGGGAGTGGAAGGAGAAAAGGGAAAATAGACAATCATTGAATTAGACAAAGAGGAAGGAAGGGTAGGGAGGGCGATGGGAATAGGGAAGACAGTAGAATGAATCAGACATAACTTTCCTATGTTCATATATGAAAGCATGTGAAATTCCACATCATGTATAGCCACAAGAATGGAATCCTAATTAGAATAAGTTATATCCCTAAATGTGTAATATGTCAAAATACATTCTACTGCTATGTATATCTAAAAATAACAAATAAATTAAAAAATATTAAAATACAAATCAAAAAGCATGCAAAAACATTGCATAAAGATTAAGTGGAGTAATAAATAAGGACTTTTGCTAAGAGCAGAATCTCTATTGCTATGAATATTCCACGAAGATTAAGAATTTTAATCATGCTACTTCCCTGTCTGGAGAAAGTTTCATTCAACCTCTGTCTAGATTTCTTATTAGTCCAACTCCTTCATATGAACAGCTCCTTAAGAGCCATCTTTGTAGCTGGTTTGACTCAGTTCTATTGCCAAGACAAGAGTCTTGTGGACAGGAGTCTTTTCTGCATTCTAGGCAGGATAAAAGCCTACTTCTTCAGATTATACTGAATGACCTAGGATAGAAGAAAGGCAATTCAAAATAAAGAAACAGACAAGGGAGGCACCCAACTGAACTCTGTGGGATGCAGGATAGATGAGGGGACAGCTTGTGATTGAGAAAGGATGATCCCTAGCAAATGATGCAGCCTCAGAAGTTCTTGCAGAGAACCAAAATGCCCAAGACATTTTTTGTACTTATTTACTGTGTTGGGTCTTAGGTAACTTCTCGTCTTCATTTGTCCCCATTATTTCCTCAAGTTATTCTACATTGTTTACTAATATTTTAACAAAAGGATTGTTTACAGAGATTCAAAGAAGAGTGCTAGGAATCAACTGCTCTATCAACTTTACACATGCAGCTCTAAACCCCCATTGTACATTTGCATATCTGGCCCTATCTATTTCCTCAATTCATCTGGACAAGATTGGGCTTTCAGTAATTCCCTGTTCTGAAGTTATATTGCTTAAAAGTAGTGTGGTCAGCAAAACTTGTTTGGCAAGGTAAAGGTCTTACATAAAATATGGGGTTAAAAAAATGAAATGGCAGTAAATACAACTTTAAAGCAGTAAGCAAACTTTCTAGTTGACATCTGTTTTTAAACCAAACTATATTTATTCATTAAAATCTGCTTTGGTAGGTAAGTCTTTTTTTTTTAATCTTCTCCATCATGAAACACTGCAGTTTTCTGCTGAGACAAATTCTTTCATAAGTTTTATGCTATGCAGACTCAGTGCCAGCTCCAGAATTTCTATAATAAAAAGAGTTTATGAGTAGTTTTCCAGTTGGAAGATAGAAACTTGACTTGAAACAGTATTTACTATAGTAAGAAAATTTCTCCAAGTTTACTTGGGAATGCATGGACATGGGAATATAAAAGTCCTCCTAGCTACTCCTTTTATATCACTATAATATAAACCATGATTCTTTGTACAGTTTTCAAAGAGACCTTATTAATGTCATATGCATAGCTCTTCTTTGCTTTTAGTTATCCACTAAAAGTCTCATCAAATACCCATTCAGACACCTAGAATCTTCACAAGGTACACTTTGCCTTTCTGAACATGGCATTTTAACCATACATTGAAATGGTAGGGTATATAACAAATAGATTTATTTGTACCACATGACCTAATACACCTGGAAATCCCCATGTTCTGCTTCTGAAAGTTTGAAAGGCATTAATTTAAGTGCATCTTGAATTCAACATTGGTGTTTTAGTCAGTTATTTGTTGCTATGACCAAAAGACCTGACAAGAATAACTAGAGGAGGAAAAGTTTATTTTGGCTTATGGTTTCAAAGGCTTAGTCCGAGTTCATCTCACTCCATAGCTCTAGGCCTGAGATGAAGCAGAACACTATGGCAGGAGGGTGTGGAGGAGGAAAGCTGCTCAACTCATGGCAACTCGGAAGCAGAGAAAAAGCACACTCATCAGAGACAAAATGGGAACCCCAAAGATACACCCCCAGTGACTCACTTCCTCCAGTCACACGCTGCCTTTACAGTTACCACCCAGATAATCCATATTAATGGATCAATCCACTGATTCAGTTACAGCTCTCAATCTAACCATTTCACCTCTGAACATTCTTGCATTGCCTTACACATGAGTTTTTGGGGGACACCTCATATCTAAACATAACAATTGACTTGCTTTCTTTGCGGAGGACTATACTACACGGTCATGGCTAGAAGAGCCAAAATGGATGCATCACTAATAGGATAATTAACAAGGGGAAAAAAATTCAGAATCCTCTTTCCTAAGTTTCCACTGTTCTTCTCAATAATGTGCTCTTTATTGTTCTCTAGCTAGATCATATACTACCTGAAGCAGAGTTAGTTTTATTTGTATTTTCTCCACCCTATGATTTCTAACATAAGTCTAGGTAAAAATAGTATCAAAAAATAAATATTTGAATCATATGTTGGACAAGAAATGAAATTCTACAAGCAGACAAGAAAGGAGTATTGCAGAGATAATACCACTTGTCAAAACTTTAAAGCATGGGGCAGTTATAATAGTGGAAAGCAGAGGATATGTGCTACGGTTTACAAAGGTAGTCTACATAACCATTCAACTCCTCTTCCTGGTCAAAGGAATACCTGGTGAACATCAACAATGCTACAAGAACTGAAT
Organism: Sciurus carolinensis; assembly: GCF_902686445.1. Taxonomy (NCBI): domain Eukaryota; kingdom Metazoa; phylum Chordata; class Mammalia; order Rodentia; family Sciuridae; genus Sciurus; species Sciurus carolinensis. The sequence goes on along the minus strand of NC_062219.1, from coordinate 48,265,054 downwards.
TTGAGGCCCAAGTCTCTCCCAGCCCCTACCAGCAGGAATAACTGCTAGATATCACTGGGTCTTTGCCACAGTTCTTCCCTTTTCCCACCATGTTTTCCTTCCAGGTCTTTCTATGGCCAGTTTCTTCTCATTCTTCAGGATTCAGCATTTGTGTAATTCCAACACAAACCACTCCAGCTAATCAGACCTCCCATTTCAATCAGTCTGTATTAAAATATCTATTATCTTCTTTATATTTAGTGAGTTTTTTTTTTTTTTTTCATCAGTCCATGCTCTCATCTGGCAATAAGACTTGAGCTCCTTAGGGCGACCTCTGCACACCTACTGTTCAAAATATTCCAGCAACAAAAATGGCACCTGACCCACAATGGCACTCTACAATGGGCTGAATGTTTGTATGCACCCAAAATTCATATGTTAAAGCCCAGGTCTCAATGTGATGATATTAGGAGATGGTACCTTTGGGAGATAATTAGGTTTAAATGAGGCCATGACAGTGGAGCCATAAAGAGGAGATCAGGGTCCCCATAAGAAGAGATACCATATGAGGATACAGTGAGAAGGTGACTATCTGCAAACCAAGAAGAGTGCCCTTACCCAAATCAGGATTGTCTGGAAGCTTGATTTTAGAATTTCCAGTGTGCAAAACTGACAAATAAGTATTTTATTTTCTACGTTATCCAATCTATTATATTTTGTTACTATGTCCCAAATGGATTAAGACATACTCAGTATATGTGTCTTTGCTAATTTTGACTATTCTGAGCCAGTGTTGAAGAAAGCAAGGTAATGAGTCATGTCAGCTTCCAAGCTGGAAAGAGTTTTAATATTAGTCTTTCTACCCTTATTCTGGCACCAAGAACACCAAAAATAAGCTCTGGGTATACGTACAATGTCTGAGACACAGTATCCTCATTCTGCATGTTTTGGAGCCAGTTGATATTACTAACCATAATAAATCCTATTATTAACTAAAATTTATTCAGTGATTATTAAGTCATGTAATATTCTAAATGTTTTACCAATACAATTTCTTTGATCCTCACAAAAACACCCTGCGGTAGGTTTTATCATGTTTTTCATTTTACAAATGAGGATACTAAGTCACAAAAAGGAAATGTGATATACTTGCATCAGTTTTCCATCTTTGATTTTAATTTCCAGCAGGATTAGAGTTGCAACATGAATATTTGCCTTTTTCTGGCTAGAATTTATATTCCCACCTGACTCTGGAAGCTCCCAGTAGTAGTCAATTTCATGTTACTACAAAGAAATACCTGAGGCAGGTAACTTAATAGAAAGAAAGGGTTTATTTAGCTGGCAGTTTGGGAGGTTCACAGTCCAAATGGCATAATACAGGATTGGTAATGGCTGCCTCTGGGCTGCATCACCATGCTGTATGAATAGCAGTGGTGGGGAGTGCATGTCAGAGAAACACGCTTACAACTCCAACCAAGTAGGGAGAGAAAACTAGCCACCCAGGATCCCTCAATCCCCTTAGAGGGCACCCTGCCAATGACCTAAGGACTTCCCACTAGACCCCACCTCTTAGAAGTCCACAGAACCTCCCAATTGCACTACCCTGGGGACCAAAGTTTTATGTATGGAGCTTTTAGGGACATTCATACAAACCATAGTACTCCCTTTACTAAGCAGATAGAAACTTCCTTCAGGACTTTGCATCTCTAACTCAGGAATGCCTTACGTTTCATGTCTGAAGACAATGTGATTTCTTCCAAGTAGTATTCCCTAACTTCCAACCTTTAGGTTAAGAGTGTGTTGTCTAAATCTGGAATGTCCCTTAAAGTTTCATGTGTTGAGGGCTTGTTCCCCATTACAGCAATGTACAGAGGTGGAACTTTTGAGAAGTGATTGGATCATGAAGACTCTGACCTCATCAGTGGATTAATCCGTTGATGGGTTCACAACTGATAGAATTATTGGGACTGGATGGAAACTGTGGGAGTGGGGCCTAATCGGAGGAAGTCCGTCACCGGGCATGTGCCCAAGAAAAGTACTTATTATCCCTGAACCCATTATCACCCCCCTTCTCTATCTCTCTTCTTCCTTGCTGGCATGAGCTAAGTAGCCTTGTTTCACCACACCTGGCTGTCATGATGTTCTGCCTCACCTTAAGTAAGTCCAGAAACAATGGAGTCAACTGACCATGGATGGAAATCTTTTAAATCCATGAGCCAAAACAAATCTTTCCCCCTCTAATTTGATTTCCCCAGGTACTTTGTCATAGTTACAAACAGTTATCTAACAATGTCATTTCTAAACTTTCACATGAAACCCATGCTACTGCTATTGTAGCATTTCTCACACTATAATAGATTATTTATATTCCTAAATACTCTTTGGGGATAGAAACTATATTATTTCATGTAATATCTGACTGAGAAATTTATCTTTGTTATACTGATGCTCCCACAGGGACTGGTACACTGTGAGGCATTGAGTAAGAAAATGTTGTAAAGGAATGAAGGAACCAGTAAATGAATCCTATGTCTTAACATCCATTCTGACATGAATGGAGTGATTTCCTAGTCCTTTTCTTTTTTTAAGAAAGGGGGATGGTGATGAGTAAGGTAGAGGCAGGGGTGGGGAGGGTAAGGGAAGTTATGGGATTGAGATTGATCAAATTATGTGCATATAAGAATATGTCACAATGAAACCAACTATTCTATATTATTATAATATACCAGTTAAAATTATTTTACTGCATCATGTACAACCAGAAGAATGAGAAGTTATACTCCATTTATGTACGATGTGTCAAAATGCATTCTACTATCATGTATAACTAATTAGAACAAATTTTAAAATGAAAGAAAGTTAAAATATTATTTCCCACTATCCCTCAGTCTTTCCAGTTTTCAGATTCATGTGTATCTGTCCCGATCTTTTCCTGCACATTTATAGAAATAATTGTACCCCATAGAATGAATAATACATAGTATTGTGACTGGTTTGTTGCTGTTACATAAAAGTCACATCATTTGTATTAAAAATTATTTTAAAATGAATGGGGGTGGTAGTGACAGAAATATATATATGCATATATATGTATATAATGTATGTATACATATATTAATTATATATGCATACATATACTTGTACATGTGTATATATGCATATAATGAAATTCTAACAAGATACCATTTGTGTATAAAGTGGGAAGGCAAGACCTAAGGAGTCCTTAACACATTTTACATTCCTTCAAAAACAGCTTGTAAGGAAGCACCACCTTCTTAGAAGAGGGAATTTTCCTGTGCTGCATTCTCATCTGAAGCACTATGGGCCCTCCCTCAAGATGTAAGAACTACTACATTACCATCACTCTAGGTTCAGGAGTTCCTATGCCACTTACATATGGTTATTCATTCTAATATAGTTTGTATTTGCTGTCAGTCCTTTCCCACAGAGTTTGGTCTTTTCAGATTCACATCTGCAATTTTTACTGTTCCCCACTTCCTGTCAGAGCCACAGAGAGCTATTTCCCTAACGTACTACTGCAACATGATCACATTCCTATTAAATAAAGGTCAAACACAGGCACTGTCTGTTCCTCAGGCTGGTGTGGCTGCTCTGACTGATTACTACTCTTAACAATATTGATGGCCTGATTAGATTCCAATTACAACTCCCTTCAGTCTGGTACCTAATTGAATTAAAATCTGGAGGCTTCAACTGCACAAGCTGCCTCTGCTCTTAAAATATGCAGATGGTCTTTAAGGAAAGATACACTGCTCCCAACTAAATTATATACACAATAGGCATGGCTGATCTCTTCTGGTGTTAAGCTCCAAAATAGGTGTGTCTGTTGTGCAGGAGCCTAAGAGCCAGTTAGTAAAATAATTTTAAATTCCTAAGAGAAAAATATTCTGACTAGAAAGACCACAGAGACAAAGTTGAATATGTATTCATTTAGTAACAAAAAACATTGTTGGGTGTTTATTCTCTACTCAGAATGCTAGTCAGTGGGGACGGATAATAACTGAGGAGAGGTCTCTGCCCCCATGCACCTCATAATTGAACAAGTCAGTCAGTCAACAGAACCATTGATTAAGGCATGTGGTCTTACCTGTAAGAAAGATTTAGAATCCTTTCACACACAGAATTCTACAGCAAAATATTTTCCAAAGCATGAAACTCATTCTAAATCCCAGACAAAACTTTCAAAGATGTGGGATGATGGCAGAAAGGTGTATATGCCATCGGATTTGCCAGAGCAACCACCTCTGCTAATGATGATGTTATTAGAGATACTATCATCTGAGCCACCGATCCTCAGTTAATTATAATGGGAGATTACTATGAAAGCACAGGAAACACCTGAGAAGCCATGAAAGAAAACTTTAATACTAAGACCACTGCCATCTCTCTTCGGTCAACCTTCCAGCAACACTATATAGTATTTCTTGGTGGCTTTTAAGACCATGGACTTCAGATACAGCCCGTGTTAATTTACATCTTTATCTTGCTAATTTCTTAGTTTTGACCTCTAAGTAGCCTCTCTTATTCTTAAACTGTTCCTTGACAGGTAGAAATGAAGTCTGATTTCTCTAGAGGGTCCCCCATAAAGCTCTATTGAGATTTTCTACAAGTGGCAATTAACAACATGTTTAAAGACATCCCTGGCAGATAAATGGTATCAAATGTGGTAGGCATGTTGATGTACTGCCTAGATCCCCCTTAGGAAAAAAGGACTTGTTCCTCCAGCAGCTGGGAATGCTGATGAAAATTTACTTTCAATCACCAAACTTAAACTGAACAAAAATGCCCTGCTCCAAATTATAAGTCCTTTCAAGATAAGTTCATGTTCACACACCATTGTGGGAATATAAAGGCCCTGCTCCTGCATCTCTACTTGAAAGCTCTAAAGGGCCATCCGAACTAGCTTAATGGTTCTCATAGGATTCACTAATGCAATTATAGGGAATAACTGCAGTTCAATCTAACCAATTCTTCTTTCACCTTCTTTTCATAATGCAATACTAATTCCCAATAAATGTCCTGCTCATTAATCCCTGTTTCCAAACACAATTTGTGACCCCAGATTAACTAATTTAGAAATATTGTTGCTTCCTGCTCTAAAACTGTGTACAAATAGGAAGTCTGGAAATAATTTTCAATTGTCATTTATTGAATTTGGTAGTGTTGGCAAAGGAATTAAAAAATTAAGAACATATAAGATCTTCTAGCCTAAGTAAAACTTTTGTGCCTGAAGAAATGGATTTGACCAGCTTCAAGGCTCTTCTTCTTCCTCAGCCTCCACTAAGGTGATCTCTTGCTTGAATACAAAATCAGGAAATAAGACAGAGAAAAGAAGAACAAGAAGCAAGAATTGGTGAAAACTGCAGCATTTGGGGAAGAGGTTGGGAATAGTAGTAGATATAAGCAATGAATGGGAGAGAAGAAAAGGGAGGTCATAAGAATCAGTACTGGGAAATCAGTCTCTGTGATCAGGTAGAATTGATACCAGGGATGCAAGAATAGTTAGACATATGCAAATTTATAAATGTGATACATCACAATAACAGAATGAAAGAAAAAACATATGCTCATCTCCATGGATACATAATAAGCATTTGAAAAAACTGGACATCGCTTTGTGATTAAAAATGAAAACTTAGCAAATGGAAAGAACATTCCTCAACACAAGAAAGGCCACATATAATAAACCACAGCTAACATCATACCCAACAGTGAAATTAGAAAGTTTTTCCTCTAAGCTTATTCAATGAATTGAATACTACATGTATTCAATGTAGTACTGGAAATCCTAGCCAGAGCAATCAGGCAAGAAGAAGAAATAAAAGACATACAGCTTGCAAAGGTGGAATTTAAATTGTTCCTGTTTGCAGATGACATAATCTCACAGATAGAAGCCAAACAAAACAACTCTTTAAAGATTCCACCAAAAAAGCTATTCAAACTAATAGTCTATAAGGTCATAAATACAAAATCTACATACAAAAATAAAAATGTTTCTATGCACTAACAATGAATGAACTATCTGAAAAAGTAATTGGGAAAGCAATCTCATCTACAATAGCTGCAAAAATAAAATACATTTATCTAAGAAGGTGAAAGGTGTACAGAAAACCATGAAATACCCAAGAATGAAATTAAAGCAATAATATTCTTAAATGTCCCTAGTATCCAACACAATCAGGATCAATGTTTCAAAGAAAATCTTCATAGAAATGGAAAAAAAAATCCTAAAATTCTTAAGGAATCATAAAACACCCAGAATAGCTAAAGCCAATAAAGCAATCTTGAGCAAAAAGAACGAAGTTGGAGGGCAGTTTCAAGATGGCGAAATAGAGAAGGTCACTTTCCTGGCTGCTCTGTGGAATGAAACCAAGAAAGCAGAGAGGCAGATTTTCAGCAAGGTGAGTGAATAAAAAAAGTGTATGGAGGGGACTTTACTAGAATTTAATACTAAACATTCAAAGCAGATCAGGGACTCAGGAGACTGGATATAATAAAATAAGGAAGAAATCCCCAGCACCACAGCCACTCTTGGAGCCGGAGGCACCAGCCAGAGCAATAACTCCATGAGCAAAAGAAACCCACATTTTCTGGAGGCCTTAGGCATGTTTGGGTATGGAGTTAGAGAGCAAAGACACTGCCTGACTAAACTAAAAGGTGTGCTGCACAATATACTTGTAGGGAAAAGAGTCCATCCCTCCCTGTATGGAGGACAGAGGAAGGAACAATTTTTCAGCCACAGTGCAGGGGCCAGCAGCTAGGGGAGCCAATTTCTGGACCAAATACCTGCCCAAAATACCAGCTGACAAACCCACACTGCATGACATGGAGTATACCTAAGTGACCAGGATAAAATCAAACATGGACAGAGGTTTACACAGGGAACTACTGGTCATGGACACCCATCTGGCTCTTCTCCTTTCCCTCCAATCCAGTTGCTTCCAGGACTGATGGGAGAGACATGCCTGGCCTGGAATTTGGGGGCAGGAGAAATTGAGTTTGGAGACTGAACCCAAGACCAGGAAACATGGGATCTGCAGTCAATGAAGTGGTCTAAGATTTAGATCCTCCACCACATGAGTGGAACCCCAGGATATCCCAGGAGAACAGTTTTCCAGTATGGATTCACAATTGCTGGGCCCTGGAAGTATGCTGATTTAAAATCTCCAGACCAACTGGCATTCCTAAGCCTAAACCCCACCTCCAGGAGCTCCACCTATGGGGGTGGAGCAAGCATCATGTTCAGACAACTCCATCTAACACTGATGAGAGGGAAGCTGAGAATCTTTTCAGTGGCAATGGAAACAATTCTTTAACTTTTCTTTGAGATCTTTTTTATTGTTGTTTTCTCTCTCTCTCTCTCTCTCTCTCTCTTTCTCTCTCTCTCATTCTTTTTTCTTTTCTCTGTTTAATTATCACCTTAGTGGTTCATTAATATTAATTCATATTCATATTTGTTTTTTTCTCATTACTAGCATTTTGAAACCAATTACTTTTCATGTATCAGGTTTTTTTTTTGAGAACTAGGATGTTTGATTACTACATTTCAGTTTTATTTTGTATTTTTTAATTTTTTAATTTTTTTAATTTTTCCTTTGTATATGTTTTTTCTCTCTCTTATCTCTTTCCCTTGATTATCTTTCTCTCTTCTGCTAACAGGCAATCTCTATTGTTCTCTTTTTCTCTCCTCCTTTAAATTTTACTTCTATCTTCTCTCTTCCTCTCTCATAATCATCACATCCTGCATCACTTCTGTTCTCTCCTTTTCTATCATTTGAAATTGTAAACCCTTTTCCAAACTTACTGTTTCTATTGTAGACAATAACTGATCATATCATTTCTGTTTATTGTGTTATCACTGTAGGCATCATAGCAGGAACTATTGGTTTAATGCTGTATATTATCTGTATTGGTTGTTGTTATTATTAGTATCCCCCAAAACAGTGAGGAACTGGAAACTTTCAGGGACATTATAAGTCCACAGGGTAAAAACTCGACTGCTTCATATCCACATTGTTATATGGGTAGAATACAAACAACATGAATAAGCAAGAAAACAAATTACCCCAAACAAACCGAGATACTTCAATAATAGAATCCATTGAAACCACAGTGGAAGAAACATCAGAGGAGTTTAGAATGTACATAGTTAAAATGATCTGTGAGGTAAAGCACAATGCAGAGTGAAATCAGAGAAAAAATTGACAGGAAGTGAAAGATAACTTCAATAAAGAGATTGATTTCTCAAAAAAAATCCAGCAGAAATCCTCAAAATGAAGGAATCAATGAACCAAATTAAAAATTCAATGGAAAGTATCACCAACAGACTAGACCACATAGACAAAGTTTCAGGCAACAATAACACAAACTTTACAATGAAATAATGTCACAAAATTTCCCAAACCTAAAGAATGAATTGAATGAATTGGAAAATCAAACACAGGAGATTTATAGGACACCAAATGTACAAAATTACAACAGACCCACACCAAGGCACATTACTGTGAAAACTCCTAACATTCAGAATAAGAATAGAATTTTAAAGGCTGTCAGAGAAAAGAGGCAATACACAGAAGGAAACCAATTCAGGTCTCAGCTAATTTCTCAAGCCAGACCCTAAAAGCTAGGAATCTTGGAAAAACATACACCAAGCTCCGAAAGAAAATGGATGCCAGGCAAGAATATTTTACCCACCGAAATTAAGCTTCAAAATTGACAATAAATAAAAAGCTTCCATGATATACAAAAGTTAAAAGAATTCACAACAGAAAACCTGTACTACAAAACATACTCAAAAAAATATTTCAAGAAGAAATGGAAAATAAAAGCAAAAACCAGCAAAGGGAAGAACTGCAGTAGAAGAATAGTCAAACAAAGGTGAAACTAACTCAAAAACCAGAATTAATCAAAATGACAAGAAATAAAAATCATTTCTCAATAATAACTTGAATGTAAATGGCCTAAACTCATTAATTAAAAGATACAGACTGTCAGATTGGATTTTTAAAAAAACACCCAACAATATGCTGTCTCCAAGAGACTCTCCTCATAGGCATAGACATGCAAAGACCTAAGGTGAAGGATGGTAAAAAGTACATCATTTACATGGGTCTCGAAAACAAGCAGGGATTTCTATCCTCATATCAGAAAAAGTGAACTTCAAGCCAAAGGTAATCAGAAGGGACAAAGAAGGACATTTCATACTGCTTAAGGGAATTATACATCAACAAGACATAACAATCATAAATATTTATGCCCCGAACAATGGAGCATTTACATACATCAAACAAACCCTTTTCAATTGCAGGAATCAAACAGACCACAGCACAATAATACTGGATGACTTTAACCACTTCTCTCACTACTGAATAAATCCTCCAAACAAAAGCAAAATAAAGAAGCTATAGAACTAAAAAATACAATTAACAATTTAGACTTCATAGACATATATAAAATATTTAATTCTAAGGACTAAATACACTTTCTTCTCAGCAGTGCATGGACCCTTCTCTGAAATAGATCATATCTTAGGCCACGAAGCAACTTTTAGCAAATACAAAAAACTAGTGCTAATACCTTGCATCTCATCTGATCACAATGGAATGAAATTAGAAATCAATTATAAAGTAAAAAATAGAAGCTACTCTAACACCTGGAGACTAAATAGTATGCTATTGAATGACCAATGACTTTCAGAAGAATCAGGGATGAAATAAAAAAAATTACTTAGAGGCAAATGAGAATAAAGACACAATATATCTCTGGGACACTATGAAGAAAGTTCGAAGAGGCATTACATTGAGCTCATTAGTGAAAAGAATAGAAAGTCAACTAATAAAGAACTTAACATTATATCTCAGTGCTCCAGAAAAAGAAGAACAAATCAACACCAAAATTAGTAAAAGACAGGGAAAAAAAATAAAATCAGAGCTGAAATTAATGAAATTGAAACAAAAAAATCAACAAGTTAGTTCTTTGAAAAAAATTAATAAAATCAATAAACCCTTGCCAAGCTAATGCAGAGAAAGAAAAAATTCAAATTACTAAAATCTGTGGTGAAAAAAAAATAATGACAATCCTGAAATACAGATGATAATGAGAACCTATTTTGAAAATTTATACTCTAATAAAATAGAAAATCTTGAAAACATAGACAAATTTCTACAGCCATATGACCTACCCAAATTGAATCAGGAGGACATAAAAAATTTAACAGATCAATTTCAAGCAACGAAATTGAAGGTTTGATCAAAAGCCTACTATCAAAGGAAAACCCAAGTCCAGATGGATTCTCAGCCAAGTTCTCCAAGACCTTCACAGAACTTATGAAATAGAAAAGAAGGGCACCCTTCCAAACTCATTCTATGAAGCTAGTATCACCTCACTTTGACACCAAAACCAGACAAAGACACATCAAGGAAAAAACCTTCAGACCAATATCCCTGACAAACATAGATGCAAAAATTCTTCATAAATTTCTGAAAAATTCACACACACACACACACACACACACAAAACACATAAAAAGATTATTTTAATAGCTGCAGAAAAAGCATTTGAAAAAATACAGCATTCATTCATGTTCAAAACACTAGAAAAGGTAGGGATAGGAGGAACATACCTTGACATTGTAAAAGCTATGTATGCTAAAACAAAAGGCAACATCATTCTAAATGGAGAAAACTTGAAAACATTCCTTCTAAAAACTGAAACAAGACAGGGATGTCCTCTTTCACCACTCCTATTCAACACATTCCTGGAAACTCTATCCAGAGCAATTAGAAGAAAGAAATTAAAGGGATTATAAATGGAAAAGAAAAACTCAAACTATCCCTCTTTGCCCACAAATGATTCTATATTTAGAAGATTCAGAAAACTCCACCAGAAAACTTCTAGAACTCATAAATGAATTCGGCAAAGAAGCAGGATATAAAATTAACACCTATTAATCAATTGCATTCCTATACATCAATGATGAATCAACTGAAATAGAAACTGGAAAAACTATCCCATTTATAATAGCCTCCAAAAAATTTGGAAATCAGTCTAATAAAAGAGGTGAAACAACTGTACAATTAAAACCACAGAACACTGAAGAAAGAAATTGAAGAAGACCTCAGAATATGGGAAGACCTCCTATGTTCTTGGGTAGGCAGAATTAATATTGTCAGAATGACCATACTACCAAAAGTGCTTTACAGATTTAATGCAATTCCTATTAAAATTCCAAAGACCTTCTTCACAGAAGTAGAAAAAGTAGTCATGAAACTTAACTGCAAAAATAAGAGGCTCAGAATATCCAAAGTGATCCTTAGTGAGCAAACTGAAGCAGGAAGCATCACAATGCCAGACTTTAAATTATACTAAGAGCTATCGTAATGAAAAAGCATGGTATTGTCACAACAGACATGAGGACCAATAGTACAGAATAGAAGACACGGAGACAAACCCACATAAAATAGTTATCTCATATTAGACAAAGGTGTCATAAACATACATTGGACAAAAGATAGCCTCTTCAACAAATGGTGTGGGCAAACTAGAAAGCCATATGCAGCAAAATGAAATTAAACCCCTATGTCTCACCCTGCACAAAATTCATCTCAAAGTGGATCAAGGACCAAAGCACTATACCAGAGACCCTGTGCCCACTAGAAGAAAACATAGGCCCAACTCTCCATCATGTTGGCTTAGGAACCAACTTCCTCAACAAGATTCCTAAAGTGCAAGGAGTAAAATCAAGAATCAATACATGGGATGGTATCAAACTGAAAATCTTCTTCACAACAGAGGTAACGTTCAAGATTGAACAGAGAACCTACAGAATGGGAGAAGATCTTTGCCATCTGCACCTCAGATAGAGTGTTAATCTCCAGGATATACAAAGAACTCAAAAAACTTAACACCAAGAAAACAAATAACCCAATCAATAAATGGGCAAAGGAACTGAACAGACACTTCACAGAAGAAATACCAATGGTCAACAAATGTATGAAAAAATGTTCAACATCTCTAGAAATTAGAGGTATACAAATTAAAACTACACTGAGAATTCATCTCATTCCAGTCATAATGGCAATAATCAAGAATATAACAATAAATGTTTGTGAGGATGTGGGGAAAAAGGTATGCTCATTTTCTGGTGAGACTGCAAATTGGTGCAGCCATTCTGGAAAGCAGTATGGCGATTACTCGGAACACTTAGAATGGAAACACCATCTAGCCTATTACCCTACTCTTTAGCAGATACCCAAAGGACTTAAAATCAGAATACTATAGTGACACAGCCACATCAATGTTTATAGCAGCTCAATTCACAATAGCTAGGCTATGGAACCAACCTAGGTGCCCTTCAACAGATGAATGGTAAAGAAAATGTGATACATAAACACAATGGAATATTACTCAGTCACAAAGAAGAATAAAATTATGGCATTTGCCAGTAAATGGATGAAACTGGAGACTATTATGCTAAGTGAAATAAGCCAATCCCAAAGGCTGAATGTTCTCTCTGATGTGTCCATTCTAACATACAATAAGTGTGTGTATTGGGGGAAGAATAGAAGTTCACTGAATTAGACAAAGTGGAATGAAATGAAGGGAGGGGGGATGGAAATAAGAAAGACAGTAGAATGCATCGGACATAACTTTCCTCTGTTCATATATGAATACACCACCAGTGAAACTACACATCACATACAACCGTAAGAATGGGAAGTTATACTCCATGTAAGTATAATATATCAAAATGCACTCTACTATCATGTATATCTAAAAAGAACAACAACAACAACAAAAGAACAAAGATGGAAGAATCATATCACCTAATCTCAAAATAAAATAAGAGGAATCAAAACAGTATGATATTGTCATGAAAACAGACATAAAGACCAATGGGGCAAATAGAGAACCCAGAAATAAACACCCACATGTGGTCAATTTATTTTAAACAAAGGTACTGAGAACATACAATGGGGAAAGACAATCACTTCAGTTAACAATGTTGGAGAAACTATTATCCACATACAGATGAATGAAATTAGACCCTTATTTCACACCACATAAAAATCAAGTCAAAGTAGATTAAAAACTTAAATGTAACAGGTGAAACTGTAAAACTACTAGAAGAAAACATAAAGAAAAGTTTTCATGGCAGTGGTCTTCGCAAAGAATTTTGAAATATGCCCCCAAAAGCAATGGTAATGAAAACAAAGATAAGTTAGGTTGCATTAAGCTAAAAAGCTTCTGTCCAAGGAAATGATCAACACAGTGCAGAAGCAACCTACCAAATGGTAGAAAGTGTTCCCAAATCATCCGTCTGATAAAGGTTTATCCAAAATCCAAAAGAAACAAAAACAACTTATCAACAAGAAAACAGTCTGACTTTAAAACAGGTTAAGGACATGGATAGACATTTCTCCAAAAAAAGACATTTAAATGACCAATAGGTATATGAAAAAGTGGTTATTATAATGTCTGTTGTCTAAAGAAAAAGATGACAAGTGTTGTCAAGAAAGTGGGAAAAAATTGAAATTTGGAATATTGTGGGAGTATAAATTGGTATAGTCATTATGGGAGTATAAATTGGTAAAACAGTATGGAGTTTCCTTGAGAAATTAAAAGCATAACTACCAAGCCATCCAGTAATGCCACTACTGGGAAACATCCAAAGGCAATGAAAGCACCATGTGGAAGAAATATCTGCATTCTCATGTTCACTGCAGCACTATTCTCAATGCCCAAACGGGGAAGTGATCTAAATACACACCAGTAAATGGATGATTAAAGAAAATGTTGCATTTATGCCCAATGGAATACTCTTTAACCTCAGTAAAAATTTGATCACATTTAACAACATGCATGAAACTGGAGTGATATAAGCCAGGCACAGAAAGACAAATAAATCACCTGATTTCACTTGCACATCTGAAAACTTTTGATTCATAGAAGTAGAGAATAGAATGGGAGTTAACAGGAGGTGGTTGGGGGAGGAGATAGAAGGTTGGTCAAAGGATACAAAATTTCATGTAAACAGGAGAAATAAATTTCAGAAATCTATTGTACAACTATTATACAACTTGGTGCCTATAATTAAGAACAAGATATTATATTTTGAAAATCACTCAGAGTAAATTTTAACTTATCACCACAAAAAAGATAAGTATGTGAAGCGATAAACCTGTTAATTTGATAGAGCAATTCCACAATGCATACAAATTCTAAAATATCATATTATATATCATGAATAGGTATCATTTTTACTTGCCAATTAAAAAAATAAAAGGAAATAAAATAAATTTTAAAGCAAATATTACTGGTCTCTAGGTGTCCTCTTCAAGGTAATCTAGAAGCACACATGGAGGTCCTGAGTTATTTATTTTTTTTTTTTTTTTATTGGCGGGTACTGGGGATTGAACTCAAGGGCACTTGACCACTGAGCAACATTCCAAGCCCTATTTTGTATTTCATTTAGAGACAGGGTCTCACTAAGTTGTTTAGTGCTTCACCATTGCTGAAGCTGGTTTTGAACTCGAGATCCTCCTGCCTCAGCCTCCCAAGAAGCTGGGATTATAGGCATGAACCACCACACCTGGCTTATTTTAAAATATAATTTGTTTGCATAAGCTCTTTTGACCAGAGCATTCATTAGAATGCAACTGCGGGTCATTTCCTTATGAGCATTACACCACTCCATGAACATGGAATAAGATTTAATGTACCTTCTCCCACTGCATTCAGCAAGCTCCTCTCTGACTGGAAATCTTCAGGTCTAATTAACAGATGTGTACATTTGAGTGAACATAAAGAATTATCAATATTGACCACAAAAATGGCATAAGACAGATTTAACTTAATAATTCTTATTCTATATATTGAAAGCAGGCAATCAAAAGTTTAAAATAAAAGTACATAAAATTTTAAATATGAAGAATCAAAATAACAATAAATGCTATTTCACTTAAAGCAATCATTACTTGGTACTTTATAGATTTTTTTTTGTAAGAAAAACAAGACCCTGGAATTTATGCCTACTTAGTAAAAAGTAAGGGGCTTTTAAAAAATCAGTAATAATTTATGTATTAGGTCTGAAAATATGCCTTACATTGCAGAGATGGGTGTGCAATATTTACTAAATAGTAATGAAGCCAAGGTGATCCTTTATTAAATTAGATAAAATATCTTCGTAAAAAAACCCAAATACAAAAGTATTTCTTTCCATGTGGTAAATCAAATATAATTTGAACTTCTCCTCCTAAAATAGGGCTATGAGCAGTCATCTAGAAGAACTTTAAGTATATATCTTACATCGTGAGTCAAAAGAGAGTTATATGATCAATTTTAATTTTATTAAAAAGGAGAAAAGTTCCTAGTGTACAATTCTAGCAGTGTAGATCTAATCAGGAGCTATAAATCCCACAATAGGGTAAATAGTGAAGGATAAATATAAAAAATTATTAAATATGACTTCAAAACAACTGTAAGATGTAAGGAAATTCCATCTACCTAGTAGAAGTTTACCCAGGAAAGAATAAATTTAGAAAGTATCAGACCTTATGGGAGAAAGTGTAGTCCACCAAGTAACAGAGAAGTTCTCCAGTTTGGCCAGACCAAAGCTGGTCGGTAGCTTCTGGCAAGTGATGAGATCTGCTCTTTGTTTGTAGAGGTTATCTACATTCCATCTTCTGTGCCTTCCCCTTAATCTTCAAAGCCAGCAGTGGGACAACAAGCCCTACTTACATTTTCTCTCTTAAGATCCATTGATTATATATTTGCAAATTTTCTTTTGCCAGTAAGATAACAGAGTCACTCTGGGTTAATAGCAGGGAAGTCCAGTTCAAATTCCACCTTCCATAAACTTTGTTTTAATCCATTCTTACTGAGGATGCAGTTACTGGGTTACTGGGATGGGTTAGATGCAAATATTATACCATCTTATATAGATTTGATCATCCCCAGGTTTTGATATTCACAGGGGATCCTAGATCACATTACTGATTTAAACTCTCTTACAACTAGATGCTGTAACCACAGACTCTTCAACTTCAGTAGCTTGATAATGAAATTTATGTTGTTTATTTTCTTGCTTGCTTGTTTGCTTTCATATTCCTGGAGAGGAGGACTAAAAGGATTTTGAATCAGGGTGTTTACCACCCTAATTTCTCTGAAATATTATATCAGTGCATTGTAGTTGGTGAATATCAATTCTGATGTCCATCCTGCACTCTAAATACCATGAATTTTGGGTGGTTCCAGCAATAATTATATATGGGTTTTGACTAGTGTAAGACGAACTATCTATTAACTGTAGGGTTGTGGTGTTACTCAGTAGAATGTTAGCATCTCCAAAAAGAAGCACCCAACTCCATATCCATTTGTAAACCCAGATCCATAAAGTGTTGTATCCATCTAACAGCTACAAAGGATGTATTCAAAAACATTTCAAATTTTTAAAACAAGCTTTCATTTTAACTTTTAATATATATGTGCTAAAGACCTGCTCTGTGAAATGTGCTAGGCCTTTGGATATGATGGCAAGCAATAGATGAGGTCTGGGCTCTAGAAAAGTTATAGTTGAAGTGATACTAATTATGTTACATTATGTATCATGTGCATGTGCAGATACGTAACAGTAAATCCTATCAGTATGTACAACTATAATCAAACAATAAAAAATGTTGGGAAAAAAAAAGAAGTTATAGTTGTCCCATATCCATGAGTTCTGCATTCACAGATTCAACCAACTGTGGATTGAAAATATTTGGAAAAACTTGTACCTGTATTGAACATATATAGTTTATTTTCTTGTCATTATTTCCTTAAGAACATAGTATAACAACAATTTATATAGCATATACATTATATTAGGTATTATAAAAAATCTAGAGGTAACTTAAAGTATACATAAAAAAGCACATGGGTTAGATGCAAATACTATACCACCTTATGTAGATTTGATCATCCCCAGGTTTTTTTTTTTATTGTAAACAAATGGGATACATGTTGTTTCTCTGTTTGTACATGGCGTAAAGGCATACCATTTGTGTAATCATACATTTACATAGGGTAATGTTGTTTGATTCATTCTGTTATTTTTTTCCCTTCCCCCCCACCCCTCCCACCCCTCTTTTCCCTCTATACAGTCCTTCCTTCCTCCATTCTTGCCCCCCTCCCTAACCCTAACTCTAACCCTAACACTAACCCCTCCCCCCCATTATGTGTCATCATCCACTTATTAGGGATATCATTCGTCCATTGGTTTTTTGAGATTGGCTTATCTCACTTAGCATGATATTCTCCAGTTTCATCCATTTGTCTGCAAATGCCATAATTTTATCATTCTTTATGGCTGAGTAATATTCCATTGTATATATACCACAGTTTCTTTATCCATTCATCAATTGAAGGACATCTAGGTTGGTTCCACAATCTGGCTATTGTGAACTGAGCAGCTATGAACATTGACGTGGCTGTATCTCTGTAATATGCTGATTTTAAGTCCTTTGGGTATAGGCCAAGGAGTGGGATAGCTGGGTCAAATGGTGGTTCCATTCCAAGTTTTCTAAGGAATCTCCACACTGCTTTCCAGAGTGGTTGCACTAATTTGCAGCCCCACCAGCAATGTATGAGTGTACCTTTCTCCCCACATCCTCGCCAACACCTGTTGTTGCTTGTATTCTTGATAATCGCCATTCTAATTGGGGTGAGATGGAATCTTAGGGTGGTTTTGATTTGCATTTCTCTTATTACTAGAGATGTTGAACATTTTTCCATATGTTTGTTGATTGCTTGTATATCTTCTTCTGTGAAGTGTCTATTCATTTCCTTAGCCCATTTGTCGATTGGATTATTTGCATTCTTGGTGTAGAATTTTTTGAGTTCTTTATAGATTCTGGAGATTAGTGCTCTATCTGAAGTATGATTGGCAAAGATTTTCTCCCACTCTGTAGGCTCTTTCTTCACATTGCTGATAGTTTCCTTTGCTGAGAGAAAGCTTTTTAGTTTGAATCTATCCCAGTTATTAATTCTTGCTTTTATTTCTTGTGCTATGGGAGTCCTGTTGAGGAAGACTGGTCCTAAGCCGACA
Organism: Sciurus carolinensis; assembly: GCF_902686445.1. Taxonomy (NCBI): domain Eukaryota; kingdom Metazoa; phylum Chordata; class Mammalia; order Rodentia; family Sciuridae; genus Sciurus; species Sciurus carolinensis. Next base: position 48,246,969 of record NC_062219.1, on the reverse strand, counting down.
TGTTGAAGCTCTGGACCTACTTTTTCTTCTATAAGATGCAAGGTCTCTGGTCTGATTCCGAGATCCTTAATCCATTTTGAGTTTAGTTCGTGCATGGTGAGAGATATGGGTTTAGTTTCATTCTGTTGCATATGGATTTCCAATTCTCCCAGCACCATTTGTTGAAGAGGCTATCTTTTCTCCATTGCATAGTTTTGGCCCCTTTGTCTAGTATGAGAAAATTGTATTTATTTGGGTTTGTGTCCGTGTCCTCTATTCTGTACCATTGATCCACCTTTCTATTTTGGTACCAATACCATGCCATTTTTGTTACTATTGCTTTGTAGTAGAGTTGAAGATCTGGTATTGCGATACCCCCTGCTTCACTCTTTCTACTGAGGATTGCTTTAGTTATTCTGGGTTTTTTATTCTTCCAGATGAATTTCATAATTGCTTGCTCTATTTCTGTAAGGTATATCATTGGGATTTTCATTGGAATTGCATTGAATCTGTATAGAACTTTTGGTAGTATGGCCATTTTGACAATATTAATTCTTCCTATCCAAGAACATGGGAGATCTTTACATCTTCTAAGGTTTTCTTTAATTTCTTTCTTTAGTGTTCTGTAGTTCTCATTGTAGAGGTCTTTCACCTCTTTTGTGAGATTGATTCCCAAGTATTTTATTTTTTTCGATGCTATTGTGAATGGGGTAGTTTTCCTAATTTCTCTTTCTGAAGATTCATCGCTTATGTATAAAAATGCCTTAGATTTATGTGCATTGATCTAAACAAAATTTTAGCAAATCGCATACAAAAACATATTAAAAAGATAGTGCACCATGATTAAGCGGGTTTCATCCCAGGGATGCAAGGTTGGTTCAACATCAGGAAATCAATAAATGTCATTCACCATATCAATAGACTTAAAGTCAAGAATCACATGATTATTTCAATAGATGCAGAAAAAGCATTCGATAAAATACAGCACCCCTTCATGCTCAAAACACTAGAAAAAATAGGGATATTGGAACATTCCTTAACATTGTAAAGGCCATCTATGCTAAGCCCATGGCTACTATCATTCTAAATGGTGAAAAACTGAAAGCATTCCCCCTAAAAACTGGAACAAGGCAGGGATGCCCTCTTTCACCACTTCTATTCAATATCGTCCTTGAAACTCTAGCCAGAGCAATTAGACAGACCAAAGAAATTAAAGGGATACGAATAGGAAAAGAAGAACTCAAACTATCCCTATTTGCTGATGATATGATTGTATACTTAGAGGAACCAGGAAATTCCACCAGAAAACTTTTAAATCTCATTAGTGACTTCAGTAAAGTAGCGGAATATAAGATCAATGCACATCCCCAGGTTTTGATATTTACAGGGGATCCTAGAACAAATCTCTCATAGAAACTGAGGGGCAACTGTCAATTCTAGCGGAGGTGATGAAGAACAAACAAACAAATCCATATATAAATAATATAAATAAGAAAATACTTAAAGTGTGACTCATTATGGACAGAATGTAAACAAAGTGATATGAGAAAGAGTAAGTACATACTTTAGTTTGGATGGTTGTGATGGCTAATTTTAGTTGTCAACCAGATTGTATTAAGGATACCTAGAGAGCTGGTAAAGAATTATTTGGGATATGTTTATGAAGGTGTTTCCAGGGGAGACTGGCATGTAAGAAGGTAGACTAATTGGAGAAAAGTCACTCTCAGAGTAGACAGTCATCTTTAGACCAGCTGGCAGTCCAGATGGAACAAAAGGCAGAGGGGAAGGATAAATTTGCTCTCTTTCTCCTAGAGCTGTAATATCCTTCTTCCCCTGCCCTTAGGCAACAAAACTCCAAGTTCTACAGTCTTTGGACTCAGACTTGCATCAGCAGTTTCCCAGTTTCTCAGGTTCTCTGCCTCAAAGAATTATACCATCAACTCCTCTGGTTCCGAGACCTTCACATTTGAACCAAGTCATAATACTGGCATCCCTGGGTCTCCAGCTTGCAAGGGGCTTATTATGGTGACTTCTCAACCTTCACATCATATGAGCCAATTTCTCTAATAAAACCCCTTTTATCTATCTATCTATCTACAGGTTCTGTCTGTCTGTCTGGGGAAACCTGACTAATATAGATGATCAGGGAAGGCCTCTCAGAACCAATGAAATTTAAGGTGGTATCTGAATGACAAGAAATTGGGCAATTAAAGGTCAGGCGAAAGCATCCTCATGTAAGGAACAGGTGGTATGAAGACCCTGAATCAAGTTCACAACTGGCATGTTTAAGGATCACAAAGAATACCAACAAGGCAAAATCAGAGTGGGAAAATCAGGAAAATAAGGAAGGTATACAAATATTTATAATATGTTTCTTAACACATAAAAAAAAAAAAAAAACATGAAGAAGGTTCCATGTGAAATCAGTAAAGACAGAAAATCTGGCATCAATTTCAAGCCACTGGGCCAAGTAGCACAAGTGGTCACTGAACTTGCCTTGGACTGGTTTAAGGGTGGAGCAGTATGAAGGGAAAATGCTTTGAATATTCACCTGACTGATGCAAGGAATTATGTATCTCCTAATAGATGGTACTGGTTCCCCTGTTTGGAGCTTGAAATTAACCTTCTCACAATTTTACTCTGTTCATGTGGAAAAACAGAGAAAAGAATGACAACAGGCAAATCATGCTGTAATTATCTATATCTCTACATAGGCAATAAAATATTAGCAATCGAAGCAGATTAATATGGAAAGATTCTTACCTTGTTTTCTTCTTGTTCTTCTAAATTTAATGCCATATAAAGAGAAATGCTTGGTCTACCTCTTTTTAGGGAGAGTTTAACAAAAATATGCACACATATACATACTCACACTCATTATACATATATATATAAATGTGTTTGTGCACATATATCTATATATACAAAGGTGAAAATTAGCATTAACACACAAAACACAAATTTCAGCCAGATTAAAGTTAAAAAAAAAACTAGCCCAGAGTTTATTTCATCTTATATTAAACTTTTCTTTCAGTAATAACAGTAAGCTTCACCCTGTTTCATAAAATAAAAAATATATGATCTTTTTTTAAAATTGTCCTTTTTCTGGCTGGGTATGCAAATGTCTGTAGTCCCAGCTACTTGGGAGGCTCATATGGGAGAATCAATTGAGCATTCGAGTTCGAGATCAGTCTAGGAAATATAGTGATACCCTATCTCAAAGAAAAAAAAAAGTATCCTTTTATATTTTGGACCCTTATCAGGTTTTACTCCAGAGAATCATACCTATAGGAACAGGTCATTCTTCTGCACCAATATATTCACTAATACAATTCCTTTATCCTCTCAGGTGGCAAGCCTTGCCTGGTTAAATCCAGGGTGCTCTGGTCACCCTGAATTCACACCTTCCTCTGATACATCCTACTTATGTTTCTGTAGACAGATTAATTAACAGCTCTGTTAATCAACCTAATCATTGTAGTTTGGTCAAAAAGACTGCCTACCTCATAAAGTTTTGCTCAGGATAAAATCAAATAAAACATGCAGGTAGTTTACACATGCCCAACCCATAGTAAGCATTCAGTGAGTGTTAATTATCATTTTGTTATTTGTTATCGATGAACTACCATAATAAAATGTATTTTCACTATTGTCGCTGTATTATTGAATACTTGCCACAGTGAAGCTCTGTGTTTGCTGTTCAAATGTGACTCTGAATAAAAGAGAATTTGCCAGAAAGGACTCAGGACAGATTCCTCACAGGCTCCAACTCCGACCAAGCAAAGCTCCAAAGGCTTTTCTTTTCTACTCCTGCCATCTTCACATTAACATACCTAATAAATTATTATAAATATGTATATTCCATAAATTATTATAAATATGTATATTAACATTATAGTAGGAGATTTTTAAAACCCTGGAAGTATAGGACAAAAAAAATAGGGACAATAATGTGCTTTATATAATTTAACATTAAATTTTTAGTTGCCAAATAAAATCAAACAAAAAAAATTAACACATCATGAATTATTCTCTCCTCAGTCAAAAGAATCTTACTCATAAAGTGTGACAGATAGCAAAACCCATAGCACTTTCCTTGCCAGCTTCTCCCTGCTGGGATCACAGCTCTTATATCCCTGCAGAGAGATTCCTATTATTTATGCCCTGCCAGCTGCAGTAGGAGCAGCCAGAATCCTCCTTCAAATATTCTTCTATTTTAGTATTATATTTTAAAGACGGGCATTAAAGATTCTTTTTAAATGCATGAATACACATTCATTTCTGGAAGGAGAGGGCTAATTCACTTTTGGTTAATTTTCCATTAAGTGCATTTAGGTTTTCGTGATCAACTACATTACCAGTCCTACAGTGAGTGCCTAACTGGTTCTCTGTGGTGGGAAGGGACTCTGTGAGAGCTCTGCAGCGCCTCCCACGTGCTGACTACTCACACTTCCAACCCAGATCTAGGTTCCTCCAGGCTCACCACAGGACTGTTGCTGAGGACCCAGTTCTGCCAGCCCAGGCTCCTGAGCTTGTGACTGCAGCTCTCTCCTTCTGCCTCACTCCCACAACTATCAGCAAGGCACTGTCCTTTCTTGTCCACTTCACCTTTCCATGCTGTGCATACCTTCTGCCTCACTAAACATAGATGAAAGACAGGGAAATCAGCGTAGTCTGAGGTGACCAAAATCTTCGACTTCATTTGCAATCAAAATCAGAGATCTCAAGTTTTAAATGTAGGTATTTCCTACTTTAAACCTAAAAGCTGGGCCATAAATAATGTCTGTACTTATTGTTCTGTACCCATTGTTAAACACTGGTCCCTAGTAGTATATCGTAAGCAGGTACACATACATGCTATACAAAATCTGAAAAGAATTATAATATCTATTAAAGAACACATGAATGTAAGGAGAACCAAACACTGAGCTAAGAACTTTTCAGTAAAACAATAAAAATAAAAATAAGTACCATTATTCAGGAAATCACCATGTATCAGGAATATATACATTTTACATAATTATTTGGAGGAGGATACTAGAGGTCATACCCAGGGGCACTTTACCACCCAATGCTTCTTCTTTTTAGTTTGAGACAGGGTCTCACTAAGTTGCTTAGGGTCTCACTAAGTTTCCCAGAGTGGTCTCAAATTTGCAATCCTCCTGTCTCAGTCTCCTATGTTGTTGGGATTACGGGCTTGTGCCACTATACCTAGCTACATGTTAATTTTAGACCACACAAAGATCATACAAATTTAGCTTTTTAGTTCCATTTGAATAGATGAGGAAATTGAGCCTCAGGTTCAGTAATACTCATTTTCTCATAGCTCATAAGGAACACAGTCAGGTTCTTCCTCCAGGTCAGTCTAAGCATAAAACCCAATTATGAGTCATCATTATACAACATGTTCACCTTTCATCCAGTTGTCTAGATGTCATATGTGATTATGTCATTGTTGGGCAATGAGCCACCCAAATTCTAAGCTCCTGCTGCCACACCAGTTAGTGACCACTGTGCTCACCTGTGGACCTGAATGGCCACCATGTGTACAGTACAGAGCCCCTGGATGCTAGTCCAGAAAACTGTATTGTTGTTTTCAAACTCCAAAGAGAATTAACAAAAAAACAAGTGAAAGAGGAAGAAGGAACTGCTTTTAGTTCTATCAGGGTAAGAGGCACCCATATAATATGTAAACTTCTGCCCTGGGACTATTTTTCAAACATGGATTCCTCTAAAGACAGTTGTACTAACAATCTGGAGGAAAGCAGAGTGTTTTAGCTTGAGGAGTTATTTTGAGTAATGCCAATTATTTTAAATACTTCTAGACTAAATCTATCAGAAATATACTTTAACCAAACTTTCTTCAGAAGGATTGTAGTTTTTTACAGTCTGAGATTAAACCTGTCGAAGTTTCCATTACTTGTACAGAAATCATAATAAAGAATTCTTAGTATACAAATTCTTGTTTTATATTTGCAGTGCATGTGCATGGTTGATATTTGGAAAAGGGCCTAGAAACCCTACAATTATAATCAAGTTTATAAATTCTGTTCTCACTTAATTATAAATCCTGATTACATTTTCTCTGCCAGATTCCTGCCTAATGTTCCCATTTGATAATGAGCTCCATAAAAGCTATCCAATGCACATGATTTCATGTGATGTTTCCCCAGGTACCAATGTACTCTGACTTGAAAAGATTACTCTGAGTGCATGCATCTGGAATTGAATTTCCTGAATTCTGTCATTCTCTGGGGTGCTACGATAAAGCCCACTAACTGGGTCACACAAGTAGAAAAGGAGTTTGATTTAGTAATAATGAGGATGACTTACTATGCTCATTTCCTATTGTTGAGATTACTTGCAGAGCTTAAAAGATTTACTTAAACCTACACTGAGTATTGTTGATACCTAGATATGAATGACAAAGATTTGATACAGATCTGCAGTCATACAATTTAACCTCCTTTCAGAACAACTTCCCTAGAATTAGTTAATAGAAAAAGATGACTAAACAGTGTATTTAATAGGGATGGCTGTATCTAATAGTAACACTGTATATAATAAGGAAGCTTTCTCTAGTGAAAGGTAGAAAAGTGTTTCCAAACACTGTTCTGGGGTCTTTCTCCTTTAAAATTAGCTAACCAAACTAATGCTTTTCCTAGGTAAACAACTTCCCTTGTTTCTGACCTCAGTTCAATCCATTTCACCATTTTTCTTTTATTAAAACTTATATTTTCATTTTTTATTTGTTTTAATTAATTATACATGACAGTAGAATGCATTTTGACACATCATACATAAATTGAGTATAAGTTCTCATTCTTCTGGTTCATTTCATAGTTTGCCAGGAAAAAAAAGCACAGAGAAGACAACCCTCAGATTTTAAATTTATGAATATTTGATACTGTTTATATAAGCAGGAATTCCACTCTTAGACTCAAGACTTCTTGAATACATGATGGAAGAAGCAAGATGTGATGGTTGGGATTAAACAAAGACTTTAGTTTTTCCTGTTCCTATTTCTACAATAGAAAATTTTGGTTTCTTTTTTCCAAATATACTTTTATTACTATAAAGTTCACATTTACAATGTATAACATATTCCTTTTTACAAGTTTTGTCAGTACAGTGAATTTAATTGTATTCCACCAAAGATGAAAAACTTTACAAGTTCTTTTCACATATTGACAAAGAATTTCAGAAAAGATTGGCCAGAAGGAATGAAAACTGGAAATGAGTCATTCTTGTCTCAGGGTCAGCCAGCTGATTTTAATAATTAACAGACAGGGATGAAGCACAACTTGGAAACCTTTTCTCAAAACAACTCCAAATTTCCCATCTTACTTAAGGTTCCTTTAACAAGCATACTGGTCTTCTGTTTCTTGTGGCATGGCAATTAATGCTCTCCCTAGCCTCAATCCAAGGGAGGTATCATAAATAGAGAAGACAGGTTATTTAATGAAGAAAATGCCAGAACAATGATAATTTACCATTTTTAATCAAACTTTCAAAGTGTTTTCATATTCAAACTACCTTGCAACTTGTTAGGGATGAAGGAATGAACATACAATGATGGCAGTTAAGATTTACACAGTAGATTTATATTCAAACTAAGAAATATTCTCAAATTCTGATTTATAAGCCAAATTCTGAGTAGTGCTTACAAAACAACACTCAGATTACCAAAAGTGTGATCCAACAGTGTCTGTTGTTATATGTATCTGGCTTCAAGGGATTTTATATTGTATTTCATGATTGTATGTGTGGAATTCTAATAGACACGCTTTTTTTTTTTTTTTTTTTTGCTCTGAGTATATATGTTTACATTTTATATGCAGAAGGAAGTGGAGTTGATACATTGTCACTAAAGAATGATGCAAAACCAAATTTGTATAAATGTCCATGTTTATCTATCCCACCCAATAGAAGGATTGAAATTTTATCATCCTACCTTCCCTATTGGTTCTAGGTAAATAAATGGCAATAACAGACAATAGATTTTTATGCTACCTTTACTCAAAAGATAGAACTAATAGAAGGGTGTCTTGAATTAAAAGCGCAAGTGAAGAAACTTCTAAAGAAAACATGATAATTCAATAAAATATAGAAGATTCACTTACATATATGCATTTCAGATAAGCAATAAATAATTTTTCAGAATACTGCAGGAAACTTACTTTTTAAAAAGTATTTTTATTTGAAATTCAAATTAACTGGAAGTTTTGGTTTTGTTTTCCCAAATCTGACAACCCTATAAAAAATGAATGGGGATCACACTGTGGTATTTTAGGGGACCACCAGGACATTACCACATTTATCATCACTTAAGTAGGACTTTGCACTACATTGCATATGTATACGTATGTACATATTTATTTTTAACAAAAAGATTTTGTCTACCTCATTATACAGAAAACAAAAAGGTTTCTCTCTGAGCATGACTTCAAGTCAGTTCCTGGCAGCCATGGGATTGCTGTTTGATTTTGGTCCAGTTTCTTAGCATTTCTTCAGGTTTCTTGTCAAAATTAGATGTTGAAAAATACTTCAAAATTACAGTGATGCAACTGAAATATTAGTCATGACATGCTTATCACAATACTCACAGTAGTAACAGATTTATTAAGGGTTAAGGATTATGAGGGAGGGCTCTGGAACTAGGTATCATGGATTTGGAGATCTCATTACTTCCTAGTCACGTAGCGTAAGGCAAGTTAAGACACCTTCCATGGCTTCAAGTTCTTCATTCTAAATTGTAATCATGATAGTAAATCTTTCATGGGGTGTGCAGTAAATGTAAAGAATTATTGGAAGAAGTCCTGATAATGATTTCAATGATGAATTCAAATAATAATACTCCTCAGCATTTCCATAAGTATTTGTTAATTAATGTATTAAATACACATTATGCATCCTAATATTAACAAATACATGTACATTGCATCCATATTTGAAATTATTTTGTAAAAGTTTTACCTGTTATTTTGGATTTTATATTGAAAATCTCTTCCTAAATTCTAGATTTTTTCATGATCAGATTAAATTTGCATCTGAACAGTATGCACATCTACTAGAATATTTGAAATATCAATTTAGTATGGCAATATATTTTCTCATTTACCTTGAAGTTAACAACTTAGTGTCTGTAAACTGTCAGGTCTTTAAGATTTTTTTAATATAATCTCTTTTATAAATTTAATACCAACACTGAAGTTTATAAACTGATTTGACTTAAAGATGTTTCTACCTAAAGAAATAAGATACTCAACTGAGGAAATTACTGATAAAAGTAGTGCACTGGTGGAAGCAGTTGCTTCTGTTTTTTTTTTTTTTTTTTTTTTTTTGTGACATTCAGTGTAATCCTAGAGAACATTTCCTAGAACAAAGTCAAACACTTAAAGTCAAAGGAAAAGTTAGGAACTATGATAATTTTTCATTTATTTTCTTCTATTTCTATTGTTAAAAAGTAAAATAAAATACATTAAAAATGATAACAGATTAATGTAATAGACTGAATTAGCAACATTTGTGAGGTCATAGTAATCAGTATACACTGGTTCATGCTACAGTAACAAATAAGCCCTAAACTATGGTGGCTTAATACAAAATGTTTACTTAGTGTTCACCTACAGGTCAGTGACAGCTTCTACTCCACACACTCCTTCAGGGATCCTGGCAAATGAAGCTTCCACTTTGGCATTTACTATGGTAGAGGAAGAGAGTGGAAAGAACTTAACACCTATTAATGAATGCCTTGGCTCAGAATTCACTTCCTTCCCAACTACTGGCTAGAAAGCCCCATGGTGTCTTGTAACTGGAAGGCAGCTGGAAATTGTGAGAGCTCAAGGATGCTTAGTGAACAGCAAATGTCTCTGCTAAGAGGCTATCAACAAATATTCAAGTATAACACCATCACAGGTCTTCCAAAGGCATGACATCTCTAGCAACAAAAGCCTTTCTTGCTTCACAGGATACCAATCACTATTCTATTCCCCACAGTCAGTCTTGAGATAAAAAAGAGAATGAGCTTATGGTTTAAGGAATTTAATCACTTTTTTCTAACCAGCTATAGTTGAACATGTCAGCCATGTTGATATTGAATAATTGCCTATATATCTTGTCTTTCCTCACAATTTGATTTCTTTTCATAATGAAAGCTCAAGAAATTTGTTGTTTCCTTTAGTTCGGATGTTCCTCATTTGGTGTTATAAATGTGCTACTGAAAAGTTGTGCGTAAATCAGATTTTTATAAATCGAATCACATTCCCATTAACTTTATCTTTGCTTCTGCTTCACAGTAGCTCTGGACAATTTATCTTTAAATTAGTCTCAGTTTTACAGAGAAGAGTGACAGGTCAGAGGGTATTTCCCAATAGGCTAGGATAAGAATAGACCTTCCATCACCAGGATATGCACTGTTTCTTCCCATTGATGTGTTATCAGAGTTCATTTAGGGGAAAGATATTCACTTTTTGAAAATAAAAACAAAAAGGAAATGAAAGAGTACCAAAGAAGCAAAGAATGGAAGAAAGGAATTAATTTCAATTTTGAGAGTATATACTCAACAAATAATATTTAATCTGAGTGCAAATGGTTTTTCTGTGATAGAACAGCACTGGAATATTTTTTTTCTTTAAATCTAAGGCCTATGCAAACAAATTAACTGCCCCATTTTACAGACTCTCTTGAAAACGAAATGTTTACATAGAAAAGAAATGAAGATATCAAAGGGAAAAGGCAAAACATTTGAGAATTTATCCAGATATAGGTTCCTTTACAAATTTTGCTAAGTAAACACTGGGAAAAAATGAACAATATTATTTTGGGAAACTGAACAATAAAATTCACTTGGTTTTTCTCTCTGCCTTTCTCCACAAAATATTTTGCTTTAGTCTCTGGTGACTTGGAGAACAGTCATTGCACCATGAAAGAACTTTCTTTATCTCTCATATTATTCTGGGTTTTTTTTTTTTTTTTTTTTTTCTGGGAACCCAACTTTATTCCACTGATTATTCACTGGTCCATAGAAATCACAGATTTGTAGAATCTTAGTATAGAGAGGAACCTTAAAAGACTACTAATCCTCTTTGGGTTTTCTGAGCCATAAAAGAGAAAATATCAGTGAAAAACAAAAAGACCAAAGAGTGAGTAGCATAGAACAGAAATGACGTCATGAGAAGAGTGAAAGACTAAGATACTGAAATCTCATGGCAGAATTAGAAGGACTAGAAAGCCTAATTTTGCTTTTGCAGTCACATTGTGCTTCATGTATTCCCCACATTTAAACCGATTAAATAATGTTATGATATAGTCTTCTCTTCAGTTGTATGTTTATTAAATATGTTACTATTTTGTCATAAGAGAAATTGCTATTATGTTAAATGTAACAAAGATGTTTTAGAATGGAAATGTTCCATCAAAAACAACACTTAATTTTAGAAGTTGAAGTTAAGAAACAGATATGTTAACAAATTAGGGAAAACCAGAAATTAAATTACCAAGGATTAAGTTGCTTAATTAAGATCAGAAACTGGAGAATAATTTTGGAAGCTAAATAGAGGACATAACTTCTCAAAGAATGAAAAATTCAGGGTGTTCATTACAGCCTGAAAAGCTTCCTGAGACTCAGGATAGTACCTTGAGAGCACCTGAGTTAGTAATTTGGTAATTAGTTTAAGTTATTAAGACAATACACTTTATGCAGGAACATAAACAAAGACCATGATTGCCTATTAAATACATGTAAAATGTTATCTACAAGGAAAAGAGAAAGAATGAGTAATGGGTAGAAAAGATAACCAAGGCACTCAATCCATTACTTTTGGGACCTCCTTCTGAGCCCTGCAATAGTAGCAAGAGTCAGAAATACTGGTGGCCTCTGATGGCTGAACAGAGCAGGCCTGCAGAATTGTTTATTGTGGTCATGGATGCTGATTCTACATAAAGTAGGTTGTGGTGGAACGGGATGGTAGAGGCAGTGCAGGACCAAGGTCCCCGAACATGATGACAGAGAATCCGAGACAGAAGATAGGAGGTAACTGATATATCTGATGTGGTTTGTATCTGGAATTTTCCCCCAAATGCTCATGTATTGAAAGAATGCTCTCTGATGCAGCAAGGTTCAAAGATAAGGCTTTAGTAATGATTGGATCATGGGTATCTGATCTCATCAGTGGATTAAGCTTCTTGATGGATTTATCCATTGATAGCTGGATGAACTATGAGGAGGTGGGACCTCGTTGGAAAGAGTAGGTCACTGGGGGAAGATGTACCCTGGAAGGATATATTTTGTCCCCGACCCTTTCCTCTCTGCTTTCTGACTGTCATGAGCTGAGCAGTTTTTCTCTGCCTTGCTGTGCTACCATGATGCTTCTGCCTTGGATCCATTCAACCATAGAATGAATCTTCTGAAACCAGGAGTCAAAATAAATCTTTCCTCCCCTAAGTTGTTCTTATCAAGTATTTTGGTCACAGCAATGAGAAGGTGATGAACATGACTCCTTATGAATCAATGTGGCATTTTTGGGATTTGTGCCCAGGAACAGAACTGCTAGTTCAATGAGTATGCAAAAACTACATTTTCCCAATGGTGCCAAACTGTTTTCCAGAATAGTTCTATAAAGTTTCCTGAACTTTCATATTCTTGCTAACAATTGTATGAGTTAGTTTTCAGATTTATGTTCCCATAATACCTATAAATATTCCATCTTTATTTAATTTGCAATTCTCTGGTTATTAATGAGTTGGAGTGTCTTTTCATATGTATGTTAGAATTTTGGTTTCTTCTACAAATTGCCAGTTTGTAACTTGTCCGTTTGTCTATTGACTTTTTCATGGTAGTTTTCTTTGATTCTTCTAAATTCCAAATCAATACTTCTCAAGCTGTCTAATATGAAGGGCTCATTTTATTTTTACATAAAATCAGTCACATAATAATAGACTTAGGATGTTATATAAAGGAATTATTAGAAAAATAAAATTTAAAAGATACACAAAATCCAAATATATTTTTTACTTTTAAAGTCAGCAGATATTGCATTTCAATAACTAAAAGAAACATTTCACAGGGAAAATAAAACTTAGGCACTGATTAAAAGTAATGATTTAGTTAAAAAACGTAAAGGATCACTATTACATACAGAAAATTTTGTGTCACAAAGTTGTAACTATACAAAAAGTAACATGTTAAATTGTGATTCTACATTTTAAATACCTATATGCACAATTTGGATGAACAATTTGCATATAAATCTCCATGGTTTCAAATCTGAAAAATGAACTTGATTCTTGAATGTTTATTTATCTAACCTGGGGCTCGGGAGATAGCTCAGTTGGTAGAGTGCTTGCTTTGTAAGCATAAGGCCCTGGATTTGATCCCCAGCACCCAAAAAAAAAAAAAAAAAAAAAAAAACTACATATTTATCTAACCTAAGTTGAACTATCATCATTATTATTTTAGAGAAAAATGTATTTCTAAATGGTTTCTATGATTTTTTTTTAATAACTCATACTAGGAAACCAGCATCATACAAGTATGCCATTGAAAATGTTAAGAAAATATTTTAATATAATTCTGACAATTCAAGATATTAATTTTTTAAAATATTTTTTATTTGTTGATGGGTCTTTATTTTATTTATTTATTTATTTATTTATTTATTTATTTATATGTGCTACTGAGAGTTGAACTCAGTGCCTCACACATACTACATGAGCACTTTACCACTGAGTCACAACCTCAGCCCAAAATGTTAATTTTTAATTTTTGCCCAAAATAAGGCAATGGTTCAACCCCCTTCAAAATGCCATGATATTCTTTATGGATTGGAAAAAAACAATCCTAAAATTTGTGTGGAAGGAAAAAGGTCCAGAATAACAAAAGAAATCCTGAGTAAAATAAGTCATGCTGGAGGCATCACATACCTGATTTCAAATTATGCTACAGAGCTATAGTAATAAAAACTGCATGGTACTCAGAATAGAAGACACAGAAAGAAACCCTCACAGCTACCAGCATCTGATTCTTGACAAAGGTGCCAAAGGCATACATTCGGGAAAAGACAGAATCAAGTGGTACTGGGGAAAGGGGCTGTCTATATGTAGAAGAATGAAACTAGATCCCTATCTCTCATCCTGTACAAAAGTCAAATCACAATGGATTAAAGACCTAAATATAAGACCAATATAGGGGGAAACACCTCAACATACAGATGAAAAGACTTCCTGAATAAGACCTCTATAGCACAGGATATAAAAGAAAGATCAATAAATGAGATGGTTTTAAATTAAAAAGTTTCAACACAACAAAGAAAATGATTGACAGAGTGCAGAGTCAACTGACAGAATGGGAGAAAAATGTTTCCAGCTACTCTCCTGACAGGGTTAATATCCAGAATATGTAAAGTACTAAAAAAACCTCTACATTATAACATCAAACACTCCAGTCAATAAGTGGACAAATGAACCAAACAGACATTTCTTAAAAGATGAAGTACAGAGGTCCAAAAAATGTTCAACATCCTTAGCCATCAGGGAAATGCAAATCAAAACAGTACTGAGGGGGCGATCCAAGATGGCGGCCTAGAGGGAGACTGCACCCCCAGTCGCTCCAGAACCCTGGAGTTAAGAAGGGGAGGCATTGAGAGACTCGGACTGAAATAGAGCCACGGGTGAGTCTGCCCACTGGGTAAAGCTCGGCCCGGGTGGCAGGACCAGATAGAGGTGGCTTATCGGAGCCGGGCAGGGCAGCTAGAGTCATTCACAGGCAGCCCTGCGCACTCCGGCGGTGGGCCCCGCCCACACAGCCAGCTTCTCCAGGTTCTAGGAATGGAACTGGCCCGCTAGTGAGAGCCTTGCTGACCAGAACAAGCTCCGAGTCCCGGAGCCACTGCAGCGCAGCGTACTCCGGCAACGAACCAGCAGAGAGCCGCGATCAGCAAGCAGCCTCTGGGATTAGGGCAGGGCAGCCAGAGACCTCTTCAGGCGGCTCTGCCCACTCCGGCTGCAGGCTCTCTTCACGGGGCGATCCAAGATGGCGGCCTAGAGGGAGACTGCACCCCTAGTCGCTCCAGAACCCAGGAGTTAAGAAGGGGAGGCATTGAGAGACTCGGACTGAAATAGAGCCACAGGTAAGCCTGCCCACTGGGTAAAGCTCAGCCCGGGTGGCAGGCCCAGATAGAGGTGGCTTATTGGAGCCGGGCAGGGCAGCTAGAGTCTTCCCAAGGTAACCTTCCACACTCCGGCAGTGGGCTCCTCCCACACGGCCAGCTGCACGGCGCAGGCCCACAGTGAGAGCATTTCCGCACAGAGCCAGTTCCAAACCGTGGAACCAGTAGGGGTCTAGGGGCAGTTTTCTTCGGATGAGCTGCTTTATCAGATTCCTCCAAGCCATCAGGCTACTGAAGGCTGGGAGGTGATACACTGGAAATCTACCGGGACACTATAAGCCAGTAGCGGAAAACTGCAATATCTCAGAGTCCCACTGATATCTGACCAATATGAGAAAACAAGGGAAGAAAATGTCCCAAACAAACCTAGATACTACATCAATAAAACCCAATGACAGCACAGCAGAAGAAATGTCAGAAAGGGAGTTCAGAATGTACGTAATTAAAACGATCAGGGAAGCTAATGAGGAGATGAAAGAGCAAATGCAGGCATTGAAGGAGGAGATGAAAGAGCAAATGCAGGCATTAAATGATTGCACCAATCAACAGTTAAAAGACCAAATACGGGAAGCAAGAGATCATTTCAATAAAGAGTTAGAGATACTGAAAAAAAAAACACACTGAAATACTTGAAATGAAGGAAACAATAAACCAAGTTAAAAACTCCATAGAAAGCATAACCAATAGGATAGAACACCTGGAAGACAGAACCTCAGACATTGAAGACAAATTATTTAATCTTGAAAGCAAAGTTGGCCAAACAGAAAAGATGGTAAGAAATCATGAACAGAATCTACAAGAATTATGGGATATCATGAAAAGGCCAAATTTAAGAATTATTGGGATTGAGGAAGGCTTAGAGAAACAAACCAAAGGAATGAACAATCTATTCAATGAAATAATAACAGAAAATTTCCCAATCTGAAGAATGAAATGGAAAACCAAGTACAAGAGGCTTATAGAACTCCAAACATACAAAATTACAACAGACCCACACCAAGGCACATTATTATGAAAATACCTAACATACAAAATAAAGACAGAATTTTAAAGGCCGCGAGAGAAAAGAACCAAATTACATTCAGGGGGAAACCAATAAGAATATCAGCAGATTTTTCAATCCAGACCCCAAAAGCTAGAAGGGCCTGGAACAACATATACCAAGCCCTGAAAGAAAACGGATGCCAACCAAGAATATTATACCCAGCAAAACTTACCTTCAAATTTGACGATGAAATAAGATCCTTCCATGATAAACAAAAGCTAAAGGAATTTACAAAAAGAAAGCCAGCATTACTGAACATTCTCAGCAAAATATTCCATGAGGAAGAGATGAAAAACAACGATGCAAATCAGCAACAGGAGGCGCTAGCCTAAAGGAATAGCCAAATAAAGGAGAAACCAAATCATGTCAAAAACAAATATGAGTCAATTGACTGGGAATACAAATCATATCACAATAATAACCCTGAATGTTAATGGCCTGAATTCATCAATCAAAAGACACAGACTGGCAGATTGGATTAAAAAGAAAAATCCAACAATATGCTGCCTGCAAGAGACTCACCTCATAGAAAGAGACACCCATAGACTAAAGGTGAAAGGATAGGGAAAAACATACCATGCACACGGACACAGCAAAAAAGCTGGAGTATCCATCCTCATCTCAGATAATGTGGACTTCAAACCAAAACTAATCAGAAGGGATAAAGAAGGACATTACATGCTGCTTAAGGGAAGCATAAATCAGCAAGACATAACAATCATAAATATCTATGCCCCGAACATTGGCTCATCCACGTACGTCAAACAAATCCTTCTCAATTACAGAATTCAAATAGACCACAACACAATAATACTAGGCGATTTTAACACACCTCTCTCACCACTGGATAGATCGTCCAAACAAAAATTGAATAAAGAAACTATAGATCTCAACAACACAATCAGCAATTTAGACTTAACAGACATATATAGAATATACCATCCAACAAAGAACGAATACACTTTCTTCTCAGCAGCACATGGATCCTTCTCTAAAATAGACCATATTTTATGCCACAAAGCTACTGTTAGCAAATACAAGAAGATGGAGATACTACCTTGTACTCTATCAGATCATAATGGATTGAAATTAGAAATAAATGACAGAATAAAAAAAAGAAACTTCTCCAATACCTGGAGACTAAATAATACACTATTATATGATGAATGGATAACAGAAGACATCAGGAGGGAAATAAAAAAATTCTTAGAAGTAAACGAGAACAAAGACACATCATATCAAAATCTCTGGGACACTATGAAAGCAGTACTTAGAGGAAGATTTATTTCATGGGGTGCATTCAAAAAAAGAAGTAGCAATCAACAAATAAACGACTTAACACTACAGCTCAAAGCACTAGAAAAAGAAGAGCAGACCAATACCAAAAGTAGTAGAAGACAAGAAATAGTTAAAATCAGAGCCGAAATCAACGAAATCGAAACAAAAGAAACAATTGGAAAAATTAACAAAATAAATAGTTGGTTCTTTGAAAAAATAAATAAAATTGATAAACCCTTAGCCACACTAACAAAGAGAAAGAGGGAGAAAACTCAAATTACTAAAATTCAGAATGAACAAGGAAACATCACAACAGACACGAGTGAAATACAAAACATAATTAGAAGCTATTTCGAAAATCTATACTCCAACAAAACAGAAAACCTCGAAGACATCAACAAATTTCTAGAGACATATGAACTACCTAAACTGAACGAGGAGGACATACACAACTTAAATAGACCAATTTCAAGTAATGAAATAGAAGAGGTCATCAATAGCTTACCAACAAAGAAAAGTCCAGGACCAGATGGGTTCTCAGCCGGGTTCTAGAAAACCTTTAAAGAAGAGTTCATTCCAATACTTTTCAAAGTATTCCATGAAATAGAAGAGGAGGGAACCCTACCAAACTCGTTCTATGAAGCCAATATCACCCTGATACCTAAACCAGACAGAGACACATCGAGGAAAGAAAATTTCAGACCAATATCCTTAATGAATATCGATGCAAAAATTCTCAACAAAATTGTAGCAAATCGCATACAAATATATATTAAAAAGATAGTGCACCACGATCAAGTGGGTTTTATCCCAGGGATGCAAGGTTGGTTCAACATTCGGAAATCAATAAATGTCATTCACCATATCAACAGACTTAAAGTTAAGAATCACATGATTATTTCAATAGATGCAGAAAAAGCATTTGATAAAATACAGCATCCCTTCATGCTCAAAACACTAGAAAAAATTGGGGTAGTGGGAACATTCCTAAACATTATAAAGGCAATCTAGGCTAAGCCCATTGCTAATATCATTCTAAATGGTGAAAAACTGAAAGTGTTCCCCCTAAAAACTGGAACAAGGCAGGGATGCCCTCTTTCACCGCTTCTATTCAACATCGTCCTTGAGACTCTAGCCAGAGCAATCAGACAAACCAAAGAAATTAAAGGGATACGAATAGGAAAAGAAGAACTCAAACTATCCCTGTTCGCTGATGACATGATTATATATTTAGAGGAACCTGGAAATTCCACCAGAAAACTTTTAGAACTCATAAGTGAATTCAGTAAAGTAGCAGGTTACAAGATCAATGCTCATAAATCCAATGCATTTTTATACATAAGTGATGAATCTTCAGAAAGAGAAATTAGGAAAACTACCCCATTCACAATAGCTTCGAAAAAAATAAAATACTTGGGAATCAATCTCACAAAAGAGGTGAAAGACCTCTACAATGAGAACTACAGAACACTAAAGAAAGAAATTCAAGAAAACCTTAGAAGATGGAAAGATCTCCCATGTTCCTGGATAGGCAGAATTAATATCGTCAAAATGGCTATACTACCTAAAGTGCTATACAGATTCAATGCAATTCCAATTAAAATCCCAATGATGTACCTTGCAGAAATAGAGCAAGCAATTATGAATTCATCTGGAAGAATAAAAAACCTAGAATAGCTAAAGCAATCCTCAGTAGCAAGAGCGAAGCAGGGGGTATTGCAATACCAGATCTTCAACTCTACTACAAAGCAATAGTAACAAAAACGGCATGGTATTGGTACCAAAATAGACAGGTAGATCAATGGTACAGAACAGAGGACATGGACACAAACCCAAATAAATACAATTTCTCATACTAGACAAAGGTTCCAACAATATGCAATGGAGAAAAGATAGCCTCTTCAACAAATGGTGCTGGGAAAACTGGAAAACCATATGCAATAGAATGAAATTAAACCCCTATCTCTCACCCTACACAAAACTCAACTCAAAATGGATCAAGGACCTCGGAATCAGACCAGAGACCCTGCATCTTATAGAAGAAAAAGTAGGTCCAAATCTTCAACTTGTTGGCTCAGGATCAGATTTCCTTAACAGGACTCCCATAGCACAAGAAATAAAAGCAAGAATCAACAACTGGGATAGATTCAAACTTAAAAGCTTTCTCTCAGCAAAGGAAACTATCAGAAATGTGAAGAGAGAGCCTACAGAGTGGGAGAATATCTTTGCCAACCATACCTCAGATAGAGCGCTAATTTCCAGAATCTATAAAGAACTCAGATACTCTACACGAAGAATACAAATAATCCAATCAACAAATGGGCTAAGGAAATGAACAGACACTTCACAGAAGAAGATATACAAGTAATCAACAGATATATGAAAAAATGTTCAACATCCCTAGTAATAAGGGAAATGCAAATCAAAACTACCCTAAGATTTCATCTCACCCCAATTAGAATGGCGATTATCAAGAGTACAAGCAACAATAGGTGTTGGCGAGGATGTGGTGAAAAAGGAACACTCATACATTGCTGGTGGGGTTGCAAATTAGTGCAGCCACTCTGGAAAGCAGTGTGGAGATTCCTCAGAAAGCTTGGAATGGAAACACCATTTGACCCAGCTATCCCACTCCTTGGCCTATACCCAAAGGACTTAAAATCAGCATACTACAGAGATACAGCCACATCAATGTTCACTGCTGCTCAATTCACCATAGCCAGATTGTGGAACCAACCTAGATGCCCTTCAGTTGATGAATGGATAAAGAAACTGTGGCATATTTATACAATGGAATATTACTCCGCAATGAAGAATGATAAAATTATGGCATTTGTATGCAAATGGTCGAAATTGGAGAATATCATGCTAAGTGAGATAAGCCAATGTCAAAAAACTAAAGGACGAATGATCTCGCTGATAAGCGGATGAGGACATATAACGGGGGGTGGGAGGGGCTAGCATTAGGTTTAGGGTTAGGTTTAGAGTTAGGCTAAGAAGAGCGGCAAGAATGAAGGAAAGAAGGACTGTGTAGAGGGAAAAGAGGGGTGGGAGGGGTGGGGGGAGGGGAAAAATAAAATAAACATCATTACCCTATGTAAATGTAAAAAAATAAAAATAAATAAAAAAATTAAAAAAAAAAAAACAGTACTGAGATTCCATTGTACACCAGTTAGAAAGACAATCATCAAGAATACAAATAACAAGAAATGCTGGAAAGGACATGAGAAAAAGGACTCTTATACACTATTGATAGGAATGTAGATTAATACACCCAGTATGGAAATCAGTATGGAGACTCCTCAAAAGATGTGGAATAGAAAAACCATATGATCCAGTTATACCACTCCATGTTATTTATCCCAAAGGATTAAAGTCAGCATATTATTGAGATACATGCATACCCATGTTTATTGCAGCTCAATTCACAATAGCTAAGTTATAAAATCAACCTAGGTATCTGTTAACAGATGAATGGATTGAGAAAAACTATATGTACACAACAAATTTTATTCAGCGATAAAGGAGAATGAAATTAGCTGGGTCCAGTAGGGCACATCTGTAATCCCCAAGGTTCAGGAGGCTGAGGCAGGAGGATCTCCAATTCAAAACCAGACTCAGCAACTTAGTGAGGCCATAAGAAACTTGGAGAGACCCTGTCTCTAAAGAAAATAAAACAAAGGGCTGGGGATGTGGCTCAGCGGTTAAGCATCCTTAGGTTCAATCCCCAGGACTGAAAAAAAAAAAGAAAAGAAAAAGAAAAACAAGATGAATGAAATGAAATTTGTAGGGAAATGGACAGAACTGGAGACTACAGTTTTGAGAGAAACAAGTCAGATTCAAGAAAAATCTATTGTATGTATTCATATGTGAAAGCTAAAGGGATAAAAACAAGGGATGAGGGGAAGATTCCATGAAGGTAGAATGGTGACCAGTAGGGCAGAGGGAGAAGATGAGGGCGATGGGGAGTAAAATTGATCAAATTGTGCTTTTGTGTAGGTGTAAATATACCACAAAGAAACTCTTCCCCCATTCTGTATAATTGAGAAGCACTAATTTTAAAATGCAGTAAATTCAGGAATCTAGGGATGCAACGCTTGGGGATATGTTTACTAGATGTCACATTTCAAGAGATAAATGGCAGAGGACTTAACTGTCCTCTAACTTTTGTCTTCCTAATGTCTCTATACCATTTTCTTTATACTTTCTATTCATATCAAGGTTATAAGTTATTTGCAATTCTAATTAACCTGAGTTTCATATTCTTTCTTTAAAGTAATAACTTCAAAATTAATTTTAAACATCTAAAAAAATAAAATGAAACAAGGGTTATATTTACTAAACTGATCAAAAAGCCTTTACCTGTGGCCAGTTCTGACAATTTATCCTATTAAGTTATGATTTAATTTTTATTACATTTTACTGAAAGAATAGGATTCTAGATTTAAAAGTTTTATACATGGTTCTTCTTTTGATGAAAAATAAAGATTCAAATTGTTTATCAAATGTCTAAGGGTTTCCATTAGAACTTTTAATAGATGCATAATATCAAGATCATTGTACATGCCAGTGAAAGTTGTTGTTTATTATGGGATATGTCATTAAAAATCTTTAGAAATTATGCTCCTCTAAGTTTATTTTATCTGCTGTTTTTTTAAAAACTGCCTTCTTTTCTTGCATAGGATCACAAGTATTGGTAAAAATACCAAATATAACAAACAAATAAGCAAGTCCAGATGCCAATTAACATCTTCACAAAGTTGATACCACACTGTTTTCTTACTTTGCAGAATCACTGAGTTTATTTTGCAGTTATGTGTTCTTGAAATAAGTTTTCCCCTTGATATACATCATACCTTAGCATGCAATATCAGTTGACTATGAGTAACTTTAATATTATCACCTAATAAAAATAGGTACCAAATTTAATATACTTTTTATTATGTCATTAAACCCAGAATATTTAATTCATCTGTTATTTATTTTTCATAGGAAGACTTTCTCAATAAAGGAAGCAAGAGATGGTTCCAGAAAGCTCCTCAGTACTAGTAACTACTTCATATTCAGTACAGAGTACTTCATGAAATTTTCTTGTCATTTCAGTTTTTCCATGAGAATATATTCCCCCCACAAAACTTAACTTCAAAACATATTTGCTAACAATGCAGTCTAACCACATTTTGTACGTATCAGAACTAATTGTGTTTATCAGCAATAGAACAGGGGGAAAAAAAAAGGTTTCTTCCTTAATCTCACCAGAATGTTTACTTGCATAAATGGTAAAAGAATTACTATGTTAGTAATATCTGTGCACGGATCAAGTTTCAGTCACTCTATTTGAAACTTTATTTGTTCATGAGGTGACTTTCTGAATCATTCACCAGGTCTTGAATATCCATCTATGATGTCATTGGAAAGTACAATTTAGGTTACCTTCTTTGTTGCAGATTTACCAAGATTTACAAGTGAACATCATTAACTAATGTCCTGGGAGCTGTTTATGACATTTTAAGCCTCCAAACACAAAGGCAACTTTAAAGAAAGCCAACTGCTACGGATTGGATATCATTTGGTTGTTCTCCAAGGGCCACTGTGACTAAAGGCTTGGTCTGGATAGTAGTGCTGTTGGGAAATGCTATGGAATATTTAGAGGTGTGGTCTAGTGAGAAGTCTTGTGTAAACTGGGGCATGCCTTGGAAAGGGATTGTGGGAACCCAACCTCTCTCGTTCCAGATGTGACCACTTGTCCCAACATGTACTTCTTCCACTATTGCTGCCTGTCATCCTCCATCACCCATGGACCTCCCTAAAATTGAGCCAATGCAGGCACCATGCCTTTGAACCTCCAAAACCATGAGCTAAATACACCTCTTTTTCTTTATATACTCAGAAATACACTCATAAATCACTAATGCACTCATATTTAACTAATATTTAAATATAACATAAGAAACATCTGACTCTGTTGTGTGTTCAATTTAATGCCTTTTCTTTCAAGAAATTCTTCTCAATTTCAATTTATTTCTTTATGTTTTTATGTGTAGATGGTCATAAATGATCATCTATGTTCTGGTGGCTTATTTTCTTTGTTAGCCAGTACAACTTTGCAAATAATACTGAGTAGTTTAGCACTGTGCCACTAAATTTAGTTACAAGACTAAACTAAACTTAAAATATCACACTTCTATATAAAAATAGCACAAATATCCTTGGTCTTAATTTCTTTGAAATTACTTCTATCATCATCATTTAATGTAATACTATGGCACACTCAGAAAAGATAACTCTTTTTTAAGGAGAAATAAATCTAGGAGAACTTGTTTCATATATATTGTAGGATCTCCTAATTTAATAATACTAAATTATAAGTTTAAAATCAGTATGCTTGTTACTTTAAGAATGCACTAAGACAGCATCTGCAAATATCAGCAAAATATCATGCTAATGTAGGTTAATAGATTAGGGAAAATAGAAAACCTAGACTCCCATCCTAGAGCAATGCTGATTTCAGCCAACGCCAAGGGTATGAAGAAAATGAAAACCACATGCAGTAGGCAGAAGAGGTGGCATGGGGGAGACTGTGGACCCTCCGCCTGATGATCAGGAGCTGCTAGAAGCAATGAGGAGTCATGAAGTAGCTGATCCAAGACCTGAAGAACATCAGGTAACTATTTAAGCAGTTGCCATATGTCACCTGTGCTAAGAAGCAATGATTACTGACCTTGTCATTATCTTCTAGGAAGTTCAGCCAACGCCAAATTTCCCAAGGATGTTCAGAAACAGTAAAGCTCATCACCTAGCCACATCTAATAAACCAAGGATGAACTCCTCATGTTCTTTGTGATGTAGATGCCTTCCAAATACCTAAAAAGATATCAGGTAGGTCTCCAGGACTTACACTTGGAGCAGGGTAAGAAGGGAGAGTGAATGATGAAAACATTCTCCATCACATCATACAATATCCACCACAACACACTCAACAAAACAAGAAAAGTGGCCTATACTTTTTTCCTTATTTGCAGTTGACTCCTCCTTTATCATGTTGCCCACGATTCTCTGCACTACAAAATCCTTGAGGATGAGATTGTACTTATAGCACATGACAGATCACTGGTGCACAGTACATCCTTCATGACTCTATTGAAAGAAGGGAGAGATGAATGGGTTAATGGAAACACATGGTGTGGAAGGATGGATTTTTTAAATGAACAATAAAATAACAAAGAAATGCTTTTCCCCTAAGATTCAGAGAAAAATTTGAGACATAAATTTTACTATTATAAGCCAGACAATCTGTCAATTACTGATAAATTTAATCATCACTAAAATTGAGGTGGATTTACTTACTTCACTGATACAATGTACAGATTAAACACACTTACTTATGTGCAAGCACTTAAGGAAACCTGATACATAAGCATTAGGAATTGTTATTTCATTTGTACCCGGTTTTCATTTTAAATCACTGTTTTCAACTTTAGCATGGATAAGTCACTTAGGACCATGTTCAAAATGCTTCCACACCACATTCTAAAAGAAGATACATAGAGCCAGAGCATAAGAAAAAGCAATAAAGTCATATCCGAACATAGACCTGAGCCAGTTATTTGTCAAAAACCATACTCCAAACCAAGTTTTCCAGGATATATACATAGCTTCAGACTCATTCTATATCATAATCATATAAGTATAGAATAAATTAGGTAAAGGGGTCAAAGTATTTGAATTTTCCTAACATTTACATCACATCTCTTATAAGGTATCCATGGAAATCACCTAAACTAAGTAAGAAGACTCCTTTGTATTTAGAAATTGTTCACACAAATGCATTAAAAATATTCACGTTCTCACATCTTCAGATGCATGCTGTCCTATTTTGAATTTGTCCAAAGCACACATTTGTGTATCACATATGGTGTTAGGAAACACAAGGCTTAATAGACTGTGCTGAAGGTTATATTCTTGTTAGATCAAAATCATTCAGTTTTAGGACCCCAAACCCATACTGCTTCTTTCCCTCTCAAAAAGTGTCTTCACAATCCTTCTGGAAGGCATTAAATACTTGCCATCCTCACCAGAGCATCAGGTTCTTTCTTTTCTTTTTTCTCTGACTGTTCCAACGACCATCAGAACAGGAACACCAGCTCCAGGACCTCCTGTCGTGTGTGCCAGTGCCACAAGCCATAGAAGCAGGCCCCATGATAGAAGCTGAGCCGCTTCTCCTCACCCCTCACACAACTTTTTTCTTTACTCCGTCATAGTTCAATGTTAAGCTGCAGGGAAAAATTATCTCAAAATACGAAGTGTGAAAGCCACTCTTTCTGTTTCATCTTTCATTTCCACTTTCCCCTAGGGCTTCGAAAGAAACATGGGAGCTAGCCAGAGAACCAAACTCTCAAAATACCCCATTTCCTTCCAAATCCCTGCCCTGAAGCACAAATTGCCTTGCTTTGTCTTCCTGTCATCCACATAGTCTTGGGCCAAGTTTCTCTAGGTGGGTTCCAGAACCTCCTGCATCAGCTCTCCAGAGGTACTTGTGAAATAGGCAGACTCCTGGGTCCCATTCCAAGCTGCTGGCTTAGAATCTCGGGGCTGGGCCATGGAATTTGGCTTATGAATAAGCATCCTCAGTAACTATTATGCACACTGCATTTTAGGATCCTTTATAATTGTACAGTTAGCTCATTCTACCCCAGGGCTTTATTTTACTTGGAACCTAGGAGATTAAATGAGCAATTAATCTCTTCTTAAAATTTAAAACTTAGATATAATTGCAGCAATCTCCCTAAACCATTTAATTTCAGTTGAAGCTGACTAGAAAGGATCTAGAAATCTAAAAAGGCTTTATTTGTATCTATAGGAAAATATAAATTTATAATGAGCATTTAATCTAACGCCGCTTCTGTCATATCGCTTAAAGGAAATATTAAAAAGAAAAACCTTCTGAGAGTCTTCTTTAAACTATAACAATCCTGCCCTGAATTGGATTGAAGTATATCTGCTTCATTTTGTAAAATAAAACCACACAGTAAAGGTAGCCAAGCTAGTTCCAAAGATTTAACTTAGAAGAAAGGAAGTTAATGTTGGAGAAAATATATTTTTCCAGTTAGTCAATAGCACAGATTCTGTATGCAAGTGAGGTGGAGAGCCTAAGGCATAAATTAAAGGAAACTCTTATAGAACATGAACATTGTTGTTCTAGGTCAATAGAGGAGATAACATCATCTGATATAGGACAGAATCTCTCCAGAACCTTGGAGCACAGGATCTAAAGCTCCCTATGTACCAGATCAGACTAGATTTAGGAAAAGCAAATTGACACTCTTTAGAAAGGATCAGTAGTTCATCCTGATATGTTAATGCTTGGTGAACCTTGACCTGACTGGATGGCATCCATGGCTGATGAATCTGACGTAATCCAGGGCACTGCAGTGGAGCTTTTGGTATAAAAGAAAGTAGTTCTAAGCTTCAGTTGAGTGCCCAGATAAGAGTCTGAATAGTTCCAAATTTATATCCTCAAGATGGAAATAAAGTTTGTAGCTGAAGTGAATGGGGATAGGAAGAGGTCCCAATTCCAAATAGAATGAGAAATCTTCACAGATGATCTGTCACATGAAGGAGAGATTAAATAGAGAGATCCCATCTGTCTTCAGTAACATAGGAACAACTGACTTCAAGCTCCCTTTGCTTGAAGATGGAGCTACTAATATAAAACTAGTCACTATTATTTCTCTCTGGCTCAGGGATTAGATATGGCTGTACCTGTCAGGAATAAATATTTCATTTTTTATATTTCTAGATTTTGTGGAAAAAAATAGATGTGGATAAATGTTTGCTAGAAAAATGATGAAAGTGTTCTGAAACTAGAGAAAAATTTCATTGCCAATCTAGAGAAGGTCAGAAGAAGGGAAAGGAGCTCAGTGATTACCTAGCTTTCCTATATACGAAGGAAGCAAATATGAATGCAGAGCCAATAACAAGCTCAGTCATCAATATGAAAGTTCCCAAAACAACATATTAATTGAAACTGGACATAATTTTCTGATGAGAATAAAATTTCAGTACCTAAAATATATCAAAGAAAAAAGAAGAGGAAAACTGGAGAAATGTCACCTTCCCATGTTATAATGCTGAGAACTGGGAGAAATTGTTTTATTGATGACTATATAACACTATCCACAAAAGAGAATTAGTAGCCAGTTTACATAATTTCAGTATCACAGAAAAATACCAATATTCGTATTTGAAAATATTTTGTAGTCTTAAAGGCACTGTAGCAACAGGGCTTTTAATTGTTCTTATATTATAGTATCCTGCAGTAGAACAAAAAAATAGATGCACATTTCAAATATAACCTTTGGTTATTACAGTTTTTTTCCTCAGGTAACTTGTAAATTCAGAAGCATATAAAATGTCTATGTACTCCTTAAATGTCAAGTATTCAACTAAGGGATTTTATATAAATTATTTAATGTAATATTCCAGATGTGCTTTGTTACATATCCCCTCATATTCTTATCAGTAATAAGTAATATCATATGTTTGAAAAAATAAAGTTTCACAATATAGTGTCAATATTTTGAATTTTAAAGGTGAATCAGTTCCTTGGGACCTAATCCTCCCTAAAAAGCCGAGGCTGCTATCCTGTAGAGAGGTCGACTCTTAACATAACTTCCTCTCAAACCAGTCAACTCACCTACCCACTAGACTCAAACCTTGACTATCTTTGCCCCTTATAAAATGTGCCATTCAAACCAAAATCCCAATTAGTTCTGGATTACTTAAAAATATATATGAAATATTTAAAAACTTTATCACTTAATAAACAGTTCAGAGTATATTTTTTTCCAGACAACTCTCTGTGGACTGCATGAATCCTTTAACTTTGATTTTAGTGAGGAATCAGTGTTGAATAGTTCCCTGATTTAGCAAAGAAAAATCTTCAGCCTTCCTCTTCTAGACGTTGTCTTAGGGAATAACAAACAGGTGGTATACAGAAAAAGGACATGAAATGACAGAAGAAAGAGAACTACCTTCCACACATCTCCAGCAGAAAAAGCACATACCAGTATTAAGTAACAATAAAACACCTTCAACTTCTTCAAATGAAAGAACTTTATAGTGAAATCTGATTTAACAAAAATTTTCAATAAATAACAGCACTGGATTATTAAGATGGCAGATAAAACACTTAATGAAATATGTGTCAAGCAAAATCCAGGCCAGGATCATTTGAGATAAAACAGTCTTATTACCATACAATTTATAAAAGATTAATGAAACCTTTAATGCAAAGCATTAATGGAACTGGCTGCATACTGACCTTACCTAGTCTTTTTTAGGACTTAGGCAGTTTTAAGTAGGAAGAATAGCTTTATTCAAAAGGGTTCCTTTTCCTTCCAAAATTTGTTCACATTTAAGGAAATGCAGATATATGGGTTTTCCCTTAACACAGAGTGCAGTTATCATTCATATATAATCGTCCATAAAACTCCTTGAAAAGTCTATTAATCTCTTCAGTATCCATGAACTTAATACCATAATTGTTCTTAACTGTAGCTATAGTGGAAGAACTGCTTGCCTGTTTTCTTGCTAATAACCCACTAGTTTTATGACTGAATTGAAATAAAGCCAGTTCTTTTAGCAATAAAGGTGAGGGTGACCCAGATGAATTAGATAATTGCCTTCACAGCCTATTGATCTTCTATTTGAGGTCTTTTAGGTCTGAATATTTTCTCTTTACTAATAGGGCTGCAGGGTTTTTTTCCACTAAGAGATCTAGCTGAAATCTAATGAATATCATGGGAAAAACAGAAGGCAAGATTATATTCAAACATGCTTGTATTCAAAAGTTCCCTACAATTTTCAACATCAAGATTTAATTTTCTATTACAGAACATGGGACATATAGCTTAAAAACAGGAAGCATTCACTGAACCAGGCATATCAAAGTGCTAGTCACTATGTCAGACCTGCAGATAAAGAAAGGAAAAGAGAAAAAGAAAGGAAGGAAGAAAAAACGTTTGTTCTGAGAAACTCAGACTTTAGCCAGAAGGAAGATACAAATGTAGATATTTCAGTGTCAATGAAACAATAAAAGTATGTGCAAGATATAAATTATGACAGTGGAGATAAACCCAGTCGAATGAGATGCACCTGCATATGATATGTAACTGTAAGTTCATTTCCAAGTTAAGATTCTCTTCTTCAAAAAATGAGCAGCAGTAATCTCCCTGATTTTTTTAAGGAGAAAGGTACTGCAGTCACTAAAACCAAAATAACAATAATCAATATTTGTGACTAAAAATATTTGTGATTGAAACTAATTTGCAAGTGGAATAGGCATTTTAAAGGAATTAGAGAACAAGCACACAGAAATAATATAAAAGAGGATAGGCATTTAATATTTCATAACTCAATTGCAGAAGACAAATTGAGAATAGAATCACAAAGATAATTCTAGAAAATTCAATACTCAGGGTTCTTACAATGCTGTGCAAGGGTTCTGACCCTCTGACAATCAGTCCACTGTCCTTGAGATCCCCAATTTGCATTTTGTTCCAGCCTTTGTGCCTTCTTACTGGAAATCCTTCCCTTTTTCCAATTTAATTCCTGCACTGTTGGTGGTCCACCTCTAAACTCATCCTTCCACAAAGCTTATGTTCCTTTCCAGCTCACACTGATCTTTCTGCAAGTCTGCCCACACATCCCAGCCACTAAATCACAGAAATTTAGGACAGGGCAAAGAAGTCTCCCATGTTTGCATATCAGAATAAGAAAGTTCACTGAGTTTTAATGATTTCTCCAAGATTATATAGCCAATAAAAGTCAAAGTCAAAATTAAAGCCTTCTGATTCCAGATCTTTGGATTCCTGGTTCAGAGGAATATTCATTTCATGACATTAATTCTTGATTCAAAATTTCTTTGGTTCAGATCCAGTCTTCATTGAAACAATTTTTTATTAAATTCTACAATATATATAAACAGAAAATGAGAGATTACACTCCATTTATGTTTGACCTATCAAAATGTATAAATGCATTATACTGTTATGTACAACAAAGTAAAACAAATAATTTTTTTTTTAATTTGTGTGGTAACTACAGCTTGCTTTCAACCTACCAATTTCACCCTTCTCCTGTTCGTCACCTCTTCAGAAAACCAGTGAACTGATAATTGCTCCAAAACCCTCTGTGCCCAATCCCACAAAAGCCTCCTGTAAGAAAAAGTTTAATGTGTTACTTCTTTTGTGGCAAGCTTGCATTGAACTGATTGAAGTAGAAAAAGGAATCTCTCCTAATACAATTTCTTATATAAACATGCAGGACAAATAACCATTTTAGAGTTCAGAAAATCTTCAAAACTCAAAAATCATATCACATATATAGCTGTACACTCTACTGATATCTTCCTGCAATTTGGGAGTTCTCTCCAAAATAATAATAATAATTTTCAAGTTAACACAAACCTTATCTTCTGCTTTCATGGTCAACAGATCCAGACACAAAAAATACCTAATAAATTCTCACCCATCTTACTCAACCTGAATTTTATTGGAATAACATGCAGCAAAAAGGTACAAATGTATGTTTATGTTTACATTCTCTCTGTGACTTAACTTATTCAAGAACATGAATGCTCCATTATCTGAAAGTGGGAAAAATAAAATTTTTGGAGATGGATATTTTCATAACAGATTAGATTAGAAATTGTTATCCTCATCATCATGGGAATAATAGTGCTCCCTTTCATAGTCTACTTTTGTAATATTGGGCTTTTATTTTCTCTTTGAACTTTGCATTACTATCAAGTTAATTCTGTAGTGTAGACTCAGGCTTAGACTATACTACATTCACCATCTCTGAGCACCATTCTACACAAGGCAAAGAAGAGGCATAAGAGAAGGAAGCAAGGCCCACTTGGACCTTCACTCAGCCTTAACAACACAAGTCAGAGCTCTGTGAGACAGCACTGATGGCAGAATCTGCAGATATGTTTTCAAAGGGGAGTCTGAAACACACAGAGCATTCCCAGCAACATTAGGAAACAGTGCATTTGACACAAATCACATCAATTGTTCTGGCAGAGACTCGCTGCCCAACATGCATCAATGGTGAGCACCCTCCAGCAACTATATTGGTAGAAGATATTAGTAGATAGACCTGGGCCAAAAGGGGGAGACTTTGGAAGAAATGGGTTTTAACTATAGAGAAGAGGCTTATCCACAGTTGGAACATAATTCTAAGTAATGTCCAAAAAAATGAGTAAAATCTGGAGGAATATTGGAAGTTTGGCCTTTGTGGGTGAGAGCCAGACTCAAAAAAATATGGCTTCCTATTGTTCACGTGACAAAGTTGTACCAGCCTTCCCCCTCCACCCAGTGGCATCATCAGGGCCCATCAAATTCTTAGTATATAAGAGAAATTTAACCAAAGGTAGTTTTTGTTATTCATTCATTATTCAACAAATATTTATTGATAATCTAATGTCTGCTGAGCATGGTTCTAGGCACTTTGGCATAAGTCAGTGAATAAAAAACAAAGATCCTTGCCCTCGTTAAACTAAAATGTTAGCATGAAGGAGGAAAAATTGTAAAGTATTTTCTTAAATTTCAAAAGTAAATATTTTCATGAATAAACAAATATTCAACTGCATTATAAGCTCCATGAAGGCAAGGTCTATACCTGTTTTGTTCAATGCTTCATCCCTGATAAACCGATTCCCTGACCATTATCGACCATCATCTATTCTTACTCAGTGGTGTGGTCCAATAATGCGTCATTCAACATAGCAAAGGCGTGTGTGAAGTTCCCTTCTGAAAGATGATTTAAAACTTCTTGTGAACAAAATGAAGAGGTCATTTCTCTAAAATTGTTTACATATCACAAGACTGACTCACAAATGGTAGAAGGGTTATAGAAGATCACAGGGTATTATTCCAGAAATATGTTCAAAGGTAGAAGATGAAAAGGCTCTCCCAGAGATGACTGAAGAAGTAGACTGTGATGTAGATTCCTATGCTACATAACTGGAAGCTATTCTTGAGCAAAAGATAGACATTTTAACTGAGCTGTGGGATAAAGTGAAATCGTTCCAAGTAGCTCTACAAGAAGTACAAGCCAGCAAGTATATTCACTAGCGAAACCTCATTGCCCTTTAAACTTTCTTTACTGCTAAAGAATCCCCATACCCTCACTACTGTAACAGACAATGGTTCAGCTGTGAGGGCCACTGGAAGGTTTGAAATTTTTAAATGTCACCTGATGACCTTTAAATTTTGTGAAATACTCCTTTGCCTACAAAATGCTTCTAGTCCAGGAGAACAACCAAGAATCAGAATTGGTGAAACGTTTTGTTTCATTTACCCAAACAGTGGTTAATTTTGGAGATCCTTGCCAATTTATTTTCTATATAATGAAGAAAGCTTGCGGACTTGATCCAGATGTGCATAGTAGGGGATAGAAAAGCATAGACTAGGGAAGGAGCAGTAAAAGTCAATAAGAGAGCAAGCACAAGAACAGCAATTTTAAATGCCCTGACATGTTACAAAACATATTTTCTCAAAGGACTAAATTTCCAACTTGCGAACCTGCCCAAGTGGGACAACTGAAATATTAAGAACCCATGAACAAAACACACATCCCTAGTAACAGTGAAGAACCCAATCAGGAGGAGCTTATCAACTTTAAGAGAAGGAATGCTGAAGACTTAAACAGTACTCTTGCCCTTCTCAGGCGTGCCGAGCTGGGAGTTCTTTCTTTCACCTTCCTTTTTAATCAAATCCTGCTGGCTTGCTTACCTCTTCCACGCCACGAAACACGAACTCATCTCGACTCCTGCTGTCAACAGAAGGAAGTCACAGCATTTCTTGTTGGCGCAGTTCACTTTCCACAGCGAGACTGAGTAGTTTTTAAACCTCTTGCACGCATGCGCAAGTCATCAGTGATTCCATGTGTCTTCCCTACTCCTGAGCTATTGTGCTCACTCGCCCCTCTCAACGCTTGACTAAGGTTATTGACCCTAAATTTCTGAAGCACAGCCAAGATAAATTACATTCCTTATTTTTCATTGTATGTTACCTTTATTTTTAGTGTTTGAGACATTTTGTGTGGCTAGTTAATTTTGCAGGATATTCCATATTATTGAACAGTGACTGTAGACACAGCTGCTGGACCATTCCATTTTGTGTTTAAATAACTCTGGAATTATCATTTTCAAACCATATGGCTGTGATTTTGATTTTATTTATTTAATTAATTTATTTAAAAAAAAACTATTCTAAACAAGTCAATCTGAATCAACCCATTAAGGAGAAAGAAATTAAAGTTAGGGGATCATATACAAGTTGATGAATGTGAAAGTGGAAATCACCTACACCAGAAAGACATTTTGGTATTTTGCCTTTAAATAAAGTGTCTTCCACCTGGTCATGCTACCTTGATCCCTGGCTCTTCCCAATATGGTCAGTGCTGTTGCCAGGGAGGAGTGAGTCAAGAGCAGTCAGTTACTCACATCTACTCTGGACAAGTCTGGGATGTGCTGTAACTTTGACTCATTTAACAAGTAGGTGTATGACATTTTCCAAAGGTAGCATGGTCCCCCAGTAAGTTATTCACAACAGCAAGACAATTCAAGTTTACAAATTACAAACAAGAATAATAGCTGTTTTTCTTTATGCATTTTATTCATTTGGAATAACATAAGTAATTGCTACTATAATAAAGTGCTTCTAATCACTTAGCAAGTCTAACCTTCACTCAAGTAGTGAATATCTATAAACATAATAAATGAAAAAAATAGTATTTTATAGCATTAAACAGTATCATTTATAGCTTATCAACCATATATTGTTGTACAGTGAAAATAAAAAGCCCAATGGAGAACTCTCTTCATACCTGTCAATGATGAAGTCTATTTTAAAAATTGTGGGGGAATTTGCTAACTACCTTTATGACACATAGTCTAAAGAATGCAGTAACTACCTCACCATGTTATTTGTTCTCTTATTGTGAAAAAATATTTGTGTTGACTAAATGAATAATTCATGTAGAATGTCCCAGAAAAAAAGTAACATCTGGGCTCATATGGAGTCTGTCTGGCTCTAAATATTGCCAATGGCTCCCACTCAGTCTGTCTTTGAATCATCTCTCTTATCCTACACCCAACTTCAATAACAGTAGGCTAAAAACAACCTTGGGTTGAGTGTTTTATTTTGAAAGTTATTTGACCAGGGCCTTTTGAACAGTAAAGTTCCAATGAAGCACAAGATATTTGTGTATGAATGGGCTGCCTTTTTTTATTTTAACAATTAATACATTTTCAGAAATTTCTAACCACTTTGATACTGCATGTCCTAAGCTGATGATAAAAGCAGTTACTAAAAGTCTACCTTTTCCAAAAAGAACTCTCAAAAAAAAAAAAGAAGAAAAATTTAAGCACTTCTCTTGATAATAATTACCAGGA
Organism: Sciurus carolinensis; assembly: GCF_902686445.1. NCBI lineage: Eukaryota > Metazoa > Chordata > Mammalia > Rodentia > Sciuridae > Sciurus > Sciurus carolinensis. Next base: position 48,212,036 of record NC_062219.1, on the reverse strand, counting down.
AGGAGCCAGTAAATAGAAATTGAGCCAAATATACTACTGATGTCAAATAATCTATTTAATTTAGATCTTCTTTAAATAAGAACATTAATAATATACACTCTGAGATCACAGGGTATATTTTTATCACTTTGCAATGATAAAATTTCATTAAAAGAAACATAAAAACTATAACAACATGTCAAAGAATATGGATGTAATCAAATTAATTGAGATTATTTCACAATAGTGACAAATCAAATAGAGAACCCTACCAGCCTTCATTTTATTATTTACCCTACATTTTTTATGTTCAGAGTCAAAGTATGTTAGTATGACAGTATCTCAGAGAAAGGTCATTAATATTAACATTGTTTTATAGAATCCAGTTGAAAATGTATGTGTTGAGCTTCCTACTCTCTACAAGGACAGGACATAGGAATTTCAGGAAATAAACGTCCTTGTTTTTAGGAGTTTACAGAAGTAGAAAATGATGTGAAAACGGCAAAACTATAAATGCTTTGACAGTGTCATAAAAAGCAGGTGCAGAGTACCATGGAAGTTTTTTAAAGGAAGGATCAATTATAGACAATTATGAGGACTAACAAAGAGTTTGGGTTGTGTCATGGTATTTGAGATAGGTTTTAAAGACTAGGTAAGCTTTGTGTCATGGTTTTTGAGATAGGTTTTAAAGACTGGGTAAGCTTTCTGTATTCTTCAGCAAATATAATTTGGAATTGAAGGTCAAGTAAGATAATGCACATGAACATGTCTGATTGTATGTGCACTGCCTTTGTGAAGTTCTGCTTTCACATGCATTGCATTGAGTAGAGCATTCCAGTTTCTAATAATTGCTTGTTACCTAATTTTAACTTTACAATATTCAGGAATTGTATGAAGTCAGGAATTAGCATCTTATAGCTGGGTAGGAGACTCAGCCAAACTGGAATTCAAAGAGGACAGGAAATTTGCCAACATCATCATACTAATGAATTCACAATCCATATTGGAACTCTACTGCTGCTCTCTACCTTGCTAATCATGTGCAAACCACAATCTTTGTCCCTTTCTAAAAATTTAATTGTCACCTAGAAAAATGTAGACAGATAAGATCAACTCATTTCTCGTCTTTACCATGGAAACATTACAAAAATGTTTTCCCATTTCCATTTTGATTTTATCTTCATCTATTATGTAAAAAAATAGTTTTATTTTATAGGGAGTTAAAATTTTAAAGGAGGAATTAAATTACCATGAGGAAGACCACTTTATCATCTATAAAAATATAATTAAAAACATTTTTTAAGACTATGTGGTTTAAATGAGGTAACAGATGTGAAAGAACTAGTATGCAATCAAAACTCAGTGTTTTTCTTCTCTCTCTGAAGATGTAGCAATAGACTTAGAAATCAAGTTTCTGTAACATTTCTTACATATATTATTATATGATGTTATTCCCATAATAATTAGTAATGCTTTAGATAAACCTAAATAAAATTTATCAATATTGTACTCAACTATAGTGAAAATTGCTAAAGTGTTTTAAATACATGAAATATTCCATTCATCCAAGTATAGTCCAGAAATTAAAAGAACTTATTCAAAACATTATCCAAGAAACATCTGAAAGTATTTCTAATAGTTTTATCATGTAAATAGCTAATATGACTAATTTCAGTCACTTCCATTCATAGCTGATCACACTTTTAGCATCCAACTCCCAAAATATCACAAATTTGTCATGTTCCATATTAAATGTAATTTTCCTTTACCCAAAATACTAAGAAAAACAATCTAAAATTAAATCTACTTGTACTATTTGTAGGTCCAAATAGTACTGACAGCTGTGCTAGCTATTATTTTAAATACTTTGGCAAATGAATGTAATAGAGGTTTGTATTTGAGTATTTAAACTCTTTTATATGATATATAGTATATACAGTAGAAGATACCAGGGCACACCACCTTCCTCATTAAAAAATAAGACTTTCCTGACCTTCGATTATGGTTCTTCATTATTCTAGAGTTATAATCCAGAAATTGGAAATTCCTGTTTCATGCCTTCTTTTTCTTCACACCATCTCCTCAGTCACTTTGCCCTCAAGCATTATGAGATTTCCTTGATATTTCCTGGATATTTCCTTGAACTCTTCCACTACCAAACAAGTACCTCTTACATATAGCCTGTTCTTCAGTGCATCAGTGGATTCTCAGACATGAAGGAAATTCATACACTTATCCTTCAGAAGAGCAAAGAAAAAGCACAATAAGGTGAACAGAGAGAAGAGAGACCAAAGAGAAATGAACATTGGGCAAATCAGAACACTTACAGTGCCAAATGGGCAAAGGTATGAGTAAGAGCAATAGAATCCAAGAAACTTGCGCTGACCTCAGACTGGCACCTGACTGCCCTTGAGAACAATTGTGAATCCTCTCTGGAGGAAGGTATCTCTATTATGGCCTCCAGGGTTCCCACTGATGTGATCAAATAAACATGATCTCATAATCAAATATCACCAAACACACAGCAACAGAGCCATCATTAGTGAGACTCTGGGAAAGCACAATCAACAGATTTATACACCCAACATTTTAAATGATTGAAGTGTCACATAAAAACCATGACGTTTAAAAATATAATGTTCTAAGAAATAAAAGGAATCATGAAATGAGCAAGCAATAAGAGACAGTGAAAATTACTTTGAACAAAATAGAACTTGTGCAAGTGGAAAATGTGATTTTATAGTGAGAATTCTGCCCTTGAAAACTATCTCAAGAGTATATCTTTCTTTCCAATTCAATTCCTACTGTGTACTGGTTTCTCCATCTACATGTAGTGTGTGTGTATGTGTGTGTGTGTTTATATTGCTGGGAATTGAAATAGGGCCTTGGGCATGCTACCACTGAGCTACATTCCCAACCCCTAACTTACCCACATTTTGAGAAAGAGGTGTTTAGTGCTATGATGTACCACACAGACGCTCCATTTCAGTACTAAAGTAGTCATTACCCTGGCTGCCTGGAGTATTATTGGTAGTCTACAGGTGTCAACTAGTCCCTATCTAGGACCTGTCCTTACTGAAGAAAAATGTTTCCAAAGGTCAAATCCTCTTCTGAAAGCAGCTCACAACTAATAACCTCTCTCTGTAAGAATAAAAAAAATAGCCCATAATTATCAGTTGAAGTCCTTTCTCTCGCAAAGTGTTAGGGATGGGTCCAAGGGGTTAGATTCCATTGTAGTTAACTTAAAGGTCTTATAAATCCTTCACTGGAAGTTGATTACATATTCAGTATTATCATGCCATCCTGTGAGAATGTGATTAAAACCTGATGTGTTTCAATAAATAGAAATAAAAAAACTTATTTTAGTTGAATGATAAAAAAAAGATCAACTACTCTCACCCCAGTTGGAAATGAAGGATCATCCCAGCCACAGTTCCTACAGGATTGACTCAGGTCTTCCCAGTTCAATGGCTCTCCCCACCCACATTTGCTTTCCTCATTCTCCCAACAGATAATTGATTCTGAGTACACTCCTGAAACAAATGACCTACATGCAAACCTCTGTCTCAAAATATGCTTACCAGGGAGCCTGAGTTGTAATGGAAGGAAAATTATTCTCTATGTTTCAGATCTCAGTTCACTCCTTTATAGTCTCATCTTTACCATTTAGTACCTTATAATCTTATTTTAGACTTGACCAAAATTAAAAAAAAAAAAAACACTTTCAATTGAGATGGCAACTAAATAACTAGCAGGTGGGTAGTGTAGACAGCATGGACATGGTGGGAGATGGAAGGATGGAGCCCAAAACCAGAAGGGACAGAGTAGAACAGCATGAGATTTTATCAAACTACTCAGAAAGGTGTACAATTAATAACTTATGAATTAGAGACCATCATTTGTCATTTCAGATGTTACAGGTAGTGTGATGATTAATTTATCTTTCCAACTCCATACACTATGTCAGATTCCTTTTCTAGACTACTCATTCTATTAGCTCATGTTCATTTCCAGTTCTGATCTGGACTCATGACCAATCCCTGTCTGGAGTTAACAAGCCTTCTCACTAGCCCCTCCAAAACCTGGTTTCATAGTACATATCCTTTAACACCCAATTTAATTTTCAGTTTCTTTAGAATGCATTTCTTGGCCACAACAGCTCAAAGCAACGTCTGATCTAGTGGCATATTGGCAAAACTCTGTCTAGATTTGCCAGAATTGACTGCAAATCTTTAGGAAAGTTTAAAAATTGTCACCATTACATTAATAGTTTGAAATTAGCTATGGTAGGAGGATTTATACCATAGAAATAAGCAAACAATACAAATGAAGGCTTCTCTGAGAGGCAGTGGTTAAACCTTTACCAGCACCCCTACAAATTTCTCCTTCCCCTTACACAACTTGTCTCTTCTCATTTAGAAGATATTTGAACTCTGAACTGCTTTTGGACTTACAAATTTGAGTAAGCAAAGTAGTCCAAATAAATATGACAATTTTATGACAGAGAACATATTCTTATTAACTTATAAAAAATTTTCCCCTGATACTTTTTCCATAGCAAGAATTTAATAACTGTTTTTGTAAGCAATATGAATCCTTCAGATTTTATCTTGCACAGAAAACAGTGGTGGGGGGCAAGGGACAATAAGCAAATGATGATTTTCAATTTTATTTTCTAAAATAAAATGCATATATGTAATATGTGTATATATTACATATGTATATGTTATGTGTGTATATATATTACATATATATGTGTATATATTCATATATATTTACATATTCTTTATTCAGTTGTCCCCCTCATCCACAGTTTTGCTTCCCATGGTTTCATTTACCTGCTGTCAATGATGCTTGGAAAAATATTAAGTGGAAAATTTCAGAAATACTCAATTCACAAGTTTTAAATTGCACACCATTGCAAGTACTGTGATGAAATCTCCCTCAGTCCCACTCTGTCCCTCCCAGCATTGGAGCATCTTCATCCATCTTATCCAAGCTATCCCTACCACACGCCATTACTCATCTAAATTATCAGATCAACTATCTTGCAGCACATGTTTAAGTAACCCCTATTTTACTTAATCAGGGATTCGAAGAGCAGGAGTAATAATGCTGGCAATTCAGCTGTGCCAAGGAAAGTCTGTGAAGTTCCTTAAAGTGGATAGTTGGAAGTATATGAGAAAGAGAAAGAGAACACATTTGCATAGTTTTTGTTGTAGTATATCATTATAGTTGTTCTACTTTATTAGTTGTTGTTAGTCTTTTACCATGCCTAATATATAAACTAAACTTTACTATGGATATTGTATATAAAGGAAGAAAGTTCATAGGTCTAGAGTCAGGTACTATCTATCAGCAGTTTCAGGAATACAGAAACACATATAGTTGAGGCTTTTAGAATGTGTGCTCTACAGATACAGAGGGGAATACTGTACTTTAAATTATTTACGCTCTAATTTCCAGGTTATTGTTTTTTCTCAATAAACTTTCTTTGCATATATATTTGCTTTTTATTTAACAATTGAGTCTTTCTTGAATGGAAATAGTCCCAAAGTTTATTTTTTTAAGTGTGTGCCTCAAGGTTTTTTTATTCCCACATAATCATTTTTTGATCAAAAATCTCATTTGTCACTTTTCTATTTTGTTTTGTTTTATTTTTTCCATTTGGAAGTCAATTTTTAATATGACTAGTGATATTCTTTACTTTGGGATTAAAAGAATCATTGCAAAAGGTAACTGTTGACTTCAGTTATTAGGATCTTCCAAGAGGAGATCAGAAAATAAAGAGATCCAATTGACTTTCTTTTTGCTGACACTCCTTACTGAGGCCGGTGCTCCTGAGACAGGAGACATCCTGCATATCACTTTGGATTCGAGAACTTCGTCAAATAAGATCCTCTTCTGCGGCAGGCTCCAAGGTTACGTGCTGTCAGCACTCTCTCACACTGCTGGGTCAGCACCACAATTGAAGCCACTCTTCCTCATCTCTGGGGATTAGCAGGCTGAGCCTTGCTAACTGGAGCATCCTGTGTGACTTAGGAACCAGGCTTGGATTGTGGGCTGCAAATGCCCTGGCATATCTAATAGTACTACTGACACTTATTGTCCTGCTTCTCAAACAAGTTCCCTGGCTCTTTTCTTTCACTTTTCATACTTAATTTCCTAAGCCAGTGCATATACACTTATACGAGGAACTAGAGAATTCATAAAATGTATAGAGTGCATCATATTTTAAAGCTTCTAGTTCTGTTCTCACATAGCCATGTTGATCATATCCCTGGTGGAGAATGATAGCTTCATTTAGAAGCTATCACTGCAGCCAGGTGTGGTGGCACATGCCTGGACTCACAGCAGTTTAGGAGGATGAGGCAGGAGGATGGCAAGTTCAAAGCCAGCCTCAGCCAATCAGCAACTCAGTGAGTCCCTAATCTACTTAGCGAGACCCTGTCTCTAAATAAAATATAAAAAAAGGCTGGGGATGTGGCCTTGTGGTTAAGTGCCCCTCAGTTCAATCTCCAGTAGCACACACACACACACAAGCTATCACTGCTAAGCTCTTTTAGCATAATTGTGTGTTATAATTGGATGTTATAAGAATCAAAATTACCAAAGTTTGAGGATCACTTAGCAGTAAGGATCCTATGTCTCACTTACAGTGTGATAGACACAGACATCTTCTTCTTCTATTAGAAATAATTAGAAGTGCTAAAAATGGGGTGGGGGATGAGAACAGTGGACAATTTTGCCAAATTCTATACCTACATGTACTTTGATGCTTTTATATCTCTTTTGGCAAGTGATTTAAGTTTTCTGTGTTCCAGAATATTCCCTGTCGCACAATTAGGATGTTTTTCTTTATTCCTCAAAGTGAGGACAGGAGAAGTTGGATATCATTTAATGAATTTTGGAGTTACAGACATGAGAAACATCTGAGAGAAAGTGTTATCTATCTCAGCAGGAACATTATTAGTCAAGACATTTACATTAAAAAAACAATCTTTGGGCTTCCAGTTTCAGCTCTGACATGTAAAGAACTTTGAGGTCATCACTCCCAATGCTACCACAAAAGCTAGGTAAACTGCAAATCAATGACTTTTTTTGAACCTATCACAAAATTGAGGCTATAGGCAAAATGCCACCCCTAGGTATAATAAAGAGTTGTATCTGAGATTTGGCTGCATAGAGCCAAAGCTGCTACAGTCCTAAGCTGGAAGGAACATTTAAATGGTAATTTTGATGAATTGCTGGAAGCTGAACTCATGAATGCCAGTCTTGGTGGAACCTCCTGAACTCACATGTGTTTTATCACCAAGAATCCCACCATGTTCTTATGGAAAAGATTCAAGAAATAAAGCTCATAATTCTAGCAAGGGGAAGGGAAAAATAATCATTATGAAATTCACCCAGAGTGTTCTAACAAAGGCCTCTTGTCCATGAGAAAAGAATTTACCAAAGAATTATTCCAGATGAGGAAAGGTCATTCTTCCTGCTCCAGGCTTCTGCAGCTTTCCTGTCTCACCTAAGAGATAAACACATACTTCACAGAAGTTAATGCCTCAAGAAAATAGATTGGGAATTCTGCAACCTATGTAGAGAATAGCAGGTGGAAGGAGGGGGACTATAACACCAGAGAGGTAACTATGAAGGTGACAGCCCAGAGATGCAGGCCCAATAACTGACTGAGATTTCATCAAAAAGTTATAGAATACCTTCTCTTCAGACTGGACACACATTACTACCATACCAAGAGGGTTTGAATATAACAACAGTGTATAGCTCACAGAGCTGCAAGACCCATATCTCATCTCACAGGGCACTTTAGGGAAGCTCAGAGTCAAAAAGAGAGACCAAAACAAGAATACCAAAGGAATTCAAAGGCTTTGGTACCTACAAGCAAACATTGAAAGTAGCCTAACTTCTAACAGATTAAACGTTAAGTTCACACTGAGGAACTGTTTGTAGATGTTCCTATGAACACTATTATAACATACCCAGCTTTCAACAAAAATTACAAAGCAGGCAGATAGCAAGAAAACACATAGTTGAAAGAGATAAAGCAACCATCAGAACTAACTCAGATACAGTACATATATGGCAATTTTTAGGCAGGGAACTTAAAATAACTGTGGTTAATCCATTAGCATGCTAATGGAAAAAGTAGGAAATGTGAAAAAAAGATGGCTAATGTAACTGAAGAGATGGAAATTTTCAGAAAGACTACAAATCAACATTGTAACAGAAATGGAAAAAATGTCTTCAGTGGGCTCATCAATAAATATTACACAGAAAATTTAAGGATGTATCAATTAAAACATCCTGAGTTGAAATACAAGGAAAAATAATAGAAGAAACTGAACAAACATCTAAAAACTCAGAAAATTTTCAGAAAATATATGCATAATTGGAATGCCGGATAAGAGGAAAGAATAGTACCAAAGAAATATTTGAGGCAATAAATGTCAAGAGATTTACAAAATTAATAAAAATGCCAAACCACCAATCCAGGAAATTTGGAGAGAAACAAGCAATAGAAATATCAAAAAGAATCACACATAGGGAGAAAGGGAGTGCGGCCTGCTCTCAGGCCTCAGGCCGGCGGGTGAGCTGGGGGACCCTGGGACAGGCCGCGGCCTCTTCCCTGCAGACTTTCGGAGCTCCCGCTGCGACTGCCCACTGGCTGACCCTGCCTGTGAAACACCTGCGACCCTCTTCCCCTGGCTGGATGACCTGATGGCGCGGCGACCTATCGAATCTCGGCCCCCAGACCCCGCGGGAGGCCAGATCTCGGGGCCCACTCCTGTTTGTCCCAGCCGAAGCCGCCACAGAGCTCGTGGCGCCTTTGGGTGGCGGCGGGCGTGGCGGAGTGAGAAGAATGGCAGCCGCCTGGACACCGCAGAGGCCGGCAGGGGCTTCGAGAGCCCTCGGAGGAGTGGACGCCCGAAAGCTCCGCCACGCGTTGGACAGAGGAGCCGCGCAGACTAGGGCCCCGCGGCCGCGGGGGGCGGCACCTCCAGACCGCGCCTTGTCGCGACAGGCGAACAAAGGCCCTAACCGTCCTGGAAGGTGAGCGAAGCCCCCCGACGACCGCGGGTGGACCGGTTAGCGGCCTCGGTTGGTTGGTGTTGGTTCTCTGGAGAGAAGCAGTAGTCACGTGCGTGGCCGCCACCCTGGGACATGTCCCGGCCGTGTGTAGAAGGCCTGTGTATATAATATGAAAAAGCTGCTCTCAACTTGCCCCCAACCTGTTAAAACGTGTGCTGCAACGGCTGGACATTCTCAATGTGAAGAGGTTGCCAGGACTGATAGTTAGAAAATAACGTCTTCTAAATGGCTTTTTGTTTTTAAAAATTGGAAATGTCTTCTGCAAGTGCCTTTGGAATGGATTCATTAGCCCATCTCTAGGAGCGGCACTTGCCCACTTTTGTTAAGTGGGTTAGAGGAGGTGGAGAAGACTTTGACCGCGAGGAGGAAGAGGTCCTGTGCACTGGTTTTATGTAAAAGACATTTTCTTATTATAACCATTGTTTTGTGTGTGCATTTTATTCCTCATTACTGTATAGATAGTTGAAAATGCTAAGTACTTTTTTGGAAATATCTAGGCTTTCTAGATGTTCTAAAGTGCCTGATATATGTTAAAAGTAGAAGTGGTAACATACAACACATTTTGTACATTTCTTTTTGTTAAAATTCTTATGAAATTTTTTTTGGGGGGCAGTAGCCAAACCCCCATTTGAGTCATACAGAGTTGAGTTGTGTGCTGGTAATACAAGCAACAATAGGTGTTGGTGGGGATGTGGGGAAAAAGGTACACTCATACATTGCTGGTGGGGCTGCAAATTAGTGCAGCCACTCTGGAAAGCAGTGTGGAGATGCCTTAGAAAACTTGGAATGGACCCACCATTTGACCCAGCTATCCGACTCCTTGGCCTATACCCAAAGGACTTAAAATCAGCATACTAAATGATGCAACCACATCAACATTCATAGCTGCTCAATTCACAATAGCCAGATTGTGGAACCAACCTAGATGCCCTTCAATTGATGAATGGACAGAGAAACTGTGAGATACACACACACACACACACACACACACACACACACACCATGGAATATTACTCAGCCATAAAGAATAATAAAATTATGGCATTTGCAGGCAAATGGATGCAGTTGGAGAATATCATGCTAAGTGAGATAAGCCAATCTCAGAAAACCAAAGGATGAATGATAAGTGGATGATGACACATATAGGGGGTGGGAAAAGGGGCAAGAATGGAGGAAGGAGGGACACTATAGAGGGATAAGAGGGGTGTGAGGGGTTGGGGGGGGGATAACAGAATGAATCAAAAACTATTGCCCTGGGTAAATGTATGATTACACAAATGGTATGCCTCTATTTCATGTACAAACAGAGAAACAACATGTATCCCATTTGTTTACAATAAAAAGAATTTAAAAAAAAAGAATCACATATAGGGATGTCATCCTCAGAGTTCAGAAAAACAAAGAGAAAGGAAATATCTTGGAAGAAAATACCTTGGAGAAAAGTGCCTTACCTATAGAGGAATAAGGATAAAAGTATGTTGGACTTTTCTTCAGAATCCATGCAAGTAAGAAGGGAGCTGAGTGAACTATTTAAATGTTGAAATAAGAAAGAAAAAAAAAAAAAGACCTAAAATCACTCATTGCTTCACTTCTTCAAAATTGAAGAAGCAGCTAGGCATGGTGGTTATTGACTATAATCCTAGTTACTCATGGGGCTGAGGCAGGAGGATTGCAAGTTCAACCAGCCTAGGAAACTTAGCAAGACCCTGTCACAAAATAAAACAAAAAATGGAACTGGGGGTTAACTCACTGGCAGAGTGCTTGCCTAGCATGTGCAAGGTCCATGTTTCAAACCCTGACACAGAAAAAAAAAAAACTGAAGAAACGAAGGAATGATTAGACAAACAAAACTGAGGGAAGGAATTCATTGCTGAAAGACCTACTCTGCAAGAGGTATTTTAAAAAGCTCTTCAGGCAAAATAAAACTGGCGAGTCATTTGCCTCTACATGAAGAAAAGAAGAGCACTGGAAAATTAATCAACTAATGTAAAACTTCATTTTTCTTATTCTTAATTGACATAAAAGACATTTTAAAAATAATAGTTGATCAATGTACTGGTTGAATATAGCACATGGACAAATGAAATAAATGACAGCAATGTGATAAGGGTGGGAAAGAAGTGGGAATACTGTCACAAGGTACCTGCACTATTGGTAAGGTACAGTGTTAATTGAAGGTGGAGTTAGATTACCTAATGATGTATACTTCAAATTCTAGAGCAACCAATAATAAATGAAGAAATGAAAAAAATATTATTTCTATGTTGGTAAATGAGACAAAAGAGAACCAGGCAGATAGAATTTTACTCAGTTTTAAAGAAGAATGATATTATGGCATTTGTGAGTAAATGGATGGGAGTAGGAGAATATCATGCTAAGCAAAAATAAGCCAATCCCAAAGAAACAAAGGCTGAATGTTTTCTCTGCTATGCAGATACTAATTCACAATAAGGGGGAAGAGCACCAGGGAAGAATAGAGTTACTTTAGGTAGAGGGAAATGAAGGGAGGGGAGTAGGTATGGGAATAGGAAAGATAGTAGAGTGAAACATATTATTACCTCATGTACATATGACTGCATGACCGATATGATCCTACAACAGGTACAAACAGAAAAATGAGAAATTATACTTCATTTATTTATGATTTATCAACATGCATAACTGCATTCTACTGTCAGGTAAAACTAATTAGAACAAATAATTTTTTTTAAAAGAGGACCATGCAAAATTCCTAATTAAAACCAGAAGGGAAAGAAAATACAAGAATAGGAAATAGTCACAAACATGGTACTTATTCATCTAACACATGAGTAAATCCCTTTAAATGTGGATGATGTAAATAAACCAATTAAAAGACACATTTTCAGAATAAATGAAAAACACACTGTAATATATGTTGTTCATAAGAAATTCACACCATATAAAGACAGGTTAAAAGTAAAGATAGAGCAAAAGACAGCCCACGCTAATTTTAATCAAAATAAAGTTGAAGTAGCTACCTTAATTTCAAAATATCAGACTTCAAAATGAGAAAAATTATCAGAGATAAGGAAGAGAATTAGATAATGTTAAAGGAGTAAAGTCTGTCTCCATGAAGGTATAATAAGCCTAAATGTGTGCACATAGCAACAAAGCATCATAAACAGGAGGCAAAAACTGATAAAAGGGAAAGGAGAAACAGTCAGATATATGACTATAGTTGGAGAACTCAGCATCTGTCTTTTAGTAATTGATACATCTTGCAGGCAGAAAATCAGTAAGGATAGAGTTGACCTGAACAGTACTATCAATCAATCTGATCTAATTGACATTTATAGACCTCTCCATCAACAACTGCAGAATACACATCTTCTAAAGCTCACAGAGAACTTTCATCAAAGTAGACCACATTCTGGGCCAGAGAACATCTTAATGAGTTTAAAAGAATACAGATCACACAAAGCATGTCCTTAGTCCTAGCAGAATTAAACTAGAAATCAATAACAAAAATATAGCTAGGTAATCTCCAAATATCAGGAAATTAAACAACATGCTTTCAAAAAACCTATGGGTCAAAAAAGAAGTCTCCAGAGAAATTAAAAATATTTTTAGTTAAATGGAAATGAAAAGACAACTTATTAAGTGCCTCTGAGTTCAATCCTTGCTACCAATAAATAAATAAATAAATAAACAAATCTGTGTGATGAAAGTAAAAGGGGTGTCATTTAAGTAGAAGAAAGATATCATGGGGAAAGAGAGGGAAAGAATAGGGGAGGTATCAGGAAATGAAATTGATTGAATTATGTTTATGTATATGTGAATATGCCAGGATGAAGCCCACCATTCTATATAAATAACATGCAACAATAAAAAATACATAAAGGAAAAATTAATGAAATGCAACAAAGGCAGTACTTAAACAGAAATTTATAGCCATTAATTCATAATTTGGGCCCAGGGGGTTGGCACACACCTGTAATCCTAGCCACTCTGGAGGCTGAGACAGAAGAATTGCAAGTTCCAGACCAGCCTGAGCAACTTAGTGAAATCCTGTCCCAAAATAAGAAATGAAAAGGATTTGAATGTAGCTCAGTGTAGAGCACCCTTGGGCTCAATTCCTACGATTGAAAAAAAAAAATGCATAATTAGAAAAGAATGAATATCTAAAATCAATACTCACAAAGAATAAACCTTTAAGGCAAGCAATTTTTAAAACATCATTGGGAGGTTGAGGAATTTCAGAGTAAAATGTAGAATGTGAAGAAAGAAGATAACTGTATTATTCATGTATGAAATGACCTCACTGAAAATGAGGTGCTGAATACTGACCCAAATAACTTGAAATGAGTGTAGTCTACAAAACAAAAGGTAAAAGGAACTGTGCCTATACACTGAAATGTGGTAGATAAAGTCATTTTCCACAGAAATACAGGTTAGCAATTCTGATTCTGTCATACATATATTCTGAAGTGGAAAAATTTAAGTAAATGGGAGGCTGAGGGTAGAGACCAGGTTTTCCCTTGCTAGAGTGGGAGTTTATAGATAAGCAAGGACATGAAGTTAGAATGATCTATAAATTAATAAATTAGAGTTTGAGACAGTATGAACTGAATTAGTATATTAAAGATTTATTTTATCTTAGTAGATATAGAAGATTATGTATAGAAATATTTATGCATGGATTTGAATTGTCTTGCTATGTGAGATTAAAGGGTTAATAACCAAGGTTACCTCAATCTAGCACACTTCATGTCTAGATGTTTATTTCTGATATCATTATTGAATAAAAGAAACCAGGGTTCCTTGGGATAAATAGCCAAATTTAGAATTAAGACAGAAAATGTACAAGATGACTCTGGGACATTTGTATAGCTAGAAATGAACAATTAGGAATGAAATTAAAAGCAATAATAAGCTAAATCAGTTCACACTTATGTCTCAAACTCTACTTTATTAACTTGTGGATTATTCTAGCCTCCTCTCCTTGCTTATCTATAAATTCCCACTCTAGCAGTGGGAATTCTGGATCCTACCCACTACCTCCCATTTATGAAATTGTTCAATTCCAATTCCAGATTAAGTACTCAAAAATAAATAAATAACAAAGAGGTTATGACACAGTGACACAGGAGCCAACTGAAATGGTTCCCAGTGGCTAAGCCTCAAAGCAGATAATGAAGCATTGAATTATTACCCAAAGCATAAAAGAAATATCCATAAATCCATATTATATAAATAAAAAGTTGACCAAACTAATAAACTGAAGAGAGAATAAATGCATTCCTTCCATGCAGGACAATTCTACATAACACATGAAGATATTCCATCCTCAAAAAAAGGGGAACAAACTCTTTTTAACTGTGGGGTGCACACAGTGAAAACAGCATACATGTGGGAGGACTTGATAAAAGTGACCTCATCCTGGTGATCAGTATCAACATTAGCAGTGATAAATCATGTTGATTTTGGTACTTTTGATATAATGTAATGAAAATGATACATCATATCATGGCTCTGCCATTTTTCCAAAAATCCACACCAGTCTATACCCAGCCAGAACTTCCCAAAGTTCAATATTATTTTTTAAAAGTTAAATGGGTAAGGTAAACTTTATTAAAGACTGTTGCAATAAAGGAGGAAAATTAACTCCACTCCATTGAAACAAAAGGGTGAAGGTTTCTTAAGCACTGGGAAGAGCTAATGGAAAAGTAATGGAATGCATTAGGAGGAGTTTGATAATGGGATATACTGAGTTTGTTGAGATATTCCTGAATTTGAAAAATTTTTGCTCCATTATTAGCCTGCTTGTGTGTTTGTTAACTGAAGCAAATCAAATTTAAGTCCCACCCTCCCACAGAGACTGGGAGGTAAGGGTACCATCTCCTTCCATGTTTATATTTCAAAGAGATGATTCCCAGGTACTTGAGAAAGATATTCCCGGGTTATAAAATTAGCAGTAGGCTGGAAGAAAATTTAGACACATTTCAAAGTGGCAGAGAAATAATTTAGAATTGCAACTTTTCTAAAGTAAAATTGCTAAGAAGAAAGAGCTAATACATTTGTGTAAAGTTTAGTTAAGCTGAGGAACACATTCAGACTATCTTTATTACTGTCAAAACCAAAAAGAGCCTGAAATAGAAAAACTCAATTTCATGTAGTATGCTGGATAAAACCCAGACACAGAAAAGAAAAGATTTTAGGTAAAAAATTTTAAATTTTTGAATGGACTTTAATAATAAAGTATTAATATTGGTTCATTAATTATGACAAGTATACCATGGTAACACAAGATATTAATAACAAGAAACAAATGTGGGACTTACAGGAACGCATTGTCTGTAATTTTTCTATAACTCCGAAACCATTTTAAAAATAAAAAGTTTATTAAAAAATAATAACTCTTTATTCTGGGCCTCTGGACCTGATTTTCTTGATGTAAAGGGTATATGTGTTTTATGGCAGCTATAACTATTACCGCCATAGAATGCAATAATTGGGGTTGTTCCTCATGTGGCAGGCAACTGTATCATTCTTTTATAAGCAGGAATCCAGGAGAAATATGATGCCCAAAAAGGAAGCCTTTGAGTGAAGAACCATGGAAACCTTGTTTAAAGTACTTACTAAAAAAATAAACTTCATCCTCATAGGAGTCCAGATAAATTTTCAGTTTGTTAAATATCAGGGTGAAGTACTGGTAAGCAGGGTTTATTATCTACACACTTAGTGCAGTTTTCATCCTGTCTTGAGGACAGACCTCCAGAGACCCATATTGAAGCTGCAACCCATGCTGATACTCCCAAGCTTCTGCTTCAGGGAGGGCAAAGCTGAAGATTTAGGAAGCTCAGTGAAGACTGGCCCAGAGAAACTGGAGAGATGCTGCCATGCAATGCTGCTGCACGGTCTTGTTGCTAGGTGCCAGCTGTGGATGTGCTAAGAGGAAACTGAGAGAAAGAGGACATAACTAGGTCTGGAGACCATTAGCTCCTAAGTTTTGCATAAACACCACCTGGACTAGATCAGGTTAGTCTGGATGAGGCTGGGATGGATTGAGCTTTTTATTCAGTAATTCATTTATCACTGGAAAATGCTAACAACAGAGACAGACTGGCTAAATTGTTCACAGCATCTTTGTCTTGTTTTTTCAAAATAATAATAGCATATCTTTCCTACATAATTTTTCATATAGGAGATAGTATACACATAAACTTTAAATATTTTTTAAAAATTATTATATCATAGTCATGTCTCACTGGTACATTGATGACAACATAGCATGCAATTTTGATACCCTGAACTGAAGGAAGTTTGATTGATGTTAATTGCAGTGTTAGTGAGTTAAAATTTGCCAGTTGTGATGTATTTTCATATTGTGAGTGGAATCTAAAAAGGCATTATGATATAATGCAATTTTATGAAGATATTGATATCTCAGTGACTCTCTCAGAGAATTCTGATAATATTTGACCAAAATTTGATTACTTATACCATAATATTTTGTGGGGAATATTTTATTATTATACTTTTTCTTTTGTTCAGTTTTGACTTCTTTTCCGTATTCTGAAGAGAAATGAGGACACTATGTTATCTTCAAAATAACTGCTGTACAAATTCAATAATCAAAATATGTCTGTTGTTTCAAGCAAATCATCAAAATGGTGTTCTAAGTAAAACTTTTTTGATATGTAATATCTTTTTTGGAATCTCTTTGGCCTATTACCTTTTTATTTTTTATTCAAGACCTCTCCTTCTTACAAATGTAGTACCAAATAAAAACATACTCTATTAATTCTAAGAAATTTTAAAATTATACTTAATTCACATCCCAAACTCCAGTTCATATTCTTCCAAATATTTATAGGTAATTACTACTTTACTGTTCATTAATTCTCCCCTAGAATACAAACAAATGACTGGCATTAATGAAAACCACAACATCACAATAAGGTCCATAAAAATTTGCAGAGCACTTTCATCCCCCACTAAATAATATCACAATTTGGGCTTGAGTTACAGCTTACTGGTACAGTGTTTGTCTACTGTGAGTGAGGTCCCATGTTTGATCCCTCGCACCACAAATATACAAATAAAAAATAAATGATACAACACTGTGTTAGTCAGCTTTTCATCACTGCCACAAAAACACCTGACAAGAACAACTTAGAGAAGGAAAGGTTTATTTTGCTTCAATTGCTGATTGGCCAACTTCATTGCTCTGAGCCTAAAGAGAGGTAAAACATCATGGTGGAAGAGTGTACCATAGGAAAGTTGCTCAGCTCACATCAGCAGAGAAAGGACGGGGCATAAGGAGCTGTGGTTCAGGCCATGCCCCCAGTGACCTGCTTCCAACCATGATCTACCTGCCTACAATTACCACCCACTGGTCTGTTCAAATTATTAATCTACCAAATGGAATAATCCACCAATGAAATTATAGCTCTCATAACCTAATCATATCACCTCTTAACGTTGCTGAATTATCTAAGACATTAAATTTTGAGGGAACATTAACAATCCAAACTATAATAAACACTTTATTTTATGTTTATATACTTCCTCAAAAGATAGCAGAAATTCAACAGTTGTGTAAGAATACAAGAAAACAAAACTCATGACAATCCACTAAAATAGTATTATTCTATATATTTCATATATGTAGTTTATACTCTTCCAGAAATATATTATTAAGTATTATAGACATCTAAATGCTCATTCTTCATATTTCAAGTTCCATCTTTTTCAGAAATCATCATTTTGAGCAAAACTATGAGGTTCTTGTCAGTAGGAAATTAACAAACATGAATTTATATGACAGATTACATTTAATACATTTTACAACTCTAATGGTCTTGTTCTTTGAATTTATTTACTTTCAACAAATGCCTACTCTCCCAGCCCTAGCAGAGAAATCAGAGTGGAAAAGTAGGAAAACTAAAAGTTCTTGATATGTTTGAAATGCCTCAGTCCAGGGTTAACATAGGCAGGGTTTGAATGGACTATGATCCAGCAGAATTAATGCTCACTCTGCTTCTCAATTGCCTTACCTACTAGATATATATATAAGTAGCAGAAAAGGAAAAAATAAAATTGGACCACAGGAGAAGGGACAGCCTTGCCCTGTACACCAGCTGGTGTGGTAGTGCAAGGTGGAGAACTGAACCCTCAGCTGGGTTTGAGGAATCTGTAGTGCAGCATAACAAATACCAGCTTTGCTTGATGTCTGACATGATGGCAGCCTCTCAGAGTCTGCCACACGTGATAGAAGTGAGAGAGCACTGTGCAGGGTGCTGTCCTGCCCCTCCTACATGACCAAGAGTGGGGAGAAGACACATGAGAACTGGTGAAAACAAAGATCTCGTTGTTGGGACAAAGAGATACTGCAAGTGCAGCTCCATGTAGACTGTCCACAGCAGTAGCAGGAGGAGGGCCAGGACCCTGTGCAAACCACTAGAAAGAAAATAAAAGTGTGAGATGATTAAACATCCAGATACATAACCAGGAATGGCAAGAATATCATTTGCTGCTGTGACTAAATGATCTAACCAGCACAATTATAGAGGAGGAAAGGTTTATTTGAAGGCTCACGGTTTCAGAGGTTGTAGTCCATAGAAGGCTGGCTTCATTCCTTGGGGCTTGAGGTAAGGCAGAATATTATGGCGGAAGAGCATGGCAGAGGAAGCAGCTCACATCATCAGGAAGCAGAGAGAGACTACACTCTCCAGTTACAAAATATATACCCCACAGCCACGCCCCAATTCCATACACCTCCTCCAGCCATACCCTACCACTTCAATTAATCCCATCAGGGATTAATTCACTGATTGGGTTAAGACTCTTACAACCCAATCATTTCTCCTGTGAACCTTCCTGCATTGTCTCACATGCAAGCTTTTGGAGGATACCACACATTCAAACCATAACACCCATGAACCAGATGCCCTGTCCTTATTAACAGAGCTTGCATGGCAGGATGCTTGGGGTTCAGAGTAACACTGGGGAGAAAGAAAAGAAAGAAATTCTAATTGTCTGAGTTTAATTCAAAATCACTAAGACAAACTTTGAAATGTTGGTATCTTCTCAGGAGAAAATAGATCAAGTATTTAAACAATATGATAATTTTCTATAACATTAAGTTCAGGTATAGAAATAAAAGATTTATAATTTGCACATGAACAAAGCTTGTGAAAATTATAGTGCATTGCTAAAATGATTATGATAGTAATGTGGATGATGATGATGATAAAATTTATTCATTAGAAAACCAAAACCTTTTAACTGCTTCAAAACTGTGCCTTCATATTTTATTTATCTTTATATTTTATTTGTTTCTCCTGACAACATAGCACGATAATTAAGGAAGAAAGTGTTAAACTGCACCTTAAAGTATATAACCATAGGGACAACAAGTGATTTCCCAAAGGTGAATCTGTTAATCTGTGGGGCATGACAGACCTAGAACCTTGATCTTTGACCACGAGGCTGGTTCTTTACCAAATGTCACTTGCATTTGAAAGCTTTAAAAAAATAACTGGGTTAAGTTGTAAAATAAATTGAGACATATGCCATCCCTAGAGGTAAATTATGCTTCTGACCAACTCCAAAGGGACATGTCCTGGACACAGCTGTTCCAGGGCAGGCTGGATCTGATTAATCACTACCCAACTAAGCATTAGATCCACTCATTCATGGACAGGACCAGAAGATGTAATATTTTACTCTTCTGGGTTTCCAAGAAAAAGGGAGTTTACAGAAGAATTAATAAAACAAACCCACAATGAGTTGTTCAATTTCAATAATATATTATACACATATTAATAGAAAAGAATTAACAAAAATCATGTTGCAAAAATATTAAACATCTTGCCTCTACAAACTCTACTTGGAGGTATAGAACTTAGTGATAGATTCATTTAAATTGTCAACATTTCAGAAGATCAGGAGTTTCTGAAGAGTTTGAAGGTCAATTACTCTACACATTCAAAGTTAAATCAAGTTCTGTCAATACAATCCACTCCATCATTCCTAAGACTAAATCCCCTACTCTCCAAGTAGAAAAATAAAGGGAAAAAAAAAGAATTTATGGAAGTATATAAGGAATCACACTTCAAGAAACAATACAAGAATAAAAATCTATATAATCCTAAATCCCATCCAGAATGAGTCTTAGGAACTAACTGGTTCTGTCAAAGTAGCTTGAAAATTCTGTTATTTTCCAGAGAATTTAAGACTCTCTAAAATAATTGAAATTTTAATAATCCAAGAAAGAAAGTTTGATGTTCTAGAATATGAAAGACCGACTGGTTCAGTTTTTCTTTCCTGGGTGGTCTCAAAGGGCAGTGCCACTGTTTTACTCTAAGACTTCTTGCACCTACTCTTCCTAGACAGACCAAGCCCACCTTCAGTGCATTGTAATCCTTTTTCTTTATGTATGCCCACACAATCATTCAGGCTATAATCATATTTTATAGCTTTAAATGTAGCTCAGTGGTAGAGCACTTCTAGCATGCAAAAGTCCCTGGATTCAATTCTCAGCACCAAAAAACAAAAGTTGTATATCCTTGGAGATTGTTTATGCTCACATGTCCTGGTCTATTCAGCATTAATTTTACCAATAACTTTTCAGAAAGCTCTCATGCTAACATTTCAGAAAGGCCTCATTGAAATCCTCATACATTGACCATGCCATTAAAATATTAGTCAGAATTCTCTATCCTAATAGGAGGCCATCATGTTCATGAAGATGGAAAAGGAAGTAATAATAAAAGGATAACAATAATAATAGTGCTGTACATATTTAGTCCTTCATCATTGACAAAAACTATTCATATCTATTATCTAATTTAGAAGGAATAAAATATAGCCATGAATCTAAGAATTACTTAGGACATTCAAGTGGTTCATAACAGTACACATTGGTAAATGGGAAAGAACACAGCTGAAGAGCAGGCTTTATAGCACATTAAACAGCCTAACCTGTAACCCATGGGAGTGAAAAGTACTAAGTCTACAAGATCTAACCTAAGTCCATTCTAGGGAACAAGACATAGTAACCAGTGATGCATTTTCCAATCTGTTTAGGCAAATGGAGTATACCACAATTCCAAGTCAGAGAAATGGGAATCACTCAACAATGGTAAAGCATAATGGAGTCCAAGGCAAAAGTGCATGGAAGAATATCATCGCCCACCGCCCGCGGAGGCAATGATAACGCGTATGCTTCTTTTTCACAGGAACAAAAAGACCAAAAGACAAAGACCAACGAACAACGAACAACGACCAACGAACAACAAACAATGACCTTTATTCGAGAAAGTGTCTGGGTTATATAGCAAGCATAAGCCAATCAGAGTCAGTCTGAGATATTAGCCTATCAAGGATCAGTCTCCAGGCAGTTACAAGAATCACCTCATATACAGCAGCCAATCAGAGTTCTGAGATATTAGCCTATCAAGGATCAGTCTCTAGGCAGTTACAAGAATCACCTCATATACAGCAGCCAATCAGAGTTACTTCCTGAAACTTGTTTATGAGTACGGCTTATTCTGGCAAGCTGCCAGGCGCCATCTTAGAGATCAGGCCACGGTGCGGCCTCTGGGGCCCTCAGAGCCCGCCCCTGACATCTCCCCCTTATTCTTTAAATAAAGAAAAGATGACTTGGGACCATGCCTGTCTTAGGTTGTCCATGGCAAATTACATCCTTACCCGTCATTGGAATTCTGACCTTCAGGCGTCAGAACCCTGTCTTAGGTTGGTATGCATTTCCACGGATCTTACCCGTCTTTGACTACTGGTCCAGCATGCTTAGCCATACTTGGGGGGATGTGCCTGTCTCAATGTCTGTCAAAGCCTGTACTATAGCCCGTCGATGACGTCGGGCATCTTGGCGAGCTCTGATTTGGCTGCATATAACATAGGTTATCCCTAAGCAGATAATAATCAGAACAGCTACTGTTCCAGCCCACTGTTTTGTCAATCCCAGGGCTTTAGATAACAAAGAGAACATCTTGGAAGGTAGACAGAGAGATTTTTAGATAACATAACCACAGAGCTAAGGTTATTATAAGCAATAGGGGTGACACACACTGCTCTTAAAGGATAAACACATCCCAGTCCCAAAAGTTCTTGCAAGATATCCACTTGTTCTTGTAGTAAGTCCACTCTTTTGATTTACAAGGAGTATGCCTGCTGTTTGATGTTGGTTTAGGGTCTCTTTAGTCTGTAAGGCTGCAGCTGTATTTTCGGCCAAGTGATTGTTGTTGCTGTCTGTATGGTTGTGTCAATGCTGCTGCTGCAGAGGCTGCAATGGCAGTGATCACAGCTGCTGTGATGCCAAAATCTCTTCTGTTTCTTGATAATAGCACTGGCAGTTCTATATCTGTAACAGAGACTGGGACTGGTAGGAAGGTAAGAATATGCATTAAGACTGCCTGTGAGAACCTGGAAGCATTTGTTTGTTAGCAGAAACATAAAAGGGGGAAAAACACAAACTGACATAGGTGGAAACGTAATATTTCTCGTACATAGCCTAAATGATCCTCCTAAGAGAGCAAAGAAAGGTTGTAAGTTAGTATATCCTGAGGTCGAAGTGAAGAGTAGCCAGCTGTCAGAAGGATTGACACGTCTCATGCCTAAATGAACATCATTATTTGTAAACTTATCATTAGCACTGAGAGAGGTAAAATTGGGAGTGAAGAAGAACCCTTGTTGAACAGGAGAAGCTGGTCCACCATGTTGACAGCCTGTCCATATGGGAGGTGTGCTATATTTAGGGTTACATGGAGGGAAAGTTCTAGGGATATAGAATTTTGATCCCGTAGCATTATATCATTAGAGTTCCGTTGCAGTGCGAGCTTCCCTACGGCTAAAACATTTGGGAATTCTAAAGCATTATAAAATAGACCTTGAACTTGATGTTGAAGAACTATACAAGGGTTAGAAACAATTGCACTAGTATTAGTAGGTATATCAAAGCATAGCGTTCCAGGGAGAACTACAGAGGAAACATAGTACCGTATTCTGGGTCATATAGTGTAGTAGGCAATCCCGTAGAAGCATTAGTGCTAAATATGGGAGGGAATAAAGAGGAGGTATTAGTTAAAGGCAAAGAATTGTTCTGGTCAGTCTCTCAGGAATCCAGACCGGAGTTTGTTGATCCTGTGGAAAGACACAAACAGATCCTCGGATCCAACGTAAGACGGGATCCGGACCTTTCCATGCTCCAGTTAACACGTCCTTCCATCACACCCAATGCTGTGGAGCGGGGTTGGGCGAGGTGTGACGGTCGGCAACTGAGTGCCCATCATTGTCAAGAGTTAAAAACTTTAGAATAAAAAGAGTTAAATTTAATTTATCTTTGGGGGATCTAAAGGAGACTCCTATTCCCCCTTTTTGTTTTATTAAACAATTTTTTAGGGTAAGGTGGGTTCTTTCTACAATACCTTGACCTTGTGGATTATAAGGAATTCCGGTAATTAATTGTATATTGAATGTGTCTGCAAACTGTTTGAAACTTTTAGATGTATAGGCAGGTCCATTGTCTGTCTTAATGATTTTTGGAATGCCCCAACAGGCAAAGGCTTGTAAACAATGTTGAATGACATTGGAAACCTTTTCTCCAGATAATGCAGAAGCCATAATAACTCCTGAACTGGTATCAGTAGACACATGTACATATCTGAGATTACCAAATTCTGATATATGAGTTACATCCATTTGCCATATATGATTTGGCAAAAGACCTCGGGGATTAACTCCAATTGACTGTACCGGGATAAGGGGTGCACAGTGTTGACAGTTTTTGACTATCTGTCGAGCAAGGTGTTTTGGGATTTGAAATTTTCTTACTAAGGTAGTAGAATTAACATGAAATTTGTCATGGAAAAGTTTTGATTGTTCTTCCACAGAAAACACAAAGGAAGATCTAGTAGCCAAATCTACAATAGTATTTCCTTTAGTTAAAGGTCCTGGCAAATTAGTGTGGACCCTGATATGTCCCACATAGAAAGGTTCACAACGTTGAAGGATTAGTTTTTGTAGACTAGAAAAATAAGGAGCAATAGTAGAATGTGGAGAGATATAAGGTACTGTTTCCAAAACAGATAAAGAGTTGACAATATAATGGCTGTCTGTTAATAGATTAAAAGGCACATTATTTAATAATTTGAAAGCCATAGTTACTGCAGCCAATTCAGTAACTTGAGCAGAGTGGGGTTGAATAATGAGAGTATAGACTTTGTCATTGATGAGAACAGCCCCAACTCCATTTTTAGATCCATCAGTGAAAACGGCTGTACAATTTTTTATAGGATTAGATCTAGTGACTTTAGGGAAAATCATGGGAGTATTTTTATAGAATTGGATCCAAGGATGTTTGGGGTAATGATTATCAAAAGTTGCAGTAGTGGTACAGTAGAGTACAGTCCAATCTGAATCATTATTTATTAGCCATGATAGTTGATTGGCAGTATATGGAGTAATAATGGTTGTTGGTTGTACACCAAAGGTGGTGATACATGTTTCTATGCCTTTGAGTACTAGCTGAGCCATAGCGGTAGGATAGGACTGTAACATTTTTGTAGGAGAACTAGAGAGATGAATGCTTTGTAGTGGACCACCTTGCCATAAAACACCTGAGGGGCTATGACTCTCAGGAAAGATAATCAACATTAATGACTGTGACGGATCACAGCGAACTATCTGACAAGATTGTAACCATTCTTGAACCAATTGTATAGCCCTTTTTGCTTCAGGGGTTAGACTTCTACTAGAATTTAAATCAGGGTCACCTTTAAGGATGTCAAATAAAGGCTTTAACTCTCCTGTAGATAATTTTAAATAAGGTCTGATCCAATTGACATCTCCTAATAATTTTTGATAATCATTTAGGGTTTTTAATTGGTCTGTTCTGATAGTAAGCTTTAAAGTTTGGACTGTAGTAGCAGACAGTTTTGTTCCTAGATAATGTTGTAGTTCTCCTGTTTGTAATTTTTCTGGTGCTATGGTTAATCCCCAAAAACTTAATTTTTCAGTCATGAACTGTAATGCCTGTGTTAGAATGTTTCTATCTTTATGACATATTAATATGTCATCCATATGATGATAGATAAGCAATTCCCAAAAGTTATTTCGAGTGGTTTTTAAAGCTTTATCTACATATATTTGGCACATTGTAGGGCTATTGGCCATGCCCTGAGGCAACACTATCCATTTATATCTTTGATCGGGTTGGGAATGATTTATGGCAGGCAGAGTGAAAGCAAATCTCCAACAATCCTTTTTATGGAGGGGAATGGAGAAAAAACAGTCCTTTAAGTCTAATATAATGGTGGGCCAGTGTTTAGGTAAAGCTGAGACTAATGGTAACCCACATTGGATAGGTTCCATAGGATACATTTGATTATTAATGGCCCAAAGATCATGTAATAACCTCCATTTTCCTGATTTTTTCTTAATGACAAATATTGGAGTATTCCAGGGAGAGGTAGAGGGTTGCAGGTGACCCACATTAAGTTGCTCCCGTACTAATTCATGAGCAGCCTCTAGTTTTTCCTTAGTGAGGGGCCACTGTGGTACCCAACAAGGCTTATCATCTTTCCATACTAATGGGATGGTGTTATCTACAGTGGCCCCTAGGAAAAACCCAATCCTGAAGTATCATTTTTTGGAGCAGGTAGAGGGACAGGTTGGACCATACCTTGTTGTAGTTTTCCTAAACCTTTGTTTTCTTTATACCCCATTTTTTGTAACTTATCTTTTACTGGAGTTCCTTGATAGATTATATCAGTAGTAAGTTTCATGTCCATTTGTTGTAAAACATCTCTACCCCATAGGGAAATAGGCAAGTTACACACATATGGTTGGAAAACTCCAGAATGTCCTTCCTCATCTTTCCAAGGCAGAGTAGATGTACTTTGAGAGGGACTGTGAGCTATTCCCAGTCCCCTAAGAGTCTGATTTGCAGTAACAAGTGGCCAGTGTTTGGGCCACTGATGATACTTTTATCAGCCCCTGTATCTAAAAGTCCTAACATTTGAACCCCACCTACCTTAAGTTTTAAGAGTGGTCTTTCACCTAAACCCAGGGTAAGGCAGGCCATAGGGTCTCCAGTGGATCCAAATCCTTGTTTATCTCTTATTATACCTTCACTAGGCCAGAGAGAATGCTGACTAGGTAAAATGAGCATTTGAGCAATATGATCACCTGGAGAGATAACCGTAACACCTTTTGGGGAAGACACTAAGATTTTTACCTTGCCCTCACAGTCAGAGTCTGTTACTCCAGGATGTACTATTAACCCCTTTAGAGCGGTGGAGCTTCTGCCTAATAATAACCCTACACTATCTTTTGGTATGATCCCATCCCCAGTCTGAATCTACTGTTTGTACTCCCATCTCTGGGGTTAAGACCAATGTGGTGGTGGCACGGATGTCCAATCCTGCACTTCCTGTTGTTGCTCTGCGCACCTCCCATTCTCTGTTGGGGGATACCATTGTCGAGGCACCTGCTGAATGACCCCGTATATTTGTTGTGGGCCCCGGGGTGGGCCCGGTCTCCCGTTTTTTTGAAGTCGAGGATTAGGGCCTAAGAAATTTCCCTCTTTGTCTTTCATAGATTGACAGACACTACTCCAATGATTGCCCTTTTTACAACGGGGACATAAGCCAGGTCCGGTGTTAGGTTGTGGAGCTTTATTAAGACAATTTGCTCGCATGTGTCCCATTTGGCCACAGGCAAAGCAAGAACCCATTGGTCCTTTGCTTCTCTTATGAGGATGGAGTGGATTAGACTGGGCCTGAGAAATGGCTGCCGCTAGTACTTGACTTTGTCTTTCTATGGCAGCTGCAAACATATTGCCCTGACCAGTAGCATCATTAATATCCCTGCACACCTTTAGGTATGTTGAAAGATCTTTACTTTTCCATGGCCTTATAGCCTCTTTGCACCATTTGTTGGCTTGTTCATACGTCAATTGTTTTATTAAGAGGCATAGCTTGATCTGCATCTCCAAAGATGCGAGAGGCCGTTTGAATCAATCTATCCACAAAACCTGCATAAGGTTCATTGCTGCCTTGAATGACTTTAGACAATTGACCCTGCAAGTCACCAGTGCCTTGTAATGTTTTCCAAGCCCTAGTAGCAGCGGTAGCCACTTGTGCATACGCTCCTGGATGATACTGTATTTGAGCTTGTAAATTATCATAAGGACCTGTGCCCATGAGCATGTCTAAGTTCCATTGAGGATTGCCTGCAGCTGCATTACGCCTGGCAGTATCTGAAGATATCTCTTGCCAAGACGTCTTCCACATAAGATATTGCCCACCGGAAAGAGTGGCTCTTGTCAAATTAATCCAGTCCTGGGGTGTCAAATTTAAACTGGATATCGTTTCTACCAGGGCGATCGTAAAAGCAGCCTGTGGACCATATGTACTGACCGCCTCTTTTAACTGTTTAACAAGTTTAAAATCTAACGCCTGATGATATCTTTGATTTTGAGGATCTTCAAAAACAGGATAAGGTGGCGGAGGAGGAGGAGGCTCAGGAGGTGCAGTAGGTGTCAGAGAGCGTTCCTCCTTGAGCGTCCATTTACGCTGCCGATCCCAAATGACTCCACTCCCTCCACGTTTTCCTGATTCTTGTGTTTTTTGTGAACGGCATGAGCATTCCTCTTTTATCTCCTCTAAAACTTGACTTCCCTCTGTAAAGGGCTCAACAAATTTGTCCTTATTTGTGTCTAGACACCCTCTCACTAAAGACCATATAGCCATAGTTCCAACAGGCAGTGGATCTTGTCGATCTGCCTTATGAAGATCCTCTCCAAGATGTTCCCACTGTGGAATATTTAATAATCCTTCATCTAAAAACCAAGGAGCTACCTTCTTTATTGTATCCAAGAATGTTCTAGCAGTTTTGGTTTTTAAAGGTGTACCATTGGCCTTAAGTAGTTTCCGTAAGGGTTGTTGCATACGAACTTTTGATATTTCAGACCCCATCTTGTACAATGTAAGCCGCGTTCTGCGTGCTTATCTAGTCCTTGAACCGCCTTTCGCTTAGTTCACTGTTTTTGGACCACTTTCCGCTTAGTCCACTGTTTTACTTTCCTTTTCGGCCCGCTTTCCGCTTAGTCCAGAGTGTAGCCGCCTTTCGCGTGCTACTTTCACTTTAATACCTTCAATGTGGACCACTTTTCGCTTAGTCCGGATAGTCGCGTACCGCGAACATCAAGGCTGCCTTTCACTTGTTTATTTTTGACCTTTTTATAACCAGTTTAACTTGTTAAAATTTTAGAATATCTTACCTTGTTTTCTTACTTATCCTTGTAAAGTTTTCATTCCCGGGTCTCGGCACCACTTATCATCACCCACCGCCCACGGAGGCAATGATAACGCGTACGCTTCTTTTTCACAGGAACAAAAAGACCAAAAGACAAAGACCAACGAACAACGACCTTTATTCGAGAAAGTGTCTGGGTTATATAGCAAGCATAAGCCAATCAGAGTCAGTCTGAGATATTAGCCTATCAAGGATCAGTCTCCAGGCAGTTACAAGAATCACCTCATATACAGCAGCCAATCAGAGTTACTTCCTGAAACTTGTTTATGAGTACAGCTTATTCTGGCAAGCTGCCAGGCGCCATCTTAGCGATCAGGCCAGGGTGCGGCTCTGGGGTCCTCAGAGCCCGCCCCTGACAGAAGAACATCAGTTTGAAATCAAATTGCTGCAGGGAGCAAACAAAACTAAACTAATTGCAGTTCTTCTATAATCCTACAAGTAAGCAATCTGAGGATTCAGCCATTCAGTGATGTAAGCAAAAAGCTCAGGCTCTTTCCCTTCCTGATGTTGCCTTACCATCCCATGCTTTCCCTTTCTGCTGCAATATGACAATCCTGACTTCGAATATAGTATTGGTCTTCCCAGCAGAAAAGAAAGAATGAGAGACTTTTCCCTTACAATTTTAAGATAAAATTTCCTCCATGGAGTTTCCGTTTGTCTCATTGGTAAGAATCAGTTTACTTGTCTTTATAGGGGTTAAAAAATGAATAGGTATGAAAAAATTTTTTTCTTTCCTTCTTAGGACTGAAATTTTGAATTAGACTTTATCATTTTCATATCTCCTATTGTCCCCTTTTCCCACCCTATTCTCATTGTCCAATGGGGGACAGTGCACTGTTTCAACTCACACTATTTCAGCTCTCAGAGGAATCCATTTTTTGGAGAAGTGAACACATTCCAGATAAATTTTGAAAGCAGAATATTTCCTGAAGGATTAAATTTATGATGTTAACAAAGAGAAGCATGGAAGATGAACCATGTTTGGGTTCTGAACAATAAGAAAGCCAGCAACTAGTATGGAAAATTAGATGAGTATACGTTCATTTCTCTCTCAACATCTTGACCCACAGAAACATGAAGTTATGTTTGACTTTTTTTTCTTTATTAAAGTTTGCAGGGAACCAGCCATTTGTGGACTGACCTTCGCCCAGAGAAAGTGATGATCATTTGTAAGGACTGTGTAGTGTTAATAAGCAAAGAAGTTGGACAAAAGAATAAGCAATTTAGACGAGGTCCTTATATAAAGGAATACGGAGAAAGGAGAGGAAAAATATGTAAACATCCTAGCAATTAGTGATCAAAAAATAGAAAAGCAAAATGATAAATAAACTTTAATTTTTTTCATCATCTGCAGTGCTGTGTCATGAGTTCTGTCTCCATTATTTGTATACCAAAAGGAAAATAACATCTTTTAAGTCATATTAGTTGATTCTGAACAAATTAGACTCTTTTCTCACTATTGCCATTTTTAAATATTCTAATTTAATAAAATCTAAGACAGTTGAATGCTTAAGTTCATAGGAGAACAAAAGGGATATAATATCATTTTATTCTGTCTCTCCCTTCCAGAAATCTTATTTCCCTTTTACCTAAGATTCTCTAAATGAATAGCACCAAAAAGCGACTCTATATAATTGGTAAAACATACAATGCTTAATGCCTGTCAGAGACACCATCAATATATGAATATATTACCATTCAATGAAGTTTCAACTGCCAGCTACTGAGATGACCAAGATAAATAGCCAGCATCATCTTAATCTTCAAAAGGTACTTGTTCCTACTGTCATGAAAATTCCTTCTCTTGTGTGATGGAGTTTACCCTGTAAATTAAATCTCTCAAGTAATGGAAGAAATAACCCATGACACTGGTGAGGGAAATTAAATTAGAGTCACTAATAGCAGGTCAGCACAGTCTGAGCAGAGGTGATGGAAGTGACCACAGGAATGATAAGCAGGTCTTCTGGAGGCTGTGACAAGCGTCTCCCAGAGAGTGTGACGAGCATTCATCTAGGTGGCAAGCAATTCACAGTCAAGACACTAACATGTTTATAGTGCAGCTCAACCCCCATCGATGGCAGAGCATGTCAGCCTTTCTGAGGAGGATGTTCTAATTCCCTGGTGAAGGTCATTAGGAAGAGTTAAAAACGAGGCTTCCTGTTTTCAGGGTAAATCAATTTCTCATTGCCTAGAAACCTTTCTGGCCAGAGCAGATGACCTTTAGAAACAATAAGAATCACAGAACTCTACTTAAATACCTTTATTTTCTAAAGTGTTAGAAGGAAACAAAAGCAAAACTGTTCTGCAGTTTAACAGTCAGAGAGTGGCTAAAACAAATGGAGTTATTTTAGCCCTGCTGTTCAGAACTGGGGAGCACAGTAATGCCAATGACAAAATAACCTATTACGTGGGAAAGTTAAAATGGTACCTTGCACTTTATAGGTAGCCTTTCTGGACCTCAGCTGTGATTTACTACCTAATGCCCACTCTTGATCCTTGACTTTTGCTATAAGCATAACAACCAAGTAAATAATGTGGCGACTGAAAACGGGGACAAGAGCAGGAAAGAGGTGGGGCAGAAGAGGAACTGTAAAGAGTGACTTCTAGGAAATCACTGATGGTCTGATGGCAGCAACTATTCTAATGTTTTCCACACGACCTCAGATTGTAAGTGATAGAATCACAACAAATAATTACTTTTAAATAGGAGAATGAGTTGCTTGAAATATCATTTTTGTTATTACAGATTAAATGTGCACTTAATTTACTACATATCTGAGAAGGTAATTTTATTTTTGTTATCATATAATACTTTTTCTAAATTTAATGTCCCTAGAGTCAGTGATTTGCAAAGAAAAATGAGTCTGTGCATGTTCACTATTCCATTTGCTTTAGATAGTAAACACACATTGTTGGTTGTATAACATTCAGTATTTTCATCATTTGCATTAAAAATTAAAAAATAAAAAAGCAGCAAGAATAAAAAAAATTCATCATAAATTTGTTTTCTACTTTTAAAGTAGAAGTCTGTTACTTGCTCTCTAAAACAATATAAAGTTATCTTTATTTTTTATTTTTAATAACTACATCTTTGGGTAGTTAACAAGAAAAGCACAAACTTTGGAATTTGATAATATGCTTCACAGGTATATGAAGTCAAATCAAAACCAGAGCACGTGAATCAGGAAAACAAATTGGAAGCTGAAACAGTTTCACAGAATAAAGAGCTAATCAAATACCATTTTGGAGAATATGTGGCCTGCAAATTCTTTGAATTCTTGAAGTAGGACAGATGAGCTTCAGGGAACATGGTGAATGAATGGTTAAAGAATATATCAGACAACAAGTCCAGAGCTTCACACTCTTGCTAACTTGCCATGTTACTGGATTGAGCTACTTACTTCTCTGAGTCTGTTTTCTCATTTATAAAGCAAAATTATAAAAAATAAAAAGCCAAACAAGTTTATTTGGAAATGGAATTTTACATGAGTTTTGTTAAGCATACTGAATAAAACTCATTAATTTCATAGTTGGTACCACTGTTAGTGATAAACAAAGTCAAGCTGTGAATATGTCTTGTTCAATATAAATGGGCCCATATTTAGTTCCAAACATGCACACTGATTAAAAGTTCCCCCAAATCCAACCAACTAGTTCTTATGCTTAATCAAATGAAGGAAGAAAAGGGATTCCCATTTAGCAAAGGGTAACATTATTTCTTTGAATTATTCATTTTCAATTACCACTCTATTTTTATCAAAATGGAATGCCAAAAACTGAGGATCTTTTAGACCTTAGTAACAGTTTTCTTAGGAAACTTTACTTGCCTTTTATATGGCAAAAATATCTCTAAGTCTGAATTAAGAGACCAAAGCAAAACAGAAACAGTAAAAACATAAAATTGAAGAAAAATAAAACTTTATTTCTTCATTATCTTTTTTCTTTCTATATTTATTTACTTTTACATTTTGCTTCATCAATCTTTCCCTTTCATCTGAACTGATCAAGACTGATTGGTTCAAGCTAGATTAATTTTAAAATTAAAGAAATATTATTTGTTATCTGTCATAAAAGAAAAAGAAAAACATATTTCTTCTCTCTGAAATATTCACACAATTTGGTGCCATAGAAAACTGTTGACAATATTTTAGAAAGTGGAAACACCACTATTCAACATGTTAAGTTTTGTTTTAAAATAGTTTTTTAAACTTAATTTTAACTTTACATTTTGCTTTAAAAATCTGAATACTATGAATGCATAATCCTTACACATACTTGTCTGTATACACACACAGGAAAAATAAACATACCCATTGATTAGCATAATAAAGTTGGCTTGTGGGTAATTTTCTTTCTTCTCTGTGTTTTTCTGTTCATGATTTTCATTACTATAAACATGTGTTACAATGTCATCAGAAAATCGTACCATATATTGACTTTTATTTGCCAGTAAGGAAGAGGTATTTTCTTAAAATATCTCATATTGATAATTTTCACTAAGTTTTATTTTATTAGGCTTTCTTAGGTAAATAATTATCTAGTTAATACTACTTAACGTAAAAATCTACCAGTTCTATAAAAAATACAAATTAATTACCTCATATTCTAATTAAGTAACTCAGTTATCCTTTGATGTACTCCAACTATGCAACCTTTAATAAAAACAATTCTTTTGTGAAATTAAGACAGGTAAAACAATTTGATATTCCTCCCAAATGAATTAGTATTACTTGACTCATTGTCAGTCAAAGCTAATTGACAGATTTGGCAATACAATGTATACAGGGCTCAGGTAGGAAATATAAGGTAGTAAATCAAAATGCTGGGAACACGGTCAACAACAAGGAGCAGTAGAGAATAGACAAGAGATTACTCTGTTCACTTGATTACTGCCAATTTACAGTAAGGACTCAGTGAAAACCAGATACCCAAATTTTCAGAGAAGAAAAAAATTGGGATTTTCAGTTGAGATCTATTTTTTTTAAATATTACATAAATTAAGGAAAACAATTATTCTGACATAATATAATTTGTAAGCTATATTTGTAAGTTGGAAGTCTCTGACTTAAACTTTTTCTAATCAGTGCTACACTAAAGTGTGTTAAATGTACTTTATTCTTGAATGTTTACACTTGTTGCCATATCAATTGGTTGCCCCCTCAGATGAACATAATATACTTTGATGTATGCCAACATGTGAATTATCTTTATTGATCAAGAATTAAGATTAATTTTATTAAGTCAGAAAGCATAAATAAACTTCTGGGAGATTTCTTTGATGATTTGAAAAGAGGTAAAGTAGGATACTTCCTTTAAGATTTTCTAAAATAATTTATTCAGCCTAATTAAATCATAAGAATATTAGCTTCCTTTTTCCTAGTCATTTAAATGAGATGCTTAGTGGCTACATTGCTTACTTCTTTGTTTTAAAATCACAGATAATGAATTAACGTTATGTTCACATAATTCACACAACCTGCTTTAGTCAACTATTTCATGACTGGGACTAAATGATCTGACCAGCACAATTATAGAGGAGGAAAGATTTTTTTGAGGGCTCACGGTTTCAGAGATCTTAGTCCGTAGAAGGCCGGCTCTATTCCTTGGGGCTCCAGGTGAGGAAGACATCATAGAAGAAGAGCATGGCAGAGGGAAGCAGCTCACATCACCAGGAAACAGAGTCTTCACCCTCCAGATGCAAAATATATAACCCAAAGCCACACCTTACCATTTCAATTAATCCCATCAGGGATTAAGTCACTGATTAGGTTAAGACTTACAACCCAATCATTTCTCCTCTGAACCTTCCTGCATTGTCTCACATGTGAACTTTCGGGGGACACCTCACATACAAACCATAACTTGGCCCAACTCTAATATGTACATATATCTATGTAATGCATCATTAAGAAAAAGACTTTTGCATAAAACCTTATAAATAGGAACTTCTATGTCACATGAAACAGTCATTCTATCAATCTTGAAATTCTTTTTGTTGATTAATTGTATAATCTTAGTCATTTCTCTAATTTAATTAAAATACACCATATAAGTCAATGTTGTCCATTGAAACAAAACCGTAGGACCCATACAATACAAAGGGAGATTTAGAATGAGAATCATTATAGAAGATTGATTCACATGATTATGAAGGCTGAAAACTTCCATAATCTGCTGCCTGCAAGGTGGAAACCCAGAAAAGTCCATCGTATACGTCAATCCGAAGTCCAGAAAATCATATAAGCCAATGGTGTAAGCACCAGTTCAAGTCCAAAGATCCAAGATCACCAATGTTCAATAGCAGGAAAAGAGGGATGTCCTAACTCAAGGAAGAGAGTACATTCCCCCTTTACCTTCCTTTTTGTTCTACTCAGACTGTCAATGGATTGGATGATACTCAATTTCCCTGGTGAGGGTGGTTCTTTACTCAGTTCACTGATTCAAGTGCTAATATCTCCTGGAAGTCCTCACAGACACATTCAAAAAATAGTGTTTAACCACTTAAGTTGGGCATCGCTTGGCCCACTTAAGTTGATGTATAAAATTAACTATTATATACACTGAGTTGTAACTAAACAAATAAAAAGTAATGCCAGTTTATAGATATAGACTTAGCTTAAAGATTAGACATAGTCATGAAATTGATTCTGCTTGAATATGTAAGTCTTCATTCCTCAATGCACATTAATTCAACACATTTTTACATGGCAGTTATTATGAGCTAGTCCATATTCCAAGTGCAGGTGATAAAGTGTAAAACTTGATTCTGTAATTCTGACAGGTTGAGGAAGACAATAAAATACAAAGAAAGAAAATAATAAATGCTCTGTTAACAATTACAATAATATGATACAGTGGCAGTGGCCACCTTATATTGAGGCCAAGAAAGTCCTTCATTAGTCTATATAAGCTAATATTTGAATTGTAAAATAATAGTAACAATAATAATCATTCATAACAACAATGAAAAGATGAGGAGAAAGAGAATTTCAGGAACAGAGAGCAGGTCAAAGCAGCTAAGGGCAATGGGCAAGAAAGAGGTTAAGACGACATACAAGTCAGGCAGAGATCAGTTCCTGTGGAGGTATACCAGGCACAGGAAGAGTCTGAGTTTACTCTAAGTGTAGATGGTAAATTACATAATCTGATGTGTTTTAAGAGATCCCTTTGCTGACTCTCTGGAAGAATAAACTAAGAGGAGGCAGAAAAACAATCAGAGAAGTATTACAAGGAGGAGACAAGGTAGTGGTGGAAAGATAAAAGATATGTTTTTGCAAGTAGAATCAACTTTACTTCCAAATGATTTGAAGATGGAAAGTTCAGGGAAAATCACAAGTATAAAATCCTCATAGAAGTTTGACCTGAGCAACTAGCTGGATGTATCCATTGTTTTTCATCACTATTACAAAATGCTTGAAACTAGCTATGAAGAAGAGGATTTTTTTAGCTCACATTTCTGGAATTTCAAAGTTCAAAAAGCATAATGCAGGATTTATGGTGAGGGTTGCCATTGGTACATCACTTCACAAAGGATAGCAATGGCAGGGATAAGTGTTGAAACAAGCGCCCACATCTTGAGCCAGGAAAGAGAACTAGGTGGGGTCAACTTGTTTCTCCTATAACAGCAGTCTTTCTTTAACTCACAAGGGTTGCACAAGAGGTACCTCATGTTCCCAATGACTTAAGTTCTTCCTACTAGGTCCCACATCTTAAATTTTTGTATTAGTCAGTTTTTCGTTGTTGTGACCAAATACCTGACAAGACCAACTTAGAAGAGGAAAGATTTATTTTGACTCACACTTTCAGAGTATTCAGTCCAAGATTAACTGACTCCAAGGCCATGGTGGAAGGGAATGACAGAGAAAAACTGCTCAGCTTTGGCAGCTAAGAAGCAGAGAGAGAAAGAAGGGGAGGGAACAAGGCAAAGATAAACCCCTCCCGTTCATGCTCCCAATAACCTACTTCCTCCAACTAGGCACCATCTCCCAGGAATCCATCCACCCATCAAGAGGTTAACCCAGATGAGAATCCTCATGAGCCAATAATTTCCTAAAAGCCCCACCTCTGAACCTTGCTGCCTTGAGGAACATGATTTCAATACATGAGTTTTTGTAGTAACATTCCAGACCCAAACCATAAAATGGTTCTATCAACTCCCAATAGTTCTACCCTGGAAACAAAAACTTTTACATATGAGGCTTTGGGGAACATAATTAAACCACATCTAAACTTTAAAGTTGGTGCTACTGCTATTTACTGAAATGGAAAAGTGGGGGGAAAACAAGTTTGAGTTAAGGAAGGAGAAGTAAGAGCTATTTTGGAGCAATGACTTGTGTTAGGTATCTTTAGACACCTAATGAGAAGCAGGGAGTTGGATTAGATGATTCTGAAGTTGTAGAGGAATTCAAGATCAGGGTACTGATATTGGAGTCAGCAGCACAAGGATGAAAATTAACGGGGCAGTATATTATTTAGAAAGAATGTGTAATTCAAAAAACAGTAATAAGGAAAACAAAAGAAAGTAAAATACCCAAGACAAAGCCCTGGGGAACTCCAATCTTAGATATCAGGGAAGGAAGAGCCAGCCAAGAGATCTGGAAAGGAGCATTCAGGGAAGTAGAGGAATAAAACAGAAGCAAAGGAAAGAGTTTGAAAAAGAAAGGAATGATTAGCTATGTTGAATGCTGCTGAGGTCAACTAAGATAAGGATAGAGAAATTGGCCACTGAATTTAGCAACTGAACAGTCACCAGGGAATATCAGAGACAGTGATTAGAATGAATTATAAGAAAAAAGAGAGGAAATTTATCAGAGATAAAAACTATAAATAACTCTATCAATAAATTTTGCTATGAAAATAAGCAGAGAATGGAGCAGCAGTTAAAAGGGGAAAAGTTGATATTATGTTTTGTTTCTTTTAATACATGTCATGTTGATGTTACCTGGTAATCAAGATGTCTTAATGTTCTGCTGAGCTTGACTTGACTAAAGGTTAGATGGTTTCTTCCTGTTTATAACCCACTGACCACTTTTTTCTTAGACAATTTATTTCAGAAAATTAAATGTAATTATGGATTCTTTCTCTACCCTTTGAGATGCAAATTTTTTCAAAAACTTTTTTACCATTTTCATACCCTGGGAATGTCTTTCTCAGGAACTCTGGAGCCACCTCTTTGAAATGTAACCATCATGGAAGATGGCATCACTGTCTCATGGTTCCTAGGTGAGGGCAGCAGCCTGATTTCAGTTGTGCCCCTTGATCCAAATTGTAAAATAAGCTCTTGTCATAAAGATCTGTAAAGTTTATTAGTAAGTGGAGATGACTTACAACCAACCCCTAATATTCTGAAGTACTTTTCCACTAGCTCACCCAGCCTTTAAAATCCCTATTGCTCAGAGGGTGAGTACAGTTAAAATAATGCAAGGTATATTTTGAAACAACTAGGAAAGGGGATTCCAAATGGGCTCATGACAAAGAAATGATAACTATTTGAGGCGATTAATATACTAATATTCTGATTTTATAATTGCATAATATATACATGTATCCAAATACTACGTTGTATTCCATAAATATGTACAATTATGTGTCAATTTAAAAAAAAAAAAAAAACTTACTGCTGTTCTCTTTGGTGGAGTTGAAGTGTTGTGGTTTAGATGTGGTGTTCCCCAAAAGTTCATGTGCGAGACAATGCAAGAAGGTTCAGAAGAGAAATGATTGGGTTACAAGAGCCTTAACCCAATCAGTTAATTAATCTTCTGATAGGCATTACTGAGTGGTAATTGAAGCAGTAGGGTGTGGCTGGAGGAGGTGGGAACTGGAGCGTGGCTTTCGGTCATATATTTGTATTTGACAAATGGAGACCTCTTTCTGCTTCTTGATCACCATGATGTGAGCTGCTTCCTTCCACCATACTTTCCCACCATGATGTTCAACCTCACCTCAAGTCCTGAGAAATGGAATTGGCCTTCTATGGACGAAGATCTTTGAAACTGTGAGCCCTCAAATAAACCTTTTCTCCTCTACAGTTGTGCTGGTTAGGTCCTTTAGTCACAGCAGGGAAAAAGTTGACTAAAACATGAGGTCTGGCCTTTTTTACCTGTTGCAATAACTTTGAATAAAATCCTCCTTAACTGTGTAACTTTTTCCAGTATCATTTTTGCTTTGATACTGATTGCCTTCCAGATTCACTCTCTCTCCACTTCCTTCATCTATTCATTGTGTTCTCTTGTCTTCTCCTTTCTTTGAGTTGCCTAGAAGAAACTTGGTGGATCCCAGAGGAAAGCTGGAGAGGGTAGTAGGAATTTCATCCATCGCCCCCACTCCCTCCTGCCCCCATGTAAGGAGCAAAATTAAATGTGTGACACTCTGTGTGCTGTGTAACTTGCAAAAGTAACTTGAGTGCTGTGTGCTGTACTGAGGTAATGATGTGGTGTTGCCCCAAGATAAGATTGACCTTGCCCCAAGCTGGAGACACGTGCAACTGACCCCAAGTAAGATAACTGACTTCCCCCTGACCAAGACTGGCTGGCAGGGTCTGATAAAAAGGATTTAAAAGGACTCATGTTGAGTCTAGCTCCAGTCTCCGTTTTACACCAGTGACACCAGTGCTGCACCAAGCCTGGAGGAGACTCACTGACTTGCTCATCGCTTGCTGGAACATTCGTCATCCTGACCATTGACCGAGACGTTCCTGTGGAGGTGACCTCGGAGCTGCCTCCTCTTCCAGGACAGCAGAGCTGCCCGTGTGCATCCTGCCTGAGACGTCTCCGCCCGGCCTGCCTGCGGTGACCTCACCGTCCTCCTTCACCTTCCAACGGTACTCACCAATCAGGACTCCTGCAGGAGGGAGTTCCCCAGCGAGCTCTCTGGAGCTGTCTTCCTGACTAATCTCTGGGAGTCGCTGCCCTTCGACTCAAGACACATCACATAGGAGTGGACCTTAGGAACGGTTCTCAGTAAGGAGTGAGTCTTGCTTATTCGGGGCTTATAGTAATTTAGAGATTAAGTAATGTGTGATATTGGTGTGACTAAAGTTAAAATAACTATAATAATTGTGTGATTAGCATCAAATAAAAGCCAGTTGATTTTGGACCAAATTTACTCTCATTGACTCCTCCTTGCTGCTCATGACACCCTCCCCCCCACCGCAAGCTTAAGAGGTTACAGAAGGTTGGCTCTCAACAAGAGGACAGGACTCTTTTCAGGTTGCTTTCTGCATCCAGTTCTCTCTGATTCTCAGAGATTATTCATTCCTTTCATCCTTCAGGCCTAGGAGATTAAAAAAAAAAAATGAGATGTGTGGAGATGGTGGCATCTTATATCCCTGTCATGGGCTCTCTGCTATACCCTACCCACCCCCACATAATTAGTACCTTCATTAAAGTTTTCTTAAATCAATTTGTGTATTCCTTTTTCTTCCTTCAGAGATGTTAATTGATATATAAGCCAAAAGGAATGATCTAGCAGCTGATGATGTTGAAGAACCAGAGATAAAAATAAAAGGAAAGTTCTTAAGAAGATGATGTGGAATGTGATCCAGAACACAAAAGAAGAATTGAACTTTGGTGGGAGTACTTTAATAAAAGAAAAGGTAGAATTGAATCCTCAAATTCTGGTAAATCTGGTGGTGAAAGACAAATAAGTTCAAGTCTGACTGCTTCTAATTTCTCACAGATATATCAGGAAAGATAATAACCTTGTGGTCATATAAGAGCTTTTAAGAGAGACGCAATATAGACTTTATGGGAAATAGAAGAACAATAGTGTGTTGGGCAAAAAAATTACAAATGCAGGTGAATGTTCACTGCACTTTAAAATTTGCATTCATAATTGTAGAGACCAATAAACAGGATTAGTAAT
The DNA here is from genome assembly GCF_902686445.1 of Sciurus carolinensis. Classification (NCBI taxonomy): domain Eukaryota; kingdom Metazoa; phylum Chordata; class Mammalia; order Rodentia; family Sciuridae; genus Sciurus; species Sciurus carolinensis. The sequence continues at coordinate 48,171,785 of NC_062219.1, read as the reverse complement.
TCTTCCCTCTAGATTTAGATGAGACAGATAGTGAATTTAACTGTTGTTAGAATTTGACTAAACTAGTCTGCTGGTAAGAAAAAAATACAAGAGAATTAGGTGGTTTTCAAGGGACTGAAAACAGTAACACAACATAGAATCCTACCAGAATACAATGAGAAGTTAGGACCTAATATGATATAAGGCTATCACATAAAAAGTATAGATTTTTGCAATAGGATAGAGAAATAAATAATAAAAATTTTTCCAACAAAACAAATATTTGATATAGATTTCTTTTGTCAGAATAAAAAAAAAAAACAAGCTTTCATTTTATCCTCTAACATGGGGAAAAATGATGTGAAAGCACATAACCCCATACATACTTATTGATCATTTGTGTTTGGATAGAAATGTGCTAAGCCACAAAGAATAGTACAAAACACTAAAATAAAAGGAAAGGAAGGTCTTATTTGGTTTTCTGATTCCATTTGACTCAAAAGAAACAAAGATAAATTCATGGGCCTGAGGCTACTGAAGCTATAGAGTCCAGACAGATCAACAAGGACATTGAGAAGCCTGATTACAGTGTGAATGCTTATGCTTCTGGAGGAGGGCAGGGTGGAGAGATGAGGAAGTGCTTAGGCAGGCTTTGACCTAAAAGCACAGGATTTAAGAAACACTATATTTTTAATGTACATATGCATGTGTGTGTGTGTATGTTTAATGTTAATAATATGTATTTTATATAGATTATGCATAATCTTTACATATGTATGTTTAATGTGGATGTATACAAATGAATTGGTGAACATTTATATGTATAAATACACACACATACTCTGTTGGCTTTATGTTGCCATGATCAAAATACCTGAAAAGAACAATTTAGAGGAGGAAAAGTTTATTTGGGGATCATAGTTTCAGTTTCAGTCCATGACCAGCCAACTCCATTGCTCTGGGCCTGAAGTGAGGCAGACCATCATGGCAGAAGCGTGCAGAAGAAAGCTGCTTGGGCGGTCGGAGGTGCCTTTCAAGGCTAGCTTCTCAGAGCAGATCGCACAATGAGAGCCTTTCTACATAGAGCCAGCCACAAGTCCCCGAGCCAACGGAGAGCTTTGATCCGCAAGCAGCCTCTGGGATCAGGGCAGGGCAGCCAGAGACTTCTCCAGGCGGCTCTGCCCACTCCGGCCACAGGCTCTTTCAACAGGGTGATCCAAGATGGCAGACTAGAGGGTGACTGCATCCCCAGTCGCTCCAGAACCCAGGAGTTAAGAAGGGGAGTCATTGAGAGTCTCAGACTAAAATAGAGCCACGGGTGAGTCTGCCCACTGGGTAAAGCTCGGCCCGGGTGGCAGGCCCAGATAAAGGTGGCTTTTCAGAGCAGGGCAGGGCAGCTAGAATCTTCCACAGGTAGCCCTGCGCATTCTGGCGGTGGGCCCCTCCCACACAGCCAGCTTCTCCAGGTTCTCGGAGCAGGCCCCTTAGTGAGAGCCTTTCTGATCAGAACAAGCTCCAAGTCCCGGAGCCAGTGCGGCGTACTCCGGCCCGTAAGCGGCTTCAGGGACCAGGACAGGGCAGCCAGAGACTTCCCCAAGCAACCCGGCCCCCTGCGGTGGGAGGTGCCTTTCAAGGCTAGCTTCTCGGAGCAGACCGCCCAGTGAAAGCCTTTCTACATAGAGCTAGCCACAAGTCCCCGAGCCAACGGAGAGCTTCAATCCGCAAGCAGCCTCTGGGATCAGGGCAGGGCAGCCAGAGACTTCTCCAGGCGGCTCTGCCCACTCCGGCCACAGGCTCTTTCCACGGGGCGATCCAAGATGGCAGACTAGAGGGTGACTGCATCCCCAGTCACTCCAGAACCCAGGACTCAAGAAGGGGAGGCATTGAGAGACTTGGACAAAAATAGAGTCACAGGGTGAGTCTCCCCCACTGGGCGAAACTTGGCCTGGGCAGCAGGCACAGATAGGGGTGGCTTATCAGAGCAGGGCAGGGAAGCTAGAGTCTTCCCCAGGTAGCCTTCCACACTCCGGCGGTGGGCTCCTCCCACACGGCCAGCTGCACGATGCAGGTCCCTAGCGAGAGCCTTTCCGCACAGAGCCAGCTCCAAGCCCTGGAACCAGTAGGGGGCTAGGGGCAGCTTTCTTCAGAAGCACTGCATTATCAAGTTCCTCCAAGACTTCAGGCTACTGAAGGCTGGGAGGTGATACACTGGAAATCTACCAGGACACTATAAGCCAATAGAGGAAATCTGCAATATCTCAGGGTCCCACTGACAGCTGACCAATATGAGAAAACAAGGGAAGAAAATGTCCCAAACAAACATAGATACTACATCAATAAAACCCAATGACAGCACAGCAGAAGAAATGTCAGAAAGGGAGTTCAGAATGTACATAATTAAAACAATCAGGGAAGCTAATGAGGAGATGAAAGAGCAAATGCAGGCATTGAAGGAGGAGATGAAAGAGCAAATGCAGGCATTAAATGATCACACCAATCAATAGTTAAAAGACCAAATACGGGAAGCAAGAGATCATTTCAATAAAGAGTTAGAGATACTGAAAAAAAAACAGACTGAAATCCTTGAAATGAAGGAAACTATAAACCAAGTTAAAAACTCCATAGAAAGCATAACCAATAGGATAGAACACCTGGAAGACAGAACCTCAGACATTGAAGAAAAAATATTTAATCTTGAAAACAAAGTTGGCCAAACAGAGAAAATGGTAAGAAATCATGAACAGAATCTACAAGAATTATGGGATATTATGAAAAGGCCAAATTTAAGAATTATTGGGATTGAAGAAGGCTTAGAGAAACAAACCAAAGGAATGAACAATCTATTCAATGAAATAATATCAGAAAATTTCCCAAATCTGAAGAATGAAATGGAAAACCAAGTACAAGAGGCTTATAGGACTCCAAATATACAAAATTACAACAGACCCACACCAAGGAACATTATTATGAAAATACCTAACATACAAAATAAAGACAGAATTTTAAAGGCCGCGAGAGAAAAGAATCAAATTACATTCAGAGGGAAACCAATAAGAATATCAGCAGAGTTTTCAATCCAGACCCTAAAAGCTAGAAGGGCCTGGAACAACATTACCAAGCCCTGAAAGAAAACGGATGCCAACCAAGAATCTTATACCCAGCAAAACTTACCTTCAAATTTGACGATGAAATAAGATCCTTCCATGATAAACAAAAGCTAAAGGAATTTGCAAAAAGAAAGCCAGCATTACAGAACATTCTCAGCAAAATATTCCATGAGGAAGAGATGAAAAACAACGATGCAAATCAGCAACAGGAGGCGCCAGCCTAAAGGAAGAGCCAAATAAAGGAGAAACCAAATCATGTCAAAAAACAAATATGAGTCAAAGACTGGGAATACAAATCATATCACAATAATAACCCTGAATGTTAATGGCCTGAACTCATCAATCAAAAGACATAGACTGGCAGATTGGATTGAAAAGAAAAATCCAACAATATGCTGCCTGCAAGAGACTCATCTCATAGAAAGAGATACCCATAGACTAAAGGTGAAAGGATGGGGAAAAACATACCACGCACATGGACACAGCATAAAAGCTGGAGTATCCATCCTCATTTCAGATAATGTGGACTTCAAGCCAAAACTAGTCAGAAGGGATAAAGAAGGACATTACACACTGCTTAAGGGAAGCATAAATCAGCAAGACATTAACAATCATAAATATCTATGCCCCGAACATTGGCTCATCCACGTATGTCAAACAAATCCTTCTCAATTCCAGAAATCAAATAGACCACAACACAATAATACTAGGCGATTTTAACACACCTCTCTCACCACTGGATAGATCTTCCAAACAAAAATTGAATAAAGAAACCATAGATCTCAATAACACAATTAACAATTTAGACTTAACTGACATATATAGAATATACCATCCAACAAAGAACAAATATACCTTCTTCTCAGCAGCACATGGATCCTTCTCTAAAATAGACCATATTTTATGCCACAAAGCTGTTAGCAAATACAAGAAGATAGAAATACTACCTTATACTCTATCAGATCATAATGGATTGAAGTTAGAAATAAATGACAAAATAAAAAACAGAAACTTCTCCAATAACTGGAGATTAAATAATACACTATTATATGATGAATGGATAACAGAAGACATCAGGAGGGAAATAAAAAAATTCTTAGAAGTAAACGAGAACAAAGATACATCATATCAAAATCTCTGGGACACTATGAAAGCAGTACTTAGAGGAAGATTTATTTCATTGGGTGCATACAACAAAAGAAGTAGAAATCAACAAATAAACGACTTATCACTACAGCTCAAAGCCCTAGAAAAAGAAGAGCAGACCAATACCAAAAGTAGTAGAAGACAGAAATCAAAATCAGAGCCGAAATCAACGAAATCGAAACAAAAGAAACAATTGGAAAAATTAACAAAATAAATAGTTGGTTCTTTGAAAAAATAAACAAAATTGATAAACCCTTAGCCACACTAACAAAGAGAAAGAGGGAGAAAACTCAAATTACTAAAATTCGGAATGAACAAGGAAACATCACAACAGACATGACTGAAATACAAAACATAATTAGAAGCTATTTTGAAAATCTATACTCCAACAAAACAGAAAACCTAGAAGACATCAACAAATTTCTAGAGACATATGAATTACCTAAACTGAATGAGGAGGACGTACACAACTTAAATAAATCAATCTCAAGCAACGAAATAGAAGAGGTCATCAAAAGCCTACCAACAAAGAAAAGTCCAGGACCAGATGGGTTCTCAGCCAAGTTCTACAAAACCTTTAAAGAAGAGCTCATTCCAATACTCCTCAAAGTATTCCATGAAATAGAAGAGGAGGGAACCCTCCCAAATTCGTTTTATGAAGCCAATATCACCCTGATACCTAAACCAGACAGAGACACATCGAGGAAAGAAAATTTCAGACCAATATCCTTAATGAACATCGACGCAAAAATTCTCAACAAAATTTTAGCAAATCGCATACAAATATATATTAAAAAGATAGTGCACCATGATCAAGTGGGTTTTATCCCAGGGATGCAAGGTTGGTTCAACATTCGGAAATCAATAAATGTCATTCACCATATCAACAGACTTAAAGTTAAGAATCACATGATTATTTCAATAGATGCAGAAAAAGCATTCGATAAAATACAGCATCCCTTCATGCTCAAAACACTAGAAAAAATTGGGGTAGTGGGAACATTCCTTAACATTATAAAGGCCATCTACGCTAAACCCATGGCCAATATCATTCTAAATGGTGAAAAACTGAAAGCGTTCCCCCTAAAAACTGGAACAAGGCAGGGATGCCCTCTTTCACCACTTCTATTCAACATCGTCCTTGAGACTCTAGCCAGAGCAATTAGACAAACCAAAGAAATTAAACGGATACAAATTGGAAAAGAAGAACTCAAACTATCCCTGTTCGCTGATGACATGATTATATATTTAGAGGAACCTGGAAATTCCACCAGAAAACTTTTAAAACTCATAAGTGAATTCAGTAAAGTAGCAGGTTACAAGATCAATGCTCATAAATCCAATGCATTTTTATACATAAGTGATGAATCTTCAGAAAGAGAAATTAGGAAAACTACCCCATTCACAATAGCATCGAAAAAAATAAAATACTTGGGAATCAATCTCACAAAAGAGGTGAAAGACCTCTACAATGAGAACTACAGAACACTAAAGAAAGAAATTCAAGAAAACCTTAGAAGATGGAAAGATCTCCCTTGTTCCTGGATAGGCAGAATTAATATTGTCAAAATGGCCATACTACCTAAAGTGCTATACAGATTCAATGCAATTCCAATTAAAATCCCAATGATGTACCTTGCAGAAATAGAGCAAGCAATTATGAAATTCATCTGGAAGAATAAAAAACCTAGAATAGCTAAAGCAATCCTCAGTAGCAAGAGCGAAGCAGGGGGTATCGCAATACCAGATCTTCAACTCTACTACAAAGCAATAGTAACAAAAATGGCATGGTATTGGTACCAAAATAGACAGGTAGATCAATGGTACAGAATAGAGGATATGGACACAAACCCAAATAAATACAATTTTCTCATACTAGACAAAGGTTCCAACAATATGCAATGGAGAAAAGATAGCCTCTTCAACAAATGGTGCTGGGAAAACTGGAAAACCATATGCAACAGAATGAAATTAAACCCCTATCTCTCACCCTACACAAAACTCAACTCAAAATGGATCAAGGACCTCGGAATCAGACCAGAGACCCTGCATCTTATAGAAGAAAAAGTAGGTCCAAATCTTCAACTTGTTGGCTTAGGATCAGACTTCCTTAACAGAACTCCCATAGGACAAGAAATAAAAGCAAGAATCAACAACTGGGATAGACTCAAACTAAAAAGCTTTCTCTCAGCAAAGGAAACTATCAGCAATGTGAAGAGAGAGCCTACAGAGTGGGAGAATATCTTTGCCACTCATACTTCAGATAGAGCGCTAATTTCCAGAATCTATAAAGAACTCAAAAAACTCTACACCAAGAATACAAATAATCCAATCAACAAATGGGCTAAGGAAATGAGCAGACACTTCACAGAAGATGTACAAGCAATCAACAGATATATGAAAAAATGTTCAACATCCCTAGTAATAAGGGAAATGCAAATCAAAACTACCCTAAGATTTCATCTCACCCCAATTAGAATGGCGATTATCAAGAACACAAACAACAATAGGTGTTGGCGAGGATGTGGTGAAAAAGGAACACTCATACATTGCTGGTGGGGCTGCAAATTAGTGCAGCCACTCTGGAAAGCAGTATGGAGATTCCTCAGAAAGCTTGGAATGGAACCACCATTTGACCCAGCTATCCCGCTCCTTGGCCTACACCCAAAGGACTTAAAATCAGCATACTACAGAGATACAGCCACATCAATGTTCACTGCTGCTCAATTCACCATAGCCAGATTGTGGAACCAACCTAGATGCCCTTCAGTTGATGAATGGATAAAGAAACTGTGGCATATATATACAATGGAATATTACTCCGCAATGAAGAATGATAAAATTATGGCATTTGCAGGCAAATGGATGAAATTGGAGAATATCATGCTAAGGGAGATAAGCCAATCTCAAAAAACTAAAGGACGAATGATCTCGCTGATAAGCGGATGAGGACATATAATGGGGGGTGGGAGGGGTTAACATTAGGGTTAGGGTTAGGTTTAGGGTTAGGGATAAGGAGAGCGGCAAGAATGAAGGAAAGAAGGACTGTATAGAGGGAAAAGAGGGGTGGGAGGGGTCGGGGGGAAGGGAAAAAAATAATGAATCAAACATCATTGCCCTATGTAAACGTATGATTACACAAATGGTATGCCTTGACTCCATGTACAAATAGAGAAAAAAAAATACAATAATAATAATAAAAAAAATTCTCAATTTAAAAAAAAAAAAAAGAAAGAAAGTTGCTTGACCTACAGCTGATCCACCCACAGGGTTCAGAGACAAGACATAATCCCCCAGGGCCATTCTCCCAGTGACCTTTCTCCAGCCATGTCCCACCTGCCTACATCTGCCAACCAATAGTCAATTCAATTATTAATCCTTCAAATGGATTAATCCACTGATGATATTATAGCTTTCATAATCTATTCATTTTGCCTCTAAACATTGCTTCATGAAAATGAAATTTTAAAAATCACTAGAATCAGGACTTCGAGGTTTTGTTTTAGTGTTTTGTTTTGTTTTCAGTTCCACGAAGCAGTTTTCAGTACACAAATCTTGGAGAATGTGAAACAGCAAAAGCTTAAAGTAGTGAATGGCAGCTCACTTCTACTAGCTCAACGTAATGCCACATAACCACCTTTGCATTTGCAAAGTTTCATTTTCCTCGTTTGTAGAATGAAGAACTAAATTAGAGTTTCTTTGAATTTACTTCTATACCAAATGTTTTAATTCTATGAAAATTAATCTAAAAAATGAATTAATACTAATATTTATCATGATAGACAATGATAGTTCCTAAACTGAAGTCGTTTAGTGTCATGGCTAAGGGGACACATCTGGCCAGACTATCTGACTTGAAATTTCATCCACACCACTTCCTTTCTGCATGCTTGGACAATTTACCTGACTCCTCTGAACTTCAAAGAGTTCACTTTGCTCAATTATAAAAGTGGGATAACTGCATCATAGAGTTGTGATGAGCATTAATTGTGTTGATACCTAGAAATTTGTATAATAGGGCCTGGAACATGGTAAGCACTCAATAATATTAGCTATTAATATCACTACTAGAGGGCATTAAGTAAAAAGTAGTTTTGTACTATAAATATACTATTATGTAAATAGAAAATTTTACTTAATGCTCAGGATAGAAAAAGCATTAATATTCTTAGGATGCAATTTAATTTCTGATTTTAAGCCTAGAGTGTCTATTGCAAACAAATTAAGCTAACCCATTCTCAGTGTTCTTTCCAGTGATTTCTCACTTTTGTTCAGGTCAGGACTCACTCACAGACCATTTTGAAACTCCTTTTCAAAACTTCTTTTCCTCAATTCTAATCCCTTTCCCAGGCCTCAGTTAACTAACTCACCTGGAAAATTTAGGCCAAGTCAGTCATAATGTTCCTACTATTGTAAGTTTATTTGTTATCTCAGTTAGAACTTAGCAGCTCAGTTCTCCTTATGATAGGATGGGATGATATTGTTCTAGGATACCAGAGAGCTGAGAATTGTTTGTTATAGCTAAAAACACACATGTATTTAAATGCCACTTGTGATCCTACTTCTAGCAACCAAGTCCTGAAGTCATGCTTACAGTAAGAACATTTATTGGTGCATATGCCATTCCTTTTTCTTTAATTGGAAAACAGACAGAACTACCTAAGAGGAATCCTACTGTGAGCTGTTGAACCACTTTCATTTCTTCTCTATATTTTAGCTCACCCATGATAGAGCAAATTACAGTAGTTCTATAAGAAAAGGATAAAAAATTAGACTAGATAGATACTAGGACATAGCTGATCATAAAAGACCTTACAAGTCAAATAAAAATTTGGGATATGTGTGGTCATTAATGGGCTCATATTGTTGTGGTTTTTATAAAGGGAATAACATGATCTTCATCTCAAGAAGATTTCACCAATATCTCAGTTTTACACCCTATCTGCATTCATGGACACAGCTTTGTACTTAATGTTTTTGGCTTTGGATCACTCCACTGAAGTCACAGACTTCTTTGTCATCCTTCCTCATCACTCACTCCTGTTAATACCAAGTATTCAGGGAACATAGATTTGCTGATTCCTTCCTCATTTATTAAAATCCAGAACAAATGCAATGCAGCACCAAGGACATTAAGAAATAGAAAATATGACTCTTTTATAAAATTATTTGTATTCTTGCTGGGCATAAGAGATATTCACTTAGCTTCTATCACAGGACCAAAACTATCCTACAAGATAAGTAGGAATAGGGAACCATTCAAAAAATGAACAGGAGTAGTGTAGAAGGTTCAACTAGAATCTAGAATCAACTATCTCTTATGTTACTTCTCCACCTTCTAATGTGTATCATCAGATGGATTCATAGCCATAAGCCTCTATTTATGTACTTATTTGAATTCAGTGTATATTAGAGCAAAGAGATTCTTTCAGAGAAGATAAGCAAGTGGACAAAGGTTATGACTTTGACAGAAAATTCATCACCTTCCCATTTGCCCTTAGGCCATGGCATCAAGGTCTTAGAGCATTAGGGTAAGACCACTTACCCATTTATAATGGAAAGTTAGCAGCACTGGCTGAAGGGATAGACAGAGATGGAAACAGAGCTGATGATGGCTAAGTCCTTGGGGATTGAATATGCACAATGAGCAAATGGGAAGAAGCAAAGGAACCATCCAGAGGAGAAGAGAAGGATAGTTTTGAACAATCACAAGAATAAAAGGTTTATAGCTAATGATTTTTCATTTTATTTTGCTTCCTTGGGGAACAATTTTAATTTAATATTTTTAGCAGAATATGCTTAAAACAATTTCAACTAGTCATCAGTTGCTAGTTCACAAGTTATTGCATAGCACTGGATACAAAAGGTTTTTAAAATTATCTTCTCGATGTTTGTAAAACTCCTCTTTAACAGAACAGCAGTTTTGAGACTTTTCTCAACTACGCCCTTTATGAGCATTCTTGCAATCCATCTGGGACTCCATTAATATGGGGGTCATGTTCACAGATCTAGTAATAATACTTGCTGAGCATCACAGCACCTAACCCTTAGTGTACACACACACACACACACACACACACATGCGCACACACACATGCAGAATAATATAAGGTGACTGTGTTTCTAGCTAGCATAAATCTAAAATGTTTTGTTCAATCAGAGTCAAATTTCATTGTAAGCAAACTTCCCTGGAAGCACTATTTGAAATGCCAATGTTGTTTTGAGGAAATCATCCTAGAACAGCCACAGTTAATCTCAATGGTAGCATCTAGCCTGCTAGACACTGGCCATTTAATCCTTCGGCATGGCATGCTGCTCCTAGAGGATGTCAGACTCTGTGCCTATTAAGTCTCTGCTTTCATTGAGCCTGCCACTCTGGGTGTCATTTACAGCCATCATTTGGGGGCATTCCAACCATTACCTACACTAATTTCAAATATCCTGGGATTTAGTCCAATGTTAAAAATGTATTGTTTTCTAAAAGAGCCTCTTAATGTGTCATCAGAAGACTAATTCTCTCTAAAAGAATAATTATCCAGCCCCAGGGCATATAGCTGAGATTTAATTTCAAATCATAAAGCAAATTTGACTCCCCAAGCATAAAAGCTGTGCTCCTTTTGAAGAAAAGCACAATTTTGGAGCAGAATCTAGTTGTTAGCCCTTTTTATTTGACCCATTGACTGATCAGATCTGAATTCCAATGGATAGACATACATATAACTGAATAAAATTAGAATAATTTTTCTCCTTCAAGTTCAGCAGAATAGAAACATTTGGTGCTCTTCTGACATCTGCAAGGGCTAAGTGGGAAGATCAGGATTTTCATCTTTGGGGAAAGTTCCTGGAATTGTTTATCTAACCAGCAACAGAAATAAGGAATTCTAGATATGTGACTATAAAATGGCAAGTCAAAAGCTACTTGACAGATACATTCTATATAAACTGCATAGTGTTGGGGGGGATTCTATTTGAAAGTCTTCAGAGCAAGCACACATTCCAATTTCCTATGTCCCTCTGCTTTTTATTTATACTTGCTCAATTACACAGGCAGTATTGAGGTTACAATGAATTGCTTTGGTGGAGGGAGGAATATTTATCTGGACTCTCTAAAAGGGAAATAATATGTAATTATTACCTGTCAACTCAGGTGAATCACTTTAAATCCCTAGTAAGGAGTGAAAGACTTTTGCTACTTAAGATTTTTTTGTCTCTGACTAGGGAGCAGATATTCAGAGTTTTTTTGTTTTTTTTTTTAACTACAGTTTTCTTTGGTTTTAAATACTATTTAATGTTTATTTTTCCAACAACCATCTCATGAAGAAAATTGGGGAATTCAGAAAAGTATAAACTAGAAATGAATTTACAGCTTCCCCTATCAAACATAATCACCTCCAAAATTTTGAGATTTTACTGTTTCTTTGTTTGCAGTGCTGTGGACTGAACCCAGGGCTTTGCACATGCTAGGCAAGCATTCTACCACTGAGCTACATGCCCATCCCAGGTCTTTCCTTTTTTTAATGTGTGCAAAATCATACTATGTGAAGTTTTCTCTTGCCTTTTAATTTAATATCTCTTAAGTAATCTTTAATGTCTGCTTTTCACGAGCAATACTATCATAAACTATTCTTTATAATATTGCTTTCCATTTACTAGTTATATAATAGTTTATGCCAGAAATAAATGAGTCCATTTCCAGTTTTTCAATATAGTAAACTATATACCATGACATAGTTCTGAATAACACCTTAAATATTTTAAATCATTTTCTTACAAAAGTGTAAATTTCCAGAACAAAGTCAAAGACTGTAAATAATGTTAAGGTTTTTAATAATTATTAGCATGTTTTCATAAGCCATAAACCACTCTCAGTGGTACATTTAAAGATTCATTGTTTACCTACAAATGATGGGTATTATCAATTTCTAAACATCATGTGGTAAGTAAGCTGGTAGATTACTGAGATTTTTTTTTAATTTGAGTTTTTCCACTCTATATTTTTCCAATGCTTTTTTCCCCTCTTTAAATGATGTTCCAGCACCATTTTTCCTAACCCTTCATCTGGTTTCAAGACATAATGTTTGGTCTTCATTTCCATCCAGCACCATCATCCTCTTTGAACTAAAGGATAACATATAATATATTGGTTCACTTCCTGAACCTCTCTCTTCCTTTATATTTAACAATTATTCTCATGGTCCTTTGCATCACCATCGGTAATTGTACCACCAATTAAATGTAAAATTCAAACAACCCCATCTTTCATCATTGCTATTTCTCCTTGTGTTCTTTGTTCAGTTCCCCTCTCCAATAGTGACCTCCAATCCACTGACCACCCCCCCATGTATCACTTCCCATAAATCTCCTAGGTCCCATTTTCTCACCAGTTTAGATCATATGACACAATGTCATAATGAACCCTTTGCAAGTATCCTCAAGTTACTTGCCTCCTCCTATGCTTGTGCCCTCTTCAAACACCCCAAGCCTGTGTAAACCCAGTTAGCTTCATCCTCCATGCCTCAGCCCCAAAACTTCTCTCTACTGAACAAAAACAACAAGTAAATCACACAAGCAAGTAGCTTGATTTCACTCTAAATTTGTGCTCATAAACCTCTTTCCAAGCATGCAAATCTTATTGTTTCTTTTATCCCTCTACTCCAGAAAAGCTTTTCATACCTCATGACCTTTTGTAAATGTCCAGAACTCCTTCCTCTTAGACCAAATCTCACTTAATACTTCACTGAAAAAATAAAGACCATGTACAAACATAACCATGGAGGAAGGGAGGAGAAAGAAAATACCAAGGAATTGGATTGATTAAATTATATTATGTACAAGTGTGGATATGGCATAATAGATTCCACTGTTATGTATAATTATAATATACCAATAAAAATAAGTAAAAAAATTAAATAAATATAAACAATCACAAATCTACCTGCATCTGAACCTACCCCCTTCCACTTAGCTCCTTTTATTAAGATGAAGCTATGTTTTCAATATAATCTCATATCTTCACAAAAACTGAATTCTCTACTCTTTGTTCTAATGGAAGATGTCTTTTCCAGTTTTGTCAATATTTCCATCAATATACAAATATGTGGTTATATTTTTAAAACAGAATAAAGAAAACAAATACTTCCTTTACCCATAGCCCTCCTACTTTACTAATTTTCTATGTCTTTTAACAAAAAAATGCTTCTGGAGAATACTCTTTGGGGAAATCTGCACTAATTTGCCTTATTTAACTCATTCCAATCTGTTTGATCTCCATGATTCCATCAATACTATTCTTTTCAAAGTCAGCAAATGACCACTTTGTTGTCATATCAATAAATTCTTTTTCACATTTGTCTCACTAGCTGGTGTCAAAATGTAGTTCCAGAATGGGGGATGTAACTCAGAGGTAGGGTACTTGCCTAGCATGTGCAAGACCCTGGGTTCAATTCTTAGAAAACAAACAAAAAAGGTAGTTCCAGTATCTGTATGATACCCAAAACTATTTTGTAAGGTCTGTGGGATAGTCTCTTCTTGTAACATGATAATAGATGACATTTATGAATGTGATTTTTAAAATATTTTGTAAGTAAATGTGACTAATAAATCACATAGTTTACTGTATAATTCGGTAAGTAATAAATGTTTGATGTTACAAAATGCTGCATGCATAAAATATCTATTCAAAGTATAAAATAGACCAGTAGAATTTAGCAAAATAAAATAATAAAGTTCACTGACATAGTTTCAGAGTGCCACATTGCAATTAGTGTTTAAGAAATTACCACTTGCCAAATTTTGATATACAATGAAAGAATATCCACAATTATCTTAAAAGGCTACTACAATATTATTCCCTTTTTCCAATCATATATATTTGGAGTGCCAGATTTTCTTCATATGCTTCAATCCAAGGAAAGGAGCACAACAGATTTTATGTAAAAACAGACATGAGAATACAGCTATCTTTTATTAAATCTCTTTAAAGAGATTTGCAAATTTATAAAACAATGTCACTGTTCTCAATAATTTTTGTTTTGAGAAAATTATTTTTCATAAAAATGTTTTTATATTATATATTTTGCTTTTTAAAAGTAATAAATATATATCTTAAATTTTTCTTAGTTTTAATTCCCAATGATACATATTAATAAACATAATCCATTAGAAACAATAGCTTTTTGGTGCTCTTTATAATTTCTAAGAGTTTAAAGTGTTCTTGAGACCAAAATGTTTGAAATGTTACTTTTTCTTCCAAACTTGTGATCCAAATAACTGACTCTTCTTGCTGGAACTTTCCTTTTCATTTTTATGATGCTTTATACTTATTTTTTATATTTCACTGATGTTCTTGCTCTATTTTTATAGTACTGGATCCTCCTTGCTTACCCATTCTCTAAATTGTAGTATCTTCTGAGTTCCATGATAGCTCTTCTATCTGTCTATATTTCCCTTCCTGAAAGATTTTATTTATTGCTATGGTTATAAATTTTACTCTTTAGTGTAACTCCCAAATTTATACATCTACTTCATTATTTTCCAACTTCTCCCCTGAGCTCCAGAATTTATATATAATCACATATCACATTTCCACTTAGATGTCTCTAAAATATCATACTCAAAACTTAATATTTGATTCCACCTATCCAAACTGCTCTCCCCACTCCCTGAAAAATTTCAAGCCAAGAAGGGCCGTGCCCTTGAATTTGATCTTCTCTTACCCTCCACATTCAAACTAATAACAAAAGCTGCATTTTTCTTCGGAACTATAATACAGAGCTTTCCACTTCTTCCAATTTTCAATGACGCTCATTTAATCCAGTCACCACCTTTTCTGATATGATCCATAGCAAGTCTCCTTTTTGTTAATCACATTTGAACTTATGCCTTACCCAATCCACTCTCCAGAACTCTCTCTATTATCTCCATCACAGCACATTTAGTTCCCTTGTTGTCCTTCAAGATTGTAACTACATTGTATTTTTGTTTATAGTTCACTTCCTACCTCTCTGCTTTACCAGACTGTAAACTCCATGAGGGCAGGGATCCTGTCTATTTTGTTCACTTCTGGTTCTGAAGGACTTAACCCAGTGTCTGGCATGTAATCCACTCTCACTATTCAATCACACAGTGTTAGGAATTCCCTGTGGTGGCTTTCACTATGTGAATTTAAATAGTGCAGCATGCTCACATATTTCACAAGATCTCATGCTTCATCTTGATAGTGTGGGCAGTTCCTCCAGCTCCTACTAGATCTTCTCATCAGTTTCTCTGAACATTTGCTTTCCCACTGATCACCTGCATCACTAAGGTTTAAGGCAATAAGAAAGAGTAGTAAGAAAGAAGTTGTCCTTTCTCTCCTAAGTTTCCAGGATGTCCTTGCCCTCCCCAACATCACATTCAATTTTTCCATCTAATCCCCAGCTCTGAAGATCCACACCTACTTCAGGCCATGTCAGATGCAGAAACACAAAATAGTCTCCCATGGAATTCTACACTAGCTCAGGAACACAATTGCATAATATCTAAACACAATGATAGATCTCTTTTTTTATGTCACTCACAGAGGTTGTGCTTCTTAGGTTACCTTAGCTGGAAGGAAGGAAGGAAGGAAGGAAGGAAGGAAGGAAGGAAGGAAGGAAGGAAGGAAGGAAGGAAGAAAGAGAAAATAAATCTCACATACCCAAATTATTTAGACTGTTATTACCAATACATTTAAGAAATTTGAAAATTGGAGAGAGAAAAAGAAACTCTCAAAAATCTCTTTATCAATTATTCATTTTCTGAGAACCCTAGAAGTTTTCCTAATTCTAGAATAGAAATAATCAAATGTAAGATCCCAAAATTCAAGGACAAAAGAAAATCATCTTTATTCCCCAACCCAAATGATTTCTAAGTGTTTCTTAATAAGCTAACAACCCAAGAACATTTATAAACTAGTTTGTTTGTTTTTATTAAAACCATCAAATTGGCATATGTATGTAAATATAGCAGCAATGTAAGTCATGGAAGAAACCAGAAAGCATACATCTGTATTATTTTACTTGCTTCCTTGAATACTAAGCTCTGAATTGCAAAAAGAATTATAAAATCTGATGTAGAACCAGATAGTTTTAAAGTCAACTGGGATGTAAGCTCTGAAATGACCATAGTACATCCATATAAGAGATTTTAAGCTACAGTCTCAATTTGGCAGGAACCTGGCAGATATAAGCAAGCCTGCAAGCCTTTGCCAGTCACCATAAGAAAGAGTTGTTCGCCAAGATCAAATTTTCTGCCAGCTACTGACAACAGCACCAATTATTTTCCTTCCATATTCAATCCTTGTATGTGGATAAGCCTGAACCTCACTGACAGAGCTATAAATTTTCAGGTTGTAAAGATTTAAGGGAGGGATCCTGCTACTGACAGCTCTATTTGTGATGAGACACCTTCATAGAGTTGATGGAGGTCTGGGGCTGAGAGTTCAGTTCAATCCTCTTACATCTTATCCATCAGCTTCTCCAGACGACCCACTGTGAATTCAGGGAAGGTTTAACAGTAGGATTTCTAGAAATAAGATCGCATTTAACACTTTCCTGATATGATATCAGTTTTGGGTATCACCTTAATAATAACAGCAATACTACTCTGAAATTTATAACACTTTTCTACTAAGAAACACACCCACATATGTAGCTTCAAATATTTTTACTTATTTTTACCTCTTCTGAGATCAATAAAAAGGGAATACCTGCTTTATAAATAAATGCTGATATCATAAATGCCTTTGCCTGAAATCCCATGGGAAATGAGAGAAATGATTCAAAAGTCTCTTCTCTTAAATGCAGTCCTTCTGTACTTCTGCGTTGCTGTTGTTGTTTAATTAATTCTCCCTAACATTCCTTAGTAACAATAAATTGATGTTACAACCATCAGCACTAGCATTTACCAAGTGCTTGAGAGTTGATGATGCCTTTCTACATCTGCTCTCTCATAGCAGCCCAGAGAAGGTTCAGTATGATATATTCTCCTCCATGTGATTTGGCCATAAAGTCAGAGCATAAAAAGAACAGCAGGTTGTCATAAGCTGGTCTTGGAAGTGTCAATGTCTACTGAAATACCTCCATAGCATACCCAAAGGCAAGACAATGCCTATTTCATAGAGTATGGGAGTTTTATCAAAAGTTGTGGTTTTAATTATCACTAAGAGCTTATGGAGTACATAATCCAGTCCACCTTGTACAAAAGAAGCATACAGCAGGGTCCAGACCATCACAGACTTTTAACAAAGAGGGAAAAGTGAACGGAAAATGTGCATGACCTAGAGCAAACAGCCGAAATGAAAGGGAGCCTAGAATTGAAAGGGAGGTTGGAAGAGGCAATCAACAATGTGAGCTGAAGAAAATTAGTGCTGCAGTTTAGCAAAAAGAGTGTGGGGTCTGGAATCCCACGAAATCCACCTCTGACATTCTGTGTGACCCACCACAAGCTATTTTTCTCTCTTTGAGTCTCAGTTTACTCATTTGTAAAATAAATCTGAAAACATCACTTTTTTTTCTTTAGTGTAGTTCCTCCCTTTGCTGTTTTTCATTTTCTCTTCAGGGAATATTTTGCTGAGAATGTTCTGTAGTACAGGCTTTCTAGTTGTGAATTCTTTTAACTTTTTTTGTTTATCATGGAAGGTTTTTATTTCATCTTCAGATCTGAAGCTTAATTTTGCTGAATATAAAATTCTTGGTTGGCACCCATTTTCTTTCAAGATTGATATATGTTATTCCAGGACCTCTTGACATTCAGTGTCTATGTTGAGAAATCAGCTGAAATCCAAATTGGTTTCTCCCTAAATGTAATTTGACTTTTTTTCTCCTGCAGCCATTAAACTTCTATCTGTATTCTGTATGTTAGTATGTTAGTCTTTCTCAGTATAATGTGCCTTGGTGTGGGTTTGCTGTAATATTGTAAATTTGGGGTCCTGTAAGCCTCTTGTACTTGATTTTCCATTTCATTCTTTAGATTTGGGAAATTTTCTGATATTATGACATTGAAAAGAATGTACATTCCTTCAGTTTGTATCTCCATACCTCGTCTATTCTGATACATTTTAAATTTGGTCTTTTCATGTTATCCCATATTTCTTGGAAGTTCTGTTCATGGTGTCTTACCATCTTCTCTGTGTGGTCAACTTAATTTTCAAGAGTGTATATTTTGTCTTCATTGTCTGAGGTTCTGTCTTCAAAGTGGTCATTTGTTGGTGATACTTTTCATTTAATTTTTAATTTTGTTTATTGTTTCCTTCATTTGGAGGATATCTGCTTGATTCCTTTTTATACTCTCTGCCTTGATTTTTCACTTCCTGTATTTTCTCTCGGTACCATCCTTTATTTCAAAGATCAGTCTAATGATGTACCTTCTAAACTTCTTCTCTTACATTTCTTCTACTGTGTTGTCTATGAATTCCATTGTTGGAACACCTTGGTTTGTTTGAGGTGCTTTGTTCCCTTGTTTTTCCTGTTTGTGTGTCTTCCCACTATCTGTATGGAGCTAAGGCAGAACAGTTTCTACACTTTAGTCTTATAGTGTCCCTGAAGGCTTCCAGTATGTCACTTTTAGTGGGGAGACCAATATTAACAGCATCCAATGCAAACAATATACAGACTTAAATAGCTCCTATTAAGGAGTTTATAGTTTTGTTCCAATAAGCAGAAATGATCTGTTCAATTATTGTCTACAAAATAAACACTAAGTTTGCTAAAAAGGGTTTACTGTTTTAAATGATAGACAATGAGGGAACAGAAGTATAAGATGTGATGTTTATGAAGGAGAGAAGATAAGGTAAAAATTTATAGTAAGAGCAAAGGAAGAATTAATAGAGGTTGGCTTTTAGCATGAGAGAAGTGAGAAAGAGGATCCAGGGCAACAGATAAGTGAAAGAAAGCATATATACATATTTTTAAAATAAATAAAAAAGGAAAGTCTCAATGGAAAATTGAATGATTGCTTATGTTGGCTTTCAAAAATTTTCTCAGCTTCCCTTCCATCATAGGTGGAGTTGTCTGAAGTTTGACGGTAGCTCCAGTCCAGTGGGTGCCAGACTGGTTGGCTGGGCACCAATAGAAAGATGCCCTCAC
Organism: Sciurus carolinensis; assembly: GCF_902686445.1. Taxonomy (NCBI): domain Eukaryota; kingdom Metazoa; phylum Chordata; class Mammalia; order Rodentia; family Sciuridae; genus Sciurus; species Sciurus carolinensis. Next base: position 48,152,449 of record NC_062219.1, on the reverse strand, counting down.
ACCCTCTTCTAGTCTTTATACCAGTTGTAGCCAGCCCCTTCCATGCCCACACACTTCAGCACTCACTGAGTTGGAGAGAGTCCAGTTTTCTCCAGTTTTTCCAATCTGTGCTACCCCACTCAAGGGGAATTGCCCTAGTCTCCAGTTTTCCACAGGTTTCCAGGCCCAAACTGGCCCATGCATACTCAGTTGCAATCTGACAGGTCTGTGTTCAGATTTCCTGGGCTCTTCCTTGCTGCAGTCCCAAGATCTCAAGGTTGTTTCAACTTGCAGACAGATCACCAGGGATGCACTTACACAAAGGAACAACCCTGCATAGAGGCAGCCAAATGATGGCCATTCGCATACCCAGCAGGAAGACTGCAGGTGCAACCATACTTGCAGATACTCCAATAGTAGATCTCCAGGCCCTGGCCTGCATCCCCAGACTGAGGCAGCCATGCCCCAAGATGGCAACAGTGGCAGCAGCAAACCTGCCCTGGCCCTGGACTCTCAGGTCATGGCCAGTGTCCCAAGATGATAGCGGTCACATGTAACCAAAACTGTGGGTACTCTGACCAATGGGCTTCCAGGCAGCAGTGGGCAGTGGACAATCTGAGGGGGTCTTCAGGCAAATGGCAAGTGATGGGCAGGTTAACATGGGTGGCAGGTGATGGGGAGGCAAAAGGCAGGTCAATGGGCAAATGGTGGACCATTGGCAGCAGTCATTGAGCAATCCGTGCATAAAAGGTGAGCAATGTGCTGGCAGCAGTACTTTTTTCCTAAGTACTCTACTTTTTATTGACAACTACTACTTGTACATATTACTGTATTCCATGTGATATTGCCATTGTCATCCTTGCAGTGAGATTACAAGAATTCCATTATGTAACACCCATGTAAACCTCCTGGCAGGGAGCAGGTCCTGGAAAACTTTACAGAAATGCTTCATAGAAATGCTCTCAACTAAAACCATCTCCAAACCTGTGAATGACCCACAGACTAGCAAAATCACAGTAATATAGAAAAGTAATGATCATTGTGGGCATTCTGGGAGATGTCAGAGAAAATTTCATATTAAAAGACAAGAAGAATTTAGTTCATAGAGTTGTTATGCCACAAAATATTGAGTGTCTTAAAAAAAGCAGCATCTTAGAACGGAGAAGTTAAAATCTGAGTGTCCACAAACACAGGAACTAGAGGGGGAAGAGCCCCAGGATTGGAAATTGCTATATTCAGATGAAAAAAAAAAAAAGCTACTGAATTGGGGTTCCATGGCCTGCAAGAGAATCACTTTGGACTGGAGTCAAAGGGTGCACCTAAGACCCAAACAGGAAGCACTTTCCTTCCTTCATGGACAAGAGAGGTATGAAGACATACTTCAGAATGATAAGTGACTATTTTTAGTTGTTGGGGGATGACTGGACATTATGTATTGGTCCTTGATATTTTTATCTGTTTTTCAAGCATGTTATATTAAGTATTTTTCTCATTATAAAAATACTTTTCAAAATTAAAACTCTTAGAAGAAGACAGGAAAAAAACAGTGCAATCTGTCCCAGCTGCACTCTGGGGGGGGCGGGGGCTTCCACAAAAGTGTCCTCTGTTTTTCCTAAGTGATGGCAACACAGATGCAATTTCTGTAGACTCACATGATAGAATCTTTTTAATCAGGTTTAACCGGCCTGCAGTTTAGGGTTTCTTTTCTACAACACTGTATAAATCCAAATGATAACCCTGATAAATCAATGACTCCACAAGTCCAATAGACTCTACACAGCTCCTCCCAAGGTCACTTACTGATAATAACAATAACAGCAACATAAGGAGCTACATCTTTTATTGAGTATCTATTTGTCAGATATTAGACCAAGTCCTTTACTGATACTGGTCTAATCCTTGTGAAAACTCTGCAAGTTAAAATTACTTCATTCTAACTGTAACAGAACTGAAATACATATTCTAAAGTTACTTGCCAAGATAGGGTATGCCTCATATTTTCTCAACATCAAATTCTTACTTAACATTTTATATTTTTAGTAGTATGTTGTTAAATGGGTGTGTGCGCACAGGTGTATGCATGCACATAGTTTCCATTCATTGAGCACTTACAGTATGCTATGCACTATGCATAGAGCAATCAGATTAAGGGAATCATATTCTCCCTGCCTTGTAAATGTGGGAAACTAAAGATCTAAGAGGTTAATTTATGTGGATGAGATCACATAGCCAACAAACCATAGCCAGCTTTTTACCCATGTTGGCTGATTACACTTTACCCATTAAGCCAAACCCTATTCCTGAGAACATAAACTCCCCTTCCTCAATCACCTATAGGCTCTGGCCTCCATCTGCCCATTACTAACAGTTTAAACCATGAATTTCCCCAACCCAGGAAAAAGAAAGCAGTCCCTGCTTCTGACTCAAGATTCAGGCTCTGCGGCTTCCTCTTATCTGAACTGTCCCAAGTTACTACCCTACTGCCTGCCTGGTACAACCCCTGCCTTTACTGGCTCCCTCAGGGGGAAAAAAAGAAAAAGAAAACCTCCTTAGGTTACTACTGTCAGTCCAGCTTTCTCTTCAAAATACAATTTCTGGCTCTTTAGATAGAGTTCAAGGCAGGCTCTTTTCTTTCCTTCCTTCTTTCTTTCTTTCTTTCTTTCTTTCTTTCTTTCTTTCTTCCTTCCTTCCTTTCTCTCTCTCTCTCTCTCTCTCTCTCTCTCTCTCTCTCTCTCTCTCTCTCTCTCTCTCTCTCTCCTCCTCCCTCCCCTCCCCCCCCCCCCCCCCCTCTCCTCCTCTCTCTCTCTCTCTCTCTCTCTCTCTCTCTCTCTCTCTCTCTCTCTCTTCTTCCTGCCTACTGTGTCTTGGAACTCCTGGGTTTAAGCAATCCTCCTGCCTCAGGTTCCTAAGTAGCTGGGCTATAGGCATTGTTCACATGCCCAGCTAATAACATTCAGGCCTTTCTTAACTGACCAAGTTCCTGCCCTGCCTATCCATTGCTGCCTGTATCACATCCTATAATGGGCTAACATACATATAAATATTTTAAAATGTTTTTCTAAACGGGTTAATGTCACAAATACAGTACATCACTAAATTAGCCTCTAGGTAAGAAAAAAAAAAAATACAATGTAGAACTCATGATCAATAATCCAGACCAAAGAAGAAATTATTGTAGAAGATGCAGTGATGCTATATCTTGCAAGCACATTATGCAGAAATATCAATGCCACTGATGTTGATGGATGACCCAACATTGCACAAAAAGCAAATTGCCATTTGAATGTCAATTTTTGAGCTTCCAAGGAAGAAACTATTATCTCTCTAACTAGTCTGAATGACCCCAGAGCTGCACATCAGACTCTTGGGTAAGCTCTCATTCCACAGCTTTAGGCCTCAAAGAGCCTCAAGGTTGTTCTTGCCTCACAGAGCATGAAATATTTCACTGATTATTGCTTTGTGACAGATTAACATTTTTAATGTAACTTCTAATACATAAGATGAACCTTCCACTTTTAAATTCACTAATAGAATCAGAGACTTCTGGCCCTGAGAGGTTCCTAGGAGGTCTTACCATTTATCCCCTGGCCTACAGGCAGGTCCACACTTGCCCTCTCAGACACTTGACAATCTCCTGCTTTCAGAAGCCTGTTCAGCCAGAATGGTTTAACAAATTCCTTCCATGCTCATGAAAATTTAGTTCTCACTGTTGAGAAACTTGTTCTTCCTTATAACCTAAATTGTTTATGCTGCCTTTTCAGTGCATTGTTATGAAATTATATATACTTTTATTTCTTTGCAGTACTGGGTATTGAACCCAGGGGCACTCTACCACTGAGCTACATCCCCAGCCCTTGTTATTATTTATTTATTTATTTATTTATTTATTTATTTATTTATTTATTTTTACAGACTGCATTTTGATTCATTGTTCACAAATGGGGCACATCATTTTGTTTCTATGGTTGTGCACAATGTAGATTCACACCATTCATGTAATCATACACGTACATAGGGTAATAATGTTTTTTATTTTGATACAAGGTCTTCCTAAATGACCCAGGATGAACTTGAACTTGCTACCCTAGTCCAAGACCAAGGTTTCTGGAAACTACCTGGAGAATCACTGGCAGAGTATGTTTTGGAAGAGTGAAGAAGCGAGAGTCTGATATCCTCAGACAATCAAAGCAGCAATCAAGAACCCATTTAAGAAGAGTAGAGCTCGCATCTGCTTCTGCTTCCTTCTTCTTCCAAATTTTATTCCATCTAAACCACCATCTTATTGGTTGGTGCTGTCCACACTTAGGGAGGGGCTCCACTTCAGTTCACTGTCCCACTTTCCAGTCATTCCTAGACATGCCCTCATTGACACACCCAGAAGTTTCTTAATCATAGACATCTCTTGATCCAATCAAGTTGACAATGCAAATCAACCATTACAATTAGGAAAGTGCAAATTAAAACAACAATGAGATACCAATTTCAATCTATTGGAACGGCTAAATTTCAAAACACTGACATTAGCAAAAGCTGATGAGGATGAGGAGCAACAGGAATTCTGATTCACTGATGGGAATGCAAAATGATACAGCCACTCTGGAAGACAGTTTGGAAGTTTCTTTTCAAAAACATGTATTTTCTCCCTGGTATTTACTGAAATGAATTGAGAACTTCCACACAAAAATATGCCCACAACTGTTTGTGACAACTGTGTTCATGAATTGCCAAGACTTAGAAGCAAATGAAATGTCCTTCAAGCTAAATGGATAAACTGTTGTGGATCCACATTATGTAACATTATTGAGCAACAAAAATAAATGAGTTATCAAACCAGAAAAAGATACCAGAGAACATTAAATGTAAAGTGCAAGGTAAAAGAAACCATTCTACAGGCCAAGTATATGTGATGTATTGGTTATTTTTTAGGGGAGGGACAAAACTAAGGAGACATTCTTAAATGTACATGGTGACATTATGGAATGCCATTCATTCAAATGGAAAAAAATACATAAACCTTTATGACATATGGAGACACCAGTAAGACCAGGGTTGCAGGTATAGCACAGAGGTAGAGCACACAAACTTAGTATGAGGGAGGCCCTGAGTTTGATTTCTACCACCACAGTGGGGGTTAATGATCTGGGATTTAGAGGATGGGAGAAATAAATTGGAGAACAGAGGATTTGTAGGACAGTGAAATTACATAACACTATAATGGTGGATATATGCCTTTATGTACTTGTCAAAAGTCATAGAATGTACAACACAAAGAGTGAACCCTAATGTAAATTATGGACTTATACATTATATCAATATTGGCTCAATGGTTTTAACAAATGGAACACACTAATTCAAGAAGATAATAATAGGACAAACTGGGAGGGATGAGGAGCCATATGAGAAATCTTTATACTTACCACTCAATTTTCCTGTAAAACTAAAATTGTTCAAGGAAATAGTCTAATAATCTTCCAAAAATCAGAAATATCAACTAATTTAAAAGTAAGTATTTTATCGTGATTTAACTTGAGACAAAGATAAAACTCACAGAACCTTGAAGAACGGCAGCTACCATCAACCTCAGCCCAATTTGGGGGGCTTAATAATCCTTTACTGTGGAGTCCTCCATTTCATGTTTAGCAGTACCAGTCGCAACTGTGTATCCCAGCTGTAATGGCTGAAACCATCCCCAGACATAGCCAGGTTTCCCTCAAAGGGGCAAAATCACCAAAATCTTAGGCTCTCACTTTCCATGTCTGTTGGATCAAACCCATTTTCAACAAGAAGTGAGTAGCATATAATTGAAGATTCAGTTATCTCTTCAAGGGCAGACACCCTAGGTTGTTGATTAAAAGAGATTCATATAATGTACATCCCAATCAGATGAAAGATTTGGTATTCTACTAGGAAATGTGTACACACACACACGCACACACATTTGTTCTTGTCCATTCCTTCTAGAGTTCAAGTCTCTGTATCTTTCCTCATCCTGCAGTGAAACCATTTGTCCCTGTATATGGACTTAGGCACACTTCTAGTTTCCAGCTTCCTCTGATCCTTACCTTGTCTAGACCAAAGAATGGGCTTCTGGTTTGTTTTGAAGAATATACACTTAAGTATTCCAATCCTCAACAATTAAAACATTTATTCATGCTATTGAAAATATTGATCTGTTGAACAGATTTTTGAATACTAGAAGATAAACTATCCAGAGAATTATTAGGAGGTGTCCATCTCTTCCTTCTGACTATGATAAATCAAAAGATTTATCTGCTTCCTAATTTTCTCCTGCTCCTTTTCCTGTGCTGAGAAACAAACTCAGTCTTATACTATATGAGGAAAAATAAAACTCTTCCCTTACCCCAATCTCTCTTTCAACTTTCTTCCTCATCTTCCTTCTTTTATTTATTAAAATCCTTCTCGAAGGAGTAGGTACTGTTCTGCATATGCTTTCTCCATTTATTTACTCTTGAAACTCTTATCTTTCATTCCTCAATGTAATACCTCATAAATATCCCCCAATGACCTCTGGACTAAAACAACAATAAGCTATTTTAGACTTTATTTTATTTAACCTCTACTACTATTTCCCTGTTTTTAAAAAAATAAGTTTATTTGTAGATGGACACAATTCCTCTTTTTTTAATTTTTTTTCATTTTGTTTTGTTTTTTCTGTGGTGCTGAGGATCGAACCCAGTGCCTCACCCATGCTGGGTAAGCACTCTACCACTGAGCTACAACCCCTGCCCTCCCTGTTTTCTTTAAACCTTTTCCTTTGTGACTTCTAGAAATTTACTGTGTTCTTTTTTCAGCTTCCCCAAATATTCATGGTTTGTCTTCATTAACTCTTGCTCCACTGTGTTTATCTTAAAGATTGTCTCTTGGGCTGGGGAGATAGCTCAGTTGGTAAAGTGCTTGCCTCATAAGCACAAGGCCCTGGGTTCAATCCCCAGCACCGCAAAAAAAAAAAAAAAAAAGACTGTCTGTCTCTCAGTTTTCCACCCACAGTCACTGTAACTTTCTTCATGTACACCAGGATTTTGGATTATTTGACTAACAATAAATGTGTCCATTCCACCACTTCTGAAACCAATAAAAGAAGCTGCAAAGAAAAAATATCTGTGTTTCCAATCATTTCTGCATTCACGGTGTGGGTTAACAAAACTGAAATGCTTGGGATATGTTTTATTCTTATATTCTCCACAACTGTCACACTCCATCACCCACTGGATCCTGTCTCAGCATTTGCCATCCTCCCTCTTTTCATTTTCATTGCCTTGGCTCAGATCTCTACTGTCTCTTATTGTGATGCCAGCATTGTCACCCAACTTGCCAGAAGACCTTTAACACGTTCTTGTTGATTCCCTGCACATCACCTTCTTTAACTTCCCGTTGTCCAAAATGTGTGATCATCCTACACAACGGTTTCCACAATTAGTTCCCAACATGCCTCCTCAACCCCATAATGCAGATTTGATCATCACACAACCCAGAGTCTGTTCATATTTTAATTACCCCTTTTATAACTTGTTTCAGAAAAATTTATACTTTTAGTTTAGAACTCAGATGTTAATTACCCTACGAATTATCTCTTCTCCCCTATAAAGTCTCCATCATTCTGCCTTAGTAAATCAATTATGTTTCACTCACCCTTACCTCTTTTATTGCTTTGTATTATAATGTGTTGTCTTTTTCTTTTACTGGTTGATTTCTCCCAATAGAATGTGAGGCACCTAAAGATTATATCTTTTTTAATGTTGAATCTTTCTGAAGTACTTGATAATATTAATCCCTTAATAAATACTTGTTGGACAAACACATAAGTAATATTATCATTACAAATAAACTTGCTTTCATTCAATTTTCTCTGGGAGAAAGGCATGCATCCAATTTATCTGAAATGTAACAATGTTATTAGACATATGTTTAAAACATGACAAACTGGAATAAAGTCATCTTTTACTCTGTTTGAAATTGAAGACTATTCCCATCCACATAGATTCTATCAATAATTGAGGATAAAAGTTGAAATAAATTTATAATCCCTTCTAAAACAAATTCACAGGATTTGGAGCATAGGTATTTCCTATCTGTAGAATCAGCAGTATACCAGATCAATAAATGCAGAAAAATTCTTAGCTCGTTCTTAATTGACTTCTCAAGAAGAAAGAACACTGTTATATCTTATTCCTCATGAAAGATAGAATATTAAGAGACCTAATTTTATAAGCTGAAAAAAAAACAAACTTAAAGATGTCTAAAAATAAATGGATTAGTAAGTTTTGAGAAAAGATTATCTTTGGGGAAAAATATAATAAACTCTCCCTTACAGTCATCCTTCACAGACAGATGTTTTGTCATATTAATCTTTAAAGTCAGTATTTATCAAGGTACATGAAACATATAAGGGGTTTAATGAATGGTCACTGAGACCATAAATGAAAAATTAAAAAGGTAAGCCACTCATACAATATGTATAAATATGCATCTTTCAAATTTAGGTGTCAATATATTTGGTCCCCAGAGATCCTCTCAGGTGGCCTTTTTCCCTTTCAAGTAACTTATTTTTCAATGATTCAATCAACAAATACTTAGTTCTTTTATAGTTAGGTACTTGTACTCAATTTTTGGAAAATAAATAAAATTTAATCTCAATCTTCAAAATAACTCAAACTAGTTAGAGAAATGAAAGATAATCAATGTCTATAATCTGAAAAATTCCTCAATACATGTTCTAGAGAATACCAGTCTCTCAGATGCTACACCTAAACATGGCCCACAGGTTCAGAACCAGAGTTGGAATGGTCAATAGTGTATCTTAGAGATTCATTATGATTAGAACAAATTAAAACCTCTGAAACAGCATGCAACAAGGAAATGTCTTAACCCTTAAATCTTCAGGTCTATGTGATGAAAATTTTTCTTTGTATAGCAGTTATTAATATACCAGCTTCACTGTCTAAAAGCACTAAGTTCCTCAAGATAGAGATTTCATGAAAATAGAAGAGAAAAAAACATAAAAAGGGCTCTGACTCAATCTGATGGAGGCAGAGAGCAAGGGGGCAAACATGACAGTCCAGAGTGGAAAAATCTCTATATGGAATTCCAGGCTTATAAATATGTTGAGAAAAAGCAACATCTATTAAGTGTGAAGAAAAGACCCATCAAGATATAGTATGTTTCCACAATTCCTAGTTTGCAATCATTTTTAGTTCCTAGGCAAACCTTAAAGATTTTGCAACTAAGAACTATCACTTTGCAAGAGATCTAGAATTCAGTTTCAGTTCTTCCAGAACCAATTTAGTTCTGCTCTGATAACCCTCACAGATTGACTGCACTTTCTTTCTGTCTCTGAAAGGTGAATCATCATAAGCCAAGTTTAGTGACCTACACCTTATTTTGTCTCTTGTGCTTCTGTCTGCAATGCTGACCTTCCTTGCATTCTAAGGGACTTTGACTTGTTTGTAATAGTGCTGTCTTCCTCAGCCCTTTCAGTTCAAACTCTGCCCTGGAGTCTGCTAAAACCTGCCACCTGCAAATGGGTGTCTCTACCTGCATGCATAGATGTTTAGTTCCCATTTGCCTGAAAAGTTGTTTTTTTTCCCTCTGTTCTATCTATAGGTGATAATGTTGTGTTTTCTGCTCAGAGGTCTTCCTAACACATAGAAAAATTCAATGTCTATGGTGTTTGTCATGAAACATCCAGGCTGAGAACAACATGGAGTCTCTATTATTCATGCCCTGGTTAGTTTATCCTCTTCATTCAGTAGGCTCATGAATTCAATCTGCCTTTGCCTTCCTTTTAAAGCTACTCAGACCAAATCCACCATCAGAATCCTTTATCCCATTCACAACCTGATAGGAAAATAGGACATTGTCTTCCAAGTCTGCCTTTCCTTTCTGGATTCCAGAAACAACTTCTCTGTCTTTCAAGGATTTTATTCCTACTTACTATTAGGAAACTCATGCTACAAAACTAAAAGAAAGAACAATCACCAAGAGTGACAACATTTTTTAAAGTCCTAAAAAATGAATTAGTCATAGTTTTGACTCTATAGATAACAATGCCACTTTTTATAGACCATTTGCACATATGCCCAGGATTAAGCGTTTGTCTACGGACCCTGAAACCATTTCTGTATAAATAAATATAAATCATTTTCAGTAACTGGACCAAGGCAATAGAAGAAAATAGGTTACTAAAAAGATTTTAAATCTTTTACTTCAATGGACTCTGAGTGCTCAGAAAAATCATAAAATGTTTCTCACATATGAATTAAAGGGGAAAATTTAAACCAAGCACTTTAAAAATACTCGTGTGCCTTCAAAATGGATATCTAGATATCTCTTTGTGTATGTAACCTATCATAAAGTAAGACCAAATCAGGAGAAAAACTTTTTATCATATGTGGTACACAGTTCAGAAGCTATCCCTCCTGTATTATCCACAGTTAAAAAAATGTACTCATGCTTATTTCCAGTGAGACTGGTTTTTCATAAGCAATAGAAGCAATCAGAATCTTTGGATGCAACAAAATTTCTTCTTAAAAAATTAGAACTATAGCAAGTCAATGATTTCAAATTTCTCATTCCAGAGAAATATATTAGTTACTAGTAGGTACATGCCAGGATCCTCTCAGTATCCAATTGAATGCAATCATTTGCCTTGGGTTAAATAATTCCATAATTGCTGATTTTCCAATATTAAAAGTGCAAACAGAACCAATTAATTTAGACCAATTCTTACAAAATGTATGGGCTTTCTATACCAGACCATGTAAAGAAAGAGCAAATTCGATAGAGAATTGGTCCATGACAAGGAATGGACTAATTATAATAACCAATGGCTGCAGAGAGTAAGTTTGAATGGGGGTGAAAATCTCTGAGATCATCTTAAGGTCTGGAGCATTAGAGAAGAGAGGATGCATAGGAGAAGGGGTTGAGAAGCAGTCTCTGACAAGCTAGATGGCGTATAACATTATCAAGCAACAGATATGTCTCAGTGTTTTCCAATGGGTAAGTTTGGATTGAGAGTTAGATTTAGAAACAGATTATTAAATAATATGGGTTAGTGAAAGATGTCCTCATTTTGAAAGTATTCATGTTAATATTGATTTCCAGATGTAAACCAGCAAGTGAAATCCCATGGTTCTTCCTAAGGAGGATATGTGCACAGCTGTGGGAGACCTTCCTCCTTAGCATCCATGTTCCCAGAAGACTCCTGCTGGGGAGCCCAAGGTTAGCCAGGTAGGACACAGGTTCCTCAACCATGAAGTTCCCTGTAGATTATCTGCTGTGTCTTTTTACTTTCTATGTACTTCAGCACAAAATAACATGTTGGATATAATCTAAAAGTTAGATAATTTCTCTATTTTACTTGAAATATGAATGACTATGGGGAGGGAGAATATTCCAAAAAAAGGAAACATAACAAGTTATGATGAAATGCACATCAGTTTGATTAGTTTTACTTTAGAAAAGCTTAGATAAAACAATTTTAAGAATTTAGTGATAAATCCTTGACAGAGCTGCCTGTCCTTGAAGTAGTTTTACCTAAAGCAAAAAAATTATCTGTTCATCCACATATCCCACCCCCAAAATCAAACTGGAAGAGCTCTTTTCGGGTTAAACTTCCCACCTATTCCCCTGCAAGTTCATAATGTAAGATGTTTAGCCAATACCAAGAGATGTTATTTTTTTTGCACTCATAAAGTAATACTAGGAATACAGCAATAACACCATTACAACAATTTTCAAAAATGTCTTCAGAGTCATGACATTTATTTCTAGGAAGAGGGTTTAAGAAAATGGTCTAGGGAAACTGGTAAAATGTGTTATTATTCACATGTCAAATGAGACAGCTTCCTCAGATATATAAATGATTGAGATATAACCATATAATTTTGCAATGAAAACTATGTACAGTGATGCCTTAAAAAGGAGAAAAGGCAATTATTTTATTGTCAGCTAGAGTTATAGGGCAGTAGAGTAGGCAGCAGTGTTGATGATTATGTGATAACAGTGTGTTAGTAAGCTTTTTATTGCTGTGACCAAAATATCTGACAAGAACATGTGAGAAGGGGAGAAGACTATTTTGGGCTCACAATTTTAGAGGTTTCAGTCCATGGTCAGCTGACTCCATTACTGGGGCCTAAAGTGAGGCAGAACATCATGGCAGAAAGTCATGGTAGAGGGAAGCTGCTCAGCTCATGGTAGCCCAGAAACAGAAAGTAAGAGAGGACAAGGTACAATCCCCAAGAGCACACCCTCAGGGATTCACTTCCTCTAGCAATATCCCACCTACCTACCATTATCACCCAGTAGTTCATTCAAATTATGAATCCATCCAATGGATTAATCACTGATTAGGTTACTGCTTTCACAACCTAATCATTTTCCCTCTGAACACTCCTGCATTGCCATGTGAGCTCTTTGAGGGTACCTCACATTCAAACCATAAAAAAACAGCTATTTGGGGAAATTTCTCTCATTCTTTATGCTATTTTTGAAGGATATTTATTAAATTAATAGACTTTATTCAGTTAGCAACATAATAAATAATAATGATGATAATGACAGAAGCAATTTTTCAAAACTCCCTTGCTTAAAAATACAGCTCTGGTTCTAGTCCATCTCTGACCACTTCTGCCCACAAACCCTGTCCTCCTATCGCCTGTCTTCCCATTCTGCCTAACTACCCCTGTGCTTATTTGTCCATTTGCCTTGTCCCTTCCTGATGCACATAGGATCACTTACCTCCTTGATTCACTTAGACAGAGGAAGTTGCTACTTCTTCCAAGGTCTCAAGGCACAATAACCTATAAACTCCTGGTTAAATTTCTATAATGACTATATCATGATCCTCTCAGGAATTCCAGCTAAAAGCATTGAAGCATTTTTCCCCATCTCTGTCAGTTATCACCTATACCCAATTTATTTTTCATAGTCTTGCATTCAGTCAATATTTATTGTGGTGCCTATATGTCCAGAGTCCTTGCTGTCCACTGCCCTGAATTAGTCCAAACCTTGAACTGTTAACACAGTCCCAACACCCTCTCTGCCCTTACTGCTTGTGAACTCCCCACCCACTATGCAAGAATGCACAGGTTCAGTCATTATGTTCTTAAAACAGACTTGCTATTATTTCAGTTTTCAAAAACAATCTCTTTCTTATTTCTAAATAAATGAAATTAGAATTCCTTCTGTACAGAAGGCTGTTTATGATCTGAGCCTATGTGAGTTTATTTTGGTTTCTGTGATAGAACATCATAGACTGGGTGGCTTATCCACAACACGAATTTATTTCTTACAGTTCAGGAGCTGGAAGTCTAAGATCAAGGCACCAGCAGATTCAGTGTCTGATGAGGGGATCACTTCCTGGCACAGAGGTGACTGTCTTTTGACTATGTCCTTGCATGGTAGAAGAGGCAAGCAAGGTCACTCGGGTCCCTTTTATAAAAGCACTAATCCCATTCATAGAAACTTCACCCTCATGATTCAGTTACCTCCAAAGATTCCACCCCAAACACCTTGGGATCAGGGATTAAATCTCTACATATGACTATCAGACCCTGAACAGCATCCCTGCCAAACCCAGTCTTAAACCATCTACTCAACATGCCCTTTTGCTCACGTTCACACCTTTACTCTTGCTTATGGACAACCCTACCCAGATTCCCTTTTCTCATTCAAACTGTCAAAATCCTGTCATTCTTCAAGAGTCACCTAAATTCTCTCTTCCAAGATGTCTTTTCCTGAACCCACAATCATAATCAGCCTTTCCTTGGTGTGTGCCCACAGTGCTTTGTCACTTTCTCCTCTCAAATATTCTATGTAAGGCTTTTATCCTGTTTTTTGATAAAATAAAATTGTAAGTATATATATGCCATAGAACTGCTTCTCCCCAATTAAAAGAGTTCAGTAAAAATTAATGTTAAAATACATAAATTAAATTAAATTAAAAAATGGTTAATAAATAAGATCTTTATTCTTCCTGAAAGTTTTTAAAAAATAGATTCTGCAGCTGGACGTGGTAGCACACACCTGTAATCCCAGCAGACCAGTAGGCTGAGGCAGGAGGATTGCAAGTTCAAGGCCAGCCTCAGCAATTCAGCGAGGCCCTAAGCAATTTAGGGAGACCTTGTCTCAAAAAACAATTTTTCAATGGGGGGAGGGTGGGCTGGGAATGTGGCTCAGTGGTTAAGTGCCCCTTAGTTCAATTCCTAGTATCAAAAACTAAATAAATATATTCTTATATATTTTGCAATAATTGTAATAAAACAGAAGAAATAAAGTCTTTCAATTGTAAATATTTCTGATAAGAACCGGATTTAAATTACATAGGAGTTGCTAACCTAACAAGACAGAAAACTTTCTTCCTAAGGGTGATTCCTAATTGTAGGCATGCTCTTTATAAGTAAAGAGATTAAGATAGAAATACAGAGATAAACATATGTATTGTATATGAAAATTTATGTATGTATGGTACATATATATAATATATAACTGCACACATATGTATATGACATGTAGGTCATTTCATCTAGGAAAACCTCACCAACTCCATTTCATAATTCCTAATGGAATCAGACAAGATCTGGAAGGATCCAGAGATTGTTTCTTTTTCTTTTTTTTTTTTTTCCTTTTATTTATTTATTTTTTTCCAATTTTTTTTTATTGTAAACAAATGGGATACATGTTGTTTCTCTGTCTGTACATGGCATAAAGGCGTACCATTTGTGTAATCATAAATTTACATAGGGTAATGTTGTTTGATTCATTCTGCCATTTTTTCCCTTCCCCCCCACCCCTCCCACCCCTCCCCTCCCTCTATACAGTCCTTCCTTCCTCCATTCCTGCCCCCCTCCCTAAATCCACCTCCAACCCCAGCACTAACCCTTCCCACCCCCCATTATGTGTCATCATCCACTTATTAGCGATATCACTCTTCCTTTGGTTTTTTGAGATTGGCTTATCTCACTTAGCATGATATTCTCCAGTTTCATCCATTTGCCTGCAAATGCCATAATTTTATCATTCTTTATGGCTGAGTAATATTCCATTGGATATATATACCACATTTTCTTTATCCATTCATCTATTGAAGGACATCTAGGTTGGTTCCACAATCTGGCTATTGTGAACTGAGCAGCTATGAACATTGATGTGGCTGTATCTCTGTAATATGCTGATTTTAAGTCCTTTGGGTATAGGCCAAGGAGTGGGATAGCTGGGTCAAATGGTGGTTCCATTCCAAGTTTTCTAAGGAATCTCCTCACTGCTTTCCAGAGTGGCTGCACTAATTTGCAGCCCCACCAGCAATGTAAGAGTGTACCTTTCTCCCCACATCCTCACCAACACCTGTTGTTGCTTGTATTCTTGATAATCGCCATTCTAATTGGGGTGAGATGGAATCTTAGGGTGGTTTTGATTTGCATTTCTCTTATTAATAGAGATGTTGAACATTTTTCCATATGTTTGTTGATTGCTTGTATATCTTCTTCTGTGAAGTGTCTATTCATTTCCTTAGCCCATTTGTCAATTGGATTATTTACATTCTTGGTGTAGAGTTTTTGAGTTCTTTATAGATTCTGGAGATTAGCGCTCTATCTGAAGTATGATTGGCAAAGATTTTCTCCCACTCTGTAGGCTCTTTCTTCGCATTGCTGATAGTTTCCTTTGCTGAGAGAAAGCTTTTTAGTTTGAATCTATCCCA
Source organism: Sciurus carolinensis (assembly GCF_902686445.1). NCBI lineage: Eukaryota > Metazoa > Chordata > Mammalia > Rodentia > Sciuridae > Sciurus > Sciurus carolinensis. The sequence continues at coordinate 48,136,755 of NC_062219.1, read as the reverse complement.
GTTATTAATTCTTGCTTTTATTTCTTGTGCTATGGGAGTCCTGTTGAGGAAGTCTGGTCCTAAGCCGACATGTTGAAGCTTTGGACCTACTTTTTCTTCTATAAGATGCAAGGTCTCTGGTCTGATTCTGAGGTCCTTAATCCATTTTAAGTTTAGTTTCGTGCATGGTGAGAGATATGGGTTTAGTTTCATTCTGTTGCATATGGATTTCCAATTCTCCCAGCACCATTTGTTGAAGAGGCTATCTTTTCTCCATTGCATATTTTTGGCTCCTTTGTCTACTATGAGAAAATTGTATTTATTTGGGTTTGTGTCTGTGTCCTCTATTCTGTACCATTGATCCACCTTTCTATTTTGGTACCAATACCATGCCGTTTTTGTTACTATTGCTTTGTAGTAGAGTTGAAGATCTGGTATTGCGATACCCCCTGCTTCACTCTTTCTGCCAAGGATTGCTTTAGCTATTCTGGGTTTTTTATTCTTCCAGATGAATTTCATAATTGCTTGCTCTATTTCTGTAAGGTACATCATTGGGATTTTAATTGGAATTGCATTGAATCTGTATAGCACTTTTGGTAGTATGGCCATTTTGACAATATTAATTCTTCCTATCCAAGAACATGGGAGATCTTTCCATCTTCTAAGGTTTTCTTGAATTTCTTTCTTTAGTGTTCTGTAGTTCTCATTGTAGAGATCTTTCACCTCTTTTGTGAGATTGATTCCCAAATACTTTATTTTTTTCGAAGCTATTGTGAATGGGGTAGTTTTCCTAATTTCTCTTTCTGAAGATTCATCGTTTATGTATAAAAATGCCTTAGATTTATGTGCATTGATCTTATATCCCGCTACTTTACTGAATTCACTTATGAGATCTAAAAGTTTTCTGGTGGAATTTCCTGGTTCCTCTAAGTATACCATCATATCATCAGCAAATAGGAATAGTTTGAGTTCTTCTTTTCCTATTCATATCCCTTTAATTTCTTTGGTCTGTCTAATTGCTCTGGCTAGAGTTTCAAGGACGATATTGAATAGAAGTGGTGAAAGAGGACATTCCTGCCTTGTTCCAGTTTTTAGAGGGAAGGCTTTCAGTTTTTCACCATTTAGAATGATATTAGCCATGGGTTTAGCGTAGATGGCCTTTACAATGTTAAGGAATGTTCCCACTATCCCTATTTTTTCTAGTGTTTTGAGCATGAAGGGGTGCTGTATTTTATCAAATGCTTTTTCTGCATCTATCGAAATAATCATGTGATTCTTGACTTTAAGTCTATTGATATGGGGAATTACATTTATTGATTTCCTGATGTTGAACCAACCTTGCATCCCTGGGATGAAACCCATTTGATCATGGTGCACTATCTTTTTAATATATTTTTGTATGCGATTTGCTAAAATTTTGTTTAGAATTTTTGCATCGATGTTCATTAAGGATATTGGTCTGAAATTTTCTTTCCTTGATGTGTCTCTGTCTGGTTTAGGAATCAGGGTAATATTGGCTTCATAGAATGAGTTTGGGAGGGTTCCCTCCTCTTCTATTTTCTGGAATACTTTGAGAAGTATTGGAATGAGCTCTTCTTTAAAAGTTTTGTAGAACTCGGCTGAGAACCCATCTGGTCCTGGACTTTCTTTGTTGGAAGGCTTTTGATGACTTCTTCTATTTCATTACTTGAAATTGGTCTATTTAAATTGTGTATGTCCTCCTCGTTCAGTTTAGGCAATTCATATGTCTCTAGAAACCTGTTGATGTCTTCAAAATTTTCTATTTTGTTGGAGTATAGGTTTTCAAAATAGCTTCTAATTATGTTTTGTATTTCAGTCGTGTCTGTTGTGATATTTCCTTGTTCATTCTGAATTTTAGTGATTTGGGTTTTCTCTCGTCTTCTCTTTGTTAGTGTGGCTAAAGGTTTATCAATTTTGTTTATTTTTCGAAGAACCAACTATTTATTTTGTCAATTTTTTGTATTGTTTCTTTTGTTTCAATTTCGTTGATTTCAGCTCTGAGTTTAACTATTTCCTGTCTTCTACTACTTTTGGTGTTGGTCTCTTCTTCTTTTTCTAGGGCTTTGAGCTGTAGTGTTAGGCCGTTTATTTTCTTGAGTTTTACTTCTTTTATTAAATGCGCTCCATGAAATAAATCTTCCTCTAAGTACTGCTTTCATAGTGTCCCAGAGATTTTGATATGCTGTTTCTTTGTTCTCGTTTACCTCTAAGAATTTTTTAATTTCCTTCCTAATATCTTCTGTTATCCATTCATCATATAGTAGCATATTGTTTAATCTCCAGGTGTTGGAGTAGTTTCTGTTTTTTACTCTTTCATTAATTTGTAACTTCAATCCATTATGATCTGATAGAATACAAGGTAGTGTCTCTATCTTCTTGTATTTGCTGACATTAGCTTGTGGCATAATATATGGTCTATTTTAGAGAAGGATCCATGTGCTGCTGAGAAGAAAGTGTATTCGCTCTGGGTTGGATGGTATATTCTATAAATGTCTGTTAAGTCTAAATTATTGATTGTGTTATTGAGATCTATGGTTTCTTTGTTCAATTTTTGTTTGGAAGATCTGTCCAGTGGTGAAAGAGGCATGTTAAAATCACCTAGTATTATTGTGTTATGGTCTATTTGGTTTCTGAAATTGAGAAGGATTTGTTTGACATACATGGATGAGCCACTGTTTGGGGCATAGATGTTTATGATTGTTATATCTTGCTGATTTATGCTTCCCTTAAGCAGTATGAAATGTCCTTCTTTATCCCTTCTGACTAACATTGGCTTGAAGTCCACATTATCTGAAATGAGGATGGATACTCCAGCTTTTTTGCTGAGTCCACGTGCATGGTATGTTTTTCCCCATCCTTTCAACTTTAGTCTATGGGTATCTCTTTCTATGAGGTGAGTCTCTTGCAGGCAACATATTGTTGGATCTTTCTTTTTAATCCAATCTGCCAGTCTATGTCTTTTGATTGATGAATTCAAGCCATTAACATTCAGGGTTATTATTGAGATATGATTTGTATTCCCAGTCATTTGGTTCATACTTAAAATTTTTGACACATCTTGGTTCCTCCTTTATTTGACAGTTCCTTTAGGATAATTCCTCCCTTTGCTGATTTGCTTCTTTGTTTTTTATCTCTTCCTCATGAAATATTTTGCTGAGAATGTTCTGTAATGCTGGCTTTCTTTTTGTAAATTCTTTTACCTTTTGTTTATCATGGAATGATTTTATTTCATCGTCAAATTTGAAGGTAAGTTTTGCTGGGTATAAGATTCTTGGTTGGCATCCATTTTCTTTCAGGGCTTGGTATATGTTGTTCCAGGCCCTTCTAGCTTTTAGGGTCTGGATTGAAAAATCTGCTGATATCCGTATTGGTTTCCCCCTGAATATAATTTGGTTCTTTTCTCTCACAGCCTTTAAAATTCTGTCTTTATTTTGTATGTTAGGTATTTTCATTATAATGTGCCTTGGTGTGGGTCTGTTGTAATTTTGTGTATTTGGAGTCCTATAAGCCTCTTGGACTTGATTTTCCATTTCATTCTTCAGATTTGGGAAATTTTCTGATATTATTTCTTCAAATAGATTGTTCATTCCTTTGGTTTGTTTCTCTAAGCCTTCCTCAATCTTAATAATTCTCAAATTTGGCCTTTTCATGATATCCCATAGTTCTTGGAGATTCTGTTCATGATTTCTCACCATCTTCTCTGTTTGTTCAACTTTGTTTTCGAGGTTAAATATTTTGTCTTCAATATCTGAAGTTCGGTCTTCCAGCTGTTCTATCCTATTGGTTATGCTTTCTATGGAGTTCTTAATTTGGTTTATTGTTTCCTTCATTTCAAGGATTTCTGTTTGGTTTTTTTTCAATATCTCTAACTCTTTATTGAAATGATCTTTTGCTTCCTGAATTTGCTCTGTTAACTGTTGATTGGTACGATAGTTCAATGCCTGCATTTGCTCTTTCATCTCATCGTTTGCTTCCCTAATCATTTTAATTATGCACATTCTGAACTCCCTTTCTGTCATTTCTTCTGCCATGCTGTCGTTGGATTTTATTGATGTAACATCTAGATTTGTTTGGGGCATTTTCTTCCCTTGTTTTCTCATATTGTTCAGGAATCAGTGGGTCATTAAGATATTGCAGATTTCCTCTATCAACTTATAATGTCCCTGAAGATTGCTAGTATATCCCCTCTTATCCTTCAGTAGCCTGAAGTCTTGGAGGAGGTTGATAATGCAGAGCTCCACGAAGAAGCTGCCTCTCTAGGGGTGGTGACCCTCAGATGGCATATATTCCCTGCTAGTGGGCAGAGGTGCCTCCACTTGTTGACCAATGGTCATCCAATGGGGAACTAGACTGCCGGCTGAGGCAAGGCCTGTTTGTGCCTGTGTCTCTGGTTTTACCGTCCCTGTGGGAAAACCTCCCCCGGCCGGGAAGACTCACTCGGTGGGGACGTCTCGCTGGTCAGTTGCCCTCCTAGATGTTCCCCTCAATCTACAACTACCACCTGGGCTGGGCTGTCTTCCTCTGCAACATTCCCAGGGGCCCGGACCTACGTCCTGGGCCTGGGAGCCTCACCCTTTGCAGGCGAGTCTCCTTAGGTTGCCTCTCCCAGAGAATCTGCCCGCCGCCCTGGAAACTTCGCTCCGCCCCTAGGCGTGTCTCTGTGCGGCTCTTCCAGCAAGAAGCCACCTAGCTCCTGGGACCCTGCTCTGCACCAATCGCCTGGCTATGCAGCCCCTCCTCTGAGCCACCACCTGGAGCCCCGTACAATAGCTCTGAGACCCAGAGACCCGCCACACACCTCCTCCTCCAGACAGCCGCCTGGTTTCCGACGCAGTCACTAGGAGTCCAAACAACTTACTTCGGGTCTCCTCCTCCCGCCAACCACCCGTAGCCCTAGGCAGTTACTCCAAGTCCAAGTGACCCGCCCTGTTCCTCCTCCTCCTCCTTGGGGTAGCCCCCCGGGTGTTCAGGAGCGGTGGCTCCGAGACCAAGTGACTCACCAAGCTCCTCCTCCAGGCAGGCCACCGGTGTTCAGGAGCGGTCGCTTTTAGTCCAATCAACTCACCACTCGCCTCCTCCTCTGGCAACCACCTGTGGCTCTGATGCAGTCACTCCTAGACCAAGCGTCCCACCGCTCTCCTCCTCCAGGCAGGCCACCAGTGTTCTGGAGCAGTTGTTCTGAGTTCAAACAGCTCGCCACGCAGCTCCTCCTCTGGCAACTGCCTGTGGCTCTGATGCAGTCACTCCTAGACCAAGCGACCCGCCAAGCTTCTCCTCTTCCTCCGGGCAACCCCCCGGGTGTTCAGAAGCGGTCGTTCTGGGTCTAAACAGCTCACCATGCAGCTCCTCCTCAGGCAGCTGCCCGGAGCCCCAGTGGTTGCTCGAGTCCAAGTGCTGTGCTGAGCCGCCTCCTCTACGATGATCCCAGTTGTCCGTGTTTACCGCTCCAGCGGGGGGAGGGGCGTCTCGCCGAGCAACTCCACTTCACAAATTCCCTGCGTTCCGGGGCTACCGCCCCATCCGGGACGCCTCCCCAACAGGAGAGACTCACCCGGCGGCTTTGAGTTGGTCCCAAGTCTCTCACTATCTCCTCTTTTGAATCTTGCGTCCTGGAGCAACGTGAAATGCAGCCGCCCTCTAGTCCGCCATCTTGGCCCACCCTTGTTTCTTGACTATAGGACAACCTTCCTGGATATGAGACTCTAGTAACCGACCGCGGTGGCATTAATAATTCTCCTCAGATGACATAACTTTAGACAGGTTTCTTCCTAACTAAATGTCCTTGACCTCTCTTTTAGAGCATCTACTTGAAAAAACTTGACAATTGCAAACTTTTTTCCTTCCCCCTTGAGATGAAATCACTCCCAGACTCTTGCCAGGTTTACCACCCAAGAATGTGTTTCTCAAGGACCAGTGAACCATCCCTTTAAAAAATACAATCATCAAGAAAGAGAGTACCTCTATATCCTGATCTTTGTAAGAGGATAGGAACCTAACTTCAATAAGCACCTATTAGCAATCAGATGGCCTAATCACATTAACTTACCTCTCCTCCTCTGTAACTTCCTTCAGTATTTTTTCATTAGTTCTGTTCAATGCTTAAAAACTCTTAAAAACTTTGTTTCAGTGGAATTGAGTTCACTCTCTCTTCTCACTTGCAGTAGTCTTGACCCCTATTGTAATAGTCTTGAATGAAGTCTTCCTTGCCTGTTTAACTTGTCCACTGCAATTTTTCTCTGACATGACAAGCTGAGCAAGCCAATGCACTGCTGCTGCGCACTTAAGTGGAGAGAGTTTTAATGTGTCATCCTCTATCATCCTTTGATGAGAGTTAAACTGGAATGACAGGTTGTTAATGTTCACCATCTCTATGATCCTATGACCATATGCAAAGGATAAATGGGAGGAAAGGAATCCGACCTTATTGTTTCTAGGGATTAAATTAAATTGAAGAAATAGTTGCAAAAAAAATAAATGGGAACTTGTGAAGAAAGTGTGTTCCACTTCTCCTTTCTAAATTTCACAACAGAGTTATAAACATAATCATCTCTTTCTTAGGTTTATGCTGTAATAATTGCTCATATCAGGGTACATTAGTTAAAGTAAGTTTGATTTACTCCTGACTGGTTTTTACAGTTTGGGGGAAAAGAACAGCACCATCAATTTACTAGACAGAAGAATTTTGTGACTTACTGGGTGGTTCATGTATCTACAAATTATAGTAAGAATAAAAGAGTCTGTGGCTGCACTTGACCTTGTAATATATCCCTACTTTCTAAAAAGTTTTTCTCCAATCATTATATTGGAACATTCTAGGATATTTGCTTCCCAGGACTATTGTATCAAAGAGAAAATAGTAATTTTTTTTTTTTTTTGTGGTGCTGGGGATTGAACCCAAGGCATTGTGCTTGCAAGGCAAGAAAATAGTAAATTTTAAGACCAGGAATGTCATCAGCAATTGCCAGCAATCTGTGGGAATGCAGAGATAAGACCAAAAAAGATGGAGACAAAGTATATTCAGAATGACATTCAAGAACTCACAAAAAGACATGTTCTATGAATTATTTTGTGAAACATATTTGACTAAGGTACAGTCACCTCATTTAAATCATTCTTTGAATGGCTTTCCCTTTGGAAATTTTCAGGATAATTTAGCTAGAAGGTGCTGCGTACAAAAGTGACAATTTGTGATTTATTGCTTATGGTGCAAGGAAAGCAAAATAGAAAAGTTGGTTATTCCAGTTCAGGAAAGCAATACACAATAGATTTCCTACACTCTCATCTGCATTACATATTTGAATGAGGCTACAAAAAGAATTCTAAGTTAGAATGTGGTTTTAAGATTATTCCTTTTGAGTTTGAAGTAAAGTTCTCATGACAGGACTTTTATCTTCTCACAGTTAAATGTTAAGTACTTATGCCCAGTTCAAGTAAGCTCAATTTTGGAAATTTTAACCCCCCAAAATATATACCAAGATATTCATAATGATTATCTCTAATTGGGGAAATAATAGGTTTTAAATTTCTTTTTCTTTGCTCATTTTTTTTTCTTTCTTTCATTAAATGTGGATCAATTTTTCAATAAGAGGTTCAATATGCCCAAATAAGTTAGTAGGAGGTTTTTCATCAAAAAATTTATGAACAAATGACTGGATAAAGAAAATGTGGTTTGTATACCAAATGGAGTTTCAATCAGTCATCAAGAAGAATGAAATTATGGCATTTGCTGAAAAATGGATGAATTTAGGATCATGCTCAGGGAAATAAGCCAAACTCAGAAAGTCAACAGTTGAATGTTTCCACTCTTATGCAGAAGCTAAAGCAAAGAAGACAAGGGCTGAGGGTGTGGATTCTAGGAAAATAGAGGGGAGATTAGTAGAGTAGAGGAAGGGGATTGAAGGTAAGGGAGGAGGGACAGGAAAAGAAAGGAACTGTAGAATGAGATTGATGAAATTATACTATGTACATACATGAATATAGCACTATATAGCACCATGAATTCCACCTCTATGTGTATCTATAAAACATAAATAAATGAATGGAAAACCAGTAGAGTAGAGGAGAAAGAATGTGAGAGGAAAAAGGAGAGGGAAAGAGGAAGCACAGGTCATTGAAATGGAGCAAATTATATTCCATGGATGTATGATAATGTCAAAATGAACTCCACTATTATGCATAACTATAATGCACTAATAAAATGTTTTTTAAATTTTATGAACACTTTCCAAAAATTCCTCAGAAGAGTCCTTTAAATTGCCAGTCTCTATTTGTTGTTTAATACATGAATTATCATTGTGAAAGTTGTTTTTTATACTAGATTTACAAGGTCACATTATTTTCTAGAGGAAACAAGAAACAGGAGGGATTTGAGATGCTGTCCTCAGACATTAAGTGTACCTTGAACTGTGCACAATAGAAGTGATTTTCAAATACAAATTAATAACTCCAAAGTGGCTTAAAATCCCTTAGTGGTTCTCCAATGAGCACAGAATGAAATTAAATATTCCTTACAACAGCCTACAGATTGTGGAGCTTGTAATAATGATAATAAAAACAGGTGCTAACATTCATTGACTACCATTTCACAGCTTATGCTAAGTGCTTTGCAGGAATTAACTCATTTAATCTTGAGAACAACCCTCTGTGGTAAGTATTATTATCCCCCTTTTTCAGATGCAGAGGCTCACAAGGTGCTTCCACATTATCCATCTGCCAGGGTGAAATTACTGTGGCTCAATAACAGTTTCTATGACTTAGACAACTCTGGACTATGATTTCAAACACAAACAAAGTGCTGGTTATTAGAAAAAGTATTCTTCTGGAAAGGGCCCATTGCTAATAGAAGCATTTACTACTTCCCAAGTATTATACTAAAAACCCAAAATGTGATGAAAGTATTGGTAATAGGCTATTGTTCTTGTCAAAATATGAACAGGAATATGTTTCATAGTTCACAAATCACTTTCAGATACATAAATCCATTTACTCTTCACACCAACTGCAGAGCACAAGAATTATTTTGCAGATTATTTACAAAACTAAAATTTACAGATTAAATGGTTTCCCAATCGCAAAGCACAGAAAAGCAGAACTGACAGACAAATCCACATTCTTCTGACTTCTGTTGGTGCACGCCACTCTGCTACTTTTTAATATTAATCTTTCTTCTAATTCACTATATTCTTATCAGCCACCATGGAACAAAAGGATTACATTTTATAAAAGAGGTTAATAGTACTCATCAGGTTGTTCTATTTGTCAAAAATGAATAATGGTATCAAGTTGAAATCTAATTCAAGTTGGGTTTGCTTCTCCCATGCTTCCCTCTGTCCAAGTCACCACAGGACTTTGAAAACTGGAAATGCCACATGAGTGCCCAGTGAACAAGGGAGAGGTCAAGTCGCCCAGAGCAGCTTCTCCTCCAGGACTGAGCCAAGCTCAGCATCCATGATGGGGGAATTTAATTACCTTTTTATGTTCTATGGATTTTAACAATAAAAGCTGTGACATCTTCAGGCTAAAGATCCAATGATGCATTTCAATCTCAAATTGAAGGTTTCCACTTTGTCTATATGACCTGAATATTCGGTCTGAAACTAACCACCAGAGAAAGCCATTTGGGGAATAGCTGGACAGCAACGAAGCAGAGAGAGAGGTTGGAGTGACATTTCAGCAGCATACTCACAGGAATCTTTCCATAAGGGCTTTTGCTGCCTTAGGTCCAGACCTGTTCTAAATTCCGGTCACCAGAGTCTCCTAAGTGCCAAGTGGACCAAGTTCTGAGCTTGTGTATGTATCACTTACAAAACAGCTACAAGGAAGTAGCATTAGAGAGAGATTTCATTCAATATTGTTAATAATGTGTAGTGCACTCAACAGTGTCAGAAAATATAATTTTACAGCTGGTAGAAGATAGAAATATAGAATAAATACAGCACGTGCCCTAAGGAAAATGCATAGTTGTTGTTATTATTATTTTACCTCAGAGATATGGTCTCGCCATGCTGCCCAGACAGGCCTTGAACTCCTGGCCAGGGATCCTCCTGCCTGAACATCCTGAGTGCTGGGACTACAGGTACACACCACTATGCCCAGCAGGAATTTTAAAGGCCCTACAAAGGAAAAGCCCCCCAGGAACATATTGGGTCACATGAGGCCTTTCTTAATCTGAATTTTATCTACTTCTTTGACATCCTTCCCCACCACTGCCAGATGCCTGTGCTCAACCCAATGAATCATTTTTCAGCTTCCACTCTTTTTCTCATTGCTGACTTTATATACCTATATGATTTCCACAATGCAAGTACCTCTTAAGAATGGTATCTCTTACAAAGCTTTCATTTATGGAGTTACCTTATTCCATCCCAAACAGAAAGAAAAATCCAAATCTTCATCTGTATCTACATTTCTCTGAGAATGAACTTCTCTTACAATATAGTCACGTGAAATCACCATCAGTTATGTAGATATGTGTAAGCGTTCCATTAAATGATAAATTCCATGAAATGACAAATTCCTCACTTGTGTCTTTGCCATCTTTATAGCTCCAAAGTCTCTGAAAGTGCCTGGCATTAAATGGAGCTGGTTTAAATGGAACAATGAATAGATAAACCACACACACAAAATACCACATATCATTCAGTAGTCAAAAGCAGAGGACTAAAGCTAAAATTGCTTAGGTTCAAAATCCACTTATACCACTCAGTGACTTTGTAATCTTGTTTTGGGCCTGAGTTTCCTCATCTATAAAAATGGCTATAGTATGATTTCAATGAGTTTAAAATAATAAACAGAAAACCACTTAAGACATAGCTAGACACACTAGCTTCTTAACAAATGGTAGGCATCATCATCACCTCCACCATCATCACCATCTTCCCACAAAGTGGCAATGCAACACAGCACCAAGATAATGAGTTAGGGGTGGAAGACCCTAATTCAAATCATGCTCTTTATATGACATTGGGAAATTTGCTACACTTCTTTCTACTTTGGTTTACTTGTCTCTAAAACACAGATACTAATTATGCTGACATCATAAACAATTTGGAAATATCAACAAAATTATGCATGTAATTACATAGAATTTGGTACCTGATAAGTGCTCCATAAAGGTAAGCCATTCTCTACTGTAGGGTTTTTAATCTTAAATCAGTGTAAGTATAAAAGTCATTGGTTATTGCCTCAAGACAGGCATCCTCATTGACATGGCACTTGTACATGTGCCTCATTAACTTAGGAAGGGCAGAAGAATGTCACCAAAGTAGAAAAAGTCTCATATTTAGGACCTAAAACAGGATAACATTACCTCTTCCAATTCTTTAGGAAACAGGATGTGCCATTTGATGTTTGGAACTGGTTTAAGTGGAGTTAGTGGAACAAGCCCTGGGACTCCTTGTAGTTTGATTCATTTCCAAATCTTGCTGATATATTCTGTACAGCATGGACCATGAGAAGAAAGACTGGCCCCCACAATGGGAAGGTGCAGGGAAGAGAGTGGAGGTCTCCCATTAGAGAGGTCTGTCATGGTCCCATTCTCTTTGGGAATGATCTTGGCCCCTGAGTACCAAGTAACAGCACCCCCTACCACTACCACTTCTTCTGTCCAGCCTAAGACAACAGTTGTTGCTAATTTCCAGGCTTCCTAGTATTTCCTCATAAAATTATCAGTTCAATGCATTGCTGATATGGCATTTCTCAGCAGTTATTCCTCTGGTTTGTTTTCCCGGCTAGACTTTGACTGATCTAGTCATCTTCTTTACTTCTCTCTCTGCCTTTCATTGATTGAAGATTATCTTGCCTTTCCCTACACACATGTATATATACTCAAATTCTTGGGAGTAGCCTCCTGTTAAAGAAACAAAGGTAGAATTCTGTGGTCTGGAGCAAACAGATAGTGTAATTTGATTCCAAAGTGCCTTTATCATCAAATACAGTGGTTCTCATCTGGGGAATATTTTGCCCTACTGCTACCTCCTCAGGGCAATGCCCAGAGACATTCTGGGTAGTTACAAGGAGGTGGGGAATGCTTACTGCCATCTAGTAGAAGCCATGAGAGCTGCTAGACCGCCCACCATGGACAAGACAACATTTTTTTCTTACACAAAAGAAGAATTATCTAGCTCCATGTGTCGATAGTGCTGCTATCAAGAAACTAATCTTTCAGTTCATACTGCTGAATGCTTTTTGTAGCTTCTAAGCATCTACAGGTCACAGAAAGATTTCTTAGGATCTAAAGCTGCTGATAGTGATTGCATTGTTGACATGCTGCCCATAATCATCAGCTGCAGTACACTGTTCTAATTAATTGATTTGCATAAACTTATATTTCACTATGGATTTCTTTTGTTGTTGTTGATTTGCATACCCTTGAGCTCCTGGGGAAACAAAGAAATAAAGTAAATCAAAAGACTGAGCAGAGTTTCAGATTTCAGATCTTTGTGTTAAATATGCTTTTATCCTATTGCTTGATTTTCCCAGTCTGTGCCTCAAATGATAGATTTCTCATAAGGTATCTTACCAATAATAAAATAATAATGATGATTAGAACAGTTAAGCAAAATTAGTGGTACAAGCCCTGGGACTGGTTGCATTTTGATTCGATTTCCAAATTTTGCTGATATATTCTGTACAATATGGACCATGTGCTGGAATATTTTCTTCCATGAGCTAGGAGGTGGCTAGTTGGCTCTCAACTACATTTTCCCATCCTGGTGTGTTAAATAGTCTTGTTTTCATCTCCAGCATGGTGTTACATAGATTGAGGATTTAGGACTAGGTCCCCCTAAACTGTCCACTACCAGCTGTGAAGACTTTGATGACTTACCAAGAAAGATACCTCGTGCCTCATGAGAAGTTGAGCAAATTAAAAGCTCCTTTTCTGTCTAAAAGTTTACCCATATATTTAGACCATGACTATGTGTGTGTGTGTGTGTGTGTGTGTGTGTGTGTGTATTCAATACTTACATAACATGCTTATAAATATGCTCTTTAGGGAGTGAAATTTATAAATGTATAATAAAATTTTGCATCCACACTTGGTTCACTGAATAGGCAAACACCAATGAACGTAAGTAGAGAGTAGAATGTTGCTAGGCCTGTTCTCCATCCACCCTCCCAACCCTGTTAAGATGTGTAAGATTGTCTCTGAGAGGTGAAAAGGGACAACTTTGTCACAAGCAGGCCTGAAACACAGTTGCTCTTTTTCTGACAACTTGGGAGTGAGAATGTACTTTTGCCATGTTAGGATACTAAGCCTCAAAAAACACAGATCTTTGCATCTATCCAGAGATTTCCTCTTCACTACCCATTGATTCTCTTTGCTAGAATCCCACAAGTAACCACCTTCCTCCCTGCTTCACCATCTCCACTCCTTGCTTTCTACGAGCCTTGCCTATCTGCTCTGATAATGATCTCAGTGGGTAAAGATTCTGTCTTAATTCTGCTCCTTCAAGCCTCTCCTAAGTCACCTGTTCTCCTTAAACGTTAAACTGGCTGAAGATGAAACTCACATTCTTTTGGAAAAGTTGCAGCAAAACTCATAGATTTCAAACCCAAATAATTTTGCTCCCAAATCATCTTTTCTTCTCAGTGTGACTCTGTGAAGCATAGGAAAGAGTTAGACCAAGCTCAAGCTTTTGAGCAGAGATCCTGCAATGACTCAAAGGAGTGGGGAAGAAAGTGTTAAAATTTGTGGTATGTTAATAAGATCATTCAGTCCCTGTCACCTTAAAAAAGCCTAAGACACATTTCCCTCCCCAACTCCTCTTTCTTTTCCCTCTCCTCCTCTTTACCCTCCTCTTCCATATCTAAAGATGAAGGTTAATATTAAGCGTCACATTAATGGCTGTCAAATCAATCATGATTTCCTCTGAGTTATGTTACACAGAAGCAACATGCTTTATCAGAAATCAAAGAAAAGACAGTGCCAAAAGTGGATGAGCTAATGTAAAATCACTTACATGGGCACTCTAGAGACGGAAACCCGTTTAATATTTAATGTAGTCATTAACCTAAGAACGAGAGGAAGAGGGTAATGGATGGTCTACATCCTTGGCCTGTGGGACAGAGGACTGAAGTAGGCTGTCCCTTCTGGGATCGGATTCACACATGTCTAAAATCCATAAAGTAGGTCACAGGTGAAGGGAATTGGAAAAGTCTCAAAACTCCCAGATGTATTGTTCTAAGAGGACAGTCATGCTCCGCAGTCACGCCTGAAGTTCACCACACTGCAGGAACCAGAAGCCATGTCAATTGAATTGCTCAATTAGTTTGTTATGGCAACAGACATGCTGTCCCCAGCACATATGGTCAAACTGCTCAAATAATCAATTATTGAAGGAAACTATCTCCAAGAAGCATTAATCCATCAGGATATTGAAGGGTTTGTTTTCGTCTCTGTTTAGATTTGGTTATCATAGAAGATGTCTGCTTTGCCAGCTACTAAGAGTTGTCCCTAAGAGCCAGAATGTCAAAACCAATTGAGAATGGAAAGGGGGAAACAGGCAAAGTACATAACAGAAAAAGTCAACTGAAAAAGAACTTTTTCTACGTGTGATTACAATGTTGTAAAGAACATTCTATTTATGCAATATGAAGGCCAGCATATACTTCGCAGATACTTTACAACAAGTTCACCCTAAGAAACTAAGCACACAATGCCATTACAATTACCTCACTTAGGTGACAGTATTACTTCTTGATAGGACACAAAATCCACACTTACTGTTGTATTTAATTGTACTTTTTTTCTACCTCATACTGTCACCTGTGACTTTCCAGAGGTCTACAAGTATTCAACGCCCCCAAAGAAGTCAATTAGGATACCTTCGTGCAAATGAAACATTTCTATCTCTACGAACCCAACCACCATCTAATTATTTTATTTTTACCACATGTTTAAATCTAACCCCTTTCACCCTGTGGGGGTTTTAAAATACTGCATCATGAAAATATGTGATTTCTAATCTGGATAGAAACTGCAGGAAGACTGAAATTCAAAAAGTAACAGTGGAATGGATCTCCACAAACAGAGTCCAAGACCACCTGTCCAGGTGCGATGTTTCCCTGCTTCTATGCCCACAAAATCTGTTTGAATTGGGGACAATTATTTTAAGTAGTTTTTCAATTAAAATTTGTCCAAGGAACACTTTATTTCATAAAAGTCAATTTGATTAAGAACATCAATAACAGCAATAAACAATTTTTATCATCTACTTTTGAATGAAAAAAGGAAAATGTTTTAAAAGAAAAAAAAAGACTTGTTCATCTAGGTTATCTGAAAGAACTAAGTTTTTAAAACCTTAAAATTAAAAATGAAGGCTTCTAATTACAAAATAAGATACTGTTAGTTCTATCAAAATGCCTTGGGAGAACTGGTTCTTACCTGGTCTTAAATCTTCTCCAGGAGAACACTAGGAATGAGTGGCAAGAATTTATTTGCCAAAAGACCCCTTTAAATTCTTATTAATTGAATTATAACTACTTTCCTCTTCCACTCTGAACTATTCAGACTGCTGTTCAAGATAAGTTACATCTAGCAGGAGAAAAACTCACTTCCATCCATCCATTTTACTACCATAGGAATTTAGAAAATGCACAGACTTTGACCTAGATTTTCCACTTCTAGGAACTTATCCTCGACAGAAACATCAAAAAATAGTTGTATGTTAAAAATTATGTTTATTATATTATTGTTTATAATGATTTAAAATTGAAAACAGCCAGGTGTGGTGGCATACACCTGTAATCTCAGCAGTTAGGGAAGCTGAGGCAAGAGAATCACAAGTTCAAAGCCAGCCTTAGCAACTTAGCAAGGCCCTAAGCAACTTAGTGAGATACTGTCTCAAAACAAAAAATAAAAAAGTCTGGGGATGTGACTCAGTGGTTAAGCACCCCTGGGTTCAGTCCCTGATACCAAAACTAAACTAATAAAAAATAAAAATAAAATTGGGAACAAAGTAAACAATAACAAGTAAGTAAATTAATGAATTAATATGGCAGAATAAAGTATTCTGAGATCAACACACACACACACACACACACACACACACACACACAGGAATGGTTGATGATATGTAAATGATTCTCTGGCCCTAGAACAAATTTTTTTAATTGTTTTTAGTTGTAGATGAACACAATACCTTTATTTTTATTTTTTTGTGGTGCTGAGGATCAAACCCAGTGCCTTACACATGCTAGACAAGTGCTCTACCACTGAACCACAACCCCAGCCCAGAACAATTCTTCAAACAGCTCGCTCCCGCTCTTCCCTAACCCTGCACATTCCTGACCCAGTCAGTTGATTCACATCATAAACGCCAAAGAAATTAAGTGAGAAGCAGATGTTTCTTTGGACAGTGGCTCCAGAATGGATTCTAAATTAAATTGGTTGGAAGTCCATTGTCAGACACAGTTAGAACACTAGAATCCTCCATCTTTCATGTTTACATGACTGCAATTAGCAATTTAGGGAAACTTTAAAATGGAAGAAGTTTAAAATACATATTTAGGGAAAAAATCTGAAGAACAAAAGACATTACAGGAAACAAGAAAACTGCTCTTTTGCTTTGTTTTGTTTTTTGGTACTGGGGATTAAACCCAGCTGCACCCTACCACTGAGCTGCCCCAGTCCTTTTTATTTTTATTTTGAGACAGGGCCTCACTAAGTTCCTGAGGTTGGCCTTGAACTTGTGATCCTCCTGCTTAGCCTCCCCAGTCACTGGGATTACAGGCATGCACCACCATGCCCAAAAAGAAAACCACTTTGTAAACTGCAAGAATATCTGCAAAAAGAAAATATTTAATTCATAAGACAAGAACAGAAGTATATTTAAAACAAACATTCAGAAAACACAAAAGAACTTTGATCAAATGTAAAACAGTTTTTAAAAGTCACTACTATCATTTGAAGACTAAATAAAGAAAATATCACAGAAAGAAAAAAAGACAAATATAAGAAAATAAAGGATTAAGTTAAAAAACACAATTAATAGGCATTCCAGAAACACAGATAAGAAAAACATAATAAATAATCCAAAAAAAATTAAGAAAATTTTATTAAATTGAGACCTATATATTAAAAGGATTTATAAAATGCCAGCATAATGGATGGAATGGGGCAACACTGAAGGATATCATCATGAAATTCCAGATCAGTGGGGATAAAGAGAAGTTTCTAAATTCACCGAGAGGATGGATATCAGTTTTCATATAAAGAATACTGTTTCTCAATGACAACTCTGAAAGCTACAAAACAATAGAGCAATACCATCAAAATTCTGATTTCAAAAATTCTTTTCAATTTAAAAAGTAGTATAGCTATCATCAAATAGAAAAGAAGAGAATGAAATATTTCCAAATAATTAGTTTAAAAACTGTACTTGTGATGCAGCCTTTCTGAAGAATCTTTGAAGGAACTGCTACAACAACAGACAAGAGTAACCTAATAGAAGATACAACAGGGGATGCAGGAAGCAAGAGATTCAACACAAGATAAAAGATATTAGAATTCCCAGCACAGTAGTAGAAAGGGACTCCTGGATCATATCTGTGTAGTAAGCCTAGATAAAAGCCCTCAAGACAAGAGCATGCATTTAAAGGCTCTGTATAAAGGTTTCTTAGAGGAAAAGAAACAAAGAAAGAAAGAGAGAGAGAGAGAGAGAGAGAGAGAGAGAGAGAAGAAAAGAAAGAAAAAGAAAGAAAGAAAAAGAAAGACAGAGAGGAAGGAGGGAGGAAGGGAGGGAGGGAGAGAGAGGGAGGGAGGGAAGAAGAGAGAGAGAAAGAGGGAGGGAAGGAGGGAGGGAAAGAGGGAGGGAAATCATCTGATATAACCAATGACAGTTACAGGGACTGTCACTTCCATAATAAAATCTAGAGAACTACAGTGATACATAGAAAACCAAAACTGAGTTATTATTTTTATGTGGAAGGTAATTATCAACTCCTGGAAGACCAAAACAAAAATATTGTGCAAGATAGGAAATATAACACTGGTTTAATATATTGCTCAACTGTAAAAGAAAAAATAGTTTACATTGTATTAATAAAGTTTGAAATTAATAGAAGTTGTGATATAACTATACTCAGAGGAGAAGAGAGGTAAGGTAAATGCATGTAAATGGGGAAAGGGAAGTAAGAAAACTAAATATTTGTTCTCCCTGTGTGTGTGTGTGTGTCTGTGTGTGTGTATATATATATATATAATAAAATAAGCACAATTTTAGTAAGTTGAGGGAGAATTCCAGAAGCAGACAAAGATATTAAGATTGTAGTCCCTGTAACTTTTAAATTAAGTAAAAGAAAGGACAGGTGAGAGGACTATTATTTCATTGTAAGCTTTGAAGAACTATTTGATCTTTCAGACTTAATACATAAATTTGTAAACATAAAATTTAATTTTAAATGCAAACAAATATATTCTATCAACAATTACAGGATATTAAAAGCATATGTAAGAAATAAGTATTATGCCATTCTAGGGATGCAAAGATAATAAATTCTGAATCATCCATCGTTGTCCCTTAATAGCTGCTTGATCTTGGGTACTCAATCTAACCATGTTTGTGCATAAGTTTTTGCATTAGGATAAAAAGAGGATTAAACATGATAATGTAAATAAATTGCCTTAAGATATACAAATAATAGTAGTCTAATAAGGAGACTTAGAACCATAGTAAATAATTTCAATGCAATTTAATTGTTGTTCCTCTGAAATGATATACTCAATGAAACAAGGGCAAAGAGAAGGATCTACCTACACCCATGGGGATTCAATTGCCCTCCATAAAACCCAGGCTCCTAGTGAATGTTAGGCCCTAGGGATAGCAGGCCTTCACCAGAAAAACTTTCAAGTTCCCTTCCAACTCTCTAAGTCTAGGAAGAAATTATAGGAATGCATCTGGGTAGCTGTGCAAACATCAGTCACTTTAGACAACTCATTGATTTAGAAAATTATCAATTATATTTTGATGACATATTTTCACCCTATTTTTTTTTTAAAAGTATTTGGTTTGAACTTATTTCTGTGTAAGAGACACAATCTGTGCTAGACCCTCAGGTAAGTTTCAAGAAAGACAAGACATGGAGCCCTTGAGAAATTTACTAAGAAGTAGAGTAAATGTTTTAAACTATTTATGGAAAAAATTAATAAGTGAACATTTAGAAAATAACCTCGTTTCTTGAATACTGAAAATCAGGAGATGAGAAGAATGGTTGAAAGAAGTATTGATGTATTGACTTTAAAAGCATAGTATACACACAGTGAATTTCAAATTCCTAAAATAAATGGGAGATAATGAATACATTCTTCATGTGGAGAACTACACTGAACTGGAAACAATGGGGTGGGAATAGAGAGGAAGGGGACATAAAAGAACTTTGCTTATAACATAAAATACATAAATGGGAAATTGGCAGTCCTATGAAGAAATGAAAACCATGATGCTGAAAGTGTTCAATAGAGACCAAAGAGCATCTTCAAAAATGTTAGAGAGTTCTTGCTTAGGGAGGGAGTGAACTCCAAAGTTCTATCCTTCTCTGGGATTCTACCATGTTATGGATCACAGAGCCAAAGTTGAAAAGAGAAAATGAATTCTATTAAACATTCAACTCAACAACAATAATAACAAAATTATATCAGTTATTATAATGCTGTAAAAGAATTAAAATAAGAACTCAAACAAGCATTCCAGAACATACCCAAACTGATGTTTCTTTTAATATGCAATTATTTCAGAATTGTACTAATGCTGCCCCTTTAAAAGTACAATGTGAACATTGTCTTCTTACCCCAAGGAAAACAGCCAAGAAAAGATATGTTGTCTAAAAATATTAGACTAAAATACTAGATAAAGATATTGAGTTGTAGAAAGATGAACCACCTACAGAATCAATACAGCATTTTAGTTAGAACCTTGAGGGTGTTTGCGGGCCTTATTGACTGTGGCCAGTTTCATTCTGTTAAACCTGTGACAGTTGATGAGACTGTACTCTGGGGTGGAATTACTTCCCAATTCATCAGCGATGCTTATTGAGGAGTTACCAGTGAGTGAGACTCTGAAAAAGCCTTCTTGATGGTAAGCCATTCAGAGGATGAAATATATTTAGTGCATTCTTTTTATATCTCCTGAACTTTTGTTCTTTACTGAGCAACTCTTTATAACCCTAGACCTTAAAAGTGGTGCACAAGTTCAGGGGAACATTGAATTGAAATTACTTTAGAGCCCTAAAAGTCGATATTATATTTAATCAGTAAATATGAAGGCAAGTAAGTGGACGGAACTTTGTGATACAGATCCTAATTATGATGTACAATATGTATCTAAGGTAAAGTGGTTTTGATCAACAGGAAACATTTTAGAAATAAGTATTTCAAAATGAATTTAGGATTGCAAAACTGGAGAATCATAATACTGAAAGAAACGTTAAATAAAAACAACATTTCATCTATAGTTAGAGTAAGCAATGGTAAAATTAAAATACTTCACAGTTAATAGGAGTGTACTTGGGAGTGAAACCTACATGAGATATCAGACCACAGTTGTAAATGAGATTTGTGTAATATGATTAAACTCATGTTTGAACCTGTGCCTTTGAATGCTGTTGATGCAGTTCAAGTCTTATGTTTCCTTCATTTTCACAGTGTTTTTAGCAACTTGATCATCTTTTGGCCCAAGGACCTTATGAGTAATTTATTTACAACGTGACCTGTTGACTCATTGTTATAGGAGAAATATGGCATCCCCAATAGTGTTGCCAAACAATTAGCAACATGTTTAAGCAGAATAAAGGCTAACATGATGAGCAACATTCCATTTGTCCCTTTGCTTACCAAAAATATCACCAAAGGTATCTTACATTCAACAGACCACAAATACCCTTTTTTAGAAACTGCCCATTTTCCTAAATGTTGCAGAGTTGATTTTATACCCACAATATACATCCTGCCTCATATGAAGAGTGCTGGTGAGTAGAAGGCCAAATATTTCAACAAAATTTATAATGAAAAAGTTATTCATTATAATGAAAATCTATAATGAAAATTGTATAATGAAAAAGTAGTTCATGCCTAGGAATAGTGAGAAAAAGGTAGGAATAATGAGAAAAAGGTAATTCCCATGTAGATGTTTCATTACTACCTCTGCTCAGAATAGTGATATTCAAAAGAATAGAAGACAAGTGTGTCTCCAAGCTGAGGTTTGGGTTTCACCGCTGTGTGGACAGGTCCTACAGTTATCAGAGCAAGCAAGAGAAGATGACTTTGTTCACATAGGGTAAGTCCAGGCCTCCATCCACAAATTATGGATTTTCATCCAGTTTGATGTGGATATAAATGGACCATGGATGGTAACAGGTCATCTAGTTGGATGTGCCAGACCCAAGAGACTACTACAGGAGGAGAATGAGCATATTTCCATGAATTCTGCCAGACCAGGGAGCCCTGAAAGAACCCACTGTGTCATCCATTAGAACCAGCTCTGAACCATCCTAGAGAAACTAATGTGTATATTTACACCATAATGATTAGGGATTTGGTTCCTATGGTTTTCCCACAATGATGATTTGTTCCTGCACAGTGTGAATAATAAGCCTATAACAAAAGAATACAGACTGTTCTCCCTAGTGCTTTCCCATTTTATAAGAACAAACTCTGAAAACAGAGACAACAGGGAACTAGACAGATGGTCATTCCCCTGCCCTTTACATCTTTGAGGCATTTCAGCTTGGAGATCTGTCTTCTGGCTAGGAAGCTTGCAGATGGGAGTTTTGCCCCAGGAATGAGTCAAATGAGACTAGTATTTTGCTTAGTAAATCTACAAACTGTGGTGAATATACCCAAAAAGCAACAAACAGTCTTCAAACTTAAAAAAGAATAAGGCTTAGATTGAAAATAAATGATCGGGCTTTTTTAGTCAACTTTGCTCTCCAAAGTGTTGAGACTACATTCACCGTTCAACTGATACCTGCTACGTTCACGTGAACTGCTGCTGTGACAGGTCTTTTCTAAGCCAAGGTAACCATCTATTTCGTTCGCCCTCTGTTCTCTAAGATGTGGTGTCTAATGTGGCTTGCTTTTAATTCTGTGAATGCCAGGAAAGACATTTCAGTCATCTAAGAAGTAATGGGCCCAATTTGTTAAAATATCTACATTTAAGGTCTGGGGATGTAACTCAGAGGCAGAGCACTTACCTAGTATGTGTGAGGCCCTGGGTTCAAACCCTAGTACTAAGAAGAAAAAAAAAAAAAAAAAACTTGGTAAAAGATATTAATTTAAAGAATAAGGGTTAAAATCTGTAAAAGAATAAGCCAAGAATAGTTAATAAAGAAATTAGATTGTGAAATTGCCAGGCAAATAGTGCAAACAACTCCCAGGAAGAGAAATTAGTCAACTTTACCAGTTGATGAATCCTATTTCTTCTGGATATTAAATAAAACTTTGGTCAAATGATTCATCTGAAAAAATATAAATAATCCTAATCATCTTTAAGATGTTAAATTAGCATTTGGTTAATGAAGCACTACTGTGTGTTTATATAAAAAGGATATAACAAGATTATTACTGTCTTTGAAGAAAATTGTTTTCCATTCCCCTCATCTGCTTTTGTCACTGAACTAGAAATTAATTCTTAGCCATGTTCTGATTTCATATGTGAACACACACAGTGTTCTTTTACCAGTGATTTGATAATAGTAATACCAAGTAATAACTAACTAGTTTCTTCAGGATAATTGTTTTTTTTTTCTAAATTGTCACTATTTTTGTAGTCCCAAATTTTGTTTTTTCCTAAAAAATTACTAAAATATGCTCAAGAAAATCTCAAATCTAAATTGAATTTTAAAAAGCTATGAAAAAACCTTCATTCTTTTAAACATGAGCTTACAATGTCAAATAAGGCATGTAATTGAACTACTTAAAGAAAAAGAAATAAGATTAAAAAAAGAGATAACTGAGATACCATATTTTTCATAAGATCCAGAGATCTAAAGTTATAGACAGCTTCGACATTTTATAGTTTGAAGCTACTTTTAATACTGTTCAGTCTGTGTTCTTTTGTTATAGGCTCATTCTTCACACTGTACAGGAACAAATCATCATTGTGGGAAAACCACAGGAACCAAATCTCTAATCATTATGGTGTAAATATGCACATTAGTCTCTCAAGGATGACAAGCAGTTATTTGTGTTAGTTACCTTGTAATGTAAACAAGAAGGTACATTTGACAACCTTATGTTTCAAGGTTTACATTACAGGTAGAAAGCATGTATAATCAGGATAAAACCAATTCAAAAACTCTCTCAAAGGAAAAAGGTTCTTATATTGTAAGAAGGCTCTTTTTTCTAAAACTGGTGCTAGTTCCTTCCCACATAGTTTCTTGTTTTATGGCTTAATCTCACTCAAAAATAAAGCCCCAAAAGCTTAATGCTCAAAGATGACATTTACCTTATATAAAAATGGTCTTTTCACCAAGATTACAGACAACTTACATAGCATTCAAATTAATAGAAAAATAATTCAAACTTTTTGAGGTCAAAGTCAAAAGATTCAGTTTAATGATACAAAAGAAAAAATTCAATTTGTATCAAAAAGAAGAGGAATGTGTTCCATCCCATAATATTCTGCATTTTGCATCATTGATTACATGACCAAGCCAATATAAATGGTTCATTTATGTACTGGTCCTGTTTATTGTTCTAAGTAATCCACATGGCATTCAAAATGAAAATGAGGTACGCTTGTCATTTCTCTGACTTTTTGAATATGGTAGGCAAGAACGTTAACAAATGTAAACCATGGAGGGGAGATCTGCAAGAGAGGAGAAGTTTCAGATATGGAAGAATTTGTCCTCAGAGACCCTGAAGGAAATAGTGGTTGTTTTGTTTTTTGTTGTTGTTGTTGTTGTTTTCTATCCATGTTTACAAATGCATATAAAATTAAGAATTGGGATCTTTTTCACATCCAGTAAAGAAACCATTAATCATTGCAGAAAGCTAGATGCTTGTAGAACCAGAACAACAATGTGTCTTGCCGTAAATAAGGTCAACAGAGTCCTGAACATTAAAAATAAAACAATGGGTTCCTTTATAAAAGCTGTAATTTATCCATAGATACATAGTCATACAAATTTTGATTGCCACCCTCAAAATGGGCATGGTGAAACTAGAGTGTCAACCAGAAAGAAGTGAGGCAGAGCACAGAAAATGGAAAGCAGGACTGAATCATGAGGCAGATGAAAGCGTGGAGATTTGACTGACCCTCGTGTCAGTAGAACTTTCCACAAAATGAAAACTTTCTGCTCTATCAGTCATTTCTGCTCAGAGATTCACGCTTACTTGTTGTAAGAGTGGAAGGAAGACCTAAGTGTTCTAACAGTCATCAGATGTTTTTAAATAAACATATAAATCTGGTTATAAATGAGCACACACATGGATATCTCCCAACGCTGCCTGAGCCCCTCTATCAGCTTTTCCTCCTCCAACTTGAATGCTGATTTACTTTTCTTGCTCTGCATTCTTCTCTCTTGTTACTTGAATACTTCTGATGAACAATCTTCACAGCATCTGGAACTCCCAGTGGCACCTACATAGAAATATTGATCACCCTCCAGATCTTCATTTTCTCAAAAGCTACTTCTGAGTTCCAGAATTCTATGTGCAAGTGCCTAAAAACATCCTTATCTGAAAATGCAACATAAACACATCACACCTAAGAAATTGTAAATTTTCCTTTCAAACCAGCTCTTTCTGCATTTTCTATTTCAAATGGTTGTATCAACAGCCACCAAGTCACCAGTGAGTAACCCTCTATCACGCACATTCACTAGGAAGTAAAAATACATGGTAGAACCTGTTCTAAATACTTTCCACACATTAACGTTGACTTCTTTTGGCAACACAGTAACGTAGGTTCTGCTACTGCTCCCATTTGAAAGATGAGGACACTGAATCTCAGAGAGGTTTTATGATTCACCCTAGATAATAAAACTAATAGGAAGCAGAATCAGTTCTCAGGCCTGGCCAGTCCGACTGTACCTTATTACACTGGGCCTTTACAATGTTTATCAATACCACCTCTTCGATAAATCTCGATTTCTTCCTCCATCCCCTCATCACCACTTAATCTTAGTTAGGCTCATATCACTTCACTTGTGGACTATGGAAGGAATTTTCTAACTGGTTTCTCTGCCTCAAATTTTACCTCAAATCCATCTTTCTCGCTGTATTTTCTAATATAAGCATTCAAAATCATTGCCATGCTACTTGAAAACAATAAGTACTCCCATGAACTAATATCAGTTTTTCAGACATGTTTTTTCTTTGGGTTTGAGCTAATTCTTTGATTTTGAGAGAGTTTTGGGGAAAAAAAAAAAATTTCCCAACTTTTTGTCTGTGGCACAGTATGTTCCTAATTTACTAAATTATTCCTGGCTCTCTGCACCATACTCATCATATGTTTTATTTTCTTAAATTCTTTCATCTTCATTAGAAAGCCTTTTCCCATTTTGGCTTGGCTAATTCCTCATTTACCTAAGTGGCAAATTTAGGAGACCATACATGACAAAGTCTTGTCTTACTCCATACTGAGTAATCACCACTCCTCTGTGCTCCCAGACCCACAGGTGTGTGTTTAGCACCTGTTGTGCTTGACTATCACAGCAGCCTGAAGAACGGACTTCAGAGTTAGGCACAATGAGTTTGACTCCCAGCCAACCCTACCACCTATGTGCTTTGTGACTCAAAAACTTAGTCACTATTATTCATGTACTTCATCCCATTACACTGACTTTAACTCTTAATTTCTCTACTTTTCTTGCCAGACTTCAAATTCAGGGATGTCTTCTACACCTTGCCTTCTTCAGCTTCTA
Organism: Sciurus carolinensis; assembly: GCF_902686445.1. Classification (NCBI taxonomy): domain Eukaryota; kingdom Metazoa; phylum Chordata; class Mammalia; order Rodentia; family Sciuridae; genus Sciurus; species Sciurus carolinensis. The sequence goes on along the minus strand of NC_062219.1, from coordinate 48,110,892 downwards.
GCACAATGCCTAGTCCACAGCAGATGCTCAAATAATGTTAAGCACAGAATCCTACTTTATATTCAGAATAATAAATAACATGACTTTTTTACTAGAATTGATTGAACTAATTTATAAAATAGTTTAATAGATCTGTGCATGTAAGACAGAAGAGACTACACAAAATCGGGGGGTTGGCTTCACCTTTAGTAGTGCCATGGGGGAAGGCATATCAAACCTTCTGGCTCAGCTGGCAATAGAATATATCTGACTTAGTACATACAGCAAGTTCTGTGCTTGATACTTGATGGTGCCTGAATAACTTGGAAGGAAGCAATCAGACTGAAGAAAACATTCCGAAATGACATAGAACAATTTGGTATATCCTGTGCAAAGGAACTGGTTATCTTGACTTCTGCTTTGTATTTGTGTCATACTATTGTTCTGAAATGAGGAATAAAACAACCTCCTGTTCAGGGCAATTTTTCTCCTATGCACTTTTTTTTTTTTTTTTTTTTAATAATGAGCCTCTCGAATGGGTTTGGTTGTATTAATTTTCATCTTATTCATTTGGAAACCAGAGATCTGAAATACAAATAGATTGCAATGTATTATAGGTCTTACTATTAACATACTATTTTAACTTAATTGTTTTAATTGTGCATCAAAACTAATGCATTAAATTTACCAAAGACTTCTTCTCACAAATTCTAATAATCGTGCAATTTAAATCAGATAAATACTGGTTCAAATTTGATACCAATGTTCCAAATCTAACCCTGAAAGATAATACTGGCCATTCTGTCTGGGTTCCAACTCCTAAAGTAATCAGGCTTGAAAAGAATCTGTCAGCATGTCTAATAAAATCTAGCAGACTCTCTCTCTGACTCTCTCTCTCTCTCTCTCTCTCTCTCTCTCTGTTTAAACATTATAATTTTATATTTCCAAATTCTTTTGATGTGGAGGAAGGTTACTATCTGTCTGTGTCTGAAAATGCTCTATTTCGTCTTAGTATAATAAACAGGGGACTTCAGACACTGTAACCAACCAGTGCTTAGTTATTAGTAGTAACAGGAAGAAAAGGTCTGTCTTCAGGGTACTATTACTAAGGATAAACCTTCCTCAATCATTTCCCACATTTGTGTCATGTGCTTCCAAAAATGATCCAAACTCCCAGAAAAGGAACTTGAAATATGAGCCCTTTCTTTGACCAGAAAGCAATTCTGTGTGTGTGTGTGTGTGTGTGTGTGTGTGTGTGTGTATCATACCACTCATGACACAAACGTGTGATTCAGGTTGGACCAATGAGACTCAAGCTTAAAACGATTCACAGAAACAAAAGCTTAGGGGAGAGATGTCTCCTCCTTTCACTGGGATTACTAATCTGATAGGATATAAACTTGGAGCTACTAGCAGTCATTTTATCCCATAGCCATATTGGGAAGGAGATTTTTCTTCCTGAGAATAAAACCAAAATAAAGAAGCTGAGAGAGAAAACTGCTGTTCTGAGAATTGAATCTTTGCCTTCTTTCGAATAAAACAGTGATCTCTTTGGGCCTAGGAACTAGGCCTCTACTAGAAGAGCAAGGGTTTTCTTAGGAAAAAACTGGGAATCTTTCTTAAATATTTGCACAATTGGAATGTCACTCTAACAACTTCCCCGTAATAACTATTTTCAGAAGTTCTTATAACTACCTCAATCATGAAGAACTTCAGTGGAGCCCTATAGCAGGTCCATTTTAATAACCTGTTTCATGACAAATCTATCAAATTGGCTCTGAAATATGTACTGGAATCATGTTAGTTATGATTAAGATAATGTTTATCTCAAAGAATGAAGATTCCAAGAGGATCATAAATCACAATGACCAAGGTGAGAGAGGAAGGAAATTTGGGGAATTGGACTGGGGAGAAGGATTGGACCTTTTTAAAAAACACTTAAACCACAAAGGACCACTACCCTCCATGCCTACCAGAAATTGGGTGCAAGTTCTTTTTTTATCAGTGCATATTAACTACATTGAATGGTAGATTACATTGTAGCATATTCATGCATATATGAAAACATTATTTGGTCAATTTCACTCCCCAAAACCTCACTTGCTATTTTAGTCAGCTTTTTTTTTTTTTTTACTGCTAGGACTAAAAGATCTGACCAGAACAATTGTAAATGAGGAAAAGTTTACTGAGGGGCTCACGGTTTCAGAGGTCTCAGTTCATAGACAGCTGATTCCATTCCTCGGGGCTCCAGGTGAGACAGGACATCATGGTGGAAGAGTGTGGTGAAGGGAAGCAACTCACATAATGATCAGGAAGCAGAGAGAGCAATCTCCATTTACCAAATACAAATATAGACCCAAAAGCCATGCTCCCAATGCCCACCTTCTCCAGCCACACTCTTCAACCTTCATGATTGGGTTAAGGCTCTCATAACCCAATCATTTCTCCTCTAAACCTTCTTGCATTGTCTCATACATGAGCTTTTGGGGGACACCTCACATTCAAACCATAACGCCTGCCCTCCTCATTCTCCCCCTGAGCCTCTTCCTGTACCCTAATGACCTCCCTTCTACTTTCAAGGTGTCTCTTTTTACTCTGTATTTTTTCCCCACCAGCTTCCACATATAAGAAAAAACATACTACTCTTTTCTCAGACTGACTTATTTCATTCAACTCTATGTTCTCCAGTTTCATCCATTTTCTTGCAAAACAGCATAATTTTGTTCTTCTTTGGAAATAGCCTACTAATAAACACCCCAGAAAAATAGATTCCAAAATCACATGTGGCCCTAAGTGATAACAGGTACAAAAGAAAGAGGGGAAGAAAAAGAAGGCAAGTGGGAAGTGATTCAGCTATTGACAAATGAAATCACTCACAATGAGTTTATGAACTTCTTTAAAAATCTAAATAACTACCACAGAAAAGAAACTAGTGCAAAATTAAATGGCATTCCTTTGGGGTCACTGTAAATCACCTTTGCTAAAACCAATACACTTGTACACAGCTAGGGCAGGGAGAGAGTAATGCCAGGAGCCTCTGAACACACAGCTCCATCAAGAAAGATGGGTGTTTAAAATTTTATCTGTGATATGTTTATTATTGGTCATAAGAGCTGAAGGCAGAGAAGAATTTGAGACTGAGGATAAAATATTCTGTTTGCCTTGTGACGGCTTCATGCTTTTGGCAACTGAGCACAGAGAAGAAAGACATTCTGTGTGGAATGAACAGGGCATGGGCTTTGCCAGCCTCCTTGTTTCCTTCTTCCCTCCTCTTCAGACTGTCTTTGCCTTTCTATGCTTTTCTTCCACTCCCTTCTCATTTCTTCCCCTACCCTGCTCAAAAGCACAGAAGATTGGTTACTTTTCCATGATTACGCAGGGGGATAGGAGAGCCAGAATCCAAACCAGTCTGACTCCAGATCCTCTGCTCTTCCCAGAACACAATCTTATGTTACAAACTTTGAGATATTACAGTGAAATGATACACAACCATGACAATCAATGATGTTCTTCTCATACCAAATCTTGGGACAAAATCAGGTTGCATAACACTAAATATATTGCCATTTCATTATTGTGCACATGCAGAGAAAAATATTGGAGGGAAACATACTAAACATTTAACATTGATGATCTCTGAATAATTGAATTTTGGGTGACTTTTTTACTATCATCATTATATATTTTTATATATATTAGATATTTTTGCTGTAAGTACTCCTTACACTTAATGATTTTATAAAGAAATATTAGACTCACTCATCCCGCAGATATTTGATGAATACTTATTCTGAATCAGATGCCATTTGTGACATAGTTGCTCCAGGATTGGCACAAAAATAAAAGATGTCCTTGCCTTTTGGGGACCTGAGTTCTTGCAAGAGTGGGAAAGGAAGAGACAAACAACAAATATATAAATAAATATGTAAAATCCATGTGGTGATAAATTCTGTGGAGATATTATAGAACTACAAGTCCCATTCATGTAAGCACACAGATTCTTTATCTAAAAGTATACTAGACTGCAAATATCTAATACTGCAATTAGAAAGTAAATCAAGTGCTTTAAATTTATTCATTCAATTATTTAACAACTATTTTTCTGCATTTCTTAGACATTGTGGATTTTGAAAGTAGATACATAATTATTGCTCTGAAGAAGATCAGAGTCTAATGAATAGCAAGTTATATAAGTAGTCAAATTGACATTCTTCTGCAGATGCTATGGATATGAATAAGTAGACCACATTTAGCTAAAAAATGGATTCAGACCATTTACAGAACAATCTATTACTGCTGTCCTCACCCTCCAGTACACACAAAAGCTTAGAGTTGTGACCCACCTGAGAAGTCATGAATGTCCATGGCACTGTACATGAAGATACAAGTGAGAGACTATAGAGATAGATTGTATATATGCCTATTTGTCCATTGATTTCTTTTTTACTTAAATGTTCTATGATTATATTTTCATAGGATTTGTAGAATTGGACTAGAATACAGATACACAAGAAGGTCATTTTGTGAAAAGGTATTTAAATACTTTTGGAGACTCAAATTGAGTCCAGTATGTTAGAATTACTATTCATCTCTCCAGTATGGTTTCAATAATTCTTCAAACTCAGTGTAAAGGTATATTTCCATTTTTAACCATTCTCATTTTCTTTGTTCCTTAACCTCTTAACTCATTTTTTTCTACCTGATCCAACGGCGAGGCTCATATTTGGTTTAAAACAGAAGTGCCACGTTAACCAGTTTCCAAAGGCATCTATCAAGAATGTGACACCTGTAATGCTGATAAGTGCAGAGTGATGACGTGATTGACAAGATGCAAACGTGCCTGGCACCATGTGTGAAGATGACAAGCAAGTGTCAGCAGCAGCCGGCTGGGTGCTGACCAGCACAGGGGGGCTGGGCCACCTCCAGCAACGGAGTCAGAAAAACCAATGGGTAGTTGCCAGAATCACACAAAAGGAATAGACCGTCAAGGGCAATAGGTAATGAATAAGCACAAGACTTGGCAATCTCTTTACCACAATAGGAAGGAAATGCAACTTGCCTAATATCTTTCTAAACTTCCTTCATCTGTTTTCTCTCCTCAGTGTCTCAGTTAGCCCATATTTGCTCCATTTTTCTCTAAATTCTCCTTATTAAACTTCAGACAAATCCCACTCTCTTCCCAAAGGTAAAGATGAAAACGGAGCATAAAGGAATGAGTTCACAAGAAACAGAGTAGAAAAGATATACAAGAAAGCTGGGGATAATTAACAAAAGACCCCAAAGGAAGCTTATTATTCCCTCTTCTGCTTCTAGGTGAAGGGAAATATATGATAAATAAACCATTATCCCACTTTGAGACACGCAAATTATCAGTTTCCTGAGTATAGGATTGCCAAGTCCTGGATTGTACCTCTTGGAAGGACCCAACAGATCCCATGCTATCACTCATGAATAAGTCTCCATCCCAACAACAATGACAAGAAGAATGATTTATTTCTGTCAACTTAAACTTCCTTAACAAGAACCAAATATTCCAGAAGAGATGTCTTGTATTATGCCAACTACAATAGAATAGAATGCAATTCTACTCAAGACAGGGCTAGGAAAAAAGCTCGTTCTGCTGCAAGGAGCTAATGAATTTGAGGCAATTTGTGTTTTGTCCTTCACCACAATAAGTGATATAGGCATTCAGAATGAATAGAAATTCTCTTCATATTCTTGAGCAGAAATGAATGTCATCAATTGCTGAACTTGCTCCCTAATATTTGGGTCTCTTGGCTTTACACCTAAAACAATTTTAAAAGGCTCATTATTGAAATTTCTCATGGAAAACAATAACTTTATATTATAAAGTCAAACTCCTTAACCCTTCACTCTTTTTCTCATTAAAATAATTATTTTTATATTGCAATTTTTAATAACTTAAGCTTTCCTGGGAATACTACAACTCAGTTTTATTTGAAGACTGTTTGAATGTATTGATTGATAGTCATTTTCAATGATTCAGAGATTCATTTTAAGCTGTATATCTCAAGTGTGTGTGTTTGTCAATTTTTTATCACCGTGACAAAAAACCAACCAACAAACCAACGAACCTGACAAGAACAATTTTAGAGGAGTAAAAGTTTTATATGGTGCTCAGAAGTTCAGAGGTCTCGGTCCATAGATGGCCTGCTCTACTGCTCTAGAGCCAAGGTGAAGAAAAATATGGCCCAAGAGTGTGGAGGAGAAAAGCAGTTCAGGACATGGAAAACAGGAAGCAGAGAAAGAAAGAGCGCCACTCACCAGGGACAGAATATACATATACCAAAGGCACACCCCAGTGACCTACCTCTTCCAGCCACCTACTACCTATCTACCATTACCAATTAGTCCATTCCAGTGGATTAACGTATTGATTAGGTTGAGGCTCTCGTGACCCAATCATTTCTCCTCTAAACTTTTTTGCATTGTCTCATACATGAGCCTCTGGGGGACACTTCATATCTAAATCATAGCACCAAACTTAGTAAAAGTAGTAAATATACTCAATATTTTAAGATCTTTAAGATAAAAGAAGAATTCTTTTAAGAATACTACAAAACAGGGCATAGATTGGGGACATGGAAGAGGTTGTACACTTATGGCACTGATGAAAGGTAGCAGAAAGGGTCACTCCCATCCCCCCTTGTTTCATTGTATGGTGCATGTGTGTGTGCGTGTGTGTGTGTGTGTGGTGCATGCATGCTAATTCATTCCACTAGCTTAAGCATATGTCCTCCTTTTGGTCCTCTTTAACATTCAAGATAATCTCAGTCTCCTATGTATATTATTCACTCCATCTCAGATCCCTTTGTGGGACACTTCCTGCCAAGATAGTGTGAAAGTCAAAGGTACCCAACAGAAATAAGAAGGAAAAAACGTTTTCAGCTGTCCCTCCTTATCCACAGATTCAACTAGCACAGATAAAAAATACTCTGGAAAAGCACTGTGGATGTACTAAACACATATAGATCTTTTTTTCTTTATCATTACTTTCTAAGAAATACATCTATGCACATACTATTTACATTATATTAGCTATTGTTAGTAATCTAGAAATGATTTAAAGTATACAGGCAGATTCACCTCAGTTACATGCAAATACTATGCCATTTCACATAAAGTCTTAATCATCTGTTGATCTGGGTATCAGCTGGAGGTCTTGGAACCAGTCCCCCATGGATACTGAGGGAGGTCTAGGCTCCTTGCATGGCTCTGCCCCTATGAAAAACTTCCAGAATTTCAACTGATGTTACTAAATCTTACTGCATGATAAACATCACAATTTTAATTTAGACAGTTTTCTGTTGTAGGATTTGTTTATAGTATCACCATTGTTATTTTATTTTACTAATTTGTTAAGACATGACTGAAATAAAATATTTGGTCTTCATATTGTGTGATTTTTAAGTAGATTGGTAAGGTTTTAATCACATTTATGTTATTTCTTCATAATTAGGGAATAAACTACTTTCTAGATGGATACATATCCAATTTTCTAAGAGTGGATCAATGGAACAATATAGTTCAAAACCAGAATCTTGCTATAAAGTTAGTCTTTCAAGGGCATATCTGATTTGTATGCTGCCAAATATATAATTGAAAAGAAGGGAAACACATAAAAACATAACAGTAGAAGGTGAAATACTTTGCTTTTAATGAAGGTAAAAGAAAAAATTAAAACTTCCATGGGCTATCTCTGTGTGTTTTATAGATAAGGAGAAGGTTAAAAAGTGTCTGCTGTTTCCACTTAATGACAAAATGATCATCTTTGCTGTCCTGCTGACTCTGATCTCAGCGGACCTCTTATTCTACCAAAAGAATAGTTCTCTGCTGCCATTAGCACCTAATTGGTCCAGCAGCTAACCTAGAAGAGACCTTTCTTCCATGGTGACCACCCCCCACAGTGATTTGCACCCATTGACACCAGAGCAGCTAATTCACCTTCACAACCTGTCAACTTCCACTCAGGTCACTTTAACTCTGCCTCCTTTGTGACATGGATCTGCCTTTAAAACGGTGATAATCCCGCCACCATTCCTCTTGGGATTCAGTGGTGATTATATAATCTGTCACAGACCCGAAGGAGTTATAAATACAGGCGGACACTGAGATTTCACCAGGGATAAGGCATTGGAAGGCCTCATGTCAAACAACTTACTTGCTTCCTCTTAGAAGCAATTCTCTATTTTATTCATGTACAAAAGCATACAATGAGGGCAGCACTGTTATCAAAGGAGGCTGAGGGAGCTCTAACCATTAGCCAAGCATAATTTCCCAAGTTATCCTCTGATGTTAGGCACTGAAATCAAAAGCACACACTTTGGAGTGAACGGTAATTGGAGCACTAAGTGATTTGAACAGTGATAATTGGTGTGTCATTGCCCAATATAAGCAAAACCGAATACATAAATAGGAATAATTCTGTCCTAGTCTGTACAAATTTCACATACATTAAGCAATGAAGCTACAATTACCCACAGCACTGGAGCCCCTGGCACCTCAATTACATATGTTCCCTTCAAAACAGCTCCAATTTGAACTCTAAGCTCACAGTTAACTTTCTTTGCAATTTTCTAAACATATGTCCTTTATGCCAGCACTTCTGTACATATAATTTGGTAAGAAAATAGTAATCTTGGCTTAAAGCCAGTCACCATCTTATGCTGGCCTGAAACTAATCAAGCTGAAATCTGATTCTCACCTTGTCTTACACAGCAATGACTGACACAAAGTATATCCATCTGCACCCACCTGCACACCCACCCATGGAGTGACACACCACCCCTGCAGGTCTCATTCTACACATACAGATAGGGTGCTGATGGAACCGTGCCTCCCACAGTCACATATTTTTCCAGATTGATATATGCATGTGTTAACACAATCATATATAGATATGCATGAGGGTAGCCCCACATTTTCACCCACACCTGTCTTTATGCAAAAGATTAAGCAGAGCCTTTCTCTAAATCACACCCATAGGTCACTATTCCCACAAAATATTCAAAGCCAAAGAAAGGTCCCAGGTACAAGATCTTAGAACCAAATACACTACAGAACGCCATGTAGTATCCCCTCATCTCATAGAGTTTCTCAGTGTGCATGAGCCAGCCTATCACTAAATGAATGCATGTAAGCTAGAATTGCCTAATATTTGCCACATTTATTTATTCTTTTCTCCTATTCTTTTTATTACTGAAGCACTTTCAATATGTGGAAAAGGCTAAGTCACAGGTTTTATAGTCATTATATATGGCCTAGGATGAGTAAGCAAGACAAAAAAAAGGAAAAAAAAATGTGAAGTATGGATGGGATAATCTCAAGAAAACAAAATATCTATCATAAAAATGGCATTAAATCCATTCAAAGCCTATAGTTTAGTCAAGCAATTTTAAAACTATTCATTTTTAAAATTTGATTCCTATAGCCAGAAGCTCTGTGTCAAAAAAAGTAGTCTGTTTCCAAAAAGATTTATTCCAAGGTACATTTCAAAGAACCTAAATCTTAATGTACGTGAATGCCAGAGACAGTTAAAAAAGATAGAAGAAAACATTTCTCTCTTTCAAAAAGATAAAAAGGAAGAAAGGAAGAAAGATTTACAGCAAAACTTCTGAGAGGTAAGATGGAGTTCTCCTGAGATGATCAATTTTGTTTCAGTTTTATAGGTTGTAAAAAAAAAGTCTAATAAGAGTTTTCAGCAAAGGAGGAGCCACATCTTTCTCACTCATTTACATGTCTGCCAGGACTGGCCAAAGGGGTGTAAGTGTGCAATCACAGTGCAAAGCGGAACTAAGGCTATTCACAAATCTGGGTCACAAGTACACCCCCAAATTTTAATAAGTCAGCAATTGAGAGAGAAAAATTCCAAAATGTCTCTTTTTGAAACCATGCATGGAAGGAGGAGAGGAACAGAGATCTTCAAATCGAGAGCAAGAAAGATAGGTACCCAACTATATCAGCCTTTCTCATGAACCTATTTTAAGGTACACATTATTTTAGAGTTTGGCAATACATTCATTTTGATTAATTTTAATAATTTCTATTTTTTAGATACAAAAACTACACATGGTGACAACTGAACAAACAGGAAATCAGATTAAAACATGTTCCTTATCAGACCTCCCAGAGCACCAGATGTCACCTGTGGTCCCACACCCTTATCACAGTTTCAGTTCTCTTGAATTTGGCAAACCTGCACACAAGCAGTAAGGAAAAAACATCTCAAAGAGAAAAGGCTGACCATGGTAACCATTGAGGCATTTCTCCATTTTTCTGTCGACAAGGTCTTGATCACAATCCTTTGGCACAGACCACTGAGCCAAGGGCTGTCCACCAAGAACACTCTGAGTGACGAGGTCAGGTTATTCTGGGCAGTCATGCTTCACATCTCCAATAGAACACTGAATTTTTAAAGCAACGCAATCTGTGACCTTTCCCCCTAGGTTACCAGTGTATTCTTCTACACTTGTTTCTTTGGTTTTAATGAGGACTCTATATTTGCCTAATCCTTGGGGCATTAGTGGACTCGTAAATAACATTATTAGTGTCAAAGAGCAGGTCCACGTGATTTGTGGTCTAAATTGAGATACCTTTGAGAATGATAAAGGAACTAACAAGATTCTTGAGCAATGACTGTAAACTGGGATTGTCCTGGACAAATGGGGATAAATTATGGCCCTAAGGAGAGTGGACAGGATCCCAGATCCTAATCTAGTCTGGTACATGTAAACATCACATATGGAATTTCAAATCAAAGATGCTAATTAGTGTTTCCGCTCTGGATAGTTTTGGCATTCTCCTCATTATTTCTCGGCTCTTTGCCCATTCTTGTCCCATCTGGCCCTGATCTTACACTTAGACACCATATTTCATCCAAGTGAATCTTCCAATATTTCACTGAGTCTTAGTTAAACTATCCACATAGTCAATTTAAAGTTCAAAAGGAGCATGATAAAAAATTCTGGTAACCGCCATGTTTTCAAAAGGTGTCAGAAGGTCAAACAATGGCTCTTTTTTCCTCTGCTCAGGCTTTTAAAAAAGGGGAAGCCATGATGTTCCAATGTTCCATTTTTAGATCTATTCTGATTTCAGTTCTAAAAATAAAAAATAAAAGGCACCACATTGAGAACACATAAAGAATAAAAGAAAAATTCAGGAGACTTACAGCAAAGAAACCAAGCCTGAGGCTATGATCATCACAGGCTCTATGTGAGCCCCAGCAGGGTTGGCGACTGACCCAAGGGACACTGAAGAAGCATGGGTACAATAGCACTGTGAGCTAATGATTTTATTTATTGGCTCCTGCTCAGGGGTCAGGTACTTAGGTTCAAGGTTGCAAACTTCAGATAATTTATTTTCAAAGTTCAATCCTAAGTATAGGACAATTGCCTTCACTGTGTGATTTAACTCCTTCCAAAAATCTTCCCTGCAGAAAAGTACATCCCACTAGTTTGTCATGGAACCTGGTAACCCGGCTCTATGTCCCCTGTCATTCTCTATAACAGGTGTTATTACTTGTCTGGGTCACAGATCTCTTTTGAGAGTCTGGCAAAAGCAAAGATTCCCCACACCCCAATCTCAGCACCAAAAAAAAAAAAAAAAAAAAGGATAGGTGAAATTCATTAATTTTATACATTTTATGTGTAATTTCAGGAGTTTGGGGGACTTTTCCCATCCTCATCAAACCTATCCATAGACAAGTTTGGTCCTTTGAGAACTTTAGAAAAAAATTATGTTTTTTTAATTTTTTATTTAATGGGCTTAAGAATTTTACCAACTTGAGGGCCAATATTCACAGGCTAATATTTATATTCAGGTTAAATAATACATTTTACACTATTACAAGATATTTTCATCTAACCACTTGTAGAATCTTCAAGAATTAAGATACATGATTAAAAAATGTGAGCAGTAATAAGACTAGGAAATTTATATTTATCAATAATTTAGATATAACTTTTCTTCATTTAACAAACCAATAATTATTAGGTATCAACCATGTTTCAGACAAGGTATTAAGACCTGGGAATAAAATCAAGAATAAGTTTAAGACTCTAACTCTAATTCTATCATGTCAGCTAATGTTTTTAGTATAAAGGTGAGAAGTTTAGAGAAAGAATTGGAAAAAAATTAAAAACCAGCATTAAGAACTTGTTATATGCTGGGTTTTGTGATCCATCCATCTTTTCAGCCAAATGTAGTAAATATTCTTTTGTACATAGAAATTGTTTTATAATGAAAACACTCCTAATACAGAGATCCTGAGCAATTTGCCACAGCCACTCAGTGAAGTTACAGAAGAAAGAAATGAGGCCAGTGGTATGTGACAGAAAGACTCTGATTCTAACTGTTGCATAACTGGATTTGATATTTGAAAACCAACGCTGGAATCCATGTGGCATGCTAATAGAAGAGGGAGACCTGGGACAAAGGGACTATAGAGTCAGTTGTCTGAGATGCTGATGGCTCGGACTAAATCTTGGTAGAGCTGAACAAGAAAGAGTATATTTGAGAGACTGAACTTAGTGACTAATTCATCAAAAGAGGTTAAGAGTACAAAAAAATCAAGAGTCACCCCTAGGTTTTTGACTGGAGTATCCAGGAAAAGGGAGATGTCTGAAATAGAATGTGAGATAGAAAAGCAGGTTGAAGGAAGACAAGGAAATGTGACAACATCCAGTTCTGATTCTTGAGTTGACAATGCATATAACAAACCGAGCAGACCACTGATATACGGGTCTAGAGTTAAAGAAAGATTTTTGAGGGCTAGGGTTGTAGCTCAGTGGTGGAACGCTTGCCTGGCATGTGTGAGGCACTGGGTTTGATCCTCAGTACTACATAAAAATAAATAAAATAAAGGTCCAACAACAACGAAAAACTACATTTAAAAAAAAGAAAGGCTTTTGAATTAATAAAGCATTCTGCAAAGGGTAGCAAACTGACCCTGGATATTCCCCAATATCTTTTGGGAAAACTTATGAGATGAAAATTATTTAAATAACAATCACTAAGATATAGTTATATCTACTTTTTCACTGTGTTTGTGTTTACATTGATGATCCAAAAACAATGGTGAATAATACTACCAGCACCTTAGATACAGACAGGCAGAGGTGTCCACCACTATGAGACTGGCAACTTTCAAACAGTTTCAAAGACTTTTCTGATAAGATCTGTGGTGATGTTAACAAATGTGATTCTTTTTCTTGTTTTGATAGTGAATAATGAAATATGTTAACATTTGGAAAATGTGCATAACTCATGGAATAAGTATTTTCCAAAAGACCAGTTCATAATGTTGTATCATCCCTGCATACCAGAGCCATTTAAAATGCAAATTAGGTCAATGGATTTTAATGTAATAAAACATGAGAAGTTATTTGCTATGATTTTGAATTCCACCTTGCAAATACTATTTTTAAAACCACATAAGATTTACAGTTTCAAATAAAATAATATCCAGTTATATGAAATACTATTAAATACACCTCCCTTTTCCAGCCATATACCTGTATAAGACTGAATAGTCTGCAATCAGACACGGACCATTATCTTTAATGAACATAGATGCAAAAAATTCTTTTTTTTTTTTTTTTGGTGGTGCTGGGGAATTGAACCCTGGGCCCTGTGCATGCTAGGTGAGCACTCTACCAACTGAACTATATCCCCAACCCCAGAAATTCTTAATAAAATATTAGCAATCCACATTCAAAATACATTAAGAATACTATACGCTGTGATCAAACTGGTTTCATCCCAGGGATGCAAGGTTGGTTCAACATATGCAAATCAATAAATGTTATTCATCACATAAATATAATTAAATACAAAATCACATGATAATTTCAATAAATGGGGGAAAAAAACTTTGACAAAATCTAGCATCCATTCATGATAAAAACACTGGAGAAACTAGGGATAGAAGGAACTTACCTCAACACCTTAACAGTTAGATACAACGAAATCAAAGCTAATATACTGACTGAAAAACTGGAAGCAAGAACAAGACAAGGATGTCCACTCTCACAACTCCTATTCAATATAGCATTTGAAATTCTAGCTAGAACAATTAGGCAAGAGAACAGAATTAAAGCAATATGGATAGGAAAAAAAGGAGTCAAATTACCTCTTTTTTGCAAATGACATAATCCTATATTAAAAGACCCAAAAGCTTCCACTAGAAGACTTCTGGAGTCAATAAATTCAACAAAATAGCAGAACTAAAGATCAACATACAAAATCAATAGATTTTTCTGTATACCAATAATGAATTTCCTGAAAAAGAACATGGGAAAACAATTTTGTTCACAATAACCTCAAAATAAAAGAAAAGAAAATACCTAGAAATAAATCTATGCATCCAAGGGGGTGAAGGACCTCTACAATATAATTTTAGAATATTGAAGAAATTAATTGAAGAAGAGCTTAAAATGGAAAAAAAATAATATTATCAAAATGGCCACATTAACAAAAAGAATCTACAGATTCACTGCAATCCCCATCAAAATATCAATGATATTCTTTACAGAACTAGAGAAAACAGTCCTTAAATTCATTTGGAAGAATAAGAGACCCATAAAAGTCAAAACAATACTGAACAATAAGAATAAAGCTGGAGACTTCACAAAACCCAATCCTAAATTATACTGCAGAGCTATAGTAACAAAAACAGCATGACATTGGCATAAAAGCAGACATGAAGACCAATGGAATAGAATAGAAGACACAGAGACAAAACAACAGAGATGCAGACATCTTATCCTTGACAAAGGTGCCAAAAACATGCATTAGAGAAAAGATAGCCTTCTTGGCAAATAGTTCTGGGAATATTAAATATTCATATGTAGAAGCATGAAACCAGATTCCTATATCTCATTCCCCACAAAAGTCAAATCAAAGTGGATAAAAGACTTAGGGTTTAGACTAGAAGCACTGCAACTGCTAGAAGAAAACAGAATCAACACTTCAACATTTGGTACAGGCATCAGCTTCCATAAGAACCCTATACTCAAGAAATAAAGCCTGACCTGTCTTAATCTATGATGGCAAAAGTATCTACATGATATATTTCTTCCGCAATTTACTCAAGTAAACATTGTGTAAATGCATATGAATTGAAAAAAAAAGGAATAAAGTCAACAATAAGTGTTATGTCATCAAGTGTAAAGCTTCTGCACAGCAAAGAAAACAAGAATGTGTAGAAAGAGCCTACAAAATGGGAGAAAATCTTTTCCCATTACTCATCTCATAGGGGATTAATAACTAAAATATATAAAGAACTCGAAAAAAATTAACAGCAGAAAAACAATAACCCAATCAATATATGGTTAAATGAACTAAACAGATACTTAAAGAGGAAATACAGGAGCTGGGCACAGTGTCACATGCCTTGATTCCCAGCTAATCAGGAGGTTGAAGAAGAAGAATTGAAAGTTCCAGCCTGGAAACATTAGCAAGACCCTGTCTCTAAATAAAAAAGGGCTGGGAGGTAGCTCAGTGGTAGAGTGCCTCTGGGTTCAATCCTTAGTAACAAAAGAATAATAATATGAGAGAGATAGAGAGAGAGAGAGAGAGAAAATACGAGTGACCAACAAACAGATGAAAACTGTTCAACGATTTTCACAATGAGGGAAATGCAAATCAAAAATACACTGAGATTTCACCTCAATCCAGTTAGAATTACTGTCATCAAGAATACAAACAACGATCAGGATGTGGGGGGAAACGGGGTGTGGGGCAAAAGGAGTACACTTATACATTGTTGGTGGTACACTTTTGGTAGTACAACCACTTTGGAAATCAGTATGGGCATCCTGGAGATTCCTAAAAGACTAGGAATGAAACCTACCCTATGACTCACCTATCTTGATATTTATCCAAAAGAACTAAATCATCACTAAAGTGATATAAGTATATCAATGTTTATAGGAGCACAATTCACTATAGCCAAATTATGGCACCAATCCAGGTTCCCATCAACAGATGAATGGAAACACACACACACACACAAAGAAGGAAGTTATGTCATTTGCTGATAAACGGATGGAATCAAAGAACATCATGCTAAGTGAAATAAGACAGACTCAGAAAGTCCAGAGTCAATTTTCTCTCATATATGGAAGCTAGAGAGAAAAAAAAGGAATAAAAAGGAGTTGTCATGAAATAAGAGACACCAATAGAGTAAAGGAAGGAGATTGAGAGGGAGGGAGAAAGGGAGGGCATGGGAAATACTCAGAAACAAAATCAATCAAATTATACTATGTTCATGTAGGAATATTCAACATGAGTTCCACTTTCATATATAATTGTAATGTACTAATTTAATAAGAGATAATAGTAAATGGGACATTAGTTCAGTAGAGCAAGGGAATCAGGGGAGGGAGGAGGAAAAGCAAAGGGGAAGTAATGGGGAATGAGACTGATCAAATAGTTATGTGCAAATACAAATATGGCATAATAAATTCCACCATGATGTATAATTATAATGCACAAATTTAAAAATTTTAAAGAAAAACAATGCCATTCATCTCAAAAAGTTTTTGTTTTCGAAAATATTCATTTTCATTAAAATATTACTTACATTAATAAATAATGTTAACACAACTTATGTTAATAATGCTTCATTTTTAATGTTATTTTAAATCAATAGATGTTCTAGAACCTTCTCAACTTCTATATTGAATACAATAAATATCAAGTATATATGACTGTATATGTAAAAGTTCTCAGGGTCCTCAATTATTTTAAGAGTTCAAAGAATTACTAAAAATAAAATGTTTGATAACCACTGAGCTAATGCATATGTTTTATATAAATAGTCACTGAGGTCATAGCCAAGACAAAACATTATTTTAAGTAATATTCCAGAAGAAATCAATTAAAATTATTGCTTATCTCTGGATACTAAAAGTTAAGAGGATTTAAGAGAAGGGAATTAAAAAATAAGTTCCGAGGCTGGGGTTATAGCTGAGTTGGTAGTGTGCTTGCCTTGCAAGCACAAGGCCCTAGGTTCAAATCCCCAGCACCACCAAAAAAAAAAAAAAAAAAAAGTTCCTCCAAAGCCAGGGTTAGATCTGAAAGTTCTAAAAACAACTGAAAAGATAATTGAGAGATGTCAGTTCCATTATTATCTCTAATGCAAACTTGGTATTTAATACGTATCTCTGCATGGCTAAAGCAAGAATAAGCAAAGACATGCACAAAGACATGAACCATTTGATCCAAGTCAACACTTCTAAGAATTTCTTTAGTAAAATGTACAACAGTCAATCAGCAAAATTGTGGTATTAATTGATTTTGTTGCTATGATAACTCAACCTAAGAAAGTGCTAATGGAGATGGAATACTGGGAAATCTAATTGATAAAGAATTTGAAAAATCTTCATGAGCAGTTACAAGAGAATCCTGATCATTCTTTCAACATTAAGAACATCACTGATTTCTTTTTATTGAAAACCTAATGAAAGGAAGCAGACTAAAATATTTAAGGGGCTAAGGCTAGAGATTATAAAAGTATATGGACACTAAAGCATTATAAAGGTTAACAACCCTCAAAGATCAAAAAAGAAATAAGAAACCTGAGACTTAATGTGAAAGTTTAAAGAGTGTGGTATTGCTTGTGTCTTGTCTGGTGGTTCTATGAACGTTGATCTGATTTTACTCCGTGACTCATCTGGATTAGAATTTTTACAGTCAAATCTAATAATCAGAGGTAATTAAAAGCAAAACACAGAAACGCTTAGAGAAGCATTTTGTTCCACGAATCTTTCAGATAAAAACCGTATTAATCTGATGGGCCAAAAGCAGTATGTAGATCTTTGATTCATTGAACACAAAAGAAAATATTTCTACTAAAGTCAATTACCATTGGGTTATCATTAAGTTTGTTTGGGGCTTTGTGTGCTAGTTTATGAGAAATGGTTCATTTTTTGTTTGTTCATTAAATTTTATAATATACATAAAACCTCTATTATTTTCCCCTCTTGGACACTTAGAACCTTAGGAACGCAAAAAGCACCACTGCTCCCTCCTTGCCTGCTACAAGGTCCTCATGATCCATCCCAGAGACCCAGGACCGCCAAGCAAGACACCTCTGAGGGAGCAGATCATCACACCATAACAGCTCGACGGCACCCTCTAGTGGGCAGTCTCCACACTATAATTTTGAGGAAGAAAAAAAGCACAGTGTTTGTTAGTTTCCAATTCATCCTCAAGTATGATATATCACATTTTAAGAATTCACACATTTCACAAGAAAGTTTGTTTTACAGTTAATTATGTTCTAAATGGAAGATTAAATTTTAAAAAACAGGAGTTGAATATCAAAGTTGAACTTAGAATCACAAAATAATATAACCAAACTGACCTCAGAATGGCAAAAGAAAGCTTTTCATCGGCTATAATGGCCCACTCAGAGCCCCCAGAGATAATTTTGGCAATAAACCTTGACCATGATGACCAAAAGTAACTTTCCTGCAGAGACAAATTCAACGTAAAAGCAAGGAAAAGGCTGTGATATAAGCACAATTAAACTTTAAAAAGGCTACATAAGAAAAAGAAGAAAAGATATAAAGGTGTCTTTTTATGTCAATACATCTCTGCTAGAGAAATTCCCAGGTGAGCTTTCTTTGGTTAAGAGATTAGAGAACATACAGAGAAACTGAGAAAAAAAAAACAGTCTGTAAATCATTCTATCTTGGGTAGACGGTTAAAAGGCATTTGTGAGCATGAATTTACACAATTTGGAGCATGATCAAGGGTAAGTGCAATATTATACCATCATTGTGAGAATCACCTGTACTCAATTATCTCTATTTGGGTTCATTACAAAAGTCAATAGCAAGGTTTAGTAAAACATCCTAGAGCTCAGATCACACCCAGAGAACTGGAATTTCCTGTGCAGGATGCCACAGGGCCAGCGGCAGTGGAATCTCTCAGCAACAGTCAAGTCTTATCAGCACTCTCTTCCTGAGTCAAAACTGAAGATTGACATCAGAACCCACTGCATGCTTGTTCATTCTCATTGTCTGTTGATTGTTTCTACTTCATAATGACTAAAGATTCAGGCATTCAAAAGAGATTTATTTCATAAAATGGTCAAGTAAAAATATAGAGATATCTGAATTACATAAACCTTAACTGACTCATCAAACTTCTGATTTCCAAAGAAAAACAGATAAAAATAAAAACTTTTTGCATCTCTTTCACTGAATTTGATTTTAACCTGAATGTGTCTCCTAATGCATTTTATATTCTGGATTAGTGGACAGTGACATCTCAAATACAGTTTATCATGAGAGGCAACTGGTTACTTCTTAAGTCAGAAGACTTGGATTAGAGTCTTGGATCCTGACTGCAAATGACAAGCTCTGAGGTCTTGACAGAGTCATTGAACATCCCTGATGCTTGATTGGAAAAAAAAAAAAAATGGGAGACATAGTCAATGACCTTTACATCTCGAAGGATTTACTAAAAGATTTACAAAATCACATATGCAAAAGTAACAAGTACATAGTGCCCAATTAATGTTCTGCTTACTAAACGATTGTTGTTTCTCCTTTTTAATAATTATCTCAAGTTTTATTTGTAGCTATTTCTTATTCAACAAACAAATATTAGCATGAAAGATCATTTTTTCCCAGTGATAAGTGGGAAAATGAGAATGAAGATGGTTTAGTACAGATGCTCAGAACCTTCAAAATGAGAGTGGCTTCTTTACTAGTGTTTTCCATGGTCCCATTCCCCAACAAGCCTCTGCTTTCTCAGGGTCGAACATTGCTTCATAGCAGTAGCATATCCCCTATCTATTATCGTATAGACGTTATTTGATGTGTAAGAGTCCATATAAATTGCTCAAATACTCTTATCTCAAATCAGGAAAGCTTCTATTGCCATTCCTAATTTATATATATATATATATACACCTTCATAGTTGGAAATGGTTTGCCTTCAAAAAAGTGTTAAAATATATGTACATTGCTCGTCTGCTGTCTATTAGGAATCTGTCAATATCTGGTCAATATCTGTAGTCCTGGAAAAGGGAAATACTAGAGGAGAAAGATGTGCCTTTGCTCTGCTTGATCTTTTATATCTGTATTCATTTCCCAGGGCTGCCAGAACAAAAAGAAAATGTCATGAACTAGATAGCATAAAACAATAGAAATTTTTCTTTCAAAATTCTGAGGCTAGAAGTCTGAAGTCAAGATGTCAATAGGGTTGATCCTACAGGAGGTTCCAAAGGAGAATCTGTTCCATGTGTTATTCCTAGCTTCTGGTGGCTCCCAGCAATTCTTAATGTCCCTTGGCTTGGATATACATCATTCTAATCTCTGCCTCTCTTTGTATGTTATTCTTCATTTGGTTATCTCTGTGTCTATGCCCAATTTTCCCTTTCCTTACAAAAACACCAGTTATTAAATCAGAGCCCACCCTAATCCAATGTAACCACAGCTTAACTTGATTCCAAGCACAACAGTGCTATTTCCAAATAAAAGCATGAGTAGCTACCATGGCTTAGGACCTGAACATATGCCATACCTGACTCCTAAATACTAAGTAGAGACCCTAAATTCAAACTCTTTCATTAAACCAATGGTATCCTGGGGTCAAAATGAAACATTTTTTTCATAACTTAATTATAAACTGAGACAGCAGTTTATTCAAAAAGTAAAATCAATTTTTTAAAAAGGCATTATAACTTGACATACTTTAGAATAATATTTAATAAAACTAGCAATATTTGTATTTAATACACTAGCACCAGACACATTTTAGGCAGACATAAGGAAGAATGGAAAACTCCCGTTCTCTTAATAGATTGACAGTATCCAGAGGTTTCACACAGTGACTCCTGCCTTTTAGGGGCAATTTTGTACACCAGAGAGAAATTTTTAAAAATGAAAATTAGACTTATTAACCAAACTTCCAATTTTAAGCATTTGTTTCCATTTCCTCCTTAGCAATCTTTTTTACAATAGCTGTACTAAATAATGAGATTGATAAATTTTATATCCCAGTTTCTTTCATTTTCCCTGGAACAGGTTTCTAACATGTGGCAGAGAGAGGGTCAGAAATTTGAACAAGTCAAGCCCTCGATAATCAAGCACAACAGAAATCCAAGCAGAATTGAGTAATGGAAAGAGAATGGGCTTCCACTCAGACTTGAGTTCAAATCCCTGCTTATCTTTTCATTAACTCTATGACCTTGAGCAAGGTATTTAATTCATTTTAATCCCCACTTTACAATATTGTGTGACAGGATTAAAGAGCATGTAAATGTAAAGCAATGGGCCCAAAAATTAGGTGACTTGTACCTTCCACTATTGTTAAGTGGTAATCATTTCAAGCCTGTGTATACTTGCCTCAATTAATGAGAATCCAAGAATTTCTCAGTGCAGTTTTTTTTAATTGCCTATGAAGTTTTTAAAAGAGTATACAATGCAGTTTTGCTTCCAAAGCACCTTCTTTTATCTAATCAGCATAGTTGAAGAAATGCATTTTCTGCAACAAAAAAGAGCATTACATTAATTTTGTGCAAAACTAAGGTAGCAGAATGATAATGCATGGCTGTAACGAGAAGAGTGAGAGTCACAGAATCCATCCATGAACTCCATAAGCAAAATAAAAAAAAATTTTCTTAAAAGACTTAAGCTGACAAGAAATATATTCTCTCAGGCTGGTCCTTTCCCTGCTTACGTGAAAAACAAAGTGTGCAGATGCCTTAACTGTGTTCTTATTACTTCATCTGTCTCTCCTTTGAACTTCCTCTCCCAAAACAATGCTAAGGAACTGAACGCAGCTAACTCTGCCTTCCTCAGGGATCATTTGGACCTCATCACTCAATTACTTCTACCAAATTACAAGACCAGCTCACAAATTTTATCTACCAGTCCATATTCCAAACCAACTGAGGATCTAGCCTAAGGAGTCAACCCTCTCAAAAATCTTACGTTTTCCATCACTGGAATTTTTTACATGTCCTATTTTATAATTCTCAGAATTAATATAAAAAAAAAAGTGTATCACCAAAAAAAAAAAAAAAAGTGTATTTTTAAAAATGCATTACAGTAATGTTGTGTGATACTAGATGACCACGGTGATAATATGCAGTTATAAAAAGCAGAGTTAAATCATCCCCCCAAAAACTAAAAAATAAAAAGAGAACATCACATCTTTTCCTCTTTGCAAGCTCTGCTCACAACTCTCTTCCACAGAAATATCTAGACACTCTCCCACCAACTTTGCTCCCAGAGATACCCACACTTCTGCCGCAACCTCCCATCTCTGCAATTTAGCACTTCAGCTACATCTGTGGTTGCAGAATGTGTGTTACTTGTGTCCATTCCTTGGATGGGCTTTTCTGTACTATTCATATGGAATTTTCTGTACTATCTTCCACTAAATAGGAGTACTTTGCCTTCTGAAATTTCTTAGTCAATAACAATTGCAGATTCCTAGAGAACCTGTGCATCAACAAGACTTCTCTTATACTGATTGTTGACGTGCCCAAATAAATATTGGATGACTTCTCTAAAAGAAACTTATAAACTAATGTGGTCAAATTTGTTTTAAACTGTAGGCCAACAGAGTCATTGTATTTCCATTGGAGGCAGCAAGTTCCCTTGACCTGAAATCTCTATAAACTCTCGAAGTAAAAGAACAAAGGAACATAATGCTTCCATATTTTGTACTTTTACAAGCTGTGCACCATCTTTCATTTTGAATTGCCACCCCATCATGTTTGAGAAGACTTGGCTGTTTTCATGCTCAGCTCCATTCATTTCCTTGACATCCTTTGATTCTGGACCAGCTCCCCAGCTACCATCCTTCCCTGTCACAGAGGTCCTGCCAGTGCAGCTCATTCAGTAGCCATCATCACAGTGAACTATATCCCAGCAGCTCCAGATGGAAGATGGGGGTAAACGGCTCCCCCAAGAGTACTCTCCAATGTGGTGCCATCAATCAACCTGCAGCTGGGACTGAAGAACCACTCAGTGACTTTCTGCCAAAAACAGCACATTTCTTACTGCCCAGTTTCCATCAAAAAGAAAATGTCACAGCTACATGTTTCGGCTTTCAAGAAATTCTCAATACCTAATATTTATGCTACAATTTATGTAACCATATTTAGGTTTTTTTAATATTCAGTTTGGTACTATATCCATTTGACTTTCCTCTTGAAAGTAAGTCTCTTGTTTGTGTGTTTCTTTCATAAATCACAATACAGAAAGCAAAATGATAGATCATTTTATAATGTAGTTAGTATGTTAAATTGTTTTTGTGGCTCATGTCTACTATCTAGTTAAAAGACAGTAGTAACATCTGCTGACTATAACATACAGCAGTGGTAAATGGTTCATTTTTGTCTCCAAATAGCATAAGGGGGCGGTTCTTCTATAAACCAAGATAAAAATTGACAGTGAACAGTTGGAACTCTGAAGCACAGGAGCCTTGACACCCACACACTGTAGGAGAAATCCTAGTGATGATTGTCAGGGATGTTTCCCTTTCCTATAAAACCAGGGGCTATATGAGTGAAAAATAGCCACCAATGAAAAATAATGATCTCCTTTTTTTTATGATAGTAGCTACTATTATGAAATTTTCAACTCAAGTAATGGCACTTGCACATATTTAATAACATTATTTAGATTAGACTGATAAAAGTCATTTCCTATGATACATAAGAACAATATGATACTTAAGAACAATATAGTCTCCCAATATTATATAGAGCTTTCCTATTCTCCAAGATGTTGTGGGTGTTTCTTCTATCAATATCCTAAGTTACATTATAGTGAGAGAGTTCTCCAGAACTCTGAAAATCATCCTTTCCTGATTCAACAAACTGATTTCCTTTTCTTCAGTTAGATACGACAAATTAGTCTATCTACAGATGAAGGATATCTATTTTTGTGTTGACAAAAATATCTATTTTGTGTTTCCAGTTACACACACACACATCCATGCACCCACACACATACACTCTTGCTTCCACCTAATTTCTCCTTATAAAGTACAGAGAAATTCCAGGACATTTTAGACACATAAAGAATGGGAATGTCATTGATTCCATATGATTGTGTGTGCATTAAAGTACAGAAGAGGGTCCAGATAGAAGTGATGGCATTCAAAACCAGGGAGTGGGACAGAGTTGAGTGATAAGAAAGCACAATAATAACTTGATTTAGGAATTGCCATGGAAGTATCTTTATTTCACAGATGAGGAAACTGACACCCATAGACATGTAATAATTTGCCACACGAACTCACACTGAACATGCCAAAGAGACTGAACTATTTTAAAATATATCATAGTCAACAGCAGGGAGGAAAATATTGTGAAAAATTATGTGCAAAAATATCATTCTATCCAGATAATGCCTAATACAATATTCATTCCTTCTTCAAGCATTTATTGAGCAACTATCATGTTCAAGTAATTATGTGGTTTATAAAAATGTTATTGAACCACTTGCATCAATAGGAAGATAAACCTAGATATAACCATAAGGCAAGTATGATTATAAACTCAAGTATGTATAAATTAAACCTCACTCCTTAATAGTCCCACATCAAGGCATTACCCCTTTTAATAAGGGGACAACTAGAATTTGAGAACATTTGGAAATCTCCAAAACTCTAGTACGTACAAAATATTTAAAGTCATTTAAATATACCGTAAGATAACATATTGAAGTTTGTTAACAGTTTCCATTATACTTAGTGCCATATCTGAAAATAATCTACCTGTAAAGTAAAATCCTAAATATTCATCTTCAGTCTTTACCCTTTGGATTTTTTTTTTTTTTTTTTTTTTGGATAAATTCCAGGGCTTTGGATTAAATGCAGAAGAAAACTCGCCTACTTTAAAATTGTCTGTTTATGAAACATGATGTACAGAATCTCACTTAATCCTCACATAAGTCCTCTGAAATGTCAGAAAAGTATTCGAATTCCTGCCCCATAGGTGAAAAACAGATCTCCTTGGCCACAATTCCAAAAGAGGCCAGAGGAAACAGACTCAATCATAGGTCTCCTGGCTGCCTCATCAGTCTTTGCTTCACCACAACACATTATTAAACAAAAGACAAATTTTGTTCATTCTTACATTTTTTTTCAACTTGACAAGAACTTAAAAGTCTCTAACGTGCCACATCATATGTGATTATATCAAACTGTCATAAAAGTAATGTACATTCTCTTCTCAGTCAAGGTATTTTAATTGAGGTAAGAAGTCAAGATACTTAATGGTATCCTTGGTGAATAAGTAAATATAAGATGAATTGCTGATTATGAGATATAGTTAATATATACAATAGGTAAAAACAAATGTTGAAGTTGGACCACAACATCAAATTGGAACATTCTTATGTCAGAATTGATTGATAGTTCCCACCAGCACTAGAAAATGGAAATTGCTTGACTTTTTCATTTAAGGGGGTAGGTAGCAGGATCAGAAGCAGACAAAGCTCTAGGGAGAGATTACTGCCTAGATGCCCTATTGCTGTTTGGTTTTTCACTGCTGAAATTTTACAGACACCAGAAAAAGTAGAGAAGAAACGCAAAGAGAATTATTGAGGTGGTGCTGCCATTTCCTAAGCAGTAGGGATGGGTGTCCATAAAACATTAACATGACATGTCTGAGTTTTGACAGGCCATTTGGAAGAGAAAGGGTAAAGAATACACAAGCCCTTTGGTGGGAATGGAGACATTTGTTCAAATAAAAGCAAACAAGTACTAAGGCTGGTCCACATGCCAGTTTCCACTGAAAATGAGGAAGAAAACATGAAAATTTAAAGCCCAACACTGAAATGGATTAAACCTGATTTGTTCACTATAATATGAACAGGCAGAATTAGAAACATTCAGGGCTTTTCTCTCTTCCTTTATTCTTTCAAGAAAGATGCCCAGCAGCCTGAACTATGTTCAGCATTTAATTTATGCCTCTAGTAAATAATTGAGTTGCATGTCCTTTGTACACAATGAATTAATGTGTTTATCCATCATGACTAGAGGGGAATAAAGGATAAAAAATGTTAGTTTCCTCGGCTGGAAAACGAATCATTCCTTTTTCTACTAATGGTTTTTCACAGTACTGGTTTGTCGGCAAGGCCAATCTAACTTTCATTTAAGCCACCAGGAAGGATATTGGCAAAAGACCACCTGTCACACAATATGTCCTCCACCAAAATAATCCTGTTGAGAAAACAGAATCACTTCTTTGGCTATAGACTCTAAGCTTCCAAAATGTCTCTGTTTTTAATGAGAACATGTTTATTATGAGTAAGATACTGCAATGCTCAGAAATGAATTCAGTGACCCCTAGGCCATTTCTTTGTAAATGATCTGTACGTATATGTACAAACTCAATCATGTTATACTTTCTCAAATGAAAGTGTTATTTGTACCATGATGTCTTTCTCTAGGATATGGCCTATAAAAATTGGAAAATCAGGGCATTTACAGAAACAAACATCAAAACATGACAAAACAATTTTTTAGATGAATGTTTGCCATATGAGGATAAAATAGGCATTAGAGCAATGTATTCTTCAAATTCTTCTAATTACAAAAGAAAAAACTAAGCCAAAATTGCAAATAAGTGGATTAGCAATGATTATGATACTAAATGCTATTATTCTACAGGAACTTTTTTTTTAATTTTCTTTTTTGCAGTTTTTTATGTTTGCATAATTAAAAACTCAAAATTGATAAACCAGATTAGATACAACATTCTTCCACTTTTGTATATTTTTCTGAGAGATACACTGTGGGACTTAGAAAAATGCTACCCCAAATTACTCTGAAGTAAAGGAGATTGGAAGGACTTCAGGAGAAGACTTTCTGACCTTCTCTTGTCCTCCTGTCTCCAGCCCTTCTTTCTCCTCTAAAGTGAGTCATAGAAGCCAAAATTCCTTTCCTCCAAGACAGGTCATAAAAACTAGAACTCCACTTCCAAAAGCAAGTCATAAAACAGAAAGATCACTTCCTGACTTTTCCCCTCTCCTTCGAAGATCCTTGTTTTAGGTAGCTTTTCTTTGCTGTGACTAAAAAAGACATGACAAGAAAAATTTAAAGGAGTAAAAGTATTTTGGCTCACGGTTTCAGAGATTCAGTCAATGGTCAGCTGACTCCATAGCTCTGGGTCCAAGATGAGGCAGAACATCATGGTGGAAGGGCAGGGAGGAGGGAAGCAGATCAGGACATGACAGCCAGGAAGAAGAAATAACTCTGCTCACTAGAGACAAAATATATAACTTAAACCACACCCTCAGTGATCTGCCTCCTCCAGTCACACCCTACATGCCTATAGTTTTACCACTTAGTTAATCCATATCAGTGGATTAATTCACTATTAGGCTACATCTTTCTACTTAGTCATTTCACCTCTGAACATTCTTACATTGTCTCATAAAAGCTTTTGGACAATACCTCATATCTTAAAAACATCAATTTTCAGGTGACCAGAATCCTGCCCCATACCCAGAAGTCAGGAATGCCACACATTGGGAGGCCATGAAGAATCCAAGCAGAGTTTTTGCTGGGTTTCCTGACTCGGCTTACTACCATTAGGTCAGACCCTGTTTGAACAATCACATTTCTACACAAATGTTCATTCTTCATAAAATCTAAACAAAAAAATGGACAGTGATTCCTGAGTCATTTAGTCTTCATTTCTGAAAAGACCCTGTTGCATAAAACTTTGTTGAATAAATGCATCATGCTTTTCTCTTGTTAACCTGTCTTTTTTTATGGGAGTATCACAGTGACCCTTACAATGGGGTCCTAGGTCACCAAGATAAGTTCATGGAAGAAAACATGATTATGCCATAGAAATTCACTCTAAAAACGCCGCTGGTGGACTCCAAGTAGCCTTAGCTTCCCTAAATTACATTATTTAATTCATTTAAACTTTAGGTAGAATCATTTATATTTCATTTTTTCTCATCTCTTTGATAAGCACAAATACCCAGAAACATTCATAAATTATCAGTGCAGATGGGCCATGTTTCTTATTCTGGATTATACTTTCTACATCATTTTCAGTATTTGGTTTCCTGCTACAATGGTACTATAAGAACTAGAATTCAGATACTGCATAACTTTATGCTCAGCTTTGACCAAGCACTGAGAATAATTTGATTTCAAGGCAGGAATAATATGACCACACGTGTGAAGCCAATATTTGAATGCATATCTAATCTCCCTGCTATTCTGACCTAATATTGCAGAGGCACTCAACACCAGCTTTGTACCCCCAAGGACAGGTCTCCCATCCCCCTTTCCTTGGGTCCTTGCCTCTCCCTTCCTACCTTTCACTCCTCCCTGCTGTCTGGGTACTGTAATCTTATTTCTCCACCTCACTTCTTGATCTCTGCTGCCAGCAGTCCCTTGGAGGTAAGTTAAGCTCACCCATCCACAACTCACCTGTATCTCCTTCTGGACCCTACTCTAATCTCTGTCTCGTCCTTGGCCTCTGAGATTTGGTGTTAGAACCCATGCGCTAGTTAGGGCAAAGATCGGTATGTGGATATCTTTACAACAGGTGTTAGTTTCTATTTTTTATTTTATCATTGATTTCTAATTTAATTCCATTATGATCAGATGAGATGCAAGGTATTAGCTCTATTTTTTTTGTAATTTCTAAGAGTTGCTTTGTGGCCTAAGATATGGTCTATTTTAGAGAAGGATCCATGTGTTGCTGAGAAGAAAGTGTATTTAGTCTTTGATGGATGAAATATAATTAGACATATTAGAAATATTATTAGACATATATATCTATATATGTCTATGAAATCTAAATTATTAATTGTATTTTTTAGTTCTATAGCTTCTTTATTTAGTTTTTGTTTGGAGGATCTATCCAGTAGTGAGAGAGGTGTGTTAAAGTCCCCCAGTATTGTTGTACTGTGGTCTGTTTGATTCTTGCAATTGAAAAGCGTTTGTTTGATGTATGTAAATGCTCCATTATTTGGGGCATAAATATTTACAATTATTATGTCTTGTTAATGTGTAATTCCCTTAAGCAGTATGAAATGTCCTTCTTTGTCCCTTCTGATTGACTTGAAGTTCACTTTATCTGATATGAGGATAGAAACCTTTGCTTGTTTACAAGATCCATGTGAATGTTTTTCCCCACTCTTTTACCTTCAGCCTATGGATGTTCTTACCTATGAGGTGAGTCTCTGGGAGGCAGCATATTGTTGGGTCTTGTTTTATAATTCAATCTGCTAATGTCTGTCTTTTAACTGGTAAGTTTAGGCCATTTGCATTCAATGTTATTATTGAGAAATGATTTTTATTCCCTGTCATTTTTATTTATTTATGGTTTTTAATTTTAAATAGTTTCTCCATTGATTCACTATTCTTTTAGTGTAATTCCTCCCTTTGCCTGTTTTCACTTTTATTTTTCATTTCTTCTTCATGAAATATTTTGTAGAGTATGTTTTGTAGTGCAGGTTTTCTAGCTGTGAATTCTTTTAACTTATGTTTATCATGGAAGGTTTTTATTTCATCATCAATTCTGAAGCTTAATCTTGCTGGGTATTTTGTTCTTGGCTGACATTCATTTTCTTTCAGAGTTTGGTATATATTATTCCAAGACCTCCTAATTTCAAGGGTCTGGGTTGAGAGATCAGCTGAGATCCATATTGGCTTCCCTCTAAATGTTACCTGTCATTTTTATCTGATGGTCTTTAAATTTTTATCCTTATTCTGTATGTTAGGCATTTTCATAATAATGGGCCTTGATATGGGTCTGTTGTAATTTTGTGCATGTGGTGTCCTGTAAGCCTCCTGTATTTGATTTTTCATTTCATTCTTTAGGTTTGGGAAATTTTATGATATTATATCATTGAAAAGATTGTGCATTTCTTTCATTTATATCTCTGAGCCTACATCTATCCCAATAAATCTTAAATTTGGTCTTTCCAGGTTATCCCATATTTCTTGGAAGTTCTGTTCGTGGTCTCTTAACATTTTTGTCCAAGGTCAACTTTGTTTTCAAGATTATATATTTTGTCTTCATTTCCGTGAAACTCTGTCTTCCAAGTGATGTAGTCTGTTGGTGATGTTTTCAATTGAATTTGTAATTTGATTTATTGATTCCTTCATTTTGAGGATTTCTGCTAGGTTTTATTTCAGAATCTCTATCTCTTTATTGAAGTGATTTTTCACTTCCTGTATTTTCTTTCTGATTTTACTCCTTATACTGTCCTTTACTTTGCAGATTAGTTTAACTATGTACATTCTAAACTCCTTCTCTGATCTTTCTTCCACTGTGGTTTCAATGGATTCTGTTATTGGGGTATCATGGTTTATTTGGGGCAATTTTTTCCCTTGCTTTTTCATGTTGTTTGTGTGTCTACCCATCTAATAATATTCATCTGAAGCTGTAGAGCTTCTACCCTATGGTCTTACAATATCCCTGAAAGTTTCTAATACCTCACTGTCTAGAGGAAGACAAATAATAACAACAGCCAAGCAAAAAATATGCAGCATTAAACCAAATAGTTCCTATTATTATGTCTACACTGTTAATTATCACAATAAACAAAAATGATGTGATCAGTTATTGCCTACAATAAAAACAGCAAGTTTAAAATTTCAAATGGTGGACAGGGAGAGAACAGAAGTGATATAGGATGTAATGATCATGAGGGAAAAGGAGAGAAGATAGAAGTATATAATTAAAGGAAAAGCAAATGAGAGAACAATAGAGATTGGCTGTTTGTGGAAGAAAAGAGAGAGAATCAAGGGAAAGAGATAAGAAACAAATATATATACATATATATATGTATAGTAAAAATTTTTTAAAAATTAAAAGAAAAATAACAATAAAAGAATACAAAAATGGCAATTATAAAGAATATGAGTAACAATAAATGTTGACAAGAATGTGGGGAGAAAGGTGCTCTCATACATTGTTGGTAGGACTACAAGTTGGTGCGACCACTATGGAAAGCAGTATGGAGATTTCTAGAAAACTTGGAATGAAACCATCATTTGACCCAGTTATCCCACTCCTTGGTCTATAGCCAAAGGACTTAAAAACAGCATAATACAGTGATGCAACCACATCCATGTTTACAGCAGCTCAATTCATAATAGCCAAGCTGTGGAAACAACCTTGGTGTCCTTAATGGATGAATGGATAAAGAAAATGTGGTATATATACACAATGGAATATTACATAGCCATAAAGAATGAAATTATGGCACTTGCCAGTAAAGGGATGGAACTAGAGAATATCATGCTAAGTGAAATAAGCCAATCCCCAAAAACCAAAGGTTGAATGTTCTCTCTGATTTGTGGATGCTAACCCCAAACAAGGCAAGTTGGGAAGGGGAATAATAGAAATCCACTGGACTAAACAAAGGCAAATGAAGGGAAGGGAGGGTGAGGGGAATAGGAAAGACAGTAGAACTAATCAGTCATAACTTTCCTAGCCTTATATTTGTATACTGCACCAGGATAATTTCACATCATGTACAACCACAAGATTGGGATCCTAAATAGAATGTTATACTCTATGTATGTATAATTTGCCAAAATACATTCTACTGTCATGTATAACTAAAAAGAAAAAAATAAAAACAGTTCCAGACTCAAAAAAAAAAAATACAAAGCAAAATTAAAATATATTAATCAAGCATCCTAGTCCTCAAAAAACTGTTCCATGAAAAGTAACTGGCTTTAAAAATGCTAGAAATGAGAAAAAAAAATTACAAGTATGTATAAATGTCCATGTATCATTAAGGTCACAATTCAACAGAGAAAAGAAAAAAACAATAGAGGAAAAAGTCTTGATGAAAGGTTAAAGAATTCTTTCCATTGGAGTTGAAAGATTCTCAGATTCTCTTCTCAGCACTTTTAGGTGGGGTTGTCTGGAGCATGATATTCCACTCTCCAGATTGCTGGAGTAAGAGAGGCAATCCCGTAGGTGAAACTCCTAGAGGCAGGGTTGAGACTTAGGTGGGCTCCAGACTCTTCACTGAATGCCAGTTGGTCTGGAGATTTTAAATCAGTGCACCTCCAGGACCCAGCAATTGCTAGTCCATGCTGGAAGACTCTACCCCAGGGATCTTCCCTGAGTTCCACTTGTGTGGTGGAAGAGCTAGTTCTTGGTCCCCTACATCACTTGCAGACCCCACATTTCCTGGTCTTGGGTTCAGTTTCTGAACTCAATCTCTTCTGTTCCCACTTTTCTCAATTCCTGGCCAGACATGTTTCTCCCAGCTGGTCCTGCAAGCAACTGAATTGGAGGGGGAGGATTAGAGCTGGGTGGGTTTCCACGGACAGTTGTCCCCTGTGTAAACCTCTCTCCACATTTGATTTTCTCCTGCTTGCTTAAACTCACTCTATGTCATGCAGTGTGTTTGGGCCTGTATCTCAGGGGATTCCCAGAAATCGGCTCCCTCAGCTGCTGGGCCCTGTGTTATGGTTGCAAAATGGTTCCTTCCTTTGTCCTCCACACACTGTGGGGAGAGATGGCAGATTCTTTCCCGCACAAGGATATTGTGCAACGAAACTTTCAGTTTAGTTGCGCAATGTCCTTCATCTCTAAAAGCTCTATACCCAGACATTCCTCAGGCCTCCTAAAAAAAGCAAGTTCCTTTAGCTCCCTTATCCCTCCACTTTACTTGCAGAGGAATGGCTCCAGTTGGTGATTCCGGCCCAGCTACGGCAACAGCTGTGCCACTGGGATTTTCTTCCTTATTTTATTATATGTAACCTCCTGGAACCCTGAGACCCCAACTTGCCCATCTGCAAGTTGCCTAAATTCCAGTAAAGTAGCCCCCTTTTTTGTTGCTCATTCACCTTGCTGAGAAGCTGCCTTGGTTTCACACCACAGAGCAGCCAGGAAAGCAACCTCCTCTATTCCTCCATCTTGAAAACCCTACAACTGATTTTAAACAACAAATATCACATATATTGTGGAAATTTTCCACAAATGTGGACAAAAACATTTTGTTAAACAGGGACAAATTTTCCAGTTCAGTGACTGCCAGTTACCTGGGCCTTGTAATGAAGGTTTCTTTGGGTGAAAATCAGACATCTCTCAGTCTTCCTTGTCCAGCTGTAACACTTCCAGATGTTCTTATTAAATGTTATGTTTTTAGTGTTGATGCATAACTCTTACTTTGCAAGTTCAGGAGAAATAAGAATAATAATTTTATATACATGTAAATAAATAAAATTATGTTCTTATTTCAAGTTCAAACAAAATAGAATGGATAATTTTCTCTATTCCACTTTGAGAGAGAGAGGAGAAATAGAAATGGGATAATGCAAATGGAGATAGAGACATATCCTGACTGCGTTGCCCACTCTATTTGGCCTGTTGGTGAAAGGAAGAGATCATAGAGGCCACCATGATCCACTGAGAAAGCATGACATGACACACTGTAACCACTAAACCATTGGTTCCTTGACCATATTTTAAAAATAGACCAGGTCCTTCATTCTACCAACAGCCATTGCCCACACTCTGACTACCACAGAAAAACTGGAAAGCAAAGGAAGAGAGTAACAGACTCTCAAAACTGGTGGTGGAGAAAAATGCAACACTGAAGAAAAGGGAGGAGAGAGTGAGGGGAGGGTGGAGAGAAAGTGTGGAAAAGAAGATGGTACAAGATACCCAGGAAATTCTGGAGGAGTGGCTAAACTTGTCTGGTCACATCTACCACTGCATTGGGGGACTGAGTCGTTTGATCATTGAGTTTCACCTTAATCTTGTCATTTCTTCCATAATAACTGAACAAGAAAGCTATGAGAGAAAGGGGGCTTCCAATTGAGAGCAATGATCTAAGAATTATTCCCAGGAGGCAGAAGAAATCAGTGGAGGCCCAACTCCTTCAGATCCATTGACTCCTGTCTCCTACTACATGCTCAATTCCTCTTCTTACCCTTCTTCTCCAAATAGAGGGGAGTGACCTGACGCAGAATTCCTAGTAACTAAGATCAAGTTTTCCCCTCAGATAAGCAAGATAACACAATGACTGAAGCCCTAGACTGAAAATCTAAGGTCCTCAATCTCCCACCTGCCAATTTGCAAGTTGCCTAAATTCCCTGGTTAAATATTTTAGCTATAAAATGGGGTTAATTATTTTAATGAACAAATAACTTATGTGTTTAAAATCTCTTCTAAAAGTATGCATTGTTCCAGGGGTTTAACAAATTAACAATAATGAAATGATAAGTCAAACAGTGATTTCCAAATGTAATTGAATGTATTTTCTTAGCCATTGTCTACAATCTTTGAGGTTAGTGATACAATAAAAAATGAATCTGAGTGCAGCATAATCACTTCTTAGAAAAACTAAAATAAAGGTTCTTGAAAAGTCATATGCTTCTCTTAAATTTTACTTGCAGAAGGAAGATGGATAACAGAAAATTACAGCTTTTCATGCAAAACCAATTTTGTGGATTTTATATTTGGTTTATTGTACAGTTTGAGACAGAAGCGTGAGAAATGGGTACCTGGTTACAATTGCAAGCACTAACATCTAGGCAAGTAGAGAGGAAAAGGCATATGTAAGAGGAAAATAGTCAAAATTGTTAACTTGCATTCTTGGTAACTCATTAATACAGTACCATATGTGCAGGGTGTTTTAGTTTGAGGCTAAAAAAAAAAAACCACATTCACCTCAAGTGTTTGACTATAGTGACACACCCTCATAATGCCAGTAATTAGTATAATGACTTTTGCCCAAGAATGGAGCGTATGCAAGATTGTATCTAGTGTATTTAAAATTATTCACATCAAAGGGACTGCAGGGTGAATCCAGCTGAGCAGTGTGAGAGACAGCACCCCGCTGGGAGGTGACAGTAGTTTGGATACTCCTTTTTCAGGGCTAGTGAGCCCCAGTTGGTATCGGAAGGGATTCTCATTGTTCCTGCTTGTTCCTGCCTCCAATACAGCTTCTTCCGCAGCCCCCTACAGTGGGGCTCTCCATCCGGCAATGAGCCATCTGGAAAGGCAAGGCTGGCCCCAGCTCCCTCTGGAAGTCGTTAGCTCTGTGCCACAGTTGGCTCCCAGAGTCTCTGGGGAACTGACTTCTTCACAGTCTTTCCTGCCATGTCAGGAAGCTGCCTGTACCTTTCTCACTACTCTGTCAGCTTCTGCTGGTTCTCCAAATTACAGGACAAATGTCTAAAGCAGACAGGGACTTCCCATGGGAAATGCAAGCTGCTATCCTGAGATTTCTCCTTAACAAGCCCAAGGACCTTGTGGCTAAATTTAAGGGGTAAAAATTTCCTACCTTGTTTTCTTTGTGTAGCTTTTGAAAACGATCTAAAATTTAAAATATGTGGAAAGGAAACCAATAATAGAATGAGCTGAATAAATCTGTCAATATAATAATTTCAGACTGGACGCCTCAGGACGTGGAAAGACTTTTTGATCAATTGTTGGGTAGCCGTGATCTCAAGCAAGTTACCTAACCGACACTGTTCTGCTCTTGCATCTATAAAAAAATGTGTGTGCGTGTGTAAAGTTTATGGGAGCTACTTAGCACACAGAACTGTTAGCTATGAGTATCAAGGACATCAGAAAATTATTAGTGCTTCTCTACCACATTCATTCATAAAAAGAACTTATTTAATGCCCCTACTAGGCAGCAAGTCTTTCTGTTAATTCCCAAGAAGCAAAGGCAAATGGACAAAAATGACAAAATAACCTTTCTTCCTCTCAAAGAGATTTCTGTCTTGGAGTAATATGAGACAATACAGTCCTGAGGCATGTTTTACCAGTAGTATTTCCTGATTACTAAACTTGAGGCTGTAAACATCACAAATGACCATCTGGTCCAAACTCCATGCTTAGATTTCTTCTCTTTACTATTCTTAATGTAGAAAGCCAAAAATCAGCCTCTTCCATAACAGGAGAGCTTTACATGCCAGTCCTCAGAGAAACTCCAAGTTTCAACAGTCACAGCTACTTTATGCATTACTTGTTCCAAAACCCTTTTCAAATAGCCTTTTCTCAAGTATACCCTGCAGTTCCACTCTCCACCCACCACCTAGGAACCCAAGGTCTCCTCTGATCTCCCTGAAGGCCACAATGCCTCCTTCTCTGCCAGCCACCAGCCAGTGCTGGAGATGATCTTAATTAGCACTGTTGAAAACAAAACCTGCCATTTTCATGTGTCAAGAAACATCAGGGCAATTGTTATGGTTTGGGATGTGAGGTTTCTCCCAAAGGCTCATGTGTGAGACAGTGCAAGAAGATTTAGAGAAGAAATGATTGGGTTGTAAGAGTCTTAACCCAATCAGTGATTTAATTCCCTGATAGGGATTAACCCAGTGGTAACTGAAGTGGTAAGTGGTAGGGTGTGGCTGGAGGAGGTGGGGATTGGGGCATGACTATGGGGTACATATTTTGTATCTGGAGAGTAGAGTCTCTCTCTCTCTCTCTCTCTCTTTCTGCTTCCTGATCACCATGTGAGCTGCTTCCCTCTGCCACATTCTTCTGCCATGATATTCTGCCTCACCTCGAGCCCTGAGGAATCCAGCAAGCCTTCTGTGAACTAAGACCTCAGAGACCATGAGTCCTCAAATAAACTTTTTCTCCTCCAAAATTGTTCTGGTCAGGACATTTAGACACAGCATAGAAAAAGCAAACTAAAAAGCAATGCAGTTCTTATACAGGATAGCTCTATTTGAAATTCTGAGACCACACTCTCTTACTTTCTATAGCACTAACAAGTGGTCATGGAATCTGCTTGGTCTTGAACATGCAAACTTCCACTGAACACCATTCCTTCTTTGGATCAGGAAGACTATTGGAAATATTTTTCTTACACTAAGTTCAAGGTTATTGATGAAGCTTTCATCTCACAAATTCTCCTATCCTCATTCTAACCTTTTGCTCCCCACAAGATGAGTTGCTCAGTATTCATCACAACATACTCTACTCTTCTCTCCTCTGGGTTTCTGCTTCTGCCATCCCTCTTCCTGAATTGTCCTTCCTTTCTTTTCTTCCCTTCCCTTCCCTTCCTTATTTTAGAATTAAGTTCCAGCATGCTTTTCTGTGGGAAACCAATCATGACAACCCCTGATGATAAAAAAATAAATAAATCATCCAATGATACTTGGTAAAGAATGGTAAGAAAGACTTTCTTCAGGATTAGGGAGATAGGTACAGAGGCTGTTGCAAGGGGGTCTTGCAGTGGCAAGAGAGACTGCAGTATTGGTAAGTGGGAATTTTCAGCCAAGCAATAAGATAAGGATCAGTGACAGAGAAGTACAAAGAGGAGACACAAAGGCTATGGGACACCCAGCAGGATTTAAGCAAAGACAGGCCATGGTGATATCACTTGGAAGATAAGGAAACTGTTTAGATATTAAGGATGATCCATTATCAAGGGTGGAGATTTCCTGCTAAACTAACTTGGTATAGTTCTTTGCTAAGACTAGATTTTACAAGGAAGAGTAGAGGTGGGTCTAGGAAAAGGTTCAGAAGCCTGACTAAAGTTTGGCCAAGCAGAGAATCTCTGTCAATGCAAACCCACTCACATACCCTTCCCAAGGTATTTTTTGTGGGGGCATTCCCCAAACTTCCTGTCCATCCCTAGCATTGTGTTTGTTGCAGATGCTGTATTATCCCTGTGCCTGACACTCTGATTTTAAACTGAATCTCCTGAAAGCCCAAGCTATGTCTCATTTTGCTTCATATTCCCTGTGCCTGTTACAAAATAACTCTCAGAAATGCTATTGAAAGAACTATTTGTTTTCTTTCTGCTGTTGTCATTCATTGGCTCTACTTTGATGACAGAACTAAAAACAAGGCTAGGTCCACTTTGACACAAGTCATTCATACATTTGAGGACTGCTGTCATCTCATGTCATGTCATTCACATATTCATTCATGTGTTCATTTGATCAACAAATATGTAACTGATAACTTTCTTCATGCCAAATTTGATTATAGATATTATGGAAAAGATCCAGTGAATGAAGTACAAAGCCTGTCACTGGGAAGAATATAATTTTGGATAGTTTTCCTGGATCTTATCTTTCCCATTGTAATTAACACTCTACCTCATCAATCTCCTTTTTTAAAACTTTGTTGCAATTTACTAGTATTTTCACATGGTCAAAATTAAATAAAATAAGGTACATTGAGCAATCGTATTCCTACCCATCTCTACTCCATTCCCACTCTATCTGCCATTGGTAACCACATCTTTAATTCATTTTTATTATCTTGGGTTTGTTTATGCAAATAAATATAAGCATGATTATATTTTCTTATTTCCCTCATTTTAAGTAAAATGCAACATAATATCTATAAGATTGTGCAACTTCATTTTCTACTTAACTGAGTCTTGAAAATCTCTCCTAATTAGTACACAGAGAGCTAATTGTTTTCTACATCTACAGAGTATTCCATTATAAGAATGTATCATAATTCATTTAATCAGTATTCAATTATAGACTCTCGCCCCACTCCAATTTTTAGACAATTCACATATCAGATTATAGACTCTCCTGAGCTGGACCCTATATTCTCCCAATTCATTAAATGTAGGGCTGCACTAGCTTTAAAGCAATCATGTTACCCTGCTGGCATCATTAATACACTAGTGTTTTGTAAGTAAAATGCTCGTCTTTTCCACATGAAATAGTACTAAGTCATTTCTCCTCCACTCTGTACTTTAAGTGATTTATTTTCTTAGAAAGGAGAAATCTTACATTTATCATCATGAAACTTCATTTTGTTTGTTTCAATTCATCATTCCCACATTCCAAAATGACTTCTTGAATCTTGACTCCATTATTAATCATATTAGCTACTCCTCAGAAATCGGTAGCATGCACAAATTTGGTAAGTATGTCTTCTATTTCGTAAACAAATAATTGGTCTTCTTCCTCTATCAGAATAAATCTCTTTCTCAGGGGATGAGATCTCCTTCCTCATTCCCACTTCACTCTTTTTCCTGGACTCTTGATCTCATCCCCTCAGTGTCCCCTGGTCCCATGCTCCCTCCGTTAGTCCTGCTTTGCACAACGCTCTCACTCTTCCCTCTCCACACACATTACTCATATTCTACACTCAGGTACTTTCCTTCTCTCTTATATCCACCTTAAGGAAATGCCTCTGGACTCTGCTAATATCCAATGTGTTTTCTTTTTCTGGCAGGTAAATTTCTCAAATTCATGATCTGTGCTTAGGGTCTCGACTTTCTCTATCCCACAAGTCTCTTTTCCTGCATGTTCCACAGATGTTGAACAATCAGTGATTTAGCAACACAGAATGCAGGCACCTCCCTGCCAATATCTGGTTGTTGCTGAGTAGCAGCTGCCTGCTCTCCACAGAGCCTCCTTCTTAAACTCATCACACTTTTGTTGGCTTGCTCCCAACCCAATGCACTCAATGAATGCTTTTGAGTGTGTGGCCTCTGATTTAAGGTAACAAGATTGAGTTTTAAATAATGTGTCCCAACCTCTTTTGCATGACCCCTTTAAAGCAACTGTCCTTGCATAATATGCATTTATTCCAGTGATACAGCCTTTGCTAAAACTATTTTTCATTCTGTCTATGGTGCATCCTGCTATGTAATCCTAGTGACAGCAAGTCCTTTGGGTTTTTGAAGGGTATGTTTAAGTTTACATTTGCACCAAAAGTTATTTGAAAAAGTAAACGTTTAATTTCACTAATTGTGTTTTTATTAAAAAACAAAGAATAAAGTTCTTTTTGAACCTTGGTTTGGACTTCATTGGCATTTAGACATTTTGCAAATGTCCATCATTCATCAGTCTAAAAAAAGAGGTGAAAGACCTCTACAAAGAAAACTATAGAACGCTAAAAAAAAGAAATTTAAAAGGACCTTAGAAGATGGAAAGAATTCCATGTTCTTGGACAGGTAGAATTAATATTGTGAAAATAGTCATACTACAAAAGTGCCAAACAGATTCAATGCAATCCCCATCAAAGTTCCAATGATATTCTTCACTGAACTAGAAAAAGCAGTTATGAAATTCATTTGAAAAAAAAAAAAAAGAGAGAGACCCAGAATCCTTAGCAAGAAAAGCAAAGCAGGAGGCATCACAATTCCAGACCTCAAATTATATTACAGCATAGTACAAGCACCAAAATAGACACAAAGATCAGTGAAATAGAGTAGAATACACAGAGACATACATAAGTAAGTACATTTATCTGCTACTAGAAAAAACTGCCAAAACCAAACATTGGAGAAAAGGTAGCCTTTTAAACAAATGGTGCTAACAAAACTGGAAACCTACATGTAGAAGAATGACACTTGAACCCTATCTCTCACCCTGCACAAAAATCAACTAAAAGTGAATCAAAGACCTAGAAATTAGACCAGAAATCCTATGATGGATAGAAGAAAATGTAGGCCCATCACTCCAACGTGTCTGACTAGGAACTGATTTCCTTAACAAAGACTCCTAAAGCACGAGAAATAAAATCAAAAATCAATAAGTGGTATGGTATCAAATTAAAAAGATTTTCCACAACAAAGGAAACAAATGCATGAAGAGATAGCCTACAGAATGGGAGAAAATCTTTTCCACCTGCTCCTCAGATAGCACATTAATATCCAGACTATGTAAAGAACTCAAAAAACTTAACACACACACTCACACACACAAATAATAATAATAATAATAACCCAATCAATAAATGGGCAAAAGAATTGAACAGACACTTCACAAAATAAGAGATACAAATGACCAACAAATGTATGAAAAAATGTTCAACATCTCTAGCAAAAAGGGAAGTGTAAATCAAAACTACATTGAAATTTTACCTCCCTCCAGTTAGAATGGCAATTATCAAGAATACAAATAATAAATGTTTTAAAGATGTGTGGTAAAGGTACACTCATACCTTGTTGGTATAACTGCAAATTAGTGTAACCACTCTGGAAAGCAATTTGGAGATTCTTCAAAAAACTAGGAATGGAACCACCATATGACCCACTTATCCCATTCCTTGGTATATATCCCAAAGGTTTAAAATCAGCATACTACAGTGATGCAACCACATCAATGTCTATAGAAGCTCAATTCACAATAGATAAGTTATAAAACTAACCTCAGTGCTCTTCAACAGATGAAAGGATAAAGAAAATGTGGCATTTGCCAGTTAATGGACTGAACTGAAAGTTATCATGCTAAGTGAAACAAGTCAATCCCAAAGAGTCAAAAGGTTAAATGTTTTTTCTGATATGTGGAAGTGAATCCAAAATAAGGAGGGAGGATACAAAAAATAAAATAGAAGAAAGATCAGTGGAGTAAACAAAAGGGATTGAGGCGAGGAAGGAGGGAAGGAATAAAGAAAGAACAGTGGAATGAATCTGACCTAACTTTCCTATGTACATATATGAATACACCACAGTGAATCCCACTATCATGCATATCCACAAAACACTAATTAAAAAAAATCTATAAGTAAATAGCAGAAAGATGAGTAGAGTAGAGGTAAGGCAACATGGGGAAGGAGACAGGAAGAGAAAAACAAGAAGTACTGGGGACCGAACTAGAATAAATTATATACCATGTTTTTATAATTATGTAAAAATGAATTCTAATGTTATTTATAACTGAAAATGACCAATAAAAATAAAAAATAAAAAAAGAATAGTTTACATTGCAAATTAATTTTCTTGTGAAACAGATTTAGAAAGCAATTCTGAAGAAGAGGAATTAAGATATTATTTGAATAATGACAGCATTTTGCTAAGATTCTGGTTTTTGTTTTTTTATTTTTTTTAGATTTTGTTATTTTTAAGAAAACTAACTTGGGAGCCAAAATTCCTTTTGCTGCATATTGTTTTGTTTGTTTAAAAATAAAGTCTCTTTTCTTCTCTAACTGGAACAATAAAACATCCATCCCAGCCTTTCCAACACAACACTGAACAGTAGCTGGGGAAGAAGAGGCCCCTATTTTAAGAATTCACTAGTTCTTGATACAATTATGGTAGCAGTTCATTGACAAGTATATGGACCAGTAACAGGGTCATTTTTATTGTTAGAAGGACTTAGAAAGATCACTAACAGGAGATAGGAAAGGAAAAAAGTCATTAACATTGCTCTCCACGTGAAATTGAAATCATGTGGTCATTGTAAGATAGGCAATTGACAGGAAGCTTGTTTCTAAGTCCTTTTATATTTATAATATAAAATATTGAAATGATGACACTAAGATATATAGAGATAGTTGATAGGTAGATAGATAAATGAATAGATAGATAAGGGTTTTGACTCTTGCAATATTGAAAAATGGTAAGTCCCAAGATCTGTAAACTTGCTGACCCAGGGCAGCCATTGATATAGTTCCCATGGGACGTTCCAAAGTATCCCATGAGAATCAGGATGTTTGATTGTATAAGTTCCAGTATTAAAACTGGCACATTAAAGACTTAGAAAAGCTGATTTTTCAGATCAAATCCAAAGGTAGAAAAAGACCAATGCTCCAGAGCAAGCAGTCAGACAGGAGGGCTCTCACTTACCTATCTACTCCATTCAAGTTTTCAGTTGGTTGATTAGGCAAGCTTACACTAGGGAGTGCAATCTGTTTCACTCTATTTGTCAAATTAACTGTTAATCTCATCCAAAAACACTCTCACAGACACATCCAGAATAATGTTTGGTCGAATGTCTGGGTATTGCATGACCCATTCAAGTTGACACATAAAACTATCCATCACATGTTTTTAATTCATTCATATTTATTTTTTAAATATGGCCCTCTGAGAATTCCTCTTGATGTAATTCAAATTATATGTCAACGCTGGAGACTCATTTCCATTTTGTAATAATAGGGGTTGCCATAGTTCTCACCCCTCCCTATGATACTGTGCCCCTATACTCACTTGGTCTTCCTGGTTCTTCTCTGCACACATTCTAATTTGGGATTCCCTGGTTTAAACTGTATTGTCTATAAGAGCTGACATTGGTCTTTGGGAGGGGTGTGTGAATGTGTGTGTGTGTGCGTGTGTGTGTGTGTGTGTGTGTGTGTGTGTGTAGTCCCACAGTTATTATATTAGACCATAAG
Source organism: Sciurus carolinensis (assembly GCF_902686445.1). Taxonomy (NCBI): domain Eukaryota; kingdom Metazoa; phylum Chordata; class Mammalia; order Rodentia; family Sciuridae; genus Sciurus; species Sciurus carolinensis. Next base: position 48,067,859 of record NC_062219.1, on the reverse strand, counting down.
AAAAACCAAGAAGTATATACACCACTTATATAAAGGGGACACCTCCAAGAAGAAATGAAATTGATGTGCACATGGCCATCCCAAAGGGTTCAAAAGGAGAATCCCTTCTCCCTGTCTTCTGATTACCCCGAGGTGCAGAGAGTGGCAATAACTGCTGGACTCCTGGGGCATTATTCTAAACTGAAGCATGCAAACACAAAAACATGTAATGCTGGGGAAAGGGACTGCATCTTGAAGCAGAACAACAAATTCAAGAGCTTTTGTACTGATTGAAATAGAAGTGCTTCTGAAAGTGAGTAAATACCCTAAGAGATCAGTAACTGTGCACTTTTTTAAAACATTGATTTCTCAATCCTTAATTTCAGACAAATATTGGCAGTTTCTTAATGCCAAGAGGCATAAGTGAAGATTAAGCACTGAACCAGAGAGCAGCTTTGGGCTAAAAGGAAAGAAATTCAAACTCCATTACAAAAGTAGTGAAATCCAAGTGCTAAATAAATTAATGAGTGTTTCTATCTACTAGATACCTACATTCCTCTAACACCTCCTTGTACTCACCAGGTGAGCTTAGATGAGCATCATGTTGAAATATGGTGGATTCTAAACTCCATTAGGATAAGAAAGAAAAAAGTATATCATATTCTTTTACTCGGCTCCCCACGGCTCTTAAAAATTGGATACTTTCACATAATAACACCTCAGTAAATATTAACTAAATGAATGGACTTAGTTTTCTTAAATCTATTTCTCCTAGTTAAATACAACATTCAAGTTACCTGAGGGACTACTAAGGAAATAAAATGAAATTGTGATAGATAATCACATACACACACACACGCACTTGCACAAGAAAAGCAGTTAAGATAATCTACCTTGCTGTTAAGAAGAGTGAATCAGTTCTCAGATCTATAAATATGTTTTCAATCATGGTACATAATCCCCTTGTAAAACATAGTGCTTGAACCTTCCAAATATTAATGTTCTTCAGTTAACGCTTTCTCCCCTTCAACATGTTCACCTAATTTATACTTGAGAGCAGTGGTACACATGGAATTTCCAATTTTTCCATTTACAGAAAATAGAAAAAGCAGAAATCAGGGACAGAAGACTCACCTTGAAAAAACCAGAGATAAAGGATAAAGAGAACAGAGCTCCACTGCAAAGCACTCTTATGATGTTTCTTTTCTGTCAGAATTGTGAGATGTTAGCAGATTTTGAAAAGAGAAATAACATGACAAAATGGTTTTCTAGGATGAAATAGCATGGCAGCTTCCCCACACTCTCCCCTCTGAGCTGGCAGGACAATGGAAGAAGGCTGCAGCAAACCATAGGTCCAGGAGAGAGGAGATGGGTTTACCTAAGGACATTACTGACAAGAATTGAAAAACCAGAGCATACACAGGAAATGTTTGAAGGGACGCTTTATAAAGATTCATGTCTGAGAAAGGGAATAAGCAAAAAAATAAAATATAATAAAATAAAATAAATTCAATCTCAAAGGTTTATACTCCATATGATTGAGACAATGAGAATTTCATTGACAGAAATAAAACAGAACTAGAAATAATAAAATTAGTCCTGGAGCTGCCAAAGATTAGGAAATAATCTTTGTGCCACAGTTTTTTCCTCCACAAGGTGGAAAAAATAGTATCTTTTTTTTAAGATTTTAATGTGGATTGAGATGATACAAAGCACTTAGAACAGGACACTGCAATCACTAAGTGTTTGTCAACATGTAAACACAGTTACACTACAATGTGATCATTATCTGTTTTGCTCACCATTGAGTCTCTAGCACTCGAGACCCAATGAGAAGTTGCCTCTGTGAGGACCAGAAATGCAGCAGGATTAAGGGATTTAAAAGGGATAGGAAGTCCCACAAACCAGCAACAGAAGAAAGCTGCCACTAACTGCAGATATAAAGAAACAAGGGAGGAAGTGATGTTACCTGAGCCTAGAGTGGCAAAAAGGGGTCAGCCATCAAGAACCAAAGCCAGAAAGAGTTAATTCAGAGAGTGGTAAGGAACTCTCATTTGCTTCCCTTTTTTCCACTGTCTAAGTCCAACCAGAGGCCAGGGTTAAGAGTACCCGGATGATGCACTCTGTGAAAATTACCTTCCTACACTACAAAGCAGGGCAGAGAAGAACGAGCACAGCACCCAGTGAATACATGTAGATGCTAAACATAACTGTATGTGATAGTTAAATCCAAAATAATAGTCTGGAACTCTAGAAGAAGTGTTTTGAGACAAACAGAAAATCTAGACATATCTTAAAGGATGCCCTCTTTCAGGAAATGAGAACAGAAAGGAAAGTTTAAAAGGGGGATCGTGACATTTGCTGAGGACCACTACATTTTTCCATTTCTATTCATGATACACTAAGTCTACAATTTTATGAGTGAATATTTTTAGTGACTAATTTTTTATCCCACATCTTGATTAAGACGAATTCTCCATCCATTTTGAGGCTTCTGGTGTTCATCCTTTATTAGAACATAGAGATCAGTCTTCAAGAATCCACTGGTAAGAAACAAATGAATATAACAAAAAGAGGGGAAGAAACAATTGATTGCAGTCACCATATTTCTAAGCAAATTACTCTAAGTCAAACTTAGAAAAGTCAAAGTAAGTAGATACCAGATTCCTTCTCCGAAAAATCAGAAAAGCAAGAGTGAAAAATCATAGAAAATATAACAGAGAATAAGGTCAAACTTCAGAGCTGAAGGGGATACTTCCCTACAGGGACTATTCTTGGAGATGGATTGTGCAACACACTAAGTGATTCTAAGTATAATTCTGAGAGAGGATACAACATCTACAAAGAGTTCAGGAGTAGAGCATTTGCCTAGCATGTGTGAAGCACTGGGTTCAAGTCTCAGCACCACATATAAATAAATAAAATAAAGATCCATCAACAACTAAAACAAACAAAAACTACAAATGGCACCCCCTAAGGATGGATGAATTTGGAAAAAGTTAATTAGAATGTTTGCAAAGTTTTGGAGATGTACAATCCAAGATAGGGTCTAATTAGGTTGGGATCAAGAGGTCCCACAGGGCCCTTGTAAGTCAGCCTCGTGACCAGATGCTTCAGAGGAGAAATTTTGTTGCTGTTGTTGCTGGTGGTAGTGGTTCAGCTGCAGAAACTCAACAATTGGCGAAGCTCAGATAAATCCTTAGAAGAGAACTGAATGAAATGTTTATCCAGAATCCACAGGATTGTGTTTTTTATAGTTGTCTTTTTAAAGTGACCTATAAGTGACCTGTTGTAGCTCTCCTAATGGAAACTATGATAATCTACAGCTTGAAACACTACTTTTGTTTTGCAATGAAATTTAAACAAAAGTACTGAAATCATTTTATATGTGTTCTGTTTGAAATGTTGCTAGAAATTTTTTAGGCTGAAAGAAAAATTCCAATAATGTTTATTTCACAGAAATAAGAATGTCAACTGTTTTCCTGGCATAGGAAAGTTGAGACTGATTTCAAATCATCATCAAGCCCCTGGAGTTACTTTAAGGAAAAGCTCTATTTTAGAACTTTGAAGATTAACTGCATAATTAGAAGCATTTTAACTACATTTACCTATCTGTCCCCATAATATTGAACTTCGGGTTATGAATACATGACTGGGGCAGAAACACTTGGCTAAAGTAAGGTTTAAATCATCCTTAGAATGTGAGGCAGAAATTTGTTTTCTTTACCTCATTCTTTTCAGGATCTAGAAAATACCTGGCATATAATAAGCACTCAATAAATAGTTACTGGGTGAAAATGAATGAATGAACACTTTTACTTAATTTAAAACATTCATCTGCAGAATAGAGAAAAGCACTAAATAATGGATCCTGGGGCCCTGAGTGAAGATAACCTGAGAGTAACTGAATTAGATTATAACAATTTTTGTCCTTTTATGACTCAGGAATATCTTCTCATAGAACCAGCCCATAATGTGCTCAGAACCAGCCTATCCTAACAACCTATCCCCTAACGGGATTCTGAACTGGGTTCAGAACTGGGTTCAGAACACATGAACTGGGTTCAACTTAAGATTGTTCGGAACCTTCTGTGACTATTAAGTCACAACCCTGATAAATGGATGTTAACTATAACAGGTGTCACATGTATTTTATGAATATTTACAAATGTTCTCAGCATGAGTGGACATTGAGACAATAAAGTTCTTTTACCTGGTTTAGGCAAGTGAGATAATCCATCTTCATCCTAAATTCAGTCTCTAATGATCCCAACCCTAGGTAATTTCTTCTTTGATTTCACATTAAGAGAAGGGAATGGTAATAAAGAATCCTTGTAAAATCCAGCCCTGAAGGAAAATGAATTTATTTGTTTTTAATTTATCCTGGAAGCAGATATTCTCATGAGTGGATCAGGGCCTCCATCTGTGCTTCTGGGGTTTTTTTGTTTTTTGTTTTTTTGTTTTGTTTTGTTTTGTTTTGCTTTGTTAAAACCAGTGCTGTGAATAGATGTCTAATGGAGAATATCTTTGACTTGGACTTGTGTTTCAGGTTGCAGTCTTCCCACTCACCGCTGCCAACTGCATGGATTTGTTAACCAGAGGCAAAAAGTTACACCACCTGACTACCAGGCATCAGGTGATTGGGTATAAGCAAACCAGCAAACCGTACCACCTTCAGTATCCTCCTAAGGAAATGTTTATCTTGCCACCTGCTGAAAAGCCAGAAGCTATGGTTTTAATTTTGGAGGTTTTGTCTGTCTGTCTCCCTCTTTTATTTATTCATGCATGTAGAATGTACTGATTTCCTACTACATGTAAGGCACTATGCTAATAGTTGGTCATACATGGTGCGAGGCCAATTTCCTCTAGGTCAAAGAGATGACCTTAAACTGAAAGGGGATTCTGAACTGGGTTCAGCACTGGGTTCAGAACACATGAACTGGGTTCAACCTAAGATTGTTCAGAACCTTCTGTATGCTGGGCATTTCCACATTATTTACTATAGGTGATAACATATATTTTAAAGGTTTTTAAATGAGTAGAGCAATTACTTAGTTCAAGTCACAGTTAGGGAACAGAACTTGCTTCATTCACACACTGTCTTCTCTCTACAACCACTCCTCACCTGTTTTATTATTGTTGTTTTACTAGGGATAGATCCCAAGGGTGCCCTACCACTAAGCTACATCCACACTTTTTTTCTTTTTAATTTTGAGACAGGGTCTTGCTAAGTTGCCCAGGCTGACCTCAAACGTGCAATGGTCCTCAGTCTCTGAGTTGCTTGGATGACAGGTGTTCAGGTTTGACTTTGCCTGGTAAAACCTTCCCTTTATGTGCTGTATTTACTTCCCTGAAACTGGCTCACTTAAACTGGTGTGAGGTAAATAAACACTTTACGAGAACCCGGAAATTCCAAACTTCACTAAAGAAAGAGATTAAATTTTAAAAATAGGAATAAAGTGCAAAGAACAAATACAGCAATTCAAAAACATTACAAGTGAAGGTACATAAAAATTCACTAAATGTAAAATTAATTTCTAAAGTTTGATAAGATAAAGGGATCCCTAACAACCAAACCGAAGCTTTTATGAATAAAAAGCATCAAAAGTTAAGAATGTAAAAGTAATTTCTTTCATGTCCTGAGAAGCAGGTTAGAGGTTAAAAGCCATAAGTAGAGTTTCTTGGACAAAAGTGTCCTGAGTTTGAAACTCAGACTGGAAGATAATACTTGTGCACTGATATTTTTTCAGGCTAGAATCAGTCCTTGGGTTAGCATGCAATTTCCTTCAAAACCTGATGTTGACATTCTCTTCTAACTCAGATCAACCCTCCAATCTGATTTTCAGTGTGTCCCCTGAGCCCTCATAATAGACCATGCATATCTGGATAATAACGATTACAATTACACCATAGTCATTGGTTACTTATCCATATTTTCCATAGATGACAATGTTGAAGGGCAGAGACTGGAACTGTAGGGATGACATGTACTGAGTTCACCGCCCTGCGCCAGACCCAGTTCAATGCGCCTTTCTCATTTTATTCTCAAAATAAATCTGTGACCTAGACAATATCCCCATTTTACAGATAAGAAAATAAGGAAAAGATATTAAATAACATGCCCAAGGCTAACAACTAGTAATTTATATCCAGAATTCAAATCCAGTAAGTCTAACTCCAAAGCCTCTCCACTCAAGGACACTGGACTCACTCCTTTATTCATTTTTCTAATCTCAGTCACTAATCCCAACCCCAGCACACAGAGCAGATGCTCAATAAGCGTTGGGGACTGATTGAAAGCCCAAAGCGGCTCCACCACCAGCACTTACCCTGCTGCTTATAGCTAAACCTTCATAGGAGATTTATTGCCCACACTAAAATTAAATTCAATTGCTTTCCTTAACTACCACTGACCAACTTGTGAAAGGAGACAGCTCAGAAATATGTTATGTAGCAAGGGGATATCAATGCTGAACCAAGTTCCCCACACATAACCCACTAAGTGGTATTTGAAAGTTGACTGTATTTGATAACACGTACTTAGACCCCAATATCTCAAGAACCTCATGAAATATTCATGACTTTATATTCATGAAACTCTCATTGTGATTCATAAATACTAACAATAATATTTTACCAGGAGCAGAAAAAAAGGTTATAAAATTAAGTGATTTGATTTGGCAAAGATCTGTCAGTAAATCTCTGGCTAAGACTGAAGCAGATGCTATAAATCTAACTATGTAGTCTCAAGAGGGAAGAACTAGTTTTCTTCTGCTAGCTCTCTCCTAGTCTCTGCTTACCTACATTTTCCCTTCTTCCTAATTGTCTTTCTTCTTTTCTCTATGATCTCATTCCACTCTCTGCCAAATGTTTCCCTGGTATAATAATTTAACTCTCCTATGAGTGAAAAAAGGGAATGAACTGTGATTAGCTGTTGGTTTGTGAATTAGAATTGAAAATGTTTTGCTTTATATATGAGTTTAAAAAAAAAAAGAGTGAGTTATGAAGTAGAGAAAATGGGACAACCCCTGTGGGAATCAAAAGCAGAAAATTCCTAAATTCCTTAGAGAAGCTCCGCCTTTTCCCCCTTCAGTAAACTCATCTTTCCTTCCAACTACTTAGAGTTATAGAAGTATTGCTGAAAATTTGCTCTGTAGATGAACCAAGTGTTCTCTAAAATTTTCTCTGTGCCCAAGGTCTGTCAGAACCATACTGAGATTTTAACATTCCATGTGTTCTCACTCATTGTACCCCCAAAACAAGAAGACCAACAAGATGGAGAGTCAACCTTCCACTGACATTTTTCTAGCATTAATTAAGTAGTGCTTTCCTTTAAAACCCTTCTCACTATGAGGTAACTCCAACATGAGACTGACAGAATTTAACCAAGCAATGTAAAAAAGAAAAGAGAAAATACAATTGTGTCATTAATGCAGGAGAAATGCATGAATTGTTGTAATTCTTTATATCATTAGAAATCCATTTCTTAGGATAGAATGGACCTGAAGAACATAATTCTTCATTCAACAGATTGATTTATAATCATAATATTGAGCAAATAATAAAGTATAGATCAGCTGGTTTACAGATTCACCACAAAAGTATCAGTGTGATTTAGATAGACTTAAAGTGTTAACACAAAATCAATACTTGATATAGTAATATTTAAATTTTATGCTGGAAATGCATTGAGGAGTTAATGGAAGAAAATAGAATTATTCTAAGTTTCCAAATTAGGAGAGAGAATGCCACAAACAACATATCATTGTCATTGTTTGCTGAACTAAAAGTCCTAAAGCACAGTGGTGGTGTGAGTGGTGGGAACTGTATAATTTTCTCTTGTATAATAATAATTTAAGTCTCATATGAGACAGAAAATGAACTATGATTAGTTGTCAATTTATAAGTTAGTATTGAAAATGTTTTGTTTTTTTATATTAATAATAATTCAAATGCCTGTAATTTTTAAAACTAATTTCAAACAACCCTGTTAATAATTCTTAAAAGAGCCAATAAGCAAAGAATAAGAGCAAAGAAATATATAAAAAGAACTTCAATGCATTCGAAATATAATTGGGCATGTGGGAAGATAGCACACATTATAAAAATACATATAAAAATAAGAGCTGAAATATTAGAATCTATATATCAAAAAAGGAACATTCATGAGCTCTATGTGCTCTTAGCTCTACTTTGGTGAGATATTCTTCAAGTTATTTTGATAATTAGAGTTTGGTGAGATGTGAGCTACATTTATGTAAACTATGGAGCACGGTAATCTATAATCAATGTCTTTGTTGCAGGTATGAGTAGAGATAAAAATTTAAGATCAAGTGAACTTACTTTCAATATATGCTTTTTACACAAACTGAATATTATATGAGAATTTTAGATTATCTTAAAGGTTCATTCCTTTCCTTCTTCTAATCATAAACTCTTTGGCAGCAATCTGGGTCCCCATCTGCTGGTCAGCTTGAGAATTCATGAAATTAATTTATCTTGTTGCTTTGATTTCTGCTGATACTTGATATTGGTACCCGTTCCAATTTGCACAACATTGCAAAACTTCTATACTCTTCAATAGTACTTTTAATGCACAATCCACAAAATAAAAGGTGTAATTTTATCTTTGCTATTTTTCTACATTAAGTGTTATTCAGTATCTCTAAAATACAGAGAAAAGAAAATTAATTTGAGACATTATTTTTGCTGTGTCTTTTCTTGAAAATGTGCATGCAATCCTGCAAGGTATTAAAGAAACCATGAGGCAATTTCATTTGAAGGAAAAGTCTCTCTCAAATGAATATATATATATGTATATATGTATATATGTATATATATATATATATATGTGACTATATATATATGTAACTATATATATATAAATGACTATATATATATAAATGACTATATGTATATGTGTGTTATTATTTCTTACTTACTTCTGAATTTTCTTCCAAAAGGGAGGAGTTTCTGGTAGTCCAAATCTCCAAGGCTCCTGTCAGTTCTGAAATTTTTCAGTTCTGTAAAAATAGATTGATGAAGGTCCCAAGAAATATTTTATTACAAAATCAATTCTGTCTGACTCAGGTCCTAAAACTTAAGAGTTTGAACTAAGGATATTTTAAAGCCAAATAAGAACATTTCTGCATTATTCATAAGCTGATCAACCAGATAAAGGAAGAAAAAGAAACATTTTCCAAAGACTTTGATGATACATTTTCTTAAAATAGCCTTCCCTTTCTTTGTCTTCATTTCCTTTCTTTTTCTCTTTTATTCGTCCTTATAACTATATTCTTCAAAGTGTTCAAATGTCTTCCCCCTGAGATATTAAAATTCAAGCTTCTTATCATCTCCTTGACACTATTTTAACATACTCTTAAATGGGTTTTATAATTCATCTGCAATGAGCCATATTGTTTCATTTTTGAACAATTAGACCTGACACCCATAGTCAAAGAAAATTAATAGATATTTTATCTGGAATTACTCAAAATCTTTCTTTCTTTAAAATTTTTTTTATTTCTCTAATCTAGATAAAACTTGTATTTCCAAAGAAAAGCAACCTACCTGTGCACAGAATATTAGTAACTATATCAAATTTAGGGAAACAGGTAAGAAAATTTCACTATGAAGCTTTCACTAAAGCCAAGTAAATGGCGCAGTCCTGGAATAAGAGGTGTACCACTATAAAATATGCTTTTACTACATTCCAGACTTTGTTTCCCTAGTGAAAAGATACTTAGCTTAACAAAAGACTATATTATAAATCTGTACAAATTCAATGAACAAGACAGCAATTGGTTATTCATTCAGACTTACTTGGGTCACAAAATTTCCCTATAATATACTACCTACTCCATGCCTGCTGAAATACCCTCTGACACCAATCCTTTAAGCACTCAAACAAAATCTAGTCTCCTCGCTATTCAGGAGCATGCACATCCCCTCTGAATTCCACGTTCACGTTTGGTTGCTATGTCTCTTCTCACATTCAAAGACACATACTAGGAAAAGCCGCAGTGCGGTCAGTGCTGTCCCCAATCTCCTGTCTCTCACCTGCGACTCTGTCCACAGCAGTCTACTTTTAATCCCACTTCTCAGGTGAAAATGTTCTTCCTAGGAGGAGCATTGAATCTCAAGTTGTTAGAGGCTAATGGAAAACTTTCACTCCCCACTTCTCTTGATTTCTCTGTTATAACTGCTGAGATGAGATCCACCAAAGCTCTTGCCTGCATTCAATACAATTGGCCACTCCCTAGTTCTTGGCTCCTGTGAAAATGTTCTGCTGATTTCCCACTCACTGACTGCTTCTTCACCCAATTTTAAACGTCCCCATGGTGCCAGGGAACAATGCTGGGTCCTCTTTGTTTCTCACCCTACTCTCTCCCTCAGAAGGCTTCTCCCGTTAGTGTAAATCTAAACATCTTAATTTTTCATTCAGCTTCATTCTTCACTTCTGCACCCCAGGTACACATATATTTTCACCTCCTTAATCCACAGACCAAATTGGACCTTTCACTCAACTAGCTGCGGTGATCACCCCACCCACCTACTTCTTTGACATTGTTCCAAATTTCAGTTGCTCCTGGAGGACTCATGCTTTGATACCTAAGTATTCCTGATCCACATAGCCAAATAGTTGTCAAGTGCTGTTGGTTCTGTCTCCAAATGTCTCAGGTGTGTTCACTGTACTCTATACCTCTGCTATTCACTATTCTGATCAACTATAGTATAATCTCTTACCCAGAAAATCCATCCTCCTAAACTCACTCCTTATGTCCATTCTTATTCTCATTTAAGTCATATTTTTGAGGAAATTATATTTTTAAAAATCTGTATTAAGTCACATCATTGATTTAAATGTTTTCAACCTCTGTCGTGTGGAACTGTGATGATAAACCCAAACCTGAGAGCCCTCCATAACTGGGACAGGATTTGCTTGTCCAGCCCTAAATTATGTTCCTTTGCCTTCACTGCCATACTCATGTCAAACTAGATTTCTTTTCATTCTTGCACCGTATTATGCTCTTTGTCTTTTCAAATCTATGTCTTTATCCTGCTGTCTCCCTAAAGCTAGTGAACATCTTTTCACCCTTTAGACCACAGAAAAACACCACTTCCTTCATTTTCCCCTAAGCCCAACACCCAGTTGTGGGTACTTGTTATTCACTCCCACATCAACCCACATTTGTGATAATCAGTACAACCATAATTAAGCGTTTTTTTTTTTTTATACCTTTTAATTTCCCTATGTGGCTACTAGACCAAGAGGCATCTATTATCTGAAAGGATTATTACAGTTGAAAATAGGTAAACTTGCATCAAATTAATATCTTTAAAGTTTTAAAATTCAAGGTTCTTCAAATGCTGTTTTGGTTGTCCAGTCTATTCCACCCAATCCCAACACATTAAAAATAATAATAATAATGATTCCAAGGACATAGAGAAGAAGGGAGTTGAAGGCCAGTAGATCCTATTCTGAGACATAAGGAAGGTGAAAGAGAAGACTCATTTGAATCTCTTTGAGAAGAGGTTGCCTTCATTCCAAGGAGAGGCTGCAGAAAAGGAAAGGTTCAGAGTACTTTCTCACACCGGGAGTGGTACAGGGGAGAACAGCTTCTGGATGGGGAGAGTTTAGGTAGAGAAGTAAAATGCATCCTTTGACCCAAAGAAAGATTTAGAAACAGATGAAAAAGACCTTAAACCAAGAATACCTCCAATGGAAGAGAGAACATCCCAGCCAGGCCAGATGAGCAGGTTAAAAACCAGCACCACACAATTCCCCTCCCCCAAAGTTTGAACACATAAGCACCTAGGACTTGGGGGCAGGTGCTTCACAGAGACTACTGAGACTTATTTTCCAATACTTGCTGGAATAAAGATTTTTAAATAATTTGTCATTCAGAAAGTGGGTGTTCCAATCTCTGTAGAGATATAATATAAAATGATAACTGCTTAAATAGCACAAGATTTCTGCTGTCCTATAGTAGAGTTCCTGAGGTCAGCAACCCAAGGCTGGTCATGGCAGTTTTTGTCTCATCAAGGAACAAAAGTAACTTCTATCTCCAAGTTTTCTTCACAATCTAAGATCACATAAAATATGTAATGAACAAAAAGACAAGAAAGGGCCCATGCTATCTCTCTGTCCCCTCTCAGTCTTCCAAGAAGTCCTGCCAACTTCCTCTTACATCTCTTTAGTCACCTTAGCTACAAAAGAAGCTAGGAATGTCACCTTTCTACTGGGTCTACTGTAAAAGAGGGGTGGAGGAGAGGAGACTAGATAATGGCTTACAGATAACAATTTAACTTTTAAAGGGAATACCAAAAGATAAATTATGCATGTAGGTTTGTGAGCTGAGATCCTTGTACCCCATTCTGTCTTCCTTAGTAGATTGTAAACTTTAAGAAAACAGTCAATTTCTCTCTTTTCACAACTTTATCCAAACAGCTAACCAGCTGTCCAATACTTTATAGGTAATCAACAAATGTTTGTTGAATGCATGAATAAAATAATTAGTGAAAAAGAAACAGATAAGTGAGTATACATGGTCTTCCATCACTCAGCTTGACTTGAAATCTACTTGATCTTTTAATGTACTATGAGTCTTTAGTGCTATTTACTGAGTATTATTGAAGCTATGTCTGGGCACATGGTAGGATGACATAACCTGCTTTTCTTGTGTCTGAGTGAGGCCACATGATTGTGAACAATGAGAGTAAGAAAAAAGGACCTGTGTATCTTCTAGGCTGAAGGATATAACTGCTGATATGAGATTCACCAAAGCTCTATTCCTAGTGTTAGAGCAACTGACAACATAAGAGATTGTGGTGTCTCCACCAGACTGGTGTCCTGATAAGGGGGACATATGCAGTTGACCTGCAAGGAGTATGTGGCATAGACAAGATCATCTACTCGGCATTATGGTGTGAATCTAGAAATGTGACCCCCGCCCCCTGCCAAAGTTCATGTTTTGATGATTCCCAATGCAAAAAGGTTCAGAGTTGAGGTTTAAGATATTAATGGAAGCTATAACCTCATCAATGGACTAACTTATTTGATGGATTAATAATTTGAATGGCCTATGGAGTGTCAACTATGGGCAGATGGAGTGTGACTGGGGGAAGTAGGTCACTGGGGATATGCGCTTGGGAATTACGTCTTGTCCATGGCTCCCCACTTTCTCTTATTCTGCTTCCTGGCTGCCATAAGCTGAGCAACTTTCCTCTACCACACACTTCCATCAGATGTTCTGCCTCACTTTGGGCCCAGAGCAATGGAGCTAGCCAACAACAGTCTAAGACCTCTGAAACTGTGAGTCCGAAATAAACTTTTCCTCCTCTAAGTTGTTCTTGTTGGGTATTTTGGTCGCTGTAACAGAAAAATGACTGACACCTTCTATTCACAGAATTACTTTCCCCACCATACAAATACAAATGTAGTCAAATGAGGAAACACTTTACTTGCAGGGAAATGTAGTACATTTTTGTTGTGAATCTACCACCAATTTGACTTCTGAAACAGTCAAATCAACTTCTAAAAGTCAAGATTAAAAAATTAGTTTGATACAACTACACAATAAAAAAATCAAGTGCAAATAAAGTTTGTCAAATACATTTTCAAGAAGTCTTTTTCTTAAAGTTTTAAAGAATCCAGAAATAGAATTTTTTTAAAAAAATTAAATAATCACACCGAGTCCAGATAATAGCATTATAATAATGGCACAATTACGAAGCCTTTTTCAATCCCTTTTCATACACAAAAAATGATCATGTGTAATATATATTCACATATTATTACACAATATCAGTATTAAGGGGTACCATAAAGAAATACAAGTGTCTTTCAGAGACACAAATCTCACTGTGCTATCTTTAAAGTATACTAATCTGGCTATTCAGTTTCATTTCTCATTTTCTGAATCTGTAAATAAGTATGGATTCTGTAAACTGATTAAAACCTATGGTATCTTTTTACCCTGAAATTGTGTGGACCATAAAATTTAAATATAATTTGGTTAATACTAACCAAATAGTATAACCAAAGCCTGGATTTTAAAATCTCAGGAAATTATTACAATACTTCACTTTTTCTAAACAAAGCAGTTTTAGTTGTTTTAACCATTTTTACCTAACCTATGATTTCATGGCTATTACACAATATGATTTGTATACCCTGCAGGGTAATAATCCTAACTGGATATAACTGGACAGTTATGGTATGTCTGTCCATAACTGGACAGTTATGGTATGCCTAAATTGGTCACCCATTTCTGGAAGAATTGATTCTTTTCCATGAGAATGAAAAAGATTTTACATTGAAGCCTTTTGCTTTAGATGGCTAATGGATAAATCAACTACACAGACAAAAGGAGTGAATGGAAATAATTGGGCATCTCTTTCCTTATAACCTAGCCTTATTGACCCCATGTACCTAGTGTCATCTCAATCTAAATGAAACTAAATTTGTTAAAGCGTCTAAAATTCAGGTTTGCATACTATTTTTACTCTCTAGTTTATTTCTAAATGTAGTCCATAATTGGAGAGATCTACCAACACTATTTCCTTAATATAAAAAAGAGAGAGAAATCTGAGTTTATGGGGCAAGGTAGGCAGTGAAAGGATGGCCCTACAAAAATTAAAATATTGCTGGGATTCCCGGTTTAAAAGATTTTATTCTCCACTAAATTTCCCAGCTTGTTTTGTTTGTTTTCTTTTTCAGTTCTACAACACCAACTTTTTGCTTGATGTCGATGATTACAAACCAAACTTCTTCTTAACGATGACAGGAAATAAAAGAACTAAACATTTCTAGACAAGCCCATTCATAATTCCCAACTCCCAGGTACAGACGTCATTCACTTTTTTTTTAAGAGTGGCCTTTCTCAGTGTAAGAACATGATGCAATTTGAAAAAGGTACTCAAATCAGCACCATGCTAACTCACATAGCATGTCCTTGCAAAAGATCCCAAGAAGTCACCACAGATACACTACCAGCAAGATTGGCCCAGATTAGCAAATACTTAACAATTCCATGAAAAAACATGATTATAGGAATGGCATATGCTTGACACACCATGCAGGACCAGCTGGGCCCTGCTTCCTCCAGGAAATTCCAGCTGGTTACAGGGCAGCATCTTTCCAAGACCATGATTCCCTTTAGGCCACCAGAGAGTCACAGGAGTTTGGGTTCCTTATGGTTCACTGGATCCATGTGGTCATCATGCAGACACATGTTGTGAGTAGACTCAGTGAGTGGGCCCAGCTTGGCATTTCCTCACTGGCTTGCTCTTCAGTGCCCCCTACGGTGACCCATTCCCCTAGCCCAGCTTGCAATTGCTGCTCACTTTGACTTTACCTTTGTTTTTGATGACAAAATATTCAGCTTTCCACAACTACAAGGAGCTCACTCTGTGCCTCTCTTGACCTGAGGTAATTTAAACCTATTTCTTTCCTTGCCTTCTTAAAAGGAGGCTAAATGGAATTTTGAATTTTTCCTATTACAAAAATTCTTAAGGTTTTTGTCAGAAGAGATTTGAAATATCACATAAAATGATGTACTCCCATCCCTTACCACCACCTCCAAATAACTGAATTACATAAATAAAACATTACATGAAAAGTGCTTTTCTACAATTTATGGGAAGTAAATTTAACAAGAGCTGGCTCATTGTAGGAAAATTCAACTTATCTTTTCCTGATCCTTTTATTCTATACAGGGAGAGAAATTTATGTCAGTTAAAAAAATCTATTACTGCTTCTCATAACTGAATCCATTATTTTTCTCCATGATCCATCAGGGTAAAAACAAGAATAATAGATTGCTTTGACAGAACCTTGAACATAAATGTCCCAAAGAATCAAACATAGTAAGTTAAATGAGTTTCAGGTGGTATTAAAACAGGAAAGGATAACCTCCATTTTATATTTCAAAACCAAAACTTACTTAAAATTTATTATTATCAGCTACTACAAAAAGACAGATAATATAGTAGTCATATTTGCACAATGAAATGGGAATATTTCCTATATATGCCCAAGCAGAATTGAACCCAAAGAAATGAACATAGGAAAAGGAAGTTTTTTAATTTTTACTACTGGTTATTTATTATCTGCTTCTTGATTTTATTAGACTAGATGACTTTAAATAAAGCTATCCTATACTCAGCCAACAGACTAAAAATATTGTTGACCTTATTTTACAAATATTTTCACTTCTATGTGTGGTTCTATAAACTTTAATTCCACGTGACCTAAGGTCTTCGAACAATTGTGATGTATATGCACATATCCACCTGCCTAACACATAGATGTAAAGAGAGTGAGGAGGAAGAGGAACTGGACAGGTAGACACAAGCCTACATTAATTCTAATAGTTAATCCCTCTCGTGGGATTTTCTCAATGGATGGCTATCCAGCCTCTAATCTCTAATTTTTTTCAGATAAACCAACATCCCAACTTGTCTCCAGGGAAGGTAACCCCATTCCCAGTTTCAATGAGAGACCTTCTCCAAAACCAATCAACACAGAGCATTCACATTAGGCATTTTATTGGTTGAGATCTGGGCTTGTGATTCAAGTTGATTTGAGCAGAAAAATAAGAATGATTTTTATGCAAATTTGGGAGAGAAGTTTCCCATTTTCTCTTCTTAGATGAGGCATAGAAAAAGGAGTCCTAGTTGCCAATGACAACCATCTGTGACCATGAGAATGTAGACGGTGCTGATGGCAGAGGGGAGGTTGGAAAGGCCTAGGCTTTTGGTTGACGTCATTGAGCTGTTAATGGTATGATACCCTGAAGCCTCTACCTCTTGCTCCCAGTTAAAAAAGAGTTCACAAGTTTACTGATTGCTTATTTCACATTGAATGAGGGATGTTGTAACTGTTTAGATATATTCTTCTCTTTTAAAGAAAGATCAGAAAATATTCTCAAAACATTCTGATTTCTCCTGGCTCATTTGGTTCATTCTTTTGTGCATCAGAAGATCTTTGAATATATATTTGTCTTTGAAACCACCTCAAAGAAGTCTTACTCCTTATCAATTGAAGGGAGAATTTGACAGCCATTGCTTAAGAAAACAGTAACATTGTTACTAATGTCAATGCATATTGAAGATAGTTAAAACCTTGTCCTGCCAAAAAAAAAAAAAAATTACAATTGCACAACTAAGTTCAGTTGTTATTCCTAGACTCTAGATTTAAATAGAGTTTGACCTGTTTTGTGGTCAATTAAAAACTGGCCTGGAGGTACTGCTCTTTTGTAATTATTCAGAAGGTCACAGCAAGGCTGCAGCTCTCATTTTATTTTCCTACACTACTTTAGTACCTGTTTCTCAGACTTTGTGGGCTATTTGGTGTTTCTCACATATTTCTGTGCATAATAACTCATCAGCTTTGCAAACTGATTCTTAACATTAAGAGATTAAAACCAATGTAGATGATTCTCAGATGACACATACTGAGGTATAGAAAAATTCCATCATTTCCTTCCACCAAATGAGAAAGATTTTAATTCTTTTTCTCAACAGCTGCTTCATTTTTTTATGCATAGGAAAAATATGTGCAATTACTTCAAGTACAATCAAGTCATTTAACATGGCTTTGCCATCATTGTAGTTACAGGATATTTTAAAAGGGAAAAAAATCTCAAAGCACAGGTCCTGCTGTGCAGCAAAGCAATCAAATTCCTTCATAATAACAGCCTGATGGGATTCAGCAATCCAAGGAATAATGAATAACAGCTCTAATCAGTAAACAGGAAAATGCTACAACAGTCACTGAGTAAAAATTGACTATCATCTGTTGATTCTCTTGATCGGCATTTCAAACAATAAATAGAAATGTAAGTGTCTTTTAAAAAGAAAAATAACTTCATTTAGTGTGTTTGATTTTATCAGGCAGTGAGAAAATGATACATCATCTTAGACTGTCCGGCAGTATTTCCCAGTCAATAAAATGCATATATAATTTTTTTTATTATAATACATGGCCAAATTTACCCTATCACTTGAATATGTCAAGAAAACTGATTTTGCAGTTGGTTGAGAAGATTAAAGATTGTACTTCCGGACTGGTTATTCTTTCTTCTTATTTTTAATTATTTCTTCTTCAGAGTTCATCTTACAAAGTTATTTGTATCTGAATATGAAGACTCTGTTTCAAAATAGTCCTCAAGTTTCCAATGCAGTGTCTCAAATGTTGGTCGTTCCTTAGGCTCTGCATTCCAGCACTCCAACATGATGTTGTAGAATTGCTGTGGACAGTTAGATGGCTGTGGAAGTCTATAGTTTTGTCCCAACAGTTGGATTACTTGAGCACCTGTCATACCTGAAAAATATAACCAACAAAAAGCGGGGAGGCATAGATCAGACACTTCAATTCATGGACACTTAAACTCTAGGTTACAAAGCAAATTGATTTCTTTGGAGAAGCTATGAGATCTACCATCCTCTTTCCAGGCAGCAGAGATTAAACGACACCCTGCAGCAAGTAATGTCTATAAGACTGCAATTCAGGAGCAAAGGAGAAGGAAGCAATAAACCACCTCATTAATGCAAATTATCACCATCAAATTTTATCTATCAAGCTCCCACAGGCACATGGTATGGTCAGCCTCATAACTCTGCCCTCTAAGTCTGGGCAAAGCAGTTAAAGTCATACCTAAGTAAGTGACCTGCAGCAGAAAGGCCCACTTCAGAATTAATTACTTACCACTATATGGCATTTTGCCATAAGTAATGATTTCATAAAGAAGGATTCCAAATGACCACACATCGGACTTAATGCTAAATTTATTAGTACGAATGGCTTCAGGCGCAGTCCACTTCACCGGCAGCTTTATTTCGTGTTTAGATTCATAGATGTCTTCATTATCTACCTGTTAATGCATTAAGGATTCAAGCCAATTTAAAGTGATTTTTTTTTTCCTGCTCTCATTCACTTATAACCTGTTTCACATAAAATTTAGAGGGAAAATACAAAAAATGAGCTTAGATCAATTGATAATTAGCACAGCAAATTCTGAAGCTGACATACAAGACAGAAACAACCTGTGGGAAGTCATTCATAAAATATTTGAGAAACTATTATGCACTAAGAATAATAGTGGAAGGAGCATCCCACTACATGTAGAAGAATTCATACATGATGGGATTCTGACTTCCCATCTGATGTATACCAAATTTAAAAATGGAAGCAAAATATGCCTTTTTTTTTATTTACTTCTGGTAATGAAGAGTCGCTGACTTTGATAACTACCATGTAACCATTTGCTAATATAGAAAAGTAGAATCCAAATGATTTAAATTAATATATCAACTCATTGGGCTTCTAATTAATTTATGCAAAGGAAAGATGATTTTATGAGGATCAACATGGGAATAATTTGTTATGTTTTATGGCCCATATCCATATTTTTAGGGTACAATGTGGAAATTTAAAATAAATTCAGAGATTAATACCTCATTCTATGTCTTTATCTTAGTGTTTTTTGAAGGGTTGTCACCAAATGAATGGGGAGCAGGAATTAAAAAGCTAATAATTGCTCTAGAATTCTGGCAGCAGGTAGATGAGTATACAAAGTGAACAAAGATGGGTAGGGTAACTGTACAAAGTGCTCCAGTTTTTATACAGGAAACAGGCAGACAAATAGGGGTTACTTTTCCTGATTGAAAATAGGTCATAAGTTCAACCAAAACAATTGCATCTTTTTCAATTGAGTTGATCATTTTTTTTTTCCTCCTTGAGAAAGAAACAGAAATAAACAGGTAAAATTTGTCTATAAGGTTTTGAGCAACTTGAAGTGGTCTGTGGGCCACAAAACTAAGAGGAACACTGTTTTAAAGAATAATAGTGAATTTATTGGGCTACCAGTCTGTTGGAATTTTAACCTATTACAAAAGCTAATTAATACAAAACTAAACTTACCTTAAAAACTCTTGCCAGTCCGAAATCTGCTACTTTATAGATATTATGTTCACCAACAAGGACATTTCTGGCAGCCAGATCTCTGTGGATGTAGTTCTGGGACTCCAGATAGGCCATTCCAGAAGCAACCTGTGCAGCCATGTCCACCTGCTGAGGCAGATGGATTTTTGATCCAGCATCATCTAAGGAAAAAGAGAAAATAAGAGATTTATTCTGTAAAGTATTTGCACTATTGAAGTGAATTCTGAGAATTTTGATGAATGAGCTATTGATGACACTGATGTGCTGAGAAAGGAACAAGGGTATCACATGATCCAAACACAGGAGCAAGGATCTAAAAGGGTCCAGTTACTGCCATTTTTTAATACCACATATCACAAATTCATCTCTTCATGGAAACTGTTGCTTCGGTACTTTCGGATTACTTTTAAGCTTTGCATAGTTTGTTTTGGTCATTGAGTCTATAGTGAACCTAATTTGCATGGCTGAACCAGTGAAAAGTTCACATTTTTTTCATCAGAGTTTTCTTAAAAACTGACTCACTAATAGAAATGAAAAGTCTAGCAGTAGTTTCAAAATGCACATATTGCACATGGTGAACGCCTGCAATTCCAGCGGCTTGGAAAGCTGAGGCAGAAAGACTGCCAAGTTCAAAGTCAGCCTCGGCAACTTAGGAAGACCCTAAGCAACTTAGTGAGACCCTGTAACTAAATAAAATATTTTTTAAAAGGGCTGGGGACCTGGCTTAGTGGTTAAGTGTCCCTGGGTTCAACCTGCAGTATCCCCCCCCCCAAAAAAAATATATATAATATATTATATATATTGTATATATTATTATAATTATATATTATATATAATTACACATGATTAATTATATAAATATATATAATTTTTAAAATATTTATATATAAATATTTGTACCTCTAAGCTTAATATGTATTTTGTAAATTTCCATTTCTTAGCCTGTTGTTCTTAGAACAAGTTGCTTATCTCTCTGGGTACAGACAGACACACCTTTAATGAGCAGCATTTTACCTACTGAGCATTCTCTAAAATTAAATACAGGAAATTTAGGTAGAAGGATTGGTTTTATCTTTAGTAAAAGAGATCAATGCTATTTTATGATGACTTTACAAAACGGGGTCTTCAGATTTCATTTTTTAAAAGTTTCACATAAATCCAAATTATTATTATCCCTGTCTAAATAAGTAAATTATTATTACATAGAGTCTATTGGTCTTATGAACATAGGTTTAAACATAAGCCCTGATGTGAGTGGTCACTAAAGCACATGAGTTCGGAAGACTGGCTCAAAGCTAACTGTCAGACTTGAGATCAAAGCTGGGCCTCATATTTCTCTGTGACCATAAAGCTGCTTAGCACCCCTGTACCTGAGTTTCTTCATCTGTATAGTGGTAAGAGTAATTCTTACCATATTGATTATTAAAATGAGAGTTGAAACAATTGAACACATATAAAACATTTAAAACACTACCTGGTATCTAGGAAGAACAGTATAGATCCTAGTTCTTAATGTTATCATTGCTCCTAAGCAAAATTAAACATTTTGCGACTTAAGTTATATATGAATTACCAACGTGGAAATGGCTGAAAGAAGACAATTTGTGGGTCTAGAGCTCATACAAGAACTCTCAGCTAGAGACATAGATTTAATGGTCATAGTTTGAGAGGGAGTTCAAACACGAAAAGTGGGTGAGGTCCTAGGAAGAAATAGATTCATGAGAAACACCAATATTTAGGGTGGGTAGAGGAAAAGAACCTGAAAAAAAAATTGAGAAGTATAAGCCAGAAACATAAGAGAGGAGAATGTTTTAACAAATCAAAAATTTTGAAAACGAAAATATGTCATCATAGTCAAGTTCCACAGATAAATTCAGTAAGATAAGGACTAAATATAATAATGATGTTAAATATAATAATTATGGGGCCATTGGTAAAGGGTTTTACTAGAGATCATGTGTAAGGGACCAAAGGGTAGTTGGGAAATGAGGACATGGAGACAGACAGCAAGAGGAGATGGAAAATTCCAAAACCCTAGTCATAAAGGGAAGACAACAAGGATCTGGTAGAGGTAAATGTAATGTCATAGGAAAGCCATTACAGAATTCAGGAAAGTGGGGAGTTGTGATGGGTAAAGTATTCAGGGGTCTCTGGGGTATATGCTGGTTGTGTTCTAATTCTTGATTTGGGCAGTGGCTGCACAGTTGCTTACTTATGCATGTTATAATTACATGTCAAACTATGCTACATGATTTATGTACTTTCTACATAAACACTATCTTTTCCAATAAAAAATGAAAGAGAGTCAAAGGAATTTTTAAATGAAAAAGGCTTAAGCACAGTGAGGTTTGTGTGTGTGTATGTGTGTGTGTATGTGTGTGTGTAAAAGCCAGTAGCATATTTAAATCAGATGTGAGGTAAAACTCACTGCTCACCTATCTTTTTGTCCTTTACTTTCTTTTATCCTGGGCACTCACAGAAAATCACATTGCACACCTCCCCTTGCAGTTAAGTAGGGCCATGCCACGAGTTCTGGGCAACACATTGTGTTCAGAAATGATGTGCATCACATATAGGACCTAATATCTCTGAGGCTAAAGGGATGACTTTCAAAATTGTAGAGCCATGGAAATCATGTTGTGATGGAAGCAGTCTAAATTCTTGTGTTACCAAACCCACCTAAAAAAAGCAGTCGAACCCCTATCAAAAATGTCCTATGTGTTATGCCACTGAGAGTTGTGTATTTTAATAGGTAATATTATTATTCAATCTAAAACAAAATGCAGATAAAATATAACTCTGTACAAAGCATAATGGTATTGCTTAATAGTATTGCTGCTGTGATGCCTTTTGATATCACATCTACTCAATAAGAAAAGAAACTCTAACATTAAGAAAAGCTGGTGACTGACCATAAGCTATGTGGCAGGTAGCTTCTAAAATGGCTTGCAGTGATCCTACATCTTGGAATGCACACCTTTACAAAAGTCCCTTCCATTGGACTTTTCTGGACCCAGTGACTCACATCTTATAGAGAATATGGCAAGAGTAATGGGGTATCCAAGGTTAACTCATGAAAGACTGACTTAATCTTACTGATGCTCTGCATTCCATTGCTTTCTTGTTTGTTCACTCTAATGAAACAAGCTGCCAGGTTAGAAGCTGACCTCCATAGCAAGGAGCATGGGTCACTCCCCAGCAACGACCAGCAAGGAGCTGACTCCCTCAATCCTGCAACCCAGAGGAACCAATTTCTCCCAACAATCATAAGAGTGAGTTTGGAAATGTATTCACACCCACTAGAGCCTTCAAATGACTGGGGTACCTGCCAAAACCTTGGCTGCAACCTTATGAAACCAGACTAGAACCTAGCTAAGTTGTTCCTGATTCCTAACCACAAAAACTGTGAGTTAGTAAATGTTTGCTGCGTTAAGCTGCTATGTGTTGGGGGAATATATTGCATAGTAATGGACAACTAATGTAGGTTGATGTTAGGAATGACATCAGTGTTATGCATACAGTTAAGAGCATAACGTATCAAACAAGATTTCAACCTTGGAAAAGTCACCTCAGCTGTCTGTTACTCAGTTTCTTCAACTGTAAAGTAGGGGTGATAATAACAACACTTAGCTCATAAGGTGGTTAGAAAATAAACTAAGTTGATACTTGTAAAGAACTTAGAAAAATGACTGCCACGTCTACTGGTTCTTACCTCTGTTCAACTCCTACGTCCCCCTGACCTGCTTCTCTACTATCTCTTTGGTCTTATCTACAATTTTGTCCTTGTTCTTGCAATGTCACTACAGTGGCCTTTTGGCACACTTTTATTTTACCTCAAACCCTTTGCCCTTGAGATTTCTTTTGCCTGATTTTTTTTTTTTTTAACTTATCCACATGGTCACTTCTCATTTCCTGAAAGTCTTTACTCAGATGTTCCATCTTGGTGAGTTGTTCACTGGTCAGCTGTCAATTTTTGTTTTTTTTTGTTTGTTTGTTTCTGTGGTTTGAATTCCAGGGTGCTCTACCTGAAAAATATCCCCAGCCCTATTTACTTAATTTCTTTCTTTCTTCCTTCCTTCCTTCCTTCCTTCCTTCCTTCCTTCCTTCCTTTCTTCCTTTCTTCCTTCCTTCCTTACTTTCTTTCTTTCTTCCCCTCCCCCACAGGACTCTCTCATTTGGGAGAAATTTATTACAAAAAAAAAAAAAAAAAGAAGAAGAAGAAGAAAGAAAGAAAAGAAAAGAAAATCAGCCAAACTTGGGAACTACAAAGACTGGAATATAGAGAAATATGTATGTTATTTCAAATATCAAATAGAACATCTAATCATATTACAGTGCATATAAAAAGGTTTTCACTGGCAGGCACAATACTGGAAGAAATTGGGTGATACACATTTCCCATCCTGAAAAGCACAGTAGACTAGGAACTGCCTAAATAAAAAGCAGAGCACATCTATACAACCATGCAGCAAAATCGATGAAAAGGTTCACAAACCCCTGGCAGTTTATATCTGCAGAAAAAAAAAAAAAAACCCAATTGCATTCTATTACTTAAGAACCTTTTACCTTAATGATATTTATCATGATGAGCTACTTATGAGTGGCAGATTCGCTTTAAGATCTGTCTATTAAATCTACACCTCTTGATTGGGAAGAGGGTGTATTTAACAAGTATAAATTCACTATTCCTCCTGACTGCTAAGTATCCTTCAGATGAATGCCTTGGTAATCTTGCCCTGATGGCCTAACCCAGCATATGGTAGGGTTTGTATTCAGCCCTGAGTACCACATCAATAAACCACAGAAATATTCAGTGCCCAAGGAGTCTGCAATGTAGTTACCTGGATCTTTTCAAGCTGATACTGAAAAACACAAAACTAGCTAGACTCTAAACCCCAGTCTTACTAGATACAGAATGGTCTCAGTTTAATCTATTCAATCAACACATAATCAGTGCACACCTTCTTTGTGACACTCTGTTTCAGCACTGCAACAACAAAAAAAAAAAAACAAAAAACTTCTGCCCTTGTGCAGTTGAATTTAGAAGATACTAAAGCCAGATACAGTGGTGCACACCTATAATCTCAGCAACTCAGGAAGCTGAAACGGGAGGATCGCAACTAAGTGAGGCCCTAAGCAACTTAGCAAGACTCTGTCTCAAAATAAAAAATAAAAAGGGATGTGGCTCAGTAGTAAAAATGCCTCCGAGTTCTAATCCTGAATACCAAAAAAAAAAAAAAAAAAGGAAAAAAAATAAGTCATGATTAACAGCTAAAGAGAGAACACCAAAAACAGGAAACAGGAGAATCAGTAAAAGGAGAATAAATTTTAAGAGTTTGACCGGTGAGCCAAGTGTCCTGGTGTATACTGTAACCCCAGAAACTTAGGAGGCTGAAGCACAAGTTCAAGGCCAAACTCAGCAACTTAGTGAGACCTTGTCTCAAAAAATAAAATAATAAAAAGAGCTGGGGATGTAGCTCAGTGGTAAAGCACCCCTGAGTTCACTACCCAGAGACGAAATAAAACAAAGCAAAACAAAATTGACAGTTGACCAGTGAATAATGCACCAAGATGGAATCACCTGAGTAAAGACTTTCAGGAAATGAGAAGCAAAAAAAAAAAAAAAAAAAAAAAACAGGCAAAAGAAATCTCAAGGGCAAAGGGCTTGAAGTGAAATAAAAGTGTGCCTGCGGGATAGAAAGGTCACTATAGTGACACTGCAAGAACAAGGGCAAAGTCACAGATAAGGCCATAGAGGTGATGGAGAACCAGGTCAGGGGGACTATACCAGTTAAACAGAGGTAAGAACCAGTGGGGTTCTCTGAAGGTTTTAAGTTGAGGAGGGACAAACTCTGACTTATACTTCAACAGGATATCTCCAGTTGCTTTGTTGAGAAAAGATTAAAGAGGACAAGAAGCCAAAGAGACAGACCAAGAGGGTGCAGAATCCAAAGTGGAGTCAATCATCACTTGAACCTGGGTGAGAACATTGAGAAAAGGGAAAAGTCTGGATATATTTTGAAGGCAAGCCAATAGGATTTGCAGGTTGGCTAGGTAATGGGATGTAAGAAGCAAAAATGGCTCCAAGGTATTGGGCCCAGGTGTTGTCATGACCCAGGAAGGAATACAACAAGGGTAGCAGATCTCTGTGGAGAGCACTAGGAGGCCAGGTTTGGGCAGACCGTCCTGAGACATCTAATTGGCATTTGTGGTAGATGTTAGGGTTGCTCAGAAACATTTTTCCCTCCTTTCAGGCACTTTAGTGAATTGGACTGCCCTATTCCATTTGACTTGATTTGACCAAAAAAAAGGGTCCAGAAGTGACAAAGGTAAGAAGCTTTACAAGTCAGGGTGAGATTAGTCCCATTCCCTTTTCCTACCAAGGTGATCAAAAAAGCTGAGCCACCAAGCTATTTTACACACAAAGCACAAGGAAGGAAAAAACTCTTGCTGTGTTGAGCCTCTGGGATTGGAGGACCATGGCTGCAGCAACCGGCACTGTCCAGACTGACACAACGTTCCAGCGAGAAGTCACGAAGGCAGCTGCCTATATTATTCCGAAATTCCAAGGAAGGAATAAAACTCAGGGAACTGTCAATACATAAATATTTAAACACTGACACAGGATGAAATCCAACAAAGGAAGTCAGGTGCCATGATGCATACCTGTACTCCAAGCTACTTGGGAGGCAGAGGCAAGAGGAATGGCAAATTCAAGACCGACCTGCCCAACACAGTCAGACCCTATCTCAAAATTTTAAAATAAATTAAAAATTAAAGAAATTAACAAGGGAACTAATGATGTTGCAAAAGAATCCTGGAGAACTCCAGAATGTTGATAGGTCTGGGAGAAAATCACTTATTGAAAAGAACCAATGAGAAGGAGGATGAGTCATCTGGTTAAGTATCTTGGAAGTCAAATGAAGCAAGGGAATTGAATGCTCCTGATAGATCTGCATTCAGAAACTGACAATTAGATTTAGTAATGTGATCTAGCCTGGGATCCTTCTTGTACTCTGTCCTGAATAAGGCAAAAGGAGTCACAGTTGAGGTCAGTCTTTCTGTGGTGGGTAACATTCTAAGTCTGATAAATGTGATGATCTTTATGCAATAATCTAGGTATAATTTTGTTTTAACAGCATTTATTATGTCACATATGTTCTCCATTCTTTTTTTGTTTTGAAATTTTAGGATTACCAGTTTCACAAGTCACCCTGAAATAAGAGAATACTCTTAACTTTCTGAAATCTTTGTTCCATTGTCCTCACCTCCTTTTACTTCATACATCCTATCAATCTCACCACATTTCAAGAATATTACAGAAAAAGTCTGTTTTTCAAGCATAAATAATTCTCTCAGTATTTGATCTCAGTTTCTTTGAACATCACATTTTCATGCTTATTATTTTATTGTTTATTAAATTATTCATTTGTAATAAACATCAAAATTTCACAATGCCCTCAAGTCTTTTTTGACTGCAGGAAATGGATGGGGGAATAAAGCTAATAGTATATTTCTGCTTTTTAGTTTGAAAATTCTAATGTTGTCTTGCAGAGAAAGCATTTTAAACACCAAACACAATATTAGCAAATACTGGCAAAGACAAAAACCTAGGATACCTCTCTTGCTCTTTTCCCTAAATGTATTCCATGTCCCAAATTCTGCACCATAGGAAATGTGACTGACAATGTTCAATTAGTTACTGTAAAAATTAGAGCATCATGCAAAACATCCATTGATCAATTTCCCACATTGCACTTAAGCTCTCTGATACGTCTATTGTGAACAATTTATTCTTCCACTACATAAATATTTTCCTTCCTTTGAGTCCACAGGATATATCCTATTAAATAGTAGTTGAGCCATTCAATGTTACAACACTCATTCTTACAGATATACACATAGTAAATATCCTTTGAGTTAGAGGAGGCTTGCTAAATTGACGTTTACAGGACTAGCTAAACTAAATTCCTCCTTTTCTTTTTTCCTTTTATTGAGTCTTTAGCTTACTTTGGAGATATTCTTGCAGACTTCCATGTCTCATCAACTCTGTAATAATATAAATTGGATCTTCTAAAGTGCAAACAGCATAAAGCTGGATAAGCTTTGGATGTCTTAGACTCTTCATTATTTGTGCCTCCCTCAGGAAGTCATTTGGATCCATTGAACCTGAAACAAGAAAAGGAGGAAATCACTTTATGTTATTGAGGCATTCCTATCCTCACAGCAGCCTGGTGGGAATCACCGAGATTGCCTCCTGCCTCTCAGTAACGGAAGAGCATCGGTGTCACAAATCTTCAGAGTTATCAGAGAAGAGAATCAGCTCAGCCGGGGCAACCTAATTACTAGATGTGGTGTTGTATCAGGGATGTGCACTTTATATGTTATGACCCGTAGGTGAAAAACAGTTGATTCGGGCCCATGTAAAAAATGAAGAGAAAGGAGAGACTGACAGTCTAATTGCTAAAACACGGCAGGCATCTGAAGAACACAAAAGAGGAGACATCCTATTAATATGAACACTGGAGGACACTGAATGTTTAATTACTCCATCCAGAGCGGACGTCTGCCCGGGCCTTGGTACCTGCTGTGGGAACAGTTGAGAAACGACCCTAAAACAATGATATTCTGCCATATTAATGTTCTTATTCCTGTAGGAACATAGGCTGTGGGCCAAGCAGAAAACATTCAAGGGACATTCCCAAAAGTCAGTGACTTTTTTTTTTTCACCAGTTTTACATATTTAACGTGAAACTAATACTCAACATTTTCTCCCATACCATCTACTTCCACTTCCAGAGCCTCCAAAGTTGGATCAGATGATTAGGGAGACAGCATTGAAGGGTATTTTGAAGATTCATTTATAATTAAATTGTATTTAAATGGTTCAACTCTGACTCAACCACACAAGGTGCCAAGCAGTTAATGTCAAATAAAATCTAAGAGGAGGGAGGATACTTGTAGTTTACATTTCATCAGTAATTTTAAAATCTTTTACTTCTTCTGGATGTGATGTTTCAGAAACATTACTGTAACTGAAGAAATACTGTCATTTCACATCTTAGTATTCACTGTACATAGTGCAAATATCATTTCCACTGATGTCCAAAGAGACTATTTTCATTCATCATCCTCTCAATGTCAGAGGTTTCACAACTGACATTTGAACCTGGGTGTGGATAAGCTTTGACAGTCCAAGGTAGCCTGTGACTTGTTTGTTAATGTCAAACTAAGAAGAGTTTCATATGACCTACATACAGGTTATTTCACATAAGCATTGAAGCAGTCTACCCTTTGAGAGTCCAGAAGTTTAGGACCCAGGTCCAGTCAAAACTCTGGATCCTGGAAAAATCTCAGCTCTGTTATAATCCCTGTGCAATCTTGAGCAAGTTACCAAATCTCTCTGAACTTCAGTTTCTTCATCCACAAAATATAACTAGTAATCCTACTAACATCAGAAAATCACTATTAACATAATAGCAATGCCTGGAACATGTGTATTTAAAGATTGCAGACCATTATTTGTATTATTAATATGCATACTTAGAGAAGAGAATAAGAAAACCAAAAAGACCAACTGTAAATATTTTTTATTGACTGAGGAGCAAAGGGATAAGGTGTTAGAGAAGAAAAAATAAATGTTTTCTTCTATATTCTTTTCCATTCCTTTTTTTTTTTTAGTTTCCTCAATTCTAGTTCTACCATTTAATTTAGTCCACATAATCAAATAGGTTTAAAATTTGGAATCATAATAGAAAAATATCACCGGGAGGAAAAGAGGGCTCTGAATCATAATAAAGTACTTTGTTTTTGTTTGGAATAACTAGTTTGGTCTGGGATCAAACATGGATACCATATGACTGCCCCCCTCAAAATATAATGATTCATGAAGGTTCCAGTGACAACAGAATTACAATCATCACTCAGACAGTTTATGCAAGATACTTAAACCATGCCCAAGTCAGACTATCTGCAAGAGCTGAAATCATAATATGCCAGGAGCCTCTGTAGGTGCAGGCAGTTCAGGGAACTCCTCTGTGGCTATGCTGGTAGAGCTCACCAACTGTACTGCAAAGGAAACCCAATCTCAACCCAGTAGTGCAACATTAAATATTAATTTTTGCCTGTCAAAGCTACTGCAGGAGTTGATTTCAGGCTCATCTTTATTGCGTGGTAGTCTGCTAAGCAATAAATAGCTGCTAAGATTGATGAATGGCCCCAGTAAAGTGAAGACATTTAACCAATCACCAAAGCTGTTTGTTGCTATTACACTGTAAATCAATAATAATTATTCCTGTTGGAAAGAAAACTATCGTGCTTTTTTTAACTATAAGAAATATGATTTTTTGTTCTCTTTTGACCTCCAGAAGGCCTTCCTTAGAGAGCAGTGCTAGGAAGAATAGCTTGTTGCTTTTCTTTCTTTCCTATTTTGTGAGGAGAGGGGGAGGAATGATTAGATTAACAATAAATTTAAAATTTGATTATCAATAGTTTAAAAAGTTTAGGATTTAAAAGCATATATACATGATGACTGTGAAAATCTTGGAGGCTGAAATAGATTGTCCTCACTTGAGTAATGGCATCTGGCCCTTAAAAGTGCCTCTTTGTTGTTTCTTCTGGCAGACACAAATGCTAGAACTGAACTCCTGCACCAGTGAATCTACAATTCAGGGTGTGCATCTATCAGCAGCAGAGAACCTAATATTTATTAAAAACTCATTGCATATATTTTATGTAGATTTGCTCAATTCTCACAAAATCCTATAAAGTGGGGACTATTTAAATTCGCATTTCCAGATGAGGATATTCAGAAAGGTTAAAAAAATAACCAATTTACAAAGGACAGAGCCAGGTTTATCTTTAAGCTCTTAACTGTTAACAAGATCCTAACATTTTCAGTCAATGGCATCCTTGGTGCCTCGATAGTTTTTTTTGTTTGTTTTTGTTTTTGTTTTTGTTCTCTTCACAAATGCCCCAGGCCAAAATGCATACTTAATAGTTTGCTTTCTTGGTTAGATCTGAACAACTAAGAAGTAGTCATCCTAAGAAGTTAATAGTCATTTGAAAAATTAATACAGGTAAATTGAAAGGAAAAAAATAATATTTCATTCTTAACCACAGTTATTTACTAAAGAGATACAAGTACTACATGACTTCTCATAATCAAATAGGAGTTCAAATAGAAATTCAAACAGAAGTTCAGGATTCAGGTCCAATCAAAATTCTAAACTCTGAAAAAATCTCAGCTCTGTTATTATTCCCTGTGCAATATTGAGCAAGTTACCAAATCTCTCTGAACTTTAGTTTGAACTTCAGGTTTAGCTCTATCATCCTCATTTACTGGTCCATGTGAATTTTTGTGTGGATCTTGCCAATATTGGTTCATAGTAATCATCAAAAATCCAGCTTCATAAAAATACGATGTCAGAAAAAGGAATGTAACATGATCTAAATCTGAATCTACAAACTACCTGGAGGTGGCAATTTGTGTTGTTTTGAAGATGTTTACCCCAAAACTTTTAAATACCCCACAGATCCCCTGTGAATTCACTATGATGCCTCAATGTGCCCTACCACACAGTTTGGAAACAGTGCTCTTACATGCACTGCCTGCCAGCAAATCCCAAGTGTTCAAGTTCTGCCACCAGGAAGCTTTCCAAATTTCTAAGAACTCTGGGCTCAGCAAGTAACAGAGGGCCCACAGAAAACTCATCTAGCCTGTAGAGTTGGAACCTGTATCTGTTTTGCAGAATAATGAGAAGATAAAAAGGAAGATTAACCTTTTGCTGCTTTTATTATTCTTTCCTGTGTTATTAGAGGTAGATATGAGGCTGCCACCATGATGTTGCACTTTTATAGAATGTCACTTCTACGGGGTCTTCTACAATGGTGATAAATGAAAAATCCCAGATCTGCCATTTACTAACTGCCTAATAATAATAAAAATATTTTTATTGGTCACCTACTAAGAGCCAAGCACTATGCAAAGCATTTGTATATAGGGACCTAATTTAGTCTTCATAATAACCCTTTGTATATCTTATTGTACCCATAACATAAATGACAAAACTGAGACAGAGAACAATTAAAAAAATAGCTCAAGATTTGAATAAGAAGTCCTAGGAAAATTATTTAATCACTATAAATTCTCTTATCCCATCTTTAAAATGGAAGGCATATTACCTGGAGGACTGTTTATTTTGGCATACTTCTACTTGTTTCCATGGGGATAAATGAAGATAGGAAAAGAAATACTTCCTCCATGTTCAAATTTGGGGTCCTTAAGATGAACCATTTTATCTTTTAACCATATTCAATTAGTGTTTAATAAAAACAGTTTTTCCCTGAATATCACCAAGGTTCCATCTGATTTTTCTCTAAGTATTTATAGTCAGTGTTTTGTTGGTTTTTGTTTGTTTGTTTGTTTTTGTTTTTGTTTTTTTTTTAACTAAGGTAGGAACAAAAGGGAAGAAAGATATTGGAAGACTGAATCCTAACTTTAGAGAAGAAATAAGTTCTTGGAATCTTGATCAGCAAACATTTTATGCTTAGCTGATCCAAGGAACATGCTCTGGCCTTTATATTTTAAAGCCTGTCCACAGGTTTTGGTCACCTGGGGTGGGAAGAAAGACAATACCTGCTTGCTGCCCGCACTGGCTGTCCCATGACCTCGTGAGCATTAACAGTAGAAAATTGAGCCCGTAAAAATCCACATACACCATTAATCTTTAATACGTTCACACCTGGTTTCAATGTTTTGACAGCCACTGGAGTAGTATTGTTCCAGAGGCCTTCCCAAACTTCTCCAAACTGACCAGATCCCAATCGCTTCAGAAGCTGGACGGAGTTTCGGTCTATCTCCCACTGGTCCACAGTTTTATAGGACAAATCAAAAGGAGTTGGGACTTGTATCTGTTTTGCAGAAAAACAAGAATACATATAAGAGAAAAAGGAAAATTAACATTCTGTTGTTCAAAATAATAGTGTAGGTACTTGTTAAAGAAATACCACTTTTAAAAACAAAATACTAAAAGTTACATTCTAATTCCTTGAAAATGGAAACTAAATGTAGGAGATTCTGCACTATTAACTCTTTAGATTCATTCTCTCTCAGATCCTGCACTTCAGTGTCCATCTTATACCCAACACGATGCTGGGTCTGCAATGATGTTTCTGCCTCTGTGCCCAGCTAAACCCTCCCAACTGCAGCCTAAATTGGAGTTCCACTCACTCACAAGGCCTTCCCAAACTCTGGCTGTAGTATTAACTAGATGTATTATATATTTTTGCAAAATAAAATCATCTTTTCTCAAACTCATTTTCATTTCATTTCTTTATTTGTTCATTCATTCATTTAGTAAATAAAAGCTTTTAAGTGTGAACTATCTGCCCTTCAGCAAACAGGCAACACCCCTGCCTTCTTAGAGCTCATAGTAAAGATTTTCATCTACCACACTCTCTTTGTTGCAACTACTATACTCAACCACAATGGCACAACAGCCAACAACAGTAAACAAATGAGCATGTCTCTTCCAGTAAAAATTATTTACAAAAATGAATATGGAACATTACTGGTCCACGGGCCATAGTTTGCCTCTTACTGCCTTAAGTAAAAAAAGGACATTTTTTTTTTTTCTGAACTGATATCACATGACAAATACTTGAATATCTGAAAGGGGGATATCTTGAAGATAAAAACAGTTTGAAAGCAGAAAGCAGTTCACCTTTAAGCATGGTTTCTCCAGCTTGACACACAGGCCATCACTTGTAGTGGTGTAGTAGCTCACAAATTCATTCAATGTTGAGAAAGTTTTTCTCCGGGTAAGGAAAAAGCCCCCTTGGTCCAGTCTCCTGATTCTGTAGTGTTTCACAACTCCTTCATCTAAAACTGGAACCCAAATAAGTCCTGTTAATAAACTTATTGCCAAAGTCAAGAGGATTTGTTTTGTGGAGATTTTTCAATATGTTGCATGAAATTTACACAGACTTCAATGTTTCTCAACTTTGTCTCAGAAAAGAGTTAAGGGAGTTTACTAAGGATACATAGAAGGAAAAAAAGGGAAAAAAAAAATTTGAAATCATAGTGCTGAAGGAAATACAAGATAAAAATGAAGGACTGAGGTTAATCCTAAAACCACTCCATGCTTAGAGTTCCATGCTTAGCGGCCTACACTTGATTAAAACAAACCATAAAATTAACTCTGTCGTTCTAGAAATACAAGGGAAAAAATCTCGTCAGTTTCAGAAATCAGTGTCCATGTGATAAAATCATGACAGTGTTTAAAAACAGTTCAACTCTTTCTGGTCATTTTTCCATGGAGTTTGATAACATAGAGGCTGAAATAGAGCTAAGAGTGTCCTCGGTACTATTTTACAATGTTACAAGGAATTCTGCAGGGTCACTCACTAAACTATCCCTCAGTATAGGCCGATACCAGAATGTCCCAGAACAGTTCAACAAAAGCAAATCCATAGATCCTAAAATGATACAGTTC
This sequence comes from Sciurus carolinensis, assembly GCF_902686445.1. Lineage (NCBI taxonomy): Eukaryota > Metazoa > Chordata > Mammalia > Rodentia > Sciuridae > Sciurus > Sciurus carolinensis. Next base: position 48,033,437 of record NC_062219.1, on the reverse strand, counting down.
ACATGTGCAAATTTCCTGCAGTATTGCCTAATCCAAAGGTAAATCTTGTAGATCTGAAGGAAAAAATAACCTGCATCATTTTTAGGAAGTCTGACTTACAGTGAACATTTTGTTACTTCTGCTGGCTGCCAACCATTGTCCTTTCTTCTGTTATTAGCACTCCAATCTTGCTCAGAAAACCATTGCTTCTCTAAGAACAAATGATACAGAGGGACTTGGTGCCCACCTTGAGCTTAGGGAGGCCTAATCAGAGCAATCATAGTCAAGGAGTCCTAATTCCAAGACTCAAGTCAGGGAGCTTGCTGCTGTTGTTTTTGGTTTTGTTTTAACTAATGGGAATTTGGAGCTATTGGCAGAACATTTGCCTCCAGCATGGAGCAAGCTTACATGAGAAAAGAGGTAGCCTCTGAAACCAGACAATTCTGGCTTTATACCTGCAAGAGTCCATTACTTTTTGCCTTAAATTAATTTGAATTGGGTTTTCTGTATTTGCATTCAAAATATTGACTAGTGCAATCCAAACCTATTCTTTCACTTATCAAAGTTATTGGTAAGTATTAAGCAGCATTTACCATGAGTATAGCTTTCTGAGTTCCTTCTAAATATAGAAATTATGCTTCAATAGCCAGGTTTAACTGGAGCAAAACCTTCATGAAAGGAAAGAAGACTGGGTAGAAGAAATTCCCATCCTGAGATGGAGGTATACTAAAGGTGTGCCCATGGCTAGGAAAAGAATTCCTTCAAAAAACAATTGGCACTCACCAGGCAAGGTAACATGAAAGAAAAGAAGACAATATCTAAAAGCGTTGGCAAAGCAGTGAAATGACTTCTCATACATGATTGGAGAAAAGTGTCATTTTTACCACCATTTTTGGGGGGGGGTTTACTGGGGATTGAACCCAGGGGCATTCAACGACTGAGTCACATCCCCAGTTCTTTTTATTCTTTAATTGTTATTATCTACTAAAGTTGAACATAGTTATGTCTATAATACTTCTACTCCCAAGTACAAAATCAACAAAAATGCACAATGTATTTGCCAAAGCACACATATAAAAATGCTTTCAGTGGCACCACTGTTTGGAAACAATCCAAATGCCCATCAACTATGATATAGAATAAATTAATAAATTGCTGCATATTGGTCAAGTGGAATACAGTACAGATTTGTAAATAAACATCTATGCTTAACAAATGAATAAATCTCACAAACACTTTTACGTATGATTCCATTATTAAAAAGCTTAAAATGAAGCAAAATCATTGATACAAGGAGTCAGTGAGTAGAGTGTCAGTAGTATCCCACTCTGTAACTGGATATTGGTTACCTCGATATATTCTGTAAATATTTGTTAAATCTTGTGAATTGTATACTTTCATTATGTGATTACACATTGACTTAAAATAACACTAAAGAGAATGCTTATCTGCCCCTGTTCATGTTCAAGTTCCCAAAATGCTACATCATGGTACATGCTGCTAAAATATTTAAGTCTGCAAAGTTAAAGTAAATTCTACCTAATTCTCACCTTGGATATAAGAAATCAACAAAGTACTCATAGAACATTAACTTTAACCAAATAAATTTTCTGGTAAACATTGTGAGAAACCTGGCTGCAAAATGCTTCTGTAAATCACTGAATGAGAGGACTTGTGGTATAAGGTATTTATTACAAACCAGAAAAATGCAGGGGGAATAACAAACAAATTAGCAAACTACAGGAATTTAATACTAAATTTGAAGGTAGGCTATAACAGTTATCAACAACAAAAAAGTAACCAAGACAGCAGACTAATGTAACTAATAATTTAATGACATACCTTTCATTTTCTTCCCAACACTCTTTAGTTTGTATTCAATGACAATTACACTCTTGTATCCCTAGATAAAAGCTCCAGATAAGATTTTCTTCTCACTTTTAGATATCAAGTAGTCTTACTTAAAATCAGAAACACACTCACAATTCAAATTTAGAATGCCCTGACAAGATATTAACTGAAACACTCTAGTCCTTGATTAAAATGTCCAACATTCTCCCCTTTACAGCCCAGGTCTGCTTTGGGCTGAAGGGCAGTCACATAAAAAGTGGTCTAGGTGGCTTCCTCTGTTTGTTTCTCTCTCTAGAGTTGCTCCCTCTCCTTCTCACTGCTTCAGGGAATAAACAGAAAAAGGAAGGGGAAGGATGGGAAGGTCACACTCAGATGGGTCCAACATCAGTGAGCTTCACAAGCTGAGACTGCTGGCAGCCTTTCCAGCTGACCCCTCCCTGGACCCTCACATAGGCCCAATAGAGCTCCTAAGAGGCAGGTGTTTCCTAGGCTGTCTGAACCCTGTGGCCTCTCAGGTCTTTCTTCAGCAGTTCATCTAACCATACTCGTCCCTGGGAGGTCTCTCCTCATTCTCTGGCAAAAGTCCACTTGCATGGGACTCTAAACTCCCCCAGGCCAACCATCTACTGTTCCCTGGCACATTTGCTCATGTAGGAGGTCCCATTATGGTACTAAGAAAATACTCACAGGACATGAGGCAGTTCTTGTCTTGATAATTGATTACTGGGAGGAGAGACTGATGTCACAAGGCACTTCTATCCCAATACCATAGGCTGTGCAGAATTCTCAGCCTGCATAGGGTACCTGTGTCCTATCCTCCAACTGCAAAGAACAGACAGCAAGCTTGTAGTGGCCTTCCTGAAAGTCCCTTTCACTAGGTTTGGGGCTCCCACTCATCACTTTGGGAAGAAAGTGTGGGCTCAGATTGTGCCCACAGTAAAATGTCCTCACCAAATCCATCATGCCTTCCACATGTTATACCTTTTAAAATCATTGACAAGCTGAGGGACCTATGAGCAGCAGTATAGCAGCAGTATGTATCTTTGACCAAATTCTTTATAAATCTGGGTGTGGGGATCTGACTTTGGAATTTGACTTTTATTTGATAACCTCAGTCAAAAATTCCATTTAAACATTCTGTTATAACCACATTTATTGAGCCAAGTACTCTGCTAAGCACTATTAGGCCAACTTTGTTGCTCATAGAAGAGAAAAAGTGGCACAGACAGTATTCAAACTCGGGACCTTATGATGCTGAGATTCTTGGTAGCAAGTGGGTTTCAGACTGACTAAAATATCTCCAGTTCATTACAATAAAATTTCATCATCTGCATATGAGAAATGTTTAACTTTCAGTTCTTTTGCCTAAAGTGCAGAGGGCAAGAGTACAGTTAACTCCTCCAAAAAGAATTAGTTTCTTAAGTTACAGATTTTTTTCAAACTGGCTGAAACACTCCACTATATTCTGAGCTGTCAAGTTACCAATCCCACTGACTATGACTCTTGGGGCAAGGTTAATTGCCCTGTATAATCATCACCAAATAGAAGGCTTTTATTAGGATATAGAGCTTAGCTCATAATAGATTTCTGTATATGGATTAAAAAGCTAACAAAAAATCGAAGAGAGCTGTAAACAATATCATGTCAGTCCCGATTCATTTCTCCTCAATGTAATAAAAAATATTAGAAGTAGAAGGGTAGCAAAATATAAAGTATACCTGCAATTTATATAAATTATTAGCCTGAAAATTTAAGCCTTGCCATTTATCAAAAAGAAAAGTGCATAAATTATAGCTGAGATGTCTAGCAAGCCAATAGCTCTGTAATTGGAAATGATGAAAAGCAATAAAAAAATTCTCCTTTTTTAAACAAGATTGACCATCTTCTGGTTCCAAATTGAAGTGGACTATGTGTAAATTAGACGCAAATTTATGGATTCCACTTTAAATGTACCACAAAAGATCTAATAGTTTCCAAGTTAGAGATTAAAGTCAATAGATGACTGAAGAGTTAAAGTACTCCTTGTTATTTTCTTAGTAAAGGATGCAAATCACAAATGATTGATATGGCTTTAGCAATTGCTATTGTTTATATCTTGATTATAAAGAAAGGTTAAACAAATGTTTGCCAGATCTTTGTAGATACAGGTTTAAGCTCTCAACCATAAAACCCAATATTTGGCAATACCTCTAGGGTTTTTAAGCACAATAAGAGTAATTTTATTAGAGTAGGAGATTGGAGACACTAGTTAAAATTTACCTAGTATACAACCAAAAACATGTCAATCTTTCTGGGCCTTGATTTTCTCATTATTAAATTTTTTTAAAGTAGTCTTTAAAAAAATTCTCAAATTTTCCAAATATTTCCACCTTCATGTTCAACCATTTGTGGTGGCTGTTGTTTCCTCTCCCAGGATTCTGATATGTCTGTCTGTCTGTCTGTCTGTCTGTCTCTCTCTCTCTCTCTCTCTGAGTCCTTTCACAAAACAAGTATACTTCATCTTGAAACATTTGAACCAAACTTTCATGTTTTCTTATAAATTGTCTAGCCGTTAGTACCTTCCTCTGGGTCTCAATTTAAATCCTAAACCAGCCTTTCCTAGCTATCCAAGTTCTTTATTGTATCACATAACACAGTTTAACTGTGATGGCATTTACCACAGTAAAGATATCTCCATGAGGTAAGGGCTCTGCTGTACTGATCCAATTCCTAGTCAGAGCTTAGCACAGAGCAATGATTACATAAATACCTATGAAATGAATGAATAATGTCATCAATTCTTGGATTTAAAGTGAAATGTAAGTTTCCAAAATGTCCACTGCAAAGTTAAATAGGTAATTAAGACTTAAGACTTACTTGGAATCTTCCTTTTAAAAGGAGAAAAACAGTCCCAGGATATAAATACTGGTATAGTCAATTAAGGTATATATCTAACTTCTTGATTTTTACAACATAATGAGGATATAATTATTTCACCTCTATCTGGCATCATGGGCATTTATATGTAGTTCATTCAAGGTTTCAATCTGAACAAGACTGAAAGATAAATATTATTTAAAAATCAGACAACAGAAACATCAGGAAAATTTGGCACATTGTAGTCAGGATGAAAGCACCTTTAATATTACAAAACATATAACTATGTTTTAAAAGTGATTTTAATTTTTTAGTAGTGGAGTTCACATACTTGCAAAGTGTCTTTCCCAATAAAGATGAACTCATGGGTCTTAGAACTAGGCAGAAAAGAATTCGCTTTTCCTTCTGTGGTTTATTGTGATCTTTATTACTGAACCAAACCTATTCCAAATCCTACAGATTATAAGTGAACGATAATGTTGTGTCATTTTTTATTGTGAATTACTATGAGTTCAAATTAGTTAAGTATTTTCGTAGCTCAACCTCAAAAATATGTAAGTCTAACTAAAAAATGAAATGGAATCATCCATTAAAAAAAGTCAGTGGCATCATGATTGAATTGAGAGAAAGGACCAGGGATTCTGAATTTACATCTTTACTCTCATGTTTGCTATTTGACCAAGGGGGTAATGTTTCACCTGTCAACTGATTAATCTACCAGAACATGTTCAAGAATTAGGATATATTGCAGAGCTATACCTAAGCATATATGAAGAATACAGTAAAGGTTTGTTAAATGTTGAGAGTTCATCTATTTCTGCAAACTAACTTCCCTGTGGACTATACCGCAAGTCACCTATTTGGCCACTTTCACACACAGAGTAACTGGAGAGATCCATGTGAGCTCAGATTGGGTTCTGAGATTTCAATTCTATTTGCCAGACCCAAATGCATAAATGTACATCAACATGTAGTTGATGACAAGTACACAAGTCCAGCTTTCTCCTACAGGCAAGGTCTTATTCACAATGCTGCAGAGGTAGGAAAGCGGTTGTCTGGCACAAAATAAAGAAGTGCTGTGAGATTTTTATCACAAGTTACTTTCATCAAACTGTCCCAACTCTACCACACAGGTCACATATTGTTTGCAACATATTAAATAATTATGAAAGTCAATATATTCCAAAATTAGGCTTTTGAAAGACAGAAACTAACTTTGGAACACAGCATAGACATGAAGTTAGAAGCTGTCTCTGAAAGACACAAAGATGGCTAGTCAGTTCAGTGAAAAATATCAGTCTAATAAGTAGTTTGGTATTTTATAGATAAACGAATGGTTGATTGAACAGATTTTCATTTTTCAGCAGGTCTTCTGGCATCATCTGAGCATAGCCTTATTTCTACTGACTGATAATAATCTGTTCCCATAGTGAGTAAAACAATATGACTCTGTTGATTGAGCAAAGGATTGAAAATCAAGAACTCTCTGCCCTAATCTTATTCTGCCAGTGATTTGTTCTTTGACCTTAGGCAAGGAATTTCATTTCAGTTTCCTTATCTAGAAAATGAGAATAATGATCGTATCTATATACCCCACAGGGATAGTTTGAGTGTCATTGTTCACAAAGGATGATAGATATTTCTAATGTGCAAGTCCTGTATTACAATATCAGTATTATCAAATAGCTTTGTCTACTAAAAAGAGGCACTTCCAAAGTAGCATTTTCCACTCTCTGCAACTAATGCCTAGAGAGCCCAGTGGCAACCAAACATATTCAGTGAAGAAATTGCTATTAATTCCAGGTGAGAAGATTCCTGTCCTTACAAACCCTTTGTTTATTTGGTTTGTGTCGGGGGGATTTGTTTGTACTTTTTTAAACCATGATGACTCTGTACACCATTGCTTCAGAACTCATGCTAAGTTAGTTCTACACCAATAAATAAATAACACATAATTGAGTTATTATGCTGCATTCCCCATTAAAACAGAATTCAAGCAGACACTTGTCCCATACTAAGTGAATTCTTGCTTAGTATGATAGAGTAGAACTCTAGTATGAGCCATTTTGAAAGGAGAAATTATATCTGACTTAAAACATTTAGGCAGCATCATGTTAAAGAGTCATCCTCTTGGGACTAGGGTTGTGGCTTAGTGGTAGAGAGATTGTCTAGCATGTGTGAGGCACTGGGTTCAATCCTCACCATCACATAAAAATAAATACATAAAATAAAGGTATTTTTTTTTAAAAAGAGTTGCCCTCTCCTTTTCTGGGGCAATTCCAATAAAGGCAAAGAGAACAAACAGAACTGATCTTTTCTATGGATATAACTCAACTAGTGGGTGCAGAAGGTCCCTGACTCCTAGTAGGGAATATTCCCACTGTGCTGTGGATGTTGGTCAGTAAGTTTTACTATTAAACCAGTTGAGTGATCAAATAGAGGTTCATTAAGAAAATGTCTATTTTAGATGACTCAAGAAAGCTATTTACTAAAACACTTATTCGAAGATATGGCTGATAGCTCCCAGGCCCTGGGGACTTCCAGGATTGTTACTAGTCTAGGAGCCCAGTAGAGGTTACAGAGGCAACAGAATCAGAAACCTTTACAGACAAAAATAAATTCTCTCTTCCATTCTGTGAAGCACAGAAATTGTGACCTAAACCATGTACCTGCTCAAATGCTTATCACACTTTTTGAGGAAAATGTTGATCTTACTCTCAAGACCCTTATAGTTCAATCCTTCATGGAAATAAGCCAACCCTCCCCACCTGCATCAATTTCTGACTCCTAAATTTAATTCAATTTAGCCGGCTCCTAAATATTCTGAACAGAATGTCGATTTTATTGTTTGTATATCTGGCATCTAAATCAGAAGGGTAAATTAACAATACATAATTGTAACATTCAATATTTTGGCAGCTAATTTAATTGAAAGTTGTCTACCACAATTTCACATGAAAATAGTATTTGTAGTGTCGGATATTGCAGAGAAACTCCAAAAAACAACTTGACTCTTTATTCCTCTCAGGACTCTTAACTTCTCACACAGCATTATATCTGTAATAAATCACCAGAAATTAACATACTTGAATTATATTTTCTCAGTTTCCTGCAGAAAATCTTTCACTGGGTTAAGACAAAATGCAACATGGGAGAAAATTTACCCTAAGGAAATAATTCAAATATTTGCATGTATTTATTTAGTTAGAGCCCTGCCTTGTTTCAGAAAGGTTTAAAGGCTTGCATAAATTACAAAATAAAATAAAATTTAAAATAAGTGGATGAGGGCTAGGAGTGTAGTTCAGTGGCAGAGTGCCTCCTGGATTCAATCCCAGAACCCCAGAAGTTTAAAAAATAAAGAATATAGTGTTCTATTATTAAAAGAGATAAATAAAATAAGTGGATGAAGCAAGAGAGGCAAAAGGTAAAAGACAGGACAATGACTCTAGGAGTAAGGCTAGTATGTTTTACATAGGTAGCTTCAGATGCCCAACCAAATTAGTGAGGTGTGGGCCAAGGATTTGACTAAGTGCGTTTCTAGCTGCTCACAGTAAAGAAGGAAACGCATTCAGTTACCTGATTCCCAGAAGGAAATATTAGCAAACTATGAGTCCAAAGCTTTCATGTGCACATGCATGAACACACATGCACATACCCCCATTTTTTTCTGGTATTAAAATGAAAATTCTCATATAGATCCTCATAAAGAAAACACAGGAAATATAATAAGCAATATCTTCAAAAAATCCTTAATGGTAAATACACCAACACAGCAAAAAATTGGTTCTTATAATGTCCATTATTGTGGGCCAATTTCCAACATGAAATTTAATAAAAGCATTTGTATAAGAAACTAAAACAAAACACAGTTAATCAACCAAAATAGGAAAAGCTATATGCATTAGGATGTTCATGTGGAATGTGATGAAATAACTGTTAAATTGTAGTAAATCAAAAATTGAGTTAATTTTTAAAATTGTATAATTGCAAAAATTATCCAGAAATAATGTATGAAGTGAAATAAGAGGATATAAAATTTAGAGAATATTGTAATTGCAAACATGAAGATATATCTGGCAGCTCACATGTCCTGGAGCCATTTACTATTAAAGGAATCCAGCTGAGGTTCCTTGTGTAAGCCATAATTACATATGGGCAAAGATGATTAAATTTGCCAACATGAAAATAACCGTTCGACTGGCAGATTTGCGGGTGTTTTATTACATCTGTTTTCTAAACCAACTGTAATAAAGGTATACTGCCTTTAAAATAAGAACATACACATAATGTTTCCATTTTTTTTAGAGAAGTATTATAAAAATTAATCATCTAAAGACAATGGCTACACAGTTTACTGAAAACATTGTCTAGTGTGATATTGATATTCTTTATATTAAGAACCCATAAAATTCATTTTTCTTTGAATTTAATTCTTAAAATCATAATTCATTTTATCTTTCATAAGCTCATGAGAAGCATAATGTTTCCCTTTTTACTTTATCTTCCAAAGAACCCCTGGTTAAACTGATTTCTAAACCGTGATAATTATCTGCCATTAGAGGCACAGCAAGATCTATTTCTCTGTTCTTTTTCATTGATTCTGTCTTTTTTGTGTTTAGCTGTATTTTGTACTGTTTTGTTGATTTAAGTCAATTTAAAACATTTTGTAAACATAATACATGAACAAATGAAATCATAAATAACCAAAAGACTTAGTAGACCTACTACACAAAAGAAACAATTTCAAATGAAGTGAACTGCCCAATAATGAAATAAGCTGGTTCTCCAGGATACTGTTCATAGGAGGTTTGAAGCTTCAAATTGTGAGATTCCTCTGAAAGGGCAAGATTAGGCTAGACATTCCTTGCAAATTCTAGTGTTCTGTTAATGTTAATGAAAATTCATGGGAAAAAAGAAAGTGAAATATGAACTACAAGAAGTTTTAAAGATTTTCTTTTTATTTGTATCAATGAGAAAAACAACACCTAGAGGTCTGAAATAATCTGTTAGCTTTTTGCAGGGCTGGAATCCAAGTGCCATCATGGAGGGTGACCTGATGACAGTAAGAACAATAGGAACTTTTAACCACTTATTGCCTGTTTCCTGGTTGAGAAAAAAGATGACAATTTGTTAATTTCTCAGTAGGATGCTACATGTTTCGAAGCTTCCTGAATGTCATCACTCCCTTCCTCTCAAAATGCCAAGAACTCTCAAAGCACCTTCCTGTTGAAGAATGTGGCCCTCAATTCTTGCTTCTCTTTGCCTCAGTGGGTTTCAGTAATTAATGGACATGTTAAGCAAAGTAAACAGGAAAATCATGGAGAAAAGTAATGGATGGTAATTAAAATATCTTCAGATTAATTTTTTATTTTTATTTTAATCTTCATTACAAAGAATAATTTTGTGTATAAGAATTATATTTTGTATATAGAATATTGTCTCCTTTCATTTTTTACCTTGTTTTACATATTCAAGGCAACTATTGGTAATTTGCTAATCATTCATTCTCATTTCTAAAAACAGGTAGCTCTTATCCTTGTGAATTTTCACCATATTAAATAAGTATCCATGATAAAAGATATTTCTGCTGCTTATTTCAAATGTATTAGACAAAGGGTACTGGGGTAGTTAATTTCATGCATGAACTTGAGTGGGCTAAGGGATTGGTATGTCTGTGAGGATGTGTCTTGAAGGATTATCATTTGAATCATTAAAGAAGACCCGCCCTCATCAATGTGGACCAGAATCATAAAATCCATTGAGGGCTTAAATAGAGTGAAAAGTAGAGAAAGGACAAATTCACTTTCTCTTGTTGAGTTAGAAGATCTATTTTCTCCTGTCTATAGACATCTGAGCTCCTACTTTTTGGACCTTTGAATTCCAGGATTCACAACATTGGCTCCTGTAGTTTTCAGACCTTCAGACCTAGGTTGAAGCCTTTGCCTTGTAGATCCTGGGCCTCCTTGGCCTCCACCATAATCATGTGAGCCAAACCTCATAAAGTATGCACATTCACGTGTGTCCATTCCCCCTCACCTCCCCTTTCTCTTTTTCAAATTTACACACACACACACACACACACACACACACACATACAGTCATGTGCTGCATAACATATCAGTCAACAATAGGATACATATATGGCAGTAGATATACCATATATACAGCCTAGGTGTGTAGTAGACCACACCATCCTAGTTTGTGTAAAAACAGTCTATGATGCTCATACAATGAGGAAATCACCTAATGACATGTTTCCAAGAACATATCCCCATCAATAAGTATTAAGTGACACATGGTGTGTGTGTGTGTGAGTGTGTGTGTGTGTGTGTGTGTGAGTGTGTGTGTGTGTGAGTGTGTGTGTTCCATTGGTTCTGTTTTTCTGGACAACTCTAATTTAGTTACAAAGGGAAGGCTATGTCTATAAAAAGTCTGTTGTTGGTCATAGCTTGGTGCAACCATAGTTCAGGTGATATTCAGGTAGAAACACTTCTCATAAAAACCAACCATCTCCTAGTCACAACATGCACTTCAAAGGCTGGCCAATCTTCTTCTTATTGACTCTTGCCCATTCAGGGGTGAATCAGCTAAACAAGTGAGAATGACTCAGTAAAATCCATCATTACTCCCAGAAAATCGTTCAAAGTACACTTTCTAATGCAAGATGGGCCAACATCTCTGTCTTTCTGTACAAAGGTAACATTCTTCACGCATTATAATAAAAGCTACTGGATTTTTATTGAGTACTTGCTTGAGTACTTGCTTTGAGCAAGTACAGCACTAATATGCTTTTTTTACGTAATACTTTAATCTTCATAACAACACTATGAAATATGAATACTGTTTTTGTTATTTTACAAAAAAACTTAAGTTTACAGAGTGCTATGGTTTGGATCTTAAATATCCTCAAAGGCCCAAATGCTGAAGTCTTGGTCACCTGTCTGTGGTACTATTATGGTGGAACCTTTAGGAGACTGAATTTAATGGAAGAAAGTCAGGTCACTGAGAGTGTGCCCTTGAGAGGGTTTTTAGGATCCCATCATCTTCACCTCTATCTCTTTTCTCCCCAGCTCTCATGAAATGAGCAGTTTTGTTCTACCACATTCTTCCTGACATGATGTTCTGCTTTCCCACAAGCCCAAAAGCAATGGAGTCAACCGACCATGAACTAAAACCTCTGAAACCATGAGCCAAAATAAATCTTTCTTCTTTTAGGTTGATTTATCTCATATTTTCTCACACTGACAGAAAGCTAACATATGGAGAGAGTGAATTGCTTAGGATAAGGAAGAGGTAGATCTGAGTGATATGGTTCAAAACCAGGCAGTGAAACTCTGAAATACACAACCTTAAGCCACACCATCTCCATCTATTGTCAGCCAGCAGGTATTTTTGTGTTGCTGTCACAAGGCACTGCTCACAGCTCTAAAATATGCAAATCTAGTGCTACAGTGCTATTTAATAATAAGATGATAAGGCTGTGCATACGGTCTATTTCTGCAACTGACACCTCTTTGAAACATTTTACCCTACTTAATACCATGACTCCATTATTAGTCTTAAACTTCTCGGGCTTTTACCTCTCTGTTTGCTCTTTCAATATGGGTTCTGATCTGGGACATCATTTAATCTATCACAACTTATTCTTGATATTATTTGCAGACCTTCAACTTCCACTACTGCAGGAAACGTGTGCTGACTTTCCTGTCTCTGCGATGCTGCCCTCACTCATCTTTCAGATCCCTCCAGAAGCCTCAAATAGAAAAAGTAAAATTTTAATTCACATTTTCTTATCCTCCAAGTCTCCTCTTAGCTTGAATTCTCTGTCTCAGTGAATGGCATAGCCATCCTAAAAACCAAACTCTAAAGCTAGAGATTTGAGGATCACTCTTGATTCCTTTCTCTTCCTGATTTCTTATCTCTGAGCATTGTGTCCCATCAATCTGCCATCTCAACTGCCACCACCTTACTGAGTGACCCCTCATATCTCTTTCCTGGAGTGTTACACTAAGGTCATATGCTACTTTCTCAGCGTCCGACCACACTGTCCTTCTTCCATGGTCACCAGAATACTCTTCCTAAAATGTAGATCTGAATTTTTTCTCTCCTCCTTAAAATTCAAATCCATGCCATTGTCTGAAGTTCAGATCCCATAATGGAGTTCTCTGCTACACCCCATCCTGAAAGTTTAAACACTTACTCGCAGTTCCTTAAAGGTACCATTCTGTTTGTTCCCCATCTCCATGCATTTGCATAAACTACTAACTATAACTAAAATGCCATTCTATTTATATATTTCAGACTAATTCATTTTTCAAGGCCAGGCTCAGGTATCTTGTCCTTTCTCAAGCCTCCTAGCCTATTCCAGAAATGAGCAACAGGAGCAGAAGGTCCTCAATATCCCGCTGTACTTCCACTTTTGTTACTGAACTCATTCTGCAATATTGCTCCTATATATTTTCACTGTACTTCTCCCACTGAACTTTGAGTCCTTTGATTGTGGAAACCATATCTTAATTTCTTTATTATCCTCAGACTAGCACAAAACTTTATCATCATCATCATGACTAATATTTATAAAGTTTTTATTGTATGTCAAACGTGGTGCCAAGAGCTTGGTATACATTATCTCAGTGAATTCTTACATCAGTCCTGATGTAGGAAAATGAAGCAAAGTTGACTTAGATATTTTGTTCAAGGTCACTCAGGTCAGCTATAAAGTAACAGAACTGAAAGTGAACCCCAGGTAGTTTGATGTCTTAAGCTCTAGAACCTATTAGACCAGTAAGATTTCTCAGTACTAATTTCAAGAACAAGTAGATGCACAATTGAATGCATGAATAATAAATCCATAGAGGTAAGGTCCAAGTAGAATGTGATCTATTGTGTGGGTTTTGATATTTATTTCTCTTATTTTTTTCTGTAATCCCAGTTGAAAGATCCTAAACCCGTACCTCTCTCCTACCCGAACAAGTCTAAGGGGGCTAGCAAATCTCCAAAAGCTGCTGAATAAGACTTTAAATCACATGACCAACATCCAATTCTATTGTAAATTTGCTAAAGCCCAATTCATGTATTTGACTACTTTTTGAAACAAAATTGTTTTGATATGGTGGTAATTTAGAGGTCTTCCCTTTCCTTTAAGAGACAGCATAGCGGAAAAGTGCCTGGACTTGGTCTTGAAGAGAGCTAGGATAGAAACAAGTTTGGTTACTTACTTGCAAAGCAATTTACTTGTCCTCCCTAAGCTTCGGTTTCCTCATCTATAGAGCAGAATGGAAAATTCCTTATAGGATCATTATAAAGATTAGAATGAATATGCTTAAGTCAGGGCCATTGTTCCATGAGTGTTAGCTAGTGTTGCATGCTTCCAAAACCCCACTCAGATGACACCACTAAGCCTGCCCCTGGCATGGGCTCTCCTTGGGTGGCTGCTCATCAGCAGCCCTTTCAGAAAATGGGAAACACAATAAAGATGGAGATGGAGTGGGGCCAACACACTGCAGCTAAGGTTTTTTGTTTGTTTGTTTGTTTTTTAGTAATGCTTTAAAATATACAGATGTCACAATGTTTCAATGTTTATTTTAAAAAGAAGGACAAAAGAAATCTCTGTCCTACATTCCTTGATTAGAGTTTGTGATACATTTTAGACATTCTTTTTTATATGGTGGGATAGATGTACAAACATGTTTAAGTCAGATTATCCAACTGTAAATCTCTGATTCTTTCCTCTCTAGCTGTGTGACCTTGGGCAAGTTACCTTAATCTCTTCATGCCTCAATTTCCTTCATCTATAAATTGGTGGTAATAATAAAATGTACATCACAGAGGTGTGAAAATTAAATTTGCTAACCCATGGAAAAAGGTTCAGGACAATGCCCATCACTCAGTAAGCATCTTGTAGGTGTTATTTGTATTCTTACCAACCAATAAAGTAGACAGGACTGATGCTTAAGTTATTCTACAAATATTGAAACTGAGGTGCACACAGCAGATGTCCATAATTTCTGATTTATAATCTAGAGTGAAATTATTGGGATAAAAAGGAATGTATCAAATTATTAAGATAAAGAGGAAAGTTCCAAAGAAGCAACAAAATCATTACTACTAAAATGTTTAATTCTTATTGTAGGATACACACATTTTATAATAGATTTACAATAAAGTTGTACTTTTGTGAGGCTAACTGTTAGTTAAGGCCACTTTTACATCACTAATATGTGTAGATATTTTTGTCTGTGACTATTTACATGAAACATGAGGTAAAACTGTCATTCCCTTCTGGACTTTGCCCTAATTTCCAATACATGGAATATCCTTCTCCATCCCAGTGACTTAGGGTTGTGGTCAGTGGACTGGCCTTGGTGAATGGAGCAGGGGTA
The DNA here is from genome assembly GCF_902686445.1 of Sciurus carolinensis. Classification (NCBI taxonomy): domain Eukaryota; kingdom Metazoa; phylum Chordata; class Mammalia; order Rodentia; family Sciuridae; genus Sciurus; species Sciurus carolinensis. The sequence goes on along the minus strand of NC_062219.1, from coordinate 48,018,369 downwards.
AACCTGACATAAAGCACATCCTGGGAGAAGCTTTTAGAAGTGTGAATGGTTTCAATCTCTTCATTCAACTTCTGTTCTCCACCAGAGAATGTCATAACCCAGGGCAGCTCCTTTGGCCTAAATCCCAGGATGAAAGACATGGCGATGAGCCTGGATCTGCTACCTTAGGCAGTGTCCAGCTGAGCCACAACCAGCCTGCAGCCCTCAAGTCACCAAGCTTCAGGGGCAAAAAGTGATTACTATGGGACACATTAAAGAAAGCATTGCAAATTCTGAATAATACTTAAAGATGTCAGAAGATCCAGTTTTAGAGTTAGCTATGTGTTTACAACTAACTGGTTATCTTGGTCAAGTAACTTATTCTATCTGGCCTCCAATTCCTTCAGTTAGGAAAACTCTTTGGGTGATCTCTCCAGTTCAAATTCTCTAACACTAATACTCTAGCAAAGAGTTTTACAGAAAAAGAGTCATTGTAACCTTCTAATATGGTAGATAGACATTAAAATATCCACTTTCCGAAAGAAAAAAACAAGACACAAACATTTCATTGTAACCTGAAAATCCTGGAGCTTAATTATCATGGCAAAACCACACCCAGGAACACATGGGTTATGCGTGGAGTAACAGGTGTTGACACCAGGACCTGCTCTGCTCACTGGGTTTTCCTCCAACCCCTTATAGCAGTTCTGCCAATTTACCTAGTCCTCCATTTTTGTTACCTAAATTACTAAAATAAACAAAACAAAATATTGAATGTACACAGTAAATTACAGAGAGAAAAGATTAAGTCTAATGTCATCTTCTTTCCATCCCACACAGATATTGTCAAAGCTTCACAGTCCATTGTGATGACACGGACACCCAGCTGGAATCACAGACAAGCTATGTACATGCTTGGTTTTGAGTTGCTCGGGTTTGAGTGCTAAGGACAATAGCAAATATTTATATGGCTTTCTTTGCATCAGGTTGCCTTCTGAGCACTTTTCATTTATTAAATCATTTTATCCAAATAACACCATGGAAAGGTAGATGTTATTTTTAATTTCCACTTTTCCAAAGAGGAAACTGAGGCATGGAGAGGCATAGTGATATGCCCAAAGCCATACTGCTAGTAAGAGAAAGAATCCAAACCAAGAAAACTGGCTTCACAGTTCTATATTATAAGTTCCAATTCTGTTAATGTGAGAATCCAGTTGAACCTCTGATGACCTTATCATTCCAACCAAGATAATCTTAGCAAAAAAAAATCTGTTTTCAGATTTCTTTCAAATTCCCAAAGAAAACCACCTCCACTTCTACTCCACCTATTATTATTGTTATTATTATTATTATTACTATGTATGGAAAAATAAAATTTTTCCTCAATTTTGATCATTTGCTTACTTTCTAAAAACCAGAGTATCACAACAAATAATTAACTTTCCTTTATAAAGGTGTCCTTTGGTTGACACCTCTTCTCCACTGCCAACTAAGATGTTTGTTCTTGAGGAAAAGACCCTTGTTTTCTTGTAGCTCAGCTCTCTGAAAACTAACAGGCACATAGTAGGCATTAAATAAATATTTGATAAATGAATGAATGAATCATAAGTTCTTTAAGGCCTGGATCATCTCTTTTTTTCAGGATTACACATGTAATGGCAATACAGAAAATGCTGTTCACCATAATTATATAAAAACAGGCAGTATAATTTTTGTTTTTACCCTTTATTTTATGCTTTCTCCTCCTCCATATTTTAATTTTCACAAAACCTTTTTACAAACATCTGCAGGTGGTAAGGAAATAACTCTGCAGGGAGAAGGGATTGAAAGAAAGTCCCTGCCCTATTGAAACAAATAGGAAAATAAATTTAGTCCCTGTCATGCATAGGCTTTTAAGACAACAGAATACTTTCCCAGATTATAGTTTCTGTGCCAAAGTTTCTCATAAATTAATGCAAGGCACGTTTCTAAAATGCATTAGAAATGACTTCATGATTGATGGGATACTGATAAATAGTTATAAATTAGCTAATATGCATATATCATTTTAAATCATAGTTTAAAATTAGAGCTACTATCTTATTAAATTGGATTGTATTTATTCATTCAGCTTTTATATTATGAACACATTTTGCATAGCAATCACCACATAGATACTGGATGTCAAAATCATTAAGAAAATTTAAACTTCTTCAATCTTTTGAGATTAATAAAATAAAACTAATGCTACTTGAGTAGATTTTCATTTAGAGCACAAGTTTCTAGAAATATTTTGAAAATATAAATTTTTTTTTCAGCTAAAATCATGTATTTTTCCCCTTTCTGTAAATGAATAGGTCACTAATACTAAAAACAAAACCCTGTATTTTGTTTGCATAATGGCATGTTATTTCCTAACATGCCACAAGAGGGAGCAAATTTGATTGAAAGTCCTCCAATGGCCCATGCTCAGAGTGGGGAACAGAAAAGCTGCCATAGTGTCTGGATTTCAAAATAAAGGGTTCACATATAGTACATGTAAAATAAATTTAGACAATGTCTTTATTTGTACCAACACCATATAAAATACACTAGATAGCCTTAATTTTATAGTATTTTTTTTTCAATAATACATTTTTTGCCACTTAAAGTAACAAAAAGAAATCTCTTGCATAATTTAAAGAGTTGAGATGCAACATTTGTTTAGATGTTATTTACTTGAGATATAAACTGGACTAAATCGCTTAGGGACAGTGGAAATAAGGAGGAACTGGAAGGATTGTGGGTCACTGGCTTTCATTTACAGAGCCAAGACATCTTAGTTTCCTGTTCAATCCAAAACTTGGCACCATGCTTTTTCAAATATTCTTCCTTTTTCTCTTTGCCTCCCTCTGTCTTCACTGCTCAAAATCTTTAATCCTTATCTTCTTTTCCAGTATGAGATGATTAAGTTAATATATTATATGGATCCAAGAACCAGAAAGACCTGTCAATCTCAGTTCTGGTACTGTCATGCTATCTAAAAATATAACCCATATTGAATTTATCATGACTACATTGATAACATTATAATCCAATACCTTTGTTAGTTAGTCAAGCATAATGATGACAATGGATGAGCAATTTACAGATCTGCCTGTTATTTGTTAAAGAAATCAAAAGTGCACAGAGAAAATAATTTCCAATCCTTAATTTAAGGAGCATCATATAATTTTAAAAGAAATAAAATTCTTAAGAATGGATGTTATCACAACAAAAAATTAACTTTAGCGCACAGTTTTCCTTACAATTTCATTCACTATTAGGTACAGTACAGATTGTTTCACCTCTCTTGTCATGCCCTATCTTCCTAATCCCTTTCAGAAAATTAATTGTTCTATTTTGTTGAGCACCATGCATACAACTTAATGGTTATACTTATCACGATGGTAAGCTACTTAGTTGCTACACAACTCAAAGAATACATAAATTCAAAAGAGTTAAAAATGTCCCCCAGCCAATATTTTTGAAAATTCCTTTTCTATATTAAAGGAAAATGAGGCAAGGAAAAAAGTTAGTAGCATCCTTTTAAAATCATCCAACTTTCGTAAACAAATATTTATCAAAAAACCAACATACAAAAAATCCTTGTACATGTCAGACATGGTGCTAAGTCCTGAGTACCTTGCTCAAAGAAAGTGAAAATAAAGATTAGGAAGCTGGAAAGTGCAAGCCTTAATCATGCAATAGCTGGTGTGAATTTTTTAAGCACAGTGTGATCTAAAGCAATGTGAAAGATTAGGCTGGAAATGGGTTTCAGTATGACTATAAAGGACTGAAATTCAAGGTAAATAGGAATTTATGTGGTTTGTAAAGGAGAGCTATTGAAGGCTTTTGACTCCTCCAGATAAAAGAGAGGAATGAGATAAGATAACCAAATGCAATGTCTAATCCTCTATTGTATCAGTCAGCAAATAAATAAAGAGCTAGAAAGGACATTTAGAGAGATCTGAGTATGTAGTCTGTAATAGAAACCAGCATGAAATTTCCTTGGTTTAATAATGGCTCTATGGAAATAGGGAAGAGTGTCTGTAATCATAGGACATGCATACTAATATTAAAGTTTATAGAGCTGAAGCAACCTGAAAACTAACTTACACACAGATGTATGGAAACATAGGCATATGAATAATGGAGAAAGTAAACATCACAAACCGTTAACAGTTGGTGAATTTAGGTGAAAGTATGCAACACTTCAACTTTTATCAATAAAGCTAGGTCCCAAAAAGTATACTTTTTAATTTTATCAATAAGAAGAAGAAAAGAAAATTTATATTGGATGTTGGTCTTTAATGTTATAAAGGAGAATTCTGAGCCCATTCAATTTTCATTATTTTGTGATTTTTTTTTTCCTGCATACTTACAGAATTTTTTTCATTTATCTTTGACATTAAAACACTTTTAAAAGACACCCTAGATATAGATCTTTTCACATATTTTGTAACACTGTATTCTTCCAATCTGCAAGTGGTTTTATAGAACAAAAGCTCAGGAAAATTTTCTACTACATATTTATTATTATTTGCATTTAATTATTCTGGTAAATTTCTAAGATAGATCTCCTGTTTATGCATCATCTGTCCTCACAAACACTGATCTATTTTTCTTATCTCTTCAGAGAGCTTCTCAAGAAAGATCTTTATATCACTGAATGCTTCCCTGCAGTGACAATTTTAGTGTTTGTTATCTCTCATTTTTGCCTTTTCATGTTGCTTTTTATACCTAATCTCATGGAATGTGTGCTTTCTTGTATTCTATGATTTCAAATCAAATGGTTTTCAAAATTTTTCTTCCATTCCTTTTAGTGAATATTTTCTCTACATCTTCATGTTTGCCATCTCTTATGCTCCTGTGTTTTTCCAAACTATGTTTCATATAAAAAGAAATGATTTTATGACCAACTAGTCTGGGAAATTCTCCATTGAGAAAATATAATTATTTTTCCATCAGACTCCAGAGACTCTTTAATATTCTTTGTAGAGTCAGGACAGAGGAAATGTAGTATGATGTTCGTTTAATGCCTTCTGTTCTGTGGAACACTGTTGGCTTACCAAATAATTTATGTTTTAGAAAATAATTTAGGAAATTCTGTTACTGAGTATCCAGAATGTCATGACCTCTTTTCCTTTTATACTCATCCTTGAATGAAAAAAAACAAACAAACAAAAAAACTTCTCATTTAGGAAAAAACATATGCACCTGTGCTCCTCTATCCATTTGGATGAGGATACATTTTAGTTGTTAGCTAGACACAGCAGGGCTAAGTCACCAAATCTCTAAAGATATTGCAAAAGTCTAGCAAACATCCAACTCCCACGGGTTTGCTGGAAGAAGGGTGGATCTTCTACTCTATTGGCATACTTGCTGACAATAAAAAACAGAATTCAATACTTTGTCATGCTATGGCCCAAAGGTTTGTGTACTCACCTCCTCCTCCACCACCATCCCCATCCCCTCACACCCCAAAAAAGCTCATATATTGAAGTCCTAATCCCCAACATGATGGTACTTAGAGAGGGAGCCTTTGGGACATAATTAGGTTTAAAGAGGATCATGAGGGTAGAGCCCCCATCATAGGACTAACCTTCTTATAAGAGGAAGAAACCACAAACTTCTCTTGTCTCTGTCATGTGAGGATATAGAAAAGAAGGCAGCTGTCTGCAACCAGACAGCTTAGGCCCCCACCAGACACCAAAACTGCCAGCACCTTGATTTTGGACGTTCAGCCTCAAGAACTGTCAGAAATAAATATTCATTGTTTTATACCATCTCAAATTGCTTAAGACAGTAATGCTGAGTGGTTTATGTTTATTTAAGCAGACAAATGTGTGAAAATGACCTCAAGAGAGTCATGCTTTTAATTCCCCCTATTTCAAAAGGTCAGTTTTACATGCCAGTCTGCAACACACCATTTTCAGTCATCATCTGCCACGCTTATAACATTTGTTGGGCAGGAAGCTGCTGTCCCTTGCATGTAGAAAATCGATGCTTAAGGAAGGCTCACATCACTGTCAGGTCCACACTGGAGGGCAAAGGTTACAGTTTCCTGCTGTGTTAGTCAGCATTTCATGACTGTGACTAAAATACCTGAGATGAACAATTTAAAGGAGGAAAAGTTTATTTTGACACACGGTTTCAGAGGGTGTAGCCCATGGTCAGTTGGCTCCATTGCTCTGGGACTGAGATGAGATAGAACATCATGACAGAAGGGTGGAAGAGCAGAAAGGCATACCAGAAGAAAGCTGCTCAGCTATGGCAGCCAGGAAGCAGAGAGAGACAGGGAGGAAAGGGACTGAGAAAAAATATACTCTTCCAGAGCACGCCCTCAGATACCTACTTCCTCCAACCGGACCCCACCTCCTAGTGGTTCATTCAGATATCAATGGGTTAATCCACTGATAAGGTCAGAGCCCTCATGATCCAATCATTTCCTAAAAACTGACCTCATGACATTGCTACATGGGGGACCAGACTTTTAAGTAATATGAACATGAGGGACATTCCAGATTCAAGGCATAACACCTGGCAATGCAAGGTGAGCACAAGTCAAAGTATCCTCCTACCAGCTTTTTGATCATCCCTGATCTGATGCCAAGGTCAAAGTCTGTTTCAGTCATTTGCAACATCTCAGTTTCTCTACATTCCCTTGAAAGCTGGGAAAAAATATCTATCCAGATTTTAACCAGTAACAGATTGATAGATTTAGTTTACAGGGCTACTATGACTCTGCATCTCTTACATCTGTTCTTAAACAGTTAGAGAGAAAATAAGGGATTGCTAACCTCAAAGATTCTTAGCTAGCCACAATCTTGATCTGTAACTACAACATGAGACAAAATGTAAATAAAGGATCGATTATGGTAGCAATTAAAATGAAAAACAAGTAGAATGTAACATGAATTACAAAAAGATAGCAACTTCACTGAACTCTATAGGACTTATCAATTTCAACTTATTTATTTAATATCTGAAATTGATTTTATAGTTACATTCAAAGGACAATAATGTGCATCATTTCTTTGTTGTTCTTCCCTTCAAATAGCTCAAAAATGTTTAAATAAAACAAGGTACACATAACAAGAAGACCTCAATGTGTCAATATTAGGGGATCTCAGACAAGCAAAAGGAGGTGGGATAAAGAATAAGTTCTGTAAAGAACACTATGAATTTCTTGTGGATTTCTCCATAAGTCAATGCCATAGGGGACAAAAAGGTATTTTGCCTGTTCATCTGTGTGTGTGTGTGTGTGTGTGTGTGTGTGTGTATACAGACACAAACACAAATATATGTACTGCATAATAAAATGTTAATTTAATTTTATAGAGTATTTAAGACATTTGAAATATAACTGATTAGTAGCAATGTTAAGAAAAGTCTCCATACACCATAACTCACAAAAAGCCACTTGCTATTATAGTCAATGATATTTGCAATTAAGCTGAACACAACTAAATTATGACTTTAATTAAAAGGCATTTTCTAAGATGGCACCAACATGTTTAAAATTTAATACATTTTATATGAGATACCAGAGTTATCAACATAAAATTCCCTTTTTGCAGCATGTGCACTTTTTAAAAAGCAAAACATCTTTAACCAACATCAAAATGCTCCCAGAGTCCGCAGAAGTTTCATTACATAATAAATTTGAGAGACAATTTTTTTTCCAGTCATTTCATACTTGCCCCTACTCAGGATATACAATTGTATTTACATTCATTGGCTAAACCATAACAGGATTACTAAGGAACCCTAGTGGCCACAAGGTCCACATCAATTTTAAATGAAGAAAGAATGGATAGTTCAGGGAACTGACAAGGAAACCCCTAACTTTTTACCACTTGGCCAAAGTCAGATTAGAATGAATCAGCAGATCTGGTAGATTTGGGAGCAATAATGATTGCTGAATAGTCTCTGTTAAGTGAACTTTTGGTCTGAACTCTGTCTCTGGCAGAGAGATAGAGAGTTATACTAACAAGTGATATCCTTTTCCAATTTGTCTCTTCTAGAAAAGTCTTATTACCTGGAAAAAACTGACCTGTCAAGGTGTGAAATTGTCTTTCTAAAATAAGTCTGAAACACAACAGAGAGGAGAATTATTTGTGATCTTACATAGCTCAGACTTCAGAGGTTTAAAAAAATGATAGTGGGCTTGTGTAAATTTTTTCCTTGAAGACTACAGCATAAAGAGGTAAGTGTTAGAGGGTCTACTATTTTCACAGAACTAGTAGACACTATAGAGATAGAAATATGCATGAAACAGAAGCGATGAAAATGTTCATTCTGCTCAAGGAGTTTACAATCTAGTTTGAAAAGCACATTTTTACTCATAGTGAAAGAGTTGCTCATAAATAAGTGACTATTTGAATATGTGAGATCAAAATAAAAGATACTCAGAAGGTCAACATGAGAACCTTTCCTAAGGAAGCTGCTTTGCTCTCATAACTGTGCGTGTGTGTGTGTCTGTGCGTGTGTGTGTGTGTGTGTGTGTGTGTGTGTGTGATCAGATTTGAACCCAGAGGTGCCCTTGAGCCACATCCTCAGCCCTTTCTATTTTATTTTGAGACAAGGACTCACCAAGTTGCCCAGGCTGTCCTCCAACTTAGGATCCTCCTGCAGTCTTCTGAGTCATTGGAATTATAAGCATGTATCACCACACCTGACTTGTTCTCATTACTTTTTGGATTGCCTCCAGAAAATTTATAAGACATGCAGAAATATTTTCAAAGTTATAAGTCTATGGTATCACTCAGGTTATTCATCCATATTATTCAGAAATTTGCTTCAGATAATTCTGGTTATTTCCCAGTATCAATGTTCCCCTTAATGAACACATAATTTCCCCGTCTTAGGAATATCACACACAACATCAAGAGACATTCTTTCTGGAAAGACAATTCTACCATTTGTGAAATATTTTGAGCAACAATAATTAATTATGTTGGAGGTTAAAACATTTATTTGGTCCTATAAATTCTAGATATAATTCTAGAATATTTACTTTAAGATAAAATTATGTCACAAGAAAACATATCTTACATTTTCTAGAAAAGACTTCACAGCAACCATAAACTTATTACAAAACTCCAACATACTCCATGGGATCTACATGTTCACTGTAATGAAATTCAAAATCAAAAAATGCTATCTTCAAAATCAGTAGAACCAAATCTGAACCTGGTTTAAGGACTGTGTGGTTATTCTTGGCTCAATTAAACTCAGTTAAATTTTAAAAAATAAACAGGGAAGAGCTCAAAAAAGAATGTGAACTACCAGAATGTCCACTCACAAGTACCTCGAACACCAGTGAGGCTATTTGCCCTGGTTCTCCCTTCTCTCTCCCTGTAAGTCACATCCTCCTACAGATCTCATTTGGCCGAAGCTACCACTGCCCCCCAACTCAAGTCAGAAGTCTGAAAGTGATTTTTCACTCTACTTTACTTTACTCTATTTCTGATCAACCACCAATTCCCATCAGGCCTAGCTTCTAAATATCTCTCACCTCCATTCCCTTCTCTTCATTTCTCATAACTTGATCCTTGCTCAGGCTGACATCTGTGGAGACAAATAGGACTTTACAGAAAATCTTAAAAGCTCTTTCTGGATTGCATGGCAAAGGGTTCCCTGAACTTGAATACCATCACCCCCACCCAGAAAGAAAGGTTATACCTAAACTCAGCCTCCTGCTGGCCCCCCAATTGCTACTCTTGAGCAAAAAGAGCTGCAGTTTCCCACAGCACCTGAAGCCCATATGTTCTGGGCTTTCCAAACAACCCTGCAAATGGCAGATATTACAATCAGACTGCTATATCCCAAAGTAGTATTCTTATCCCTAGTCCTGGGGCCACTTTCACATTTGCCGCATTAAAATTTTTTTAAAAAAAGAGGAAAGCAACAGAATGACCATATCATTTTGGGGAACACTCTGTGTTGGAACAGAGACTTAGTGTACAGTCCACCAAGTTGGGGTCCAAAGTTCTTTTCTACAGAATACTGATGGACTCTGCCTCTCACCTTTGATTTCAGATAGCAGCAAGGGATGCCCCCATATTTGCTCCTCTCATGTCTCCCCAGACTTCTGCCTATAAATCTCTCATCTGTGCTTCACACCAAAGGCAACTACCTAAAACAGATCAGATAAATCACTTCCTGCCTAAGACTTTCCTTAGTAGAATGAAGTCCAAATTTCTCAGCAAGGTGTACAAGGTCCTCAACCTTCCAGTTCCAACTTTCCACACTCATTTATCTGCTCCTCCATCCACAGATACACACACACACACACACACACACACACACACACACACCTCACATACACACATCCTTCCACTATCTTCCACCCTTCCCACCACTCCACAAAACACAGATATACTCGTATGTCTATGCACTTGTCTTTGACAGAGATGATCACACTGCCACCTCATAATACAAATCGATAGCACAAATTCTCCCCAATTCTCCCTGGGAGGTTTGGCCCCTGCCCCTCTTCTCTCACAAGACAACTGTATTATACCCTCCTCTAGTCTGAATCCAGGGACTGCTCCCCTCTAAGCTTTGCATCCCTACACCTAGCAGAGAGCCTAGCATATAGTAGGCACTCTGAATATTTGTTGAAGAAATAAACTAATGTATAAATAAATAAGCTCATCTCCAAGATACATTGTGATGAACTTTTTTGCCTGTGTCTTCAATGTAGTCACTTTTTCAACCACCTTCAATCTGCAATTATTTGTTCTTTAAATTGTTTCACCAAAGATGAATCAGGAAGTCTCTTTCCTACTCCGTATTTTTCTTTTTTGTTTGTTTGTTTTGGTGGTGCTCAGTTATGTCTTCAGCTCCTTCCTACTCTATAAATTTTTATATGTAAATCGCCTAAAGGAAAATTACAGTGTGCAACGAATTTTGAAAAACTCACCACAGCTCAATTTTAGTCCTCAATGTGCACACGCCTTAAAATTTACTTTAAACAATAATATAAATGCTTTATAAGACACCAAATATCAAATCAATATTAATGGTAATAACAATAACAATTTCCTTTTTTTATTTGGATTTTTTCTCTTTTTTTCATATTTTTATTAGTGCATTATAGTTGTACATAATGATGTAATAATTTCCTTTTAAGTAATTTATCGATGTCAAGAAATAGCCAAACCAGTGACATACAGTCAGAAATTTATACTTTTCATCAGAAAAACAATTCACTACCAATGACAAATAACAGTAGGGCCACTAAAACTACCTGTCATGCATCTAATGAAGACAGATTCTCTGGCTACCACATATAATATGTAATATCCAAAAGCGCTGCTGTAATTCACAGCTAATTAGTGTCTTGCCGTTATGAGAGGTGTCATGGCCTAACTCTCTTTTCCGATCTGCTCAGACCCCGCAAGAGCTGACAGTCATGCAAGGATCACAACAACCCAATTAGCACCCACCCCAACCTTGGGCTGCTGCTTCTCAGAGCCACCCCAGCATCAATAAATCATGCTCTCTCATGAAGCTCTTCTCTGACAGCTGCAAGACAGTGCTGCCCAAGGAATAAAGACAATACTTCTAAGGAAAACTCATGTGGGAAAAATGGAGAGAGAAAAGGGATATTATTTGCCTGCCTTTACCAGCACAGCAGTCAGCAAAATTGAAGACCATCAATTCTGACTGATTAAGGAGACAACTGCACTAAGAAATAAATCCATGAACGGTACATCTGAAGATTTTTAGTGATAATCAGCAGTCAGCAATTGGATTGTTTGTTTGTTTAATGTGGATATATTGAAGACCTTTTTCTTTCCAATTTTTTTTTTTCCCTGCATAGCCTTCCCTCTGGCTAATAAGAAAATTTTCCTTTCAGTAGAACATAATAGGATGCGTTTACTTTATCCCCCAGTGAATACACGGCAATCGGATAATTTGTTTGAAAGACTCTAAATTGTTTGACTTCATTGAAAAAGAATCTATAATGATATGCTGGTCTCTCAGTAAGGCCTACAAAGCTTCTTAAATCCATAAGCAAGCTCTAGAGTATTTAACACACACAACAGCCAATATCCTCATAATTTTGTTCTAAGCCTGTAAATCTGTTTTGTTCCATAATATTCTTCTTAAAGAATGTTCTGAGCAGTTGCTGTAGCCTAAATGTTATTCAAAGATAAAATCAGATAATTCAGGTTTTTTTTTTCCTCATGGAGATACTAGTCTATATTTTTAATGCTAATTTGAAACATTTCATCTAGCTTTTGGCCAAATGACTACCACCTAATTTAATATATAGATATTGGCAAAGGCAAATAAACAAATATGGATGCATTTAAACAAGGAATTCTAATATATCTCTTCTTATTAAGCATAGAGACTTCAAAAAGATTCAGTTTTCTTCCTCCATACATAATGTGCTCATGGAAATACTCAACTATTCAAGTATTTATCTAGAAAGGCTGTCCACTGTATCATATTCTATAGTAGCAAAATCACTGAACAACAAAAATGTGCAAAACTTGAAATAGGTCAAATAAAATGATAATGGAAAGTTACATGGCTTTTAGAAATGACACTGTAAAAATATTAAAAAGCATGCAAAAATGTCCACAGGATACTGCAAAACAGAATTAAAAATGGAGTCTGGATCTACATTACACATGAATATAAAACTGTGTGTACATATGTTTATATATGCACATAGACATACATATACACAGATATGTTTTTCCATATTTACAAGATGGTTTCAATTTTGTTTCCTATGTATGGAAGTATGAGTGTATATGATTGTATATAAATACATGTAGATCAAGTATGAAAGATATTTCAAACTCAAATTTTATTTTCAAAAAGTGATATGTTAGAATATTCTTCTCTGAGTTGTTCTTTTCACAAAAATTCTTAAATATTTTTTCATAATCAGAAAAATGTTATACAAAATGTTCTTGTTACCTGAATGTGTACACATTAGTATGAAGTCCCTACCAGGTAGGGTACCTATTCTGAGCCCATCATGAAGTATTTTGATTTCCACCCTAGGTATAAGCAACATTTAAAAGGTCAGGGACACATTAAACTTGGGTAAGTTTCAAGAATGGTAATCAGAACAGCATTATCTAACCTCTTGTACATGGAGCTAGGTAGGAGTGGAGTCAAATCCACATGATTCTGAAAAACTATATAGATTCAGTATCAGAACAAGCAAAAGGACCCTTTGCAAAATCTGACTCAACAACACCATCCTTGATTTTCTCCAGCTCCCACCCACCTGCTCTGATATTTGGGACCACCAGGTAAGCAGAAAGATAACAGGGGCCAAAACACACAACACAACCAAAGTGCAGGTCAGGTCAAATTTCCCAACACAAGTGGGGTCAGGACCTGCTTCACTGTGGCACCATGAGCTGTCCTGGCTTCTAGCTCTGAGCCCAGCAGATGCAGTGAAGTACAGGGCATCACATGTACTAACTTACTCCAGGGCCAGAGGAATAAAGGGAAGCAAAGTCTCTTCCCCTACAAGGTTCACATCTAGTCAGGAAAATTGAATACTTGCTTAAAGAGGACAATAACACAAAAGACAGACTTTTTTCCCACTGGAGATCAAGATAAGGCAAGAGGAGAGAAACTTTCACATTTAGAGACGGACTGGTATAGAGATTTTTTAAAAAGGACATTCTGCAGCATTGCAACATAAACCTAAGATTTTTGAATGCAAAGAACTACTTGTATCATCTGAACTCTTAAATGATCTTTATCAGGTCTCCTAAGTTTCTGTCTTCTAGGGTGGTGTAAACATGCACTTTGGCCTTCAACTATAAAACTATATTTGACTACATCTTACTGTCATGGGTTAATTAAAAGCATTTACATTCAGCATTTCAATTCACTTTCTATTTACCAGGCAAAGAAAGGTAAAATGCAAATGTATGCATATATGTTTATATGTTATAATATAATACATTATATTTTATATATTACATATATATTATAATAAATATGCTATATGTGAATATATGTGAATATATGAATATATGTATATTATACATATAATTGCATCACGACCAAATTAATTTTAACAACAGTGTAGTTTTTGTTTCTTGTTTATCATTTCCCTAAAAGAATCCTAGAAAAAAACATAGCCAGATTCACAAGCTTACTCTTTCATATCTACAGTGTACATATTTGGAATTGCTTATAGAGATTTCTAGCCATAGATATTTTTTGTGCCGATTTTTATATTACTCCTGAGTAGTTCCTTAGATTTCATTTTGAAGCTATTATGAAGAAACCAAAATAAGGTAAGTTTAACATGTTTATATTCACCCAGCAGGTTCATGAGTGCAGACTCTCAAATTCATATTCCAATTCCACAAAATAATGTCCATACCTGAAAGGGAGAAATCTCCTTTCTGGCTTTCACTTTCTCTGATGAGAAAAGCACCCGTCTGATTTTCTGAATATAATAGTTGCTTTTCTGCATCTGCTCTCTTAATTGCTCCAAAGAACCACCTAAAAAGAGAGATATGTAAAACCTTAATTAGACAATCAACATTCAGTTTTAAGGACAAAAAGCTTAGTTAGAAAGTGTCCTAACATCAGAAACATTTGACACACTAAGTAAAATTTTTATAGATATAAATAGTGACATTTGACACTTGAGATGATTTTTCAGGATGTCTGTAAACCACACCAGGATTCATAAAAATAAATTATGAAGCAGAAACTTGAGGGATGCCAACTCCACACTCCTCCTCATCCATATAGTCTATCTGAGATCTTGTACCTCCTTCTATCAAAGTCAAAACCCCCCTATAGTCATATAAGCCAACATGGTCCAATCTCTAAAATTACTCATCACCACCAACCAACGGTCCGCTACTCACGTAATACCCGCTAGATGTTAGGAGGGAAATATTCCAATTAAAGTATTTACATACTTCACATTGCTGTGTGAGGGGTTAAAAGTATACTTCCCCGGACATTAGTTCCTTTCTTTTCCCATCTCCATCAGGGCCCAGGATGTGATTTTGTATGTTTAAGAGGAATTTATTAATATAAAGGAAACATTAGGCAATGGAGAGATTATATGAAAAAGTTACATCTGCCTGGGGAGTATCTTCTTGTGCCACCCCACCCTTTGTCTTTGCCCACTTATTCTTACCCTTCCAGAAATATAAGAGTCAGATGCAGAGCACACAAGTCTGTAAATGCAATCAACCCAAAAAAATTACAGATCTTTAATATCAGAACCAGTCTAAAATGTGTATCCAGGGGATGATTAGCAAAGCGAACTAAAAAATGGGAGCTGAGAACACCTGCTTTTGACAAATGACTGCTCTCCTTTCAAATAACATCTTTACAAATGCAAACACCCCAAGAGAGGAAATGCAGGCTGGAGGGAAGTAGTACAGGCTCAGAGAGGAAATGCAGGCTATCAAAAGTTAGTTCAAGTTTGATTGACAGGTCATAGGTATTGGAGAATATGAGGGTACTAATAGTGACAAACTTAAAAGGAGATTCGGGAAAGGAATTGAAAAAACATTACAATATAAATACTACCTTGTAATGAGGCATTTGCTATGTTTTCCCAATGATCAAACTATAAATTACACCACATAAACTATCAGTCAGGGTATGTCAGGTCATGGGAGTAAGGAGCAACTCCAGAAATCTCAGTTGTTTAGGACAACACAGAATTATTTTTCCACTCAGTCTCATGTCTGCTGAAAATCTGCTCTGTGTCTAGTCTCATTCAGAGAGTGTTCATCTCCGCGCTTCCATTATCCTGAGCCAGAACTGGAAAATGTAGCAAATCACAAACTGGTTCCCAGAGCTTCTATTTCAAGCTTCTAATCATGAGTAAATCCATTGGCAAACAAGTCACATGTCATGCCTAAACCAAAAAGAGTGGAAAGTGCAATCCACCATTTCCCAGAAGTCAGAAAACTGGAAACACTGGATGGACTAAACTAATGGATGCCACACTGATTCAGTGTCAGCACCAAATCAACCGTCATAGACTGTCACTGGTCCATTGGAAACAATGCAACACATGGAAATGTTCCAAAGTGGCAGGTCACAAATTCATAGAAAAATAGAAATGCATGCTTTCTACCATTTTAGAAATAAGTCAAGAGAACACTATAACATAATAAAAACTCAAACTGACCCAACATACAGGTCAGCAATGAAAGGACAAATTTTTCAATAAATAATGCTGGTACCATTAATAATCCATAAGAGAAATATAGATGCTGCCTACAGCCTACACAATAATTTTACATAAAGATCTAGTACAAAAGGCAAACTTCAAAAATTTCTAAGGACATTGGACTAGAACAAAAAAGAAAAAGATATATAAACTTTAAAGGAAAAGATAAATAATATTTATTGCATCACAATTTAAAACTTCCTCACCAATAAGATTGCTTCAAAATAAGATTAAAAAACAAGCCACAAACTCAGAGAAAATTTTTCAAAGTATGTAACATAAAATAAGATTAGCACTCAGATTATATTGAGATTGAAAATCAACAAAGGACAAAACAGTAGAAAAGTGACAAAGGATATAATTGGATAGTTCACAGAAATGGGAAGCCCAATTAATTAATAAAAATAAAGAAGCACAGTCTTTATGCTAATAATTAAATATTACATGTAAAACCACAATGAAATACAATTTCACACTTTTCAGGCTGACCAAAATTTAAAACTTTCACATTATCAGATATTGAAGAAAATGTGAATAAAGAACTATATACAGTGAACAAGGTGGTGCATGCCTGTAATCCAAACAAATCAGGAGGCTGAGGCATGAAAATCACAAGTTCAAGGCTAGCCTTAGGAATATAGACTCTCATACTCTCAGCAACTCAGCAATACTCTGTCTCAAAATTTTAAAATAAATAAATAAATAAAAAGGGCTACCGATGTTCAATGGCAAAGTGCCCCTGGGTTCAATACCCAGTACACACACAAAAAAAAACTTTATACAATTTTAGTGGCAATATAATTTCATTCAACAAATATATAGAACAATATGGCATTATTCAGTTTCATTTTCTAACTATATGCTAAGTGTGCCAAAGGAGAACTATGACAAAAATATTAAAGAATTCCAACATTGAAAAGTTAGACAAAATTTTTGCCTAGCTTGCATAAGGCCCTGGGTTAATTACCCAATACCACCAAAAATAATAATAATGATAATAACTGGAAAGAAACTAACTGTTGTTTTCAACATATATAAGCTTAGTTATGGATGTTCAATGTAATATTACACAGATGTTGAAACCATAAATTGTTCAGAGACAAAAGGAAATAGAAGAAATTTGCATACCAATATAATATTCTTTCTATAAAGTTTAAGCAAAGACTTGTAAAAAAACTGTATATGTTTTTATTGATACATGCATGCCTAGTGAAAGTTAATAGTTAAAATATTTTTTAACTCCATTTACAGAAATAGAGTTAAGAAGCACCATGGATGAAATACACTGATCAGCCCAATGCATTTTCCTGATTTGAAATGCATTGATTATTCATAAACATTAAAATGCTTGATCAAAACATAAATATGTAAACGTTTATGAGAATTACAATTTATCTAGAAAATTAAATTCTTTAAATTATGATTTTTATCTCCTATATTTCATTCTAAAGCATAAATATTCCATTATATGTTTTATATATATATTATATTAGTATTTTAGATAATCAACCTTATAAATGATGCTTCCATTACCCAACATATATATAAGCAAGAAGTTTTTATAAATCAAATGATGAAAGATTAAGCAATTTTACTGTAGAGAAACTGTATAGTAAGTTTTAAAAATCCTCTCTGTCTCAATTTTGGATTTTTGTTTAATAGATGGGTATAATTGTTTATGGATTGAGTATTGAATCTACAGTAATGATGAAATGGATATAAATATTTGACTGGACACATCAGGTCACATTTTTACTTGGCTGAGCTCCCATCAGGAAGAGAATATAAATAATAAATTGTTTCTGGATGTAGCGCCATTATAATACCATCCTTCATACTCAGAGATGACACACCTGCTGTAGATTGCAATCTTTGGAGCATGTGGTGCCACAGAGACTAATGAGAAAACAATAGCTGGTTCCACCCTCTGCACTCATGAAAATTGTTCCTTAATTTAAGGTCTGAGCCATTGGCAGGACTGCCATTCTCTTCAGTTTTGTCTTTAGGAGCCCCTGCTCGCCCCATTCTGGAAAGACATATATACCAGAGGTCTGGTGGCACGTCACAGTCATTTTCAACCCCGTCTTTAACCAATGAGTACCAAGATATCATTTGAGATATAAAGTGCATAGGAGAGCCAAAGAAAGCAGTGGTCTTCAAAGTGGAGTCCCTAGGCCAGGAGCATCAGCATCACACAGAAATTACTAGAAATGGAAATTCACAGGCCTCATTCTAGACCAACTGAACCAGAAACTCTGGAAGTGGGGTTCGGCAATCTGAGTTGTAACAAGCCTCCCAGGTAGATCTGTTGCATACTAAATCTTGAAAACTATTAACCTACAGAAATAGTAAAAAAAAAAAAAAAAAAAAATTAAAAATTTATGCAAGACAGACACACACACACCATTGATACTTCATGAAAATAATATATTGCTAGAAATGTTGATTAATAATGACCCAAAAGGGGCTGGGGAGATAGCTCAGCTGGTAGAGTGCTTGCCTTGCAAGCACAAGGCCCTGAGTTTGAGCCCCAGTACCGCAAAAAATAAAAATAAAAATAATGACCCAAAAGGATAGAATACCTATGACAACTTATATCCTGGGCCAAAGAACTGGGCCAAAGAAATGCTTCTATTCAATGAAAACTGAGCATAAAATATAATGCCTAACCAGGCATGGTGGCACATGCCTGTAATTCTAGTGATTCAGGAGACTGGGGAGAATCACAAGTTGGACGCCAGTCTAGTCAACTTGGTAAGACCCTGTCTCAAGATAAAAATAAAAAGGGTCAGGGATGTATCACCCAATTTTAAAATGCCCCTGGTTTGATTCTCAGTACCACCAAAAATAAAAAAAAAGAAAGAAAGAAAGGTAATTAATGCCTATTTGTGGCAAAAGGAGTACATGACTAAAGTATAAATTTTATTTTGCAAACATTTATCAAGTGTCTACTGTGGTTAAAAGGCTACAGCATGACAGAGAAAGATCTGTAAGATATCATCATCATTAAATAAAAAGAGTACATTGCAAAACAATAGGAATAATATGTTTCTGTTTATATTTTTAAAACCAACCAATCAAAACTTATATGTGCTTACTTCTCTGAAATAAGTGAGATATGATAAAAGTGATTGACAGAGGACTTACAGTTTTTATCCTGTGCTCTTCTCCATAATTTGAATGTCTACAATAAGATGTAGTTGTAGTTTTTAAATATAAAAAAAATTAAGTTATTTAACAAATTCTACATGTCATAAAGGTGTGAACAAGAAAGTCTTACAATTAGAACAAGACAAATCCGAAAGGAATATGGGGACAGGTAACCATGGATGAGCAGTGAAATGGATGGAAGATCCCAGGCGACACCAGGGTTCACATCTGAGTGACTACAGTGTGCCCAACAATATCTTAAAAAGCAGTGTAGAGTAACGGTTAAGAGAGACAGAATATCACTGGGGATGTTATTTAACCTCTCAACTTCAATTTTCTCTTTTGTAAGTGGGAATAATGACAACCCCCACAGCTTTGTTTCGAGATTAAGAAAAATCACATCTGTATAGGGCTTGATGTCTGGGCATATTTATGTTCATTTCAAGAGAAATAATTGAAGGGAGAAATTATAAATTGTTTTAGACCTGTTGAATTTGAGCTCATGATGGAACACAAGTGAATATATGAACATGACCTTACATCTCTAACTTGTGTTTATATTCAAAGTTCAGTCCTGCCTCTGTCATTCGAGACTTACTGCCACCAGGTGGCAGTAGTCCATTTTACTAATCCAGAAAGAGGACCACACTGTATTTTACAAAAAAAAATGTATACATATAAAGTGAACCTTAATTTTTAAAAATAATCATGTAGCATTACCATTTAAATATCAACATTTAAATAATATATATTTCCAATCAAATATATAATTTTTTTCTAGTATCTCCCTAAAATAAGCAAGGCGCTGGCCTTCAAATGCCATAGACAAATTCTGGAAAAAAAATAAATATAAAGGGCTGTGGTTGTGGCTTAGTGGTGGAGCGCTCACCTAGCATGCAGGAAGCCCTGGATTCAATCCTCAACACCACAAAAAAATAAAATAAAGGTATTGTATCTGCCTACAACTAAAAGTATGTATATTAAAAAAATAAAATAAAAATAAGGTCCTAATACCTGTCCAGGAGGCGGCGGGGAACAAACAAACAAAAGATAAGAAAATCCTCCCAGAAAATGCAGACAAGAAAGTGGTTGGGTCAACTTGGCCTGATGACCTGGGGAAAGTTACCTGGGAGGAGACCCCCCACCCCCCACCCCAGCTCTGGGCTAAGCATGTCTTTATTGCTGTCATCGTAGCTATGCATGTTATAATGGCTAAAACCAAATCTTGCTCTCACCAGTGTGACTTGGGGCATTTCCGTGGTATTAAAGTTGGCAAAATGCCTACAGTTTGCAGGGCACACTCGAAACCACATTTAGTCATTTATCGTATTTAAATGAAAGGCTTGGCTCCAGGTTCCCTTGAACTATTGTGTTTCAACAACATTGCCAGGAAAGCCTCTGTGAAGTCCCTTCCTTTCCATTTGCCCCCAACATAACCTCCATCCACTTCATCATCACCAAATGTGTTATGGCAATATTCTGCAATCCTAACTAATTTTAAAAATTAGTTAAAATTAATAGCTTATATTTATTGATCATATTCAAGGAGCTAAGCACTGTTGTCACAAGCTTTACATGCAGGATCCCAGTCCCTCTTCCCTGCTTACTTCACCACCACTGGGTTTATCTTCTGAAATTGTGAACAGGTACATTTCACCAACACATACACATGAATAAGTTTGATTCTGTTGTTGTCGTTGCACTGTGTTGTTTTGATTGCTTTTAGAATAAAACCTATTAAGCTGAAATTGCAGGCTCTCCACCACCTGAACATTAGCTGTGCCTTCAACTTTGTCTTCCCTTCATTTGCTCCAGCTAAACTGGCACTGTACCATTAGTTGCAGTAGAATTACTTACACATGCCTACTCAGAATTCCTACAGTATTCATTCAGTGACTACCCTTCTGGTTTGACATGAAGCAAAACAAGCTAGTAACCACATTTTTAGTTGGTTATTTTAGATTATTTCTTGTGTTCACTTATGGCTGCAGATCTTAGCCCAAGGACTGAGTCTGACTTTACTTATTTCTGGCAGGAAACATTGACATTTGGAGCAGTTAAATACTTGTTGATGAAACCATTAATACATTGTACTTCAATGTGGGCGTTTTATACAGCCTTTGGGTTTATACTGACCATTGAACTTTAGATAATGCGTTGTTTTCATGTAATCTTTTACTTGTGTTTGCCACACAGTTTGCAATGTAATGTGCCTTATCTGTTATGGACCAATTTCATTGCAGTTGTGATGTTAATTGGCATTAGAACTTAGATTCTGATCTGATTTCTTTCTCTTCTCCAAAAGAGACCATTTGTACATGAAGGTACAGATGAAAAATGGAAACTGACTTCTCTGTCCTTCAAACTACAAGCCTATCAAGGCTGCACACATGTAAAGAATGTGTGATAAAGTGACAATGTCACTTCGGGTCAGTAGCTAAGGTAGGACTTGCAGTCACACAAACCAGGAAATGCTCACTTGGGTCATTGGATAAAGCTTTTTTGTTGCTGCTGCTCACCTTGATAGTCACCCTAACAGTAGAATTTTGAAGGAACTACTGTAGAGAGGAAGTAAGGTGAACAAATTTGTGCTTCCCTCACTGGGGGAGGTGACTATTTGCAAAAGAATCTGGTTATGCCCTGAACCCACTTCCCTGAGTCTAGTTATTAAAAGTATGTAATTGCTCACAGGAGAAGTTCACAAAGAATACAATAAAGTTCAGACAGGCATTCAACCTCAAAGCGCTGCTTTTGCTTCACAACAGCACCTATTTATGAAAAAAGAAATGGAAGCCAATATTGATTTCTCTTAAAGTGTGTGTGTGTGTGTGTGTGTGTGTGTGTGTGTGTGTAGCAATCATTAAGTCTGAAGTAAAACATAAATTTGTTTTCCTACAGTAACTGTGCTAATGTTTGTCCCAGAAACTGGATTATGACTTAAAAGTATTAATCACTGAATATTTTCTTAGTCACATCAAAAAAAGGCAAATGTGATTGACCTTATATAATGTTTTGAAAAATGCCTTACGTCACAAAACGTCACATATGTTCTTTCCTGTGTTTCTGTGAATAAGATTTATGGTACTCATATCCTTCTTTATTTTATTTATTTTTTTATGTAGTGCTGAGAATTGAACCCAGTGCCTCATGCATGCTAAGTGAGTGCTCTACCACTGAGCCACAACCCCTCATATTCTTCTTAATGAATGGATGGGGCATTAAATTTCAGAAGTGACAGTAACAGTTTCCTACTTCCCCTCCAAAACCAATAATCTCCTGTCATAAACCATTTGTTTCTTCATCCTGAGAAGAAAAATAAAAGGAAAAAAAAATTTTTGGTATCAGTTATTGAACCCAGGGATGCTTAACCACTCAGCCACATCCCCAGTCTGTTTTCTGTTTTTTTTTTTTTTGTTTTCGTTTTTCTTTGAAGATAGAGTTTCACTAAGTTGCTAAGACTGGCTTTGAACTTGTGATCCTTCTGCCTTGGCCTTCCAAGCCATTAGGATTACAGGCATGCGCCACCATGCCCAGAAGAAGCACTTTGAATAGGATTTGAAAGAGAAAACCAAAGAAATGAAGGACAAGCACGTGTGTACACATGGGTGAACCATGATATATCTGTGAGCAGATTGGTTTGATAAGCAACAGTGGACAGGAAGAAGCAAGAAATGTGTACAGGTCTTTGATGTATATGGGTAATTCACATGGAAACCTCAAACTCCATGGAAGAAACAGATCTTCAGCAAAATGTGAAAATAGATTATGAGGATAAGTTACATTAATGAATTTTTAACACAGTATGTAGTTTCAAGTTCTGAGCTCATCAGCAAAATGACAGGAAAGTGTGGCTTGTTCTTTAAAAATTGATGAAAAAATTTAAGAGGTAGAGGTGTAGAATGAAGAACAAGGAAGAATTCTTCTATGGGGACAGACAAAAAAAGAGGAGCTATCAGAGTTTCTTAGCTGAAGAAAAAATTTTATGAGGATCCATAAGCAAATTTGTTTTAATAACTACATGCATTTTTCTGGGAAAGAATCTCTTATTTCATTAACATTTCAAAGATGGCCATAATGGAAACTATCTCCTGCAATAAAGCTAAGTTTTATTTCCAGATTCACACAAGTACTAGTAACAAAACTACCATTACAGCCTACTGCCACATAATTCATTCATTATTTTTCATTTAACAATTGCTCATGGAGTACCTGCTATGTACTGGGCACAATTATAGTTTGGTAGAAATAAAAGAGTGCAGTAAATGGAAAAAAACTCCTGCCTTTGTGGTGCTCACATACTAATAGAGAAAGATGATGGACAACATAAATACATATATTTGAAGATGATAAGAGGAAAAGGGGGAGAAACTAAGGAGGAGGAAGAGTGCATTTTCAAAATTACTCTTAGTAGGCAGCAGTATATGGCAGGTGGAATTCCAGTGGGTTTTTCCTTTGTGTTCCTAAAGTCAAAGTAATCAGGAAAATAAATAGAGCTGTGGAGAAAAATTGGATCAACTCTTTCAGAGTCATAAATGAATGAGGATTATAATCCATTGTAGGACTGAAGCCAATATCCAGATTTCTCAACAGCAGCTTAGCTGAGATCTATTAGCATTTCTTTCTAATTAAGAAATAAACAATGCCCATCAACTTTACTCATTTCTATCACAGATGTGTATGGAAATACAAAACAGCAGAAGCTGAAAATACCCTCCAAGGAGCTTCTTGGAAACTGTGATTTTTTTTAGCTAAGGAAAAGGGAGGAATCCATTTAATGGGTATTTTAATGTTTAATGAAAAATAATCATACGCAGAATAGAAATAACTTTTTTAACTAGAATGAAATATCTAAGGTAGGATTTTTTCATCAATATTTCTTAGATTCATATAAAAGGCAATATGTTTAAATGAAATTGTTTTTCACTTTTAGTAAACAAAAAATGCAGAGCAGAATCTCTATACAAATTTTAATTCTCATGTTTCACAGAGACATGTATGTGTGTGAGAATGTGTGTGTTTGTGTGAGTGTGTGTGTGTGTGTGTGTGGCTGCAGTTACCATCATGGATGCACAGATGTGTTCTAGTTTCATTGCTTTTTGAGGTTCAAAATGAAACAGGTCTCTCTCCCACATCCAAGCAGCCAAGATGTGAGACACAGTGTCCACCAAAGGTCAGAGCAGGAATTTATGTTCTCTTTTTTTAAATAATTTGGTCTTGCACACCCAGGTACTCACTAAACTTTACTAGCATTAATAATTACCAATTGTGGGGTTGGGGTTGTGGCTTACTGGGTTCCATCCTCAGAACCACATATAAATAAATGAATAAAATAAAGGTCCATCAACAACTAAAAACATTTTTTAATTTGATTCCATGAAGTTAAATTTTTAAAAAATTATCAATTGTAACACCGACTTTAATAACTTACAGCTGTCATAACCCATACAAATGCTCTCTGCACTTGAAAATGGCAGACTCAACATGTCCACAAAACAGCTTGTTCTTATCAAAGAAAAGCCAGAACCAGTGCCAGAAAATACACCTTTTGTTTTTGGTGTCAACAAGCTATTTGTCAGGGAACAAAAGCAACACTCAGCCAGCAGTGGTAGATTTTTCTGAAATTTGAAAATTAGACTCCTGCTTGTTTTTGCATAGAATTAGCGAAAGACAGTTAGTTGCGGATGAAAGACAGCCTCACTCCTCATCACTGCTTGGGGGAAAGGCATTCAGAGAATTGACTACCCTGTTCCCAACACCCAGCCTTGCCAGGGGTACCTAATGATTAGGTTTTTTGAGAACTCAGTTCTCATACTCCAGTTTCTAAGAAATGTCCCAAGTAAAGTGTGTACTACAGGAAGGGTTGAAGTAGACCCCAGGGTGCTACAGATCCAGGTGTAGCAGGGAATTCTGAGGCAGGGTACCCAGTGTTGCCATTAGAAAAGCATAGCCCTGTGTTTGCAAGGAAGGAACTTGGGAATCCACTCCAAGCCCTACAATGGTCCTGATAAAATCCACCTCACACTGGAGCACACCCTTTTATTTTCAATCCATCCAAAACATTATATTCAATCGAAATGTTGCGCAAAGTCTGTGAAGAACAAAGCTTTAAATACAATCCAGAGTACAAAAAAAGCTCAAACACATCAGAAACCTCTGTTCATAGAAATGTAATGCCCCCTGCCATGAAGAGCAATTTCCCCAAACCTTCTTCTCCCTTCTATCTAGGGCCCCTGCCCAGATGCTAAGTCTGCTCTCCTCTTCCTCTCCTCTCTATGCCAGGTTTTTACTACATAATTCCCCCTTGCTTTTGTATGTAAATCAGTTCGGTTCATCCTCACTCCAAACTAGATTCTGGGGCTACCTTTGTGTATCCCAACACTCATTAAATTGTGCTGCTCAATAAAAGCCTATCTACTTCAGTTCTACAGAATTTTCTTTAGCACATCAAATCTAAAGCAGAGCATCTCTCACACCATTATCTACCTTGTATAGTAGCAACAGAATTATACATACTCTTACCATCTAGAACAAGTCTACTGTCTGTGTCCCGGGTAAACAAGATGAGCAGAGTGCCTACCAGTTATATTTATGTTTTAAATAATGCAGTTTACTAAAATTATGAATTTCTAGAACTAGGATAAAATGTTCTTACAAAGTACTTTCATATGAGGATATACATTAATGATCCACAACGTGACTCATAAAGAGCATGTAAACTGTGTATATACGAATATGTGTTTGGAGAAATTGAAATATGTCCTATCTCAATGGCTACCTAACTAATTAGCAAATTTCATTAAATAAAACTTCAGTCCACAGTTTTGATGATGCAAAGACTTTACTAGGTAATAAAACACAATAATAGCCCCTTCGTCTGGGGTTGGGGGGGAGGGCAATAAAACTCAGCAAAATACAGAGTATAGTAAACTCCTACCTGTCCTTTGCAACCCAGGAAAGAGATTTTTAAATCTTAGATTTGAAATGACCTGATGTTGGAATGAGGGCACAGAAGAGAAGCACTGGGGATATGACTCTTACAGCTAAATGTTAAATCTGATCAAATCATTCCACACAGTAGGACAAGCATATAGAGAGAAACATCGGAGATCTGGTACAGACAGCAAAGGAAAAATACAGATTTTACACATCATGAGTAATCTTATAGTCAATCAGATGATCACAATCCTATGAGAAAGGTGACAAAGGTAACTATGTCAAAAAAAAATAACATTTGGATTCCACTTTATACTTCACAGCATTGCGATATCTATGGTTTGCTTCAATCTCATGGCAAACCCTGTGGTGGTCTAAGAAGATGTCTTAATATCCCCATTTTGTGGAGAGTGGAACTAGAGAAATGGTATCACTTTCCGTGCAAATAATCAGCATTGCCGGGGTGTTGGCAGAGTACAAAGCAATTGTGACTTATTAAGAGCAACACTACAGGTTTTAAAAATGTTCCCACTGAGTAACAGAATACACTCTTATGAAGCTAAACACTAACTCCCATTTGTAGTTTAGATGTAGGTTTGGTTGCATAAGAATTGAAATATGCAAATAGAAAGCAGAATGAGATTCAAAACAGCAAAGCAAAAAACTCATGGATGATGTTACAAACAATGAGTAACAAAACTTAAACTCTTCTAAAGTATTCCCTATAGCTGGGTGGTGTAGCACAAGCCTATAATCCCAGCTATTCAGGAAGGAGGCTGAAGCAGGAGAATGGCAACTTGGCAACTTAATGGGACTCTATCTCAAAATAAAAAAAGGGTTGGAGATGTAAATCAGTGTTAAAACAATAGGGACTCAATCCCTGATACTGCAAATAATAATAACAATAATAATAATAATAATTAGTTGATTGATTAAATTTAAATAAAGTATCAACAAAAAATAAAGACTTGATCAAATATTTTGAAAGCAAAACCAAGTTATCATTTATTCTTTCCACAGAAAATATTACCAAATCCCTGATATGTGATGAGTCAAACAGAATGAAGTTGGGGTTAGGATTGTGGTTCAGTGATAGAGCACTTGCCTAGCATGCGTGAGGCACTAGGTTTGATCCTCACCACCACATAAAAACAAATAATAAATAAAATGAAATTTTTTTTAGAAAGGATGAAGTTGAAAAATACAGGAAAAATATACAGAAGGCTTTAATGAAATTAAATTAAATTTACTATTTAATGTTTGTTACTTATCTGTTTCTGTAAGTAATTTGGAGTACTCTCTTATTTTAGTCGAGACAAATTTTCCTTTCTTATTAAACTCTATATACATAGTTTTGAACTCTTTTTATTAAAGTAAATTCTCCCTTCAAAGTTTATGTGCTATGGTTCACTGGACCTACCTGTATTCAGAAATATTTTCATAGACAGGAAATCTCAATGGCAAGACAGTTTTCCCAACCCCTTGAGTTTCCATACATTATAATACACATAATAATACACATTCTTAAACTTGAATTATAGAAATTTTCAAGTATATTCCAAAGTGAAGAGAACAGTATAATATTCACTTTTACCCAACACCCAGCTTCAACAAGGATCATTTTTCTAATATTACTCTTGTGGATGGGTTATTAATGTTTTCAAGGCTAAGAAACATTTCAAAAAAATGTTGAAGTAGATTAATACAAAAAAACTATTGAAATAGATCAATACTTATTTACTATGAGCTAGAGGGAAAAAAAACAGATAAGACCACGCGCGCTTATAAGTTTACCTTATGGTTGGAAAAAACACACAATTAGGCTAGTAAAGAAACAGGGGGAAAGAAGTCAGAAAAAGCTACCTAACCATGCCATACATCATTCTGATATCAGATAATTAAAGAACTATACTTCAAGAGAAATGTATCATGAGGAAATGTTTTATAATTGACATGTGTGATCAATATGTCAATGGTACGGACAAAATCTCACATGTAATGGCTGATAAGGCAGAGACTATGAGAAAAGGATCTAGGCGGTATAATTGTCTGAGATATATAACCATACTTCTGCCTCCAAATTAAAGTGCTATTTTTAAAAATTTGGATTGACAAGTAGGAAATAAGGATTTTCTGCCTTATGACTTCTTTATGCTGCTTGCAGTTTTGATGTCTATTGTACATAATTAATTGAAATTAAATTCACAGCAACGGTCATGTCACTTTTGTAAAAAAAAAAAAAAATATGTTGATGACAAAAATAAGAAAATGGCAAAATGTGTTTGACATAAATGTTCAAAGTATACCCTAATGCAAATCTTTCTATTGCTTTTTAAAAGCCATGTTAGATCTTCCCTTTAGAAGCATAAAAAAAAAAAAGAAGAAGAAAGTAAACCTAAAAGACATAGAAGGAAAGAAAAAATAAAGGCAATAGTGGAAAATGGTCAAATTTTGAAAAGCATAAGTTGATTTGGGAAAGATTAATAAGAGGACTACTTCAATCTAGGCACAGTGGTACAAGTCTATCATTTCTGCTACTCAAGAAGCTGAGGCAGGAGGACTGGAAGTTTGAGGCCAACCTCAGCAACTTAGCAAGATGCTAACTCAAACTCAAATTATTTAAAAAAAGGTTGGAGATGTAGCTTAGCACTAGAGTGCTTGCCTTCTATGCACAAAGCCCTACATTCATTCTTCAGCACCACAAAAGAAGAACAAACAAAGCAGAAGAGGAAAATAAAAAGGAAAAAAGAGAAGGTATTGGCCTCTAGCAATAATGTCTGAGAAAACTAATCAAAAAACAATTATCAATATCGGCTAATAAAGGTGGGGCCTCAAAGACATTAAAATAATAATAAAGAAATATTAATTATATGATAATAAATTTGACAACTTGGATGAAACAGACAGGTTTATTGACAAATATATCTGACCCAAACTAACATAAGGAGAAAGAAAATCTCACTGACTCTATAGGTGTTAAAGAAATAGTATTCATAATTTAAACCATCTTACAAAGAAAACTCCATGCTTCACAAGTGGGTCCTACCAAAATTTAAGAAAAAAATAAAATCAGTCTTATACATAAACTCTTTCAGAAAATATAAGAAGAAAAAATACTTTTTCAATTCGTATCATGAGGCTAGAATTACTCTGATACCAAAACCAAAGATATTACAAGAAAACTACAGATGACTTTCTCATGAGCACCATTCAAAAATCCCTGAAATATTCAATCAAATTCAAGAATATGTAAAATAAAAAATACATCACAACCATGTGAGGTTTATTTCAGAAAGACTGATTTATATTTAAAAATCAACAATAGAATTAACCATGATAGCATATTAAAAAGAAATATAATCAGCTCAATAAATGCAAAAAAAACTTTTTGGAAAATTAACATACTTGTGCTTAAAACAAGTATACTTAGCAAATCTGAAATAGAAGAAAACTTCCTCAAACTGGAAAACTGCAAAAAAAAGACCCCTCACCTGTACCATTAATAAGTGGTGGACCAAGGATAGACCAGAGATGCCAGTAAAGTCCAGGTAACATAGCTATCTCATAAAACAAAAGCCATTACTTTAAAAAGAACATGATAGAACCTAAGGTTGCAATAATGATTCCCTGTGTTCAGGTAAACATTAGCAGCAAAGCAAAGAAACAGGAAAGTGCGTAACATACTTAGGGGAAAAAATTAGTCAATAGAAACTAACTCCAAGCAGGCTCAGATGTTGAGTTTTAAAAATTGGCAAGACCTGAACAACCCTTCACAAAGGGAGATATAAGATTGGTCAATAAGCATAAGCCAATATTATTCATCATCAAAGAAATGCAAATTAAAAACCCTGTGAAATAAAAATTAAAAAGACTAACAATATCAAGTATCAGCAAGGTTGTGGAACATCACCTATGTATTGTTGTAAAATGTAAAACTAGGATAAAGCCTTTGGAGAACAGTTTGGCAATATGTTATAAAGTTAAACACACGTTTATCCAATGACACAGCAATTCTACTCTTGGATATGTACTTAAGAAAAATGAAAACATTATGGTCACAAATGGACTTGCATGAAAATGTTGACAGCAACTTGTAATGAACCAAAATGGAGAGTAGCTCAATGTCTATGGACAGGACACTGAAAAAACAAATTGTGGTATAGTGACACAATGAACTAGTAATCAGCACTAAAAATAAACAAACTACATACAACAATACAGTTGGGGTCTTAAAACCATATTGACAAAGAAGCAAGACACAAAAAAAGTAAATATATGATCATAGCTATATGACCGTCAGAAATGCAAAAACGAAGTTTTGCTGATAGAAATTACAACAGTTTGTCAAGGGGTGGGAGAAGAGAGGGACTTAAAGGAATCTTCTGAAGTGATGAAAATATTCTACATCTTAATTTTTGTGTGTTTACGTGGTTGTATAAATTTATCAAACTTCATTGAAGTGTAAGTTTAATATCTGTATGTTTTGGTGTCTCTATAAACTATAGTTCAGGAAAAGAGTTTTTAAAAACTATAGAACTATATATATTATGAGTAGGGTGCAGTGGTACACACCTGTTATCTTAGCGACTGGGAGCATGAGGCAGAAGTATTGCAAGTTCAAGGCCAGCAACTTAGTGAGACCCTATCTCAAAAATAAAATAAAAAGTGCAGAGGATGTAGCTCACTGGTAGAGTGCCTCTGGGTTTCATTCTCAGTACAGCAAAAATAGAACAAAACAACTATATTATGTACATTTTATAACCCTTACATTTCCTTAGACTTGAAAATAACTAGGTTTGCTCTGGAAAAAGTACTCAACTGGAAAGTCTGATCTCAGAAATCTGCTTTTCATAACATTAATGCCTCTGCTGCCATGAATTCCTAAACACACACACACACACACACACACACACACACACACAATCAATCAATTAGACTGACAGATGTGAATATAACTCTTCCAGCTTGTTTCCTTGAGGTCCTATTTTCAGCACAGAGGTGGGTATCAAAATGTGAGTTGGTTGCAGATAATATCTGCTTCCTGGTAACCTATTTACCTTTTTTAAAAAGAGTTTCTGAAGAGAAAACTTTAAAGAATAGCAAGAACTTCAGATTCATGAAAGGGAGAAATTTCCTAGTTTATAAAGGTATGGAAATATTCACGAGTCTCAGAGGGCTAGCTAGTCGGGGTGAAAGTGTGGAATCAGAAAAATCACTCATCTGTAATATTTGTTGTGAAAAATTATGCTTCTAATCAGTTAGGGGTTTTAGAAAGCATATATTAAGATTAGAAACTAAAATGTACTGTTCGTTTTCACTTTTACTATAAAAATGACTAAAACTTCATCTTAAAATCTATATAAGGAATTTCCTCCATATTGAACTGTGAAACATTCTACTGAATTTCAATTCTGAAAGAAAACTCCTATCGGTAATGATGACGTCAGCATGAACTTACATCTGGGCCATAAACATACTTTCAAAGAAACCAAGTGCTTTCTAGAAATAACAAAGCCTGAAGACATACTCTTGTAATTTTAAAAGACCTGGAAGTCTTATTAGAAGACCTAAACACCCAGCGTACATGGTTCTGCCTTTCTTTGTTACAGTCTATTTCTCATCCATGTCCTCACCTATTGCTAATCTTCATGTGTCATAATCCTCTGTGAATAATGAGTCATCTAACATTGGTTCCATAAATCGGGATGGTAAACAGTGTTAGAACAAGCTGTCATTCTCTGTTCAGGCTTGAATCCAAAGTCAGCCAGTTAATTCACTGTAAATGAATATGTTTTGCATGTCACACAACCTCTGGCCTCAGTCTCCTTGTCTTGCAACAGGTAATTATCTTGCCTTCCTCACAGGGCTGATTGCAAAGGGTAAAGTAGAACTAAATAAGAAAACACCCAAACTTTAATAGCTCCTCGACATTTCATGACCCTCATCCTAGAAAAGTTCCCCTCCTTCCAGGTTCTTCCTTTCTTCATGACAATACTCGCAGAAAAGTCACTTTGTTTCTTTACAATGTTGAGATCCAATCAAAAAATATATTTTAAAGGAAAGACTCCAGATATAGATATAGACTATAGCTAATGCTCTCATTTATTTATTCATTTACATAGGTTTCAACTTTGGAATCAAGACTACTGATTTCAGTTGAGAAGTGTACAGCATGATTCTCTAATCCAATTCTCAAATCAAAAATGAGAATATCTTCAAGATTTAGGGCTGCACAAGAGCTTGCTATAGTTTGGATCTCCAATGCCCCTGCCAAAAGACCCATATGTTAAAGGCTCAGTCCCCAGTTCTGGTGCTATTGGGAGATGGTGGAACCTTTAAAAGAGGGGGCCAAATTGAAAGAATGTAGATCATTCGGGGTATGCATGGGGAGGCAATATGGGACCCCCATCCTTCTTGCTTCTCTTTTTGCTTCCTGTCCTCAATGAGGTGATCAGGACTCCTTCTATCACATGTACCAAATGTGATATACTGTGCCACCACAGGCCCAAATCAACCAGGCCAAACAACCACAAAATGAAATTTCTGAAACCATGATTTTTTTCATTATAACTTATTTATTGCTGGTATTTTGTCACAGTGATAGAAAACTAACTAACAATTCTTAGATTTGACATGAAAAGTATGATTCATAATAGAGAAGCATAATAAATTAAACCTCAAAGTAGTCAGGTGGTGGCACAAGTCTGTAACTTCAGTTACTTGGGATGCTGAGACAGGAGAATCACAAGTTCAAAGTATAGCCTTGACTTTTAATCAGGACCCTAACTCAAAACAATTAAAATTTTTTGAAAAAAAGACTATGGTTGCAGCTCAGTGGTGGAGCATCCCTGAGTTCAATCCCAATAATCTGTCCCCCAAAATAAATTAAACTTCGACAAAGTAAAAAACTTCACTCTGTGAGATACAGCCACATCAATGTGCATAGCCGCTCAGTTCACAATAGCCAGATTGTGGAACCAACCTAGATGTCCTTCAATAGATGAATGGATAAAGAAACTATGGTATATATATACAATGGAATGTTGCTCAGCCATAAAGAATGATAAAATTATGGCATTTGCAGGCAAATGGATGAAATTGGAGAATATCATGCTAAGTGAGACAAGCCAATCTCAAAAAACCAAAGGACGAATGATCTCGCTGATAAGTGGATGATGACACATAATGGCGGGTGGGAGGGGTTAGCGTTAGGGTTAGAGTTAGGGTTGGGGAGGGGGGCAAGAATGGAGGAAGGAAGGACTGTATAGAGGGAAAAGAGGGGTGGGAGGGTTGGGGGGAAAGGAAAAAATAACAGAATGAATCAAACAACATTACCCTATGTAAATTTATGATTACACAAATGGTATGCCTTTACACCATGTACAAACAGAGAAACAACATGTATCCCATTTGTTTACAATAAAAAAAAAAAACTTCACTCTGTGAAAGGTCCTACTTGGAGAATAAAATGACAATCTAAAGACTAAAAGAAAATTTATGAAGTATTTGCAAACCACATATCTGATGAGGGATTAATATCTAGATTTTTAAAGAATTATTTAAAGCTCTACAGTAGAAAAATGGGCAAAAGACAAATAAATATTACTTGGAAAATAATAAACAGGTTAAACACAAAAAGATGTTTGGCATCATAGACATTAGGAAAATGTACATTAAAATCAGAAGACATGACCACTCATTAGAATGGCTAAAATTAAAAATAATAAATGAGGATGAGGATGCAGAGAAGCAATCATTCTTACATTGCTGATGGAAATAAAGTGTTACTGCTACTCTTAATATGAGTTTTTCAGAATTTTATAAAAATAAACATACAAATATCAAATGATCCACAATTGCACTTGAGGGCATTCATTCCAGAGAAACAAAAATTTATGTAGCACAAAAATCTGTTCAACAGTATTCATGTGTCTTGACTCATAAAAGTAAGCAACTGGAAACAACTCAGATCCCCTTCAATTGGTGAATAGTTAAACTCTGCAGATCTAAACCATGGAAAACTTCATAGCAATGAAAAAGAACAAATCATTGATCCACGCAGCAACCTGAGTTAAATCTCCAGGGAATTTTATTAGATGAAAAGAACTCAACTCCAAAATATCTGATTCTACTTATATAATTTTATTCAAATAAAGTAAAATACATGGAGATTAGTGGTTCCAGAGCTCTGGGTTGGAGGCTGGAGGCTGAAGGCAGAAGAGGAGAAAGTAGAGGTGAGAAGAAAAAGTGGAGTAAGCTGGCTGTAACAAGCAACAGTGGGGATCCTTGTATGGAAGAAACTGTATCAGTATCAGCATCTTGGTTGTGATATTGTAGTATAATTTCAAAAGACCTTAGCATTATATCTATCATCTGCACGTGAGTTCATAGTTATCTCAAAATGGAAGTTCTATTTTAAAAAATGCACTGATATTTACAAACTACTTCCTCTCTTAAAAATCACAGTGGGATTGAAAGTGCTAAAAAGAAGAAATAGAGGTCTCTCTCACTTATACTATAGGCATTAGTAGTTGTAGCAATTACAAATATCTGTGATGCGAGACCCAGAATGTAGACTTTGCCACAAATTCAGAAGTATTCAAATCATTGTTTGCAATTGAGTTCTCACTATAGTAGTAGAACAAAATGTAAACAGCTAGCACAGATAGCATATATTAATAAATTAGAAAAGAGAATGAGTAGAACAAACAGGAGATAAACATTTATTTTCAGGAAAATGGCATAGGAAAGTCCCAGAGCGCCCATGCTTGTACTGTTTCCCTCAGTAAGAAAATTCTAAGCAACTGAGGAAAAGGTGAGCCTAGAGTAATTCTTGAGTTATTATAGTGCCCAGAAATTTGATGGTTTTTTTTTTTTTTTTTTTTAGAAGACCCTACAACCACAGTCAGAGCATAAGGAAAATTAGTGGGGCCAAAGTAGATCAAACTCCAGCTACTATAAGAAATACATAGGTAGATGTATGCATACCTATGTGCATACATACACACATAAACAGACCATGAAGTCTGTCTTTACTGATGAAAAAAAGTCAGGAATGTGGATATGGCATTCTTCAAGGATCTATGTTCTTTGAGATCCAACTCAGAGAGTGCTGACTTCTCGGTCCACCAGGGTTATCAGGAAAGAAAAAGGTTTTGAGAACCCAAGAGGTGATAGATGAGAGGAACAATCTTACAAATGACGTGCCAGACGGAAGAAAATGGAACATACAGGCGAATGATGGCAGCACTTGGGACCTGAAGAAATGATCAATTGATATAAAAATTGAACAGGCTGAACAGTAGAGAAAAATCTGTCCAAATGGGGCAAGAAATAAGAGCAATGAGTAAGAGGAGATGATAAGTTCGCAATATATCTCAAAAATGTTGGATTCTGGCCACGTTTCCTTTAAGTGTAACTAAGCATGCTCTGCCAGGATCAGTGAAGCCTTGAAGTGCTGACCATCCACAGTCACTAGGTATATTGGGAGAGATGTGTTAGATGCAGTGGAAGCTGTTCGATGGGTAGAAGATACTAATTACTAACAGCTTCATGTGGTGATTGCAAGGACTAATGACAGAAAATACTTAAATAACCTAGCAGTATTCAAACACTGCTATTGTTCAAGAATAATAGTAATAGAGTAAAATAAAAACCACAGTCCCAAATAAAGACCATCAACAGAAAAGAAACAAGGAGGCATACTTGTTAAGTGTCAAATAATTTAACAAATGATAGCATTTATAATAATGAATATAGTGGCCTATGACAAAGTCACAGAATTTAAGATGGACTTAAAAAATCAAATCTAAGCATATTTTTTTATTGGTGCTCCAAAGGTCAAAAACATGAAAATGATCAAAGTAAAATGGTAGATAAATGCTTACCAATTTAACAACAAAAGAAAATGACAAAAATTATCTAGAAAAAACAATATAAGGTTTTTAAAAAGTAGAGTATGGAGTTTTTAATAAAGCATCAAAATTTTAAAGATTATTATACTTGATAAGTAGTCATAATGATAATTAAATATGTTAATATGTGTAAGATAGAATGAATAAAAATAATAAAGTTAGTTCTAATCCTGTATTATAGGTGTAATCAAGTCCATAAACAATATTTTAAAGGGCTTAAAGAAGAAGAAAAAGAATATGATTCAAAAGGTTAAGATAAAAGACATTAGTAGAAAACTTCAAAATGAAATGGGACTTTGAGTTTTAAAAACAAAAGAGCCAATGTCCGGGAGTGGGCAGGGTAATTTCACACATGCTGGTGAAAAGGGAAGTGAGGAACCATTCAGAGATAAGATCAGGACTCAAGGGAGAAGCCAACCAGGAAAAGAAAATTGAAATCATATATATATATATGTTGTATAACTTTATATATATATTTCCCCCACCCCGGTACTAGGGATTGAAACCAGGTATGTTCTGACACTGAACTACATTCTCAGAACTTTTTATTGTTTATTTTGAAATAGGGTCTAAGTTACCCAGGCTGGCCTTCAACTTGTGATTCTTCTGCCTCAGTCTCTCTAGTAGCTGGAATTTACAAGTGTGTGCTCCTCTGCACCAGGCTCATAAAATATTTCTAAAAAGTGTCTATATTTTCTTCTACTACACAGTCAAGATTCAACATAAGCCAGGTGTGGTGGTGCACACCTGTAAGCCCAGTGACCCAGGAGCCTGAAACCTTTTCATAAGTTCAAAGCCAGCAAATTAGCGAGGCCCTAAGCAACTTAGTGAGACCCTGTCTTAAAATAAAAAATAAAAAGGGCTGGGGGATGTGGCTCAGTGGTTAAGCACCCCTGGGTTCAATGCCTGGCACCAAAAAAAAAAAAAAAAAAATTATATATATATATATATATATATATATATATATATATATATTCAATGCAATTATTCATTGAATATATTCAATGCAATACCTCACTGCTAACACCAAATGTGTGTAGAATTTTCCCCATACAAGCAATTCTCTACTGGGCACTAACTGGATATCCTGCAGTTGACATTACCCAGAGTTAGTATAGATCCCACAAGTTAAGGACTTTGTTCCCTTTTCAGATGCCAATTCAGATCTCAGGTTATGACCTGAACTTCTGACAAACCAGCTATAATTTGGGGGTTCCTATGATCCCTATCTCAAGTTCAATTAATTTGCTATAGCAGCTCACAGAACAGAGGGAGACTTTTAACTTATGTTTACCATTTTATTACAAAGAATAAGTAAGTGCTGCATATGCAGTAACTAAACAGGTACTCAGTAACATTTCTAAATAAATAAGGGGTTATAAAGTCTCTTATACCACTGAAACCTCTGCATTATAATTCTCTTGCTTTTTATAGAGCATGGGTTTAAGCCATGAGGATAACGGCAATGAACAAAACAGACAAAAATCTCTTTCCTCAAGTATTTGGTATTCTACCAGTCCTACAGGACTGGAGAGAAAGACAACAACTGAAACAAAGAATTGAATTATAGATTATATTGAAGAAATTTTAAGAAAATTAAAGTAGGAAAAAGAAATAAGTGGGGTAAGGTAGGTGGTGTCAGCATTTTGAACAGAATAGTCTGGGAAGGTCTCACAGAGATGGTGACACCTGAGCAGAAGGGGAGTACACACCAAAGACTTGTGTTGGAAGAGCATACCAGGCAGAGGGAAGAGAAACTGCAAAGTCCCTGAGGAAGGAACAAAACTAGTGTGCCCAGGAACATGGAGGAAACTCATGTAACTACAGCAAAGTGAGGGAAACAGAGAGCGGTAAGTTCCACATTTCAACTTTCTGCTCTATAAGACCAAAACTGTACCTTTCATCTCTACATCCTATGATTAGCACGAGATATACAATTGTAGAAATCACTACATAAGTGCTCCCCATCTAAATATATTGTAAGAGAATTACTGATTGGCACATGTTGAAGCATGTTCCCCAAATCCGTAAGATGAAATTCTAACCACCTGTACCTCAGAATGTGACCCAGTTTGGAAATAGGGTCATTGCAGGTATAATGCATTAAGATGAAGTTGTCCTGGAGTAGGACAGGTCCCTGATCCAATATGACAGGTGTGCTTAGAAAAGTCAGGGAGAAGAGGAATAGGACACTCAGACATGCACATAGAGAGAACGCTGTAAAAACGTGCAGGCAAAGACTGGGGAGATGTACCTGCAAGACAGGGGACTCCAAAGACTACAGAAGACAACCAGAAGCCACTAAAGAGGTATGGGACAGACCTCCCTCACAGACTTCCAAAGGAAACAGCCTGCCAAACATTGACCTCAGTCTTCTAGCCTTGCAAACTGTAAGACAATAAATTTTTGTTAAGCCACCCCATTTGAGATACTTTGTTACAGCAGTCTTAGCAAACTAATACACTGAGTGAATGTGTTTCTCTTGATGAAGTCAATGCACAATGTTTAGGGATGGAAGGGATATCCAATTTTTAAGTGGTCAAAAGTCTGAAAGTTTATTAGCATAATTGGAAAAGGAACATGTGGGAAAAAATTCAAATTTGTTAGTATAGAAAAAATTTTGTTGAAGCAATTGTGATTTCCTGGTGTTAGAAAAAATGATCATGATATTAAGGAGTGATGAGGACTTTGTGAACATGCAACCACCCTGTACTGTGTCAGTGGAATCTTTTTGAAAGAAATTTGGCAATATATATTAAGAGCCTTAAAACAGTTTATCCCTTTGGCTCAAGAATTCAGATTCTGGGAATCAATCCTAAAGAAATCATACAAAACTTGGAAAATAATCTGTAGAACGGTCGTTGTTGCTATATTATTCCAAACACTGGAAAAATAAAAAGTTCCAGAAAACATAAATGCTTACTATAAAAAGAACTGCTAAATAAATTATGGTCCATTTACTGTCAGGATTTTTAAAGAAATTGGAAAAATTAATAGGAAGGCTGAAGAATACCTTAAAATTCATAGAAATAAAAAAATAGAATACATATACTTGTTGCTTTCATATAGAAGACACATGCACATGAAAACTAAGAAGATATTTTTAATATTTTCATATTTGATAGATACACCTATCTTACTTGGAGAAGGTTTTAGGTAATATTCAAAAATGTCATCACAGGCTAGCATTTGATTAAGTGACAAAAATATTTAAGGGAATTTCAGGAAAATCACATCTAACTGTAGTGGCTAAAAGGAGACATAATGCAGCTGGGTTTAAGTTGGACGTTCAGTAAGACATGGTGGCACATGCCTGTAAACCCAGCTCTACTCAGAAGGCTGAGGCAGGATGACGGCAAGTTGAATGCCAGTCTGAGCAATTTAGCGAGACCTTTTCTCAAAATAAAAAATAAAAGCAGCTTGGGATGTAGCTCAGGGGTAGAGCACCCCTTGGTTCAAGACCCAGTAACAAAACAAAAAAAAAAATAATATAAACTTGAACATGTAACCATTTAGATGACTGAGAAACAAACAAACAAAAATGAAATGAAATTTAAAAATAATAAAAATTTTTAAAAGCACATTCAGACAATACTCTTAATTTCTGGTCTGCACATCATCCCAATTTGAAGAAATAAGGAATCAATCCAATGGATCTATGTACATATAAGCCAATTAGAATTAGGATCCAGGGACCACCACAAAATCATATACCCTCCATCTCCACCACCAAAATATCAAAGATTGGCTAGAGGTAGATATAGTTTGACTTTCGTTCAACTTATTCTTTGAAGGATAAGACTGTCATAAAAATAGATCATATTTGACCAACTTATGTACAAAATATTATACAATGGAGTGGGAATAAAATTCATTTTAAGAAATGACACTGCTATTCACATGAAAAATGTACCAAACTCCCAGATATTCTCAATTCCTGAAAGACGATCCTGGTGGTTTCTGATAAACTACTTAAAGATGTCAATCTAACTAAGTAGCAAATTGAACTCCCCCAAATTCACCAATCTTTCCATTCTTTCTAGATTCATAGACAATGATTTATCATCGCTCCATTCTAATAAAACTTTGTCATTATTCCCAACTACAACTAAATTGAGGTTCAAAATGCACACAAGAGAAGGTAACAGAGAATACCCAAAATAAAATTCCTTCCTGATAAAAACGAATCCCTCATTGAATTCCAAGGTCTGTGGGGATCAGAGACCCTGTAACACCTCCCAGATTCACCCACAATATTGAGCACATGGCAGACATTAATAAAGTTCCTTCTGAGAAAAGCAAGACAGGTAAAAATCATAAAGCAAAAGACTGACAAATAGTAGTATATGAAATTTTAAAATTATGGTGTTTTGTGCACAAAGACACCATAATCAAAGTCAAAAGGCAAAACAAAAAGGGCTGGGGATGGAGTTCACTGGTAAAGTCCTGAGACCCTGGGTTTGATCTCCAGCAAAAACAAACAAATGAACAAAATAAAAAAGACAACACAGGCAAACATTATTTGCAACATATACAAAAGGAAAAGGGTTACTCTCCCCACAATGCTCATAATGATCAATTCATATATTAAATACTTTGAATTCTACTAATTTTTTTAAAATGCATGCCACCACAGTGGCACATACCTGTAATCCAAGCTACTCACAGTCTGAGGCAGAAGGATAGAAAGTTTGAGGCCAGCCTGGGCAACTTGAGACCCTCAACAACTTATTGAGGTCCTCAATGAGACCCTGCCTCAAAATAAAAAATTAAAAGGGCAGGAGGGATATGGCTCAGTGATGGAACAGCAACCCTGGGTTCAATCTCCAGTACTGGGGAAAAAAATGCACACTAATGTGATGGTACTAGTTTTCACCAAATAGAAATGTAAAGGTAAAGAGGAAAAAATAACACCAACCTCTGGTGTATGTATGTGGTAAAGCTTCACATGGTATGTATATTATGATATCTCATTTTTCTTCTAATAAACACTATACACATACATACACACATATATACACATGCTGCATACAAGTTCTACATAATAAATATGTAAATCTGACATCATATATGTGTATATGTATGAACATACAATTCCTAAAAGACTGATATGCAACACAACAGAAGAATTCCTAAATAAGACATACATTAAAAAATGGAGGATTCGATCCCCAGCACCCAAAAAAAAATGGAGACTGGGCTGGGGTTGTGGCTCAGTGGTAGAGGGCTTGCCTGGCCTGTGTGAGACACTGGGTTTGATTCTCAGCATGGCATATAAATAAATAAAATAAAGGTCCACTGACAATTTAAAAAAAAAAAAGTTACTATGTCCAATGTTCAGACGAGAGGGAATTTTTCCTATTTTCATTGTTGCCAGATACTTTTTATAATTATAATGAGCTATTATTAGTTTTCATAATCAGAAAAGATGAAACATTAGAAAAATACAATACTAATATAACCAAAATCAAACCATGAAGGCAGCTTTGAATCATCCTCCATCTAACCCCTTGCCCAAGGTGGTCCCTTTATAAGCCTTGCCAGCACAGACCATCAAGTCTCCTCCAGCACACAGCATGCCAAGGAAGGTGTAATAAACGCAGAACTAGCACAGCAGAAAAATCACCATCTGTGCTGTAGGCTTAATAAACTTATTTAATAATACAGCATTCCAAGATAAATCTTTAAGAAACATGAGGTGTACTGATGAGTGTGCACAATCCACTTGGCATTGTTATTACACTCCATGTTTAAACACTTTACATAGTTAATTAATTTTAGTTAATATTAGAAGTCCTGTTAATTACAACTAAAATGTCAAGTAGCATTTTAGCAAACACATATTCATTTATATTTCATAGCTGTGTTTAATCTCCTAGGGGAGGGAGGCACATCTCTCGGATTGAAAGATATTCTATGTGGTGGTGCTACAGAATTGATTCACATTATTTTTTTTATGTTAAAACTATTTTAGGGGCCTGTGGTTGCAGCTCACTGGTAGAGCGCTTGCCTACCATGTGAAAGGTACTGGGTTCGATTCTCAGTACCACATAAAAATAAATAAATAAAATAAAGGTCCACCAACAATTAAAAAATATTTTTAAAAAAGCTTTAAAAATATTTTAGGCATGTACAGATTGTATTGAATTCACTGAAAAACAAAATTCTTCTTTAAGATATAAATAAAAGTGTAATAAAGAATTTTGAAATGCCTCTGATTAAAATCTAGATAGCTGTTTATTAACAACACAGCCTTTTGTTGTCATTGTTAGAAATACTAGAAATAATTTTCTTCAGCTCTCAGATGTTCTCTTCCTGTGTTCAGAATCTTGAAGTAAGAAAGACTGTGTTCTCAGGACTGTGCACTGAAACATAGACAGTCACTTATTAATCAGAGTCAGCTAGAAATGCCAGAAACATAAGCACAAGCTAATTAAAAGGTCACATTTCAGTTCAAAAGTCTGAGTGAAATAATAGTCTTTCCCACAATATCAAAAGACTTTGAAGTTGGGTATGTTTATCAGTATTTTTAGGATGATTGTACATACATACATGGACCAAGAAGAACATTTTTTCCTGCTAAATATCAAATTAAGTATTTAGGAGTAATTTGGCCTACCCCTATAGCTCAAGGGTTCAGTATAGAGCAAAGTATTTCACCTGTGACACCATTTGCAAAGTTCTTCAGCTTTTAAATTCTATTTGGGTCAGTAATTTTTCTCCTTATTTCTTGCAAATTTATCAAAGAGTAAAATCCAAATTCTAGTCTCTTAATAGAATTTATAAAGTGATTTTTCAACTAAGCCTCCACTCCACTCCTACCCCCAAACCCTGCAAAAAATCCTATGGCAGAAGTGGAAGAAGTCAAGAGCTCAGAAATGATGACTGAAGTCAGACAGGCAATGGTGAAAACAGATCATTAGGACCTTGTAAATCACTGGGGACATTCAAGTGTTAATGAATGAGATATGAAATTGCTGGCGAATATGGAATAGAAGAGGTTTTGTTTTGTTTTGTTTTAGCATTTAATAAAGTCACTCTGCCTCCTAGGTTGAGCATAGATTGGATTTAGAGCAAGGGTTGAATCAGGGAAGACTATCACCCTAAGCCAGATTGAAAGATCAAGGTAGATTGGACCTAATGGAGGCAGGAGCTGGTAAGATGCTTGATTTGTGGATATATGGTGAAGGAAGAGGCAAAATGATGTGCTGATGGACTAGAGGTGAGGTGTGAAAGGAAAATGGGAGTCATGATGATTGCAAGATATTTGGTCTGAGCAAACATAGGAACACTTGCCATGGACAGAGCTGGGAAGATTTTGTGAGACAGGTTCATGAGGAGAATATAGGAACTCAGTTTTGCGAGTTTTGGAAATGTTTGGAATTTAGACATTTCCATTTGGACATGATAATGTAGATCACAAAGATAACCAAGAAAGTGGGGGCAAATAAAGAACCAAGTTTAGAGCTCTGGGCACTTAGACATCTAATGGTCAAGGGAAAGAGAAGGAGCCAGCAAAAACATCAGAGTCAGTGGTAGAGCAGAAAACCAGGTGAGTGGCTGCGTTGGGGATTGGTCAAAGGAGGTGTATTAAGGATGTTGGGAGTTATCGAGTGTACTAAGTGACATAAGATAACAAAGACTAGAAAGTAGCCAATAGGCTTTGTGATGTGAAGTTTCTTTATTGATCTTTGATAAGAACAACTTTCTGGGGTGGTAAAAATGAAAGTCTAATTGCAATGAGTTCAAGAAAAAATAGAGGGTTTCAAGATGGCGGACTAGGGGGCAGCTGCATTTCACGTTGCGCCAGGATGCAAGATTCAAAAGAGGAGATAGTGAGAGACTTGGGACCAACTCAAAGCCCCTGGGTGAGTCTCTCCCGTTGGGGAGGCGTCCCGGAAGGGGTGGTAGCCTGGGAACGCAGGGAACTTTGTGAAGTAGAGTTGCCCAGCGAGACGCCCCTCCCCCCACTGGAGCGGTAAACACGGACAACTGGGATCATCGTAGAGGAGGCGGCTCAGCACAGCGCTTGGACTCGGAGCAACCACTGGGGCTCCGGGCGGCTGCCTGAGGAGGAGCTGCGTGGCGAGCTGTTTGGACTCAGAGCAATCGCTTCTGAACACCAGGGGGGTTGCCCGGAGGAAGAGGAGAAGCGCGGTGGGTCGCTTGGTCTAGGAGTGACTGCATCAGAGCCACAGGCGGTTGCCAGAGGAGGAGGCAAGTGGTGAGTTGATTGGACTAAAAGCGACCACTACTGAACACCGGTGGCCTGCCTGGAGGAGGAGCGTGGTGGGTCACTTGGACTTGGAGCCACCACTCCTGAAAACCCGGGGGGCTACCCCGAGGAGGAGGAGGAGGATCAGGGTGGGTCACTTGGACTTGGAGTGACTGCCTAGGGCTATGGGTGGTTAGCGGGAGGAGGAGACGCGAAGTGAATTGCTTGGGCTCCTAGTGACTGCGTCGGAAACCCGGCTGCTGTCCGGAGGAGGAGGTGTGTGGTGGGTCTCTGAGTATCGGAGCTATTGTACGGGGCTCCAGGTGGCAGCTCAAAGGAGGGGCCGCATAGCCAGGCAATTAGGTGCAGAGCAGGGTCCCAGGAACTAGGTGGCTTCTTGCTGGAAGAGCCGCACAGAGACACGCCTAGGGGCGGAGCGAAGTT
Source organism: Sciurus carolinensis (assembly GCF_902686445.1). Lineage (NCBI taxonomy): Eukaryota > Metazoa > Chordata > Mammalia > Rodentia > Sciuridae > Sciurus > Sciurus carolinensis. Next base: position 47,973,527 of record NC_062219.1, on the reverse strand, counting down.
TCCAGGACTGCAGGCAGATTCTCTGGGAGAGGCAGCCTAAGGAGACTCGCCTGCGAAGGGTGAGGCTCCCAGGGCCAGGAGGTAGGTCCGGGCCCCTGGGAACGTTGCAGAGGAAGACATCCCAGCCCAGGTGGTAGTTCTAGATTGAGGGGAACCTCTAGGAGGGGACCTGATCAGCAAGACGTCCCCACCGAGTGAGTCTTCCCTGCCGGGTAAGGTTTTCCCACAGGGACGGTAAAACCAGAGACACAGGCACAAACAGGACTTGCCTCAGCCCGCAGCCTAGTTCCCCGTTGGATGACCATTGGTCAACAAGTGGAGGCACCTCTGCCCACTAGCAGGGAATATACCCCACCTGAGGGTACCCACCCCTAGAGAGGCAGCTTCTTCGTGGAGCTCCGCATTATCAACTTCCTCCAAGACTTCAGGCTACTGAAGGATAAGAGGGGATATACTAGCAATCTTCAGGGACATTATAAGTCGATAGAGGAAATCTGCAATATCTTAATGACCCACTGATTCCTGAACAATATGAGAAAACAAGGGAAGAAAATGCTCCAAACAAATCTAGATGTTACATCAATAAAATCCAACGACAGCATGGCAGAAGAAATGACAGAAAGGGAGTTCAGAATGTACATAATTAAAATGATTAGGGAAGCAAACGATGAGATGAAAGAGCAAATGCAGGCATTGAATGATGAGATGAAAGAGCAAATGCAGGCATTGAATGATGAGATGAAAGAGCAAATGCAGGCATTGAATGATAGCACCAATCAAAAGTCAAAAGAGCAAATACAGGAAGCAAAAGATCATTTCAATAAAGAGTTAGAGATATTGAAAAAAAACCAAAAGAAATCCTTGAAATGAAGGAAACAATAAACCAAATTAAGAACTCCATAGAAAGCATAACCAATAGGATAGAACACCTGGAAGACAGAACCTCAGATATTGAAGACAAATTATTTAATCTTGAAAACAAAGTTGAACAAACAGAGAAGATGGTAAGAAATCATGAACAGAATCTCCAAGAACTATGGGATATCATGAAAAGGCCAAATTTGAGAATTATTGGGATTGAGGAAGGCTTAGAGAAACAAACCAAAGGAATGAACAATCTATTCAATGAAATAATATCAGAAAATTTCCCAAATCTGAAGAATGAAATGGAAAATCAAGTTCAAGAGGCTTATAGGACTCCAAATACACAAAATTACAACAGACTCACACCAAGGCACATTATAATGAAAATACCCAACATACAAAATAAAGACAGAATTTTAAAGGCTGTGAGAGAAAAGAACCAAATTACATTCAGGGGGAAACCAATACGGATATCAGCAGATTTTTCAATCCAGACCCTAAAAGCTAGAAGGGCCTGGAACAACATTTTTCAAGCTCTGAAAGAAAATGGATGCCAACCAAGAATCTTATACCCAACAAAACTTACCTTCAAATTTGACGATGAAATAAAATCATTCCATTATAAACAAAAGCTAAAAGAATTTACAAAAAGAAAGCCAGCATTACAGAACATTCTCAGCAAAATATTCCATGAGGAAGAGATAAAAAACAAAGAAGCATATCAGCAAAGGGAGGAATTACCCTAAAGGAACTGTCAAATAAAGGAGGAACCAAGATGTGTCAAAAAAGAAATAAATAAATAAATAAAATTTTAAATATGAACCAAATGACCAGGAATACAAATCATATCTCAATAATAACCCTGAATGTTAATGGCTTGAATTCATCAATCAAAAGACATAGACTGGCAGATTGGATTAAAAAGAAAGATCCAACAATATGTTGCCTGCAAGAGACTCACCTCATACAAAGAGATACCCATAGACTAAAGGTGAAAGGATGGGGAAAAACATACCACGCACATGGACTCAGCAAAAAAGCTGGAGTATCCATCCTCATTTCAGATAATGTGGACTTCAAGCCAATGTTAGTCAGAAGGGATAAAGAAGGACATTTCATACTGCTTAAGGGAACCATAAATCAGCAAGATATAACAATCATAAACATCTATGCCCCAAACAGTGGCTCATCCATGTATGTCAAACAAATCCTTGTCAATTTTAGAAACCAAACAGACCATAACACAATAATACTAGGTGATTTTAACACGCCTCTCTCACCACTGGACAGATCTTCCAAACAAAAATTGAACAAAGAAACCATAGATCTCAATAAAACAATCAATAATTTAGACTTAACAGATATTTATAGAATATACCATCCAACCAAGAGCAAATACACTTTCTTCTCAGCAGTACATGGATCCTTCTCTAAAATAGACCATATATTATGCCACAAAGCTAATGTTAGCAAATACAAGAAGATAGAGACACTACCTTGTATTCTATCAGATCATAATGGATTGAAGTTAGAAATAAATGAAAGAGTAAAAAACAGAAACTACTCCAACACCTGGAGATTAAAAATATGCTATTATATGATGAATGGATAACAGAAGATATTAGGAAGGAAATTAAAAAATTCTTAGAGGAAAACGAGAACAAAGAAACAGCATATCAAAATCCCTGGGACACTATGAAAGCAGTACTTAGAGGAAGATTTATTTCATGGAGCGCATTTAATAAAAGAAGTAAAACTCAACAAATAAACAGCCTAACACTACAGCTCAAAGCCCTAGAAAAAGAAGAACAGACCAACACCAAAAGTAGTAGAAGACAGGAAATAGTTAAACTCAGAGCTGAAATCAACGAAATTGAAACAAAAGAAACATTACAAAAAATTGACAAAATAAATAGTTGGTTCTTCGAAAAAATAAACAAAATTGATAAACCTTTAGCCACACTAACAAAGAGAAGATGAGAGAAAACCCAAATCACTAAAATTCAGAATGAAAAAGGAAACATCACAACAGACACGACTGAAATACAAAACATAATTAGAAGCTATTTTGAAAATCTATACTCCAACAAAATAGAAAATTTTGAAGACATCAACAGGTTTCTAGACACATATGAATTGCCTAAACTGAACGAGGAGGACATACACAATTTAAATAGACCAATTTCAAGTAATGAAATAGAAGAAGTCATCAATAGCTTACCAACAAAGAAAAGTCCAGGACCAGATGGGTTCTCAGCCGAGTTCTAGAAAACCTTTAAAGAAGAGTTCATTCCAATACTTTTCAAAGTATTCCATGAAATAGAAGAGGAGGGAACCCTCCCAAACTCATTCTATGAAGCCAATATTACCCTGATACCTAAACCAGACAGAGACACATCGAGGAAAGAAAATTTCAGACCAATATCCTTAATGAACATCGACACAAAAATTCTCAACAAAATTTTAGCAAATCGCATCCAAAAACATATTAAAAAGATAGTGCACCATGATCAAGTGGGTTTCATCCCAGGGATGCAAGGTTGGTTCAACATCAGGAAATCAATAAGTGTCATTCACCATATCAACAGACTTAAAGTCAAGAATCACATGATTATTTCGATAGATGCAGAAAAAGCATTTGATAAAATACAGCACCCCTTCATGCTCAAAACACTAGAAAAAATAGGGATAGTGGGAACATTCCTTAACGTTGTAAAGGCCATCTACGCTAAGCCCATGGCTAATATCATTCTAAATGGTGAAAAACTGAAAGCATTCCCCCTAAAAACTGGAACAAGGCAGGGATGCCCTCTTTCACCACTTCTATTCAATATCGTCCTTGAAACTCTAGCCAGAGCAATTAGACAGACCAAAGAAATTAAAGGGATACGAATAGGAAAAGAAGAACTCAAACTATCCCTATTTGCTGATGATATGATTGTATACTTAGAGGAACCAGGAAATTCCACCAGAAAACTTTTAGATCTCATTAGTGAATTCAGTAAAGTAGCAGGATATAAGATCAATGCACATAAATCTAAGGCATTTTTATACATAAGCAATGAATCTTCAGAAAGAGAAATCAGGAAAACTACCCCATTCACAATAGCTTCGAAAAAAATAAAATACTTGGGAATCAATCTCACAAAAGAGGTGAAAGACCTATACAATGAGAACTACAGAACACTAAAGAAAGAAATTAAAGAAAACCTTAGAAGATGGAAAGATCTCCCATGTTCTTGGATAGGAAGAATTAATATTGTCAAAATGGCCATACTACCAAAAGTGCTATACAGATTCAATGCAATTCCAATTAAAATCCCAATGATGTACCTTACAGAAATAGAACAAGCAATTATGAAATTCATCTGGAAGAATAAAAAACCCAGAATAGCTAAAGCAATCCTTGGCAGAAAGAGTGAAGCAGGGGGTATCGCAATACCAGATCTTCAACTCTACTACAAAGCAATAGTAACAAAAACGGCATGGTATTGGTACCAAAATAGAAAGGTGGATCAATGGTACAGAATAGAGGACACGGACACAAACCCAAATAAATACAATTTTCTCATACTAGAGAAAGGGGCCAAAAATATGCAATGGAGAAAAGATAGCCTCTTCAACAAATGGTGCTGGGAGAATTGGAAATCCATATGCAACAGAATGAAACTAAACCCATATCTCTCACCATGCACGAAACTAAACTCAAAATGGATTAAGGATCTCGGAATCAGACCAGAGACCTTGCATCTTATAGAAGAAAAAGTAGGTCCAGAGCTTCAACATGTCGGCTTAGGACAAGACTTCCTCAACAGGACTCCCATAGCACAAGAAATAAAAGCAAGAATTAATAACTGGGATAGATTCAAACTAAAAAGTTTTCTCTCAGCAAAGGAAACTATCAGCAATGTGAAGAAAGAGCCTACAGAGTGGGAGAAAATCTTTGCCAATCATACTTCAGATAGAGCGCTAATCTCCAGAATCTATAAAGAACTCAAAAAACTCTACACCAAGAATACAAATAATCCAATTGACAAATGGGCTAAGGAAATGAATAGACACTTCACAGAAGAAGATATACAAGCAATCAACAAACATATGGAAAAATGTTCAACATCTCTAGTAATAAGAGAAATGCAAATCAAAACCACCCTAAGATTCCATCTCACCCCAATTAGAATGGCGATTATCAAGAATACAAGCAACAACAGGTGTTGGTGAGGATGTGGGGAGAAAGGTACACTCTTACATTGCTGGTGGGGCTGCAAATTAGTGCAGCCACTCTGGAAAGCAGTGTGGAGACTCCTTAGAAAACTTGGAATGGAACCACCATTTGACCCAGCTATCCCACTCCTTGGCCTATACACAAAGGACTTAAAATCAGCATATTACAGAGATACAGCCACATCAATGTTCATAGCTGCTCAGTTCACAATAGCCAGATTGTGGAACCAACCTAGATGTCCTTCAATTGATGAATGGATAAAGAAAATGTGGTATATATATATACAATGGAATATTACTCAGCCATAAAGAATGATAAAATTATGGCATTTGCAGGCAAATGGATGAAACTGGAGAATATCATGCTAAGTGAGATAAGCCAATCTCAAAAAACCAATGGACGAATGATATCGCTAATAAGTGGATGATGACACATAATGGGGGTGGGAGGGGTTAGTGTTAGGGTTAGAGTTAGGGTTAGGGAGGGGGGCAAGAATGGAGGGAGGAAGGACTGTATAGAGGGAAACGAGGGGTGGGAGGGGTGGGGGGGAAAGGGAAAAAAATAACAGAATGAATCAACAACATTACCCTATGTGAATTTATGATTACACAAATGGTATGCCTTTACGCCATGTACAAACAGAGAAACAACATGTATCCCATTTGTTTACAATAATAAAAAAAAAAGAAAAGAAAAAATAGATTAGCCAAATCCAAGTAAACATAGAGGAAATATCTGTATTAAAAGGGACTAGGGTTGGGGGTGTAGCTCAGTGGTAGAGTGCATGCTTAGCATGTGGGAAACCCTGGGCTCAATCCCCAGCACCACAAATAAAGAAAGAAAAGAGATTAAAAGAAACAAATCAACCAGCTGCAATGAATGCACTGTGTTTGGATTCACAAATCTACCACAAAATAAATCCATAAAAATGTGGATTCAAATAAGCAAACCATAAAAGGTAAACCACAAGACTGAGAATTTCCACTTTGGGTATTTGATAATATTGGGAGTAATTATTATATTATGTTTATTTGTTTATTAATAGTATTTCATGTCTTTCACTAACAAAAGATTTTTCAGATAGAAATATATCTGCATTTGAACATGTATATGTCTAGAATTTGCTTAAAATAACACAGAAGAGGTGGCAGAGAAATGTGAAGAAGAAACAAAAAGGTAAGATTAACATGTGTTGATAATTTTTGAAGTTGATAGTATGTGGCGGCACTGTTTTCTATACCTTTAGAATACTTGAAATTTTCCACAATAAAACAGTCTTAAAAGAGGGAGAAAAGAAAGAAATAGAACCTGAGTTCAGACAATGTTTTCAAACAGATTTACTGGGTGAGAGAGAAGTTTATTAAATAATAACTGGAGGGGCGGTAGAGCTGAGAATTATTTTTAAGAGTCAAGAATATTGATTTTATTTGTTTGCTGCTTCATGACCTTCCAAGAAGAAATTAGTTCTGAAAAAGTAACTTAATTCTTTACTAACCAGAATCTAAATTATAGATGTGAACTTGTAAGAGGACAAGAAATTTTTATAAGAAATCAATACCCATATAACCAATTTCATTTGGGCCCATGGAATGCTTAAGAATCATGCACATTGAGCAGGCATGGTGGCGCACACCTGTAATCCCAGAGGCTCAGGAGGCTGAGACAGGAGGATCGTGAGTTCAAAGCTAACCTCAGCAATGGTGAGGTGCTAAGCACCTCAGTGAGACCCTGTCTCTAAATAAAATACAAAAAAAAAAAGGGCTGGGGATGTGGCTCAGTGGTAAAGTGCCCCTGAGTTCAACCCCCAGTGCCAAAAAAAAAAAAAAAAAAAAGAATCATGCACATTCTAACCACTCTGAAAAGCAGTATGGAGATTTCCTAGAAAACTTGGAATGGAACCACCATTTGACCCAGTTATCCCACTCCTCAGCATATACCCAAAGAACTTAAAATCAACATACTACACTGATGCAGGCACATCAATGTTTATAGCAGCTCAATTCATAATAGCTAATTTGTGGAACCAACCTAGGTGTCCTTCAACAGATGAATGGATAAAGAAAATGTGGTATATATAGACAAGGAATATTACTCAGCCATAAAGAACGAATTATGACATTCGCCAGTAAATGGATGGAACTGGAGACTAATCATGCTAAGTGAAACAAGCTAATCCCAAAAACCCAAAGGCCAAATTATTTTTTCTGATATGCAGATGCTAACACCCAATAAGGATGGGAAGGGAAGAATAGAAGTTCATTGGATTAGACAAAGAGGAATGAAGGGTAGGAAATGGGGGGATGGGAATAGGAATGATAGTAGAATGAATCAGACGTAACTTTCCTATGTTCATATTTAAGTACATAACCGGAGTAACTGCACATCATGTTCAACCACAAGAATGGGAAGTTATATTCCATGTATGTATAATATATCAAAATATTTTCTAATGTCTTCTATAACTAAAAAAAGCAAATTTTAAAAATTAATAAAAAAGAAAAGAAAGAGGCCACCACACTGCCCAAGCATTTAGCTAGCTGCAAAAAAAAAAAAATGCACATTATGAAATTTGCTAACAACCTTATTCTTTTCCAATTTAACCATAACCATTATTCATTCCTACTCACCCATTTAAAACATATTCTTGGAAACCCTCTACCTAATAACATAGATTGAAAATTCTGCTTCAAAGCTGTAATCTACTACCATATTTGATTAGCAAAGTAGTAGTGCATGATTGCTAGAACATTTGGATTAAATGTAACAAATGCCTAAATCAAGGAAGAAGTAAGGAAAATTGTCATATCATTCATGAGTTACACCATGAAAGCAAACATTCAACTCATTGGTCCCTTGGTAGAGTTATTATTAAATATTTTCTATAATTCCTGTGTAATGATTTTTTTTTCATTATTGGTACTAACAGGTACTGAATTTCTGTGTTGCAACAACTACCCATGAATAAACAGTGAGCAGGTGTATGCCTGTTTCTATGGTTTCTATTTACAGTAGAGTACATTCATAGAGATTGACACTTGGTACTTTCCTTGGTGATAATATTTTAAGTATTGCTTTCTCTTCCCTTATTCCTATCCTTTTTCTTCCTCCATCTTGCCCTCATCTCACCTATTTTCTTTGTCTTCATCTGGCTTTCTTTTCTTAATCACCATTACCTGTCAGTTTTATTAAGTGTGATTTAAATTCATTTTTCCATTCCAGGAAAAGTACCTGGACAAAAAGAGCAGGCAGTGGGAGAGCTGTCTGTTCTTTATTTTAATAACTTTGAGCAAATACTTTGTTTCTGAAAATAGACCAGTAATTTAAGAATAAATGGGAAAGTTTCCTTCTTTGCTTGGACAAAGCTTCTTTCCATGACAAATCTTCCAGCAACAGGGATAATTTGCTCTTCTCTCTTTGCAGAGACTGAGATCATTAGATAAGGTAAGCTCCTAGAATGCAGTGAACCAATTACTTAAGTTGTCCTCAGAAAATACAATGACTTTCTGCTGGATCAAACTAAACCTTTCATTATTTATACTCCTCTTCCCTTCCAATGGCACAAAATTATGATAACCAAAAATTGCTAAAATATGTCAAATGGATAACTAAAAACAAAGATTTGAAAAATAAGTTAGGAATTATTTTTCCTAAAACACCCATTGTACAAAACTAAACCACTTAAAGTTCTCAAAGACCTGTCAGTATGCAGTGAAGCAGATAGAAATGTTTAAAAAAAAAAAAAAAAAAAAAAAAAAAAGCTTTTGAAAATATCTTCCCAGAACTGTTGAGCAAAGATTCCTGGGAGATGTACTTTCTTTGCATTTGAGGAAGATTAGATTCTGTGAAGTCACTTTCAAAGTCAGATAAACTGATAAGATTACTTGAGAAAGGAAAAAATGGTACTTTGTCCATTACAGTTAGATAGCTTTAAAAGACAAACATCAGTCTGTTTAACTATAAACGTAAATGTACAGACAGGTTGAATAAATAAGTGAGCTCTGTCCTAGAAATCAACATCGGAACTGTGCAGAAGTTTATACCAATCTGTAATTCATGTCCAACTATTCTTTTAACTCCTTAAAAATCTATTTTCTCTTCTACTTGTGACGATGCCAACAAAATGAAAGTTGTTATTATGATGATTAACATGGTTTTTCTTTGACTATTAAATCAGTATATAGCACATTGCCCTAATAGGGACTATCACAGCCATCTGAATGTATCAGTGCTCTCTTTGTGACTCTCTGAGTCACTAGGAGGAAGCAAAGATATTAACTTACTCTAATTCCCTGCAGCAGCCTTTTGTTTACCACCTTGCCTATACAGTCAATTTCCCTTGGCAAATACACAAGATCTCTCGTCTCACTCCCAAGTCTGTTTAATCCTATGTGCCCAACTTATAGGTCAACTCATTTTCAGGTCCCTAAAGTCACTTGGTTTCACTAACCTATCCAACAGCTTTCCGTATTTCTGTGGGTTTTCTATTTACTTTATGAGAGATAACCAACACCAAAATTTCATAGATAATTTGAATGGTATCAAGAAAGTACAATGAGGAAAGAAATGCGTTTAACTGACTTGCAGTAATAATGATTAGCATTTTATCTCCTGCACTTTGGACCCAGCAATAAAGCATATATTGAAAAGCTGCTTCTGGTGATCATCTTCTTAGTACAAATGCTTCATAACACAAATGCAAAAACTCCAGGAATATTTTCTAAATAGAATTAAAATAATGTAAGCACAAAATCATGAACTTCCTGAATGCCTACATTTCTCTGACTTACTTCCATAGTTAACACAGTATCCCTGACTGGTCCTAACCCTAACCCTCAACTATAAACCAATGCAAGCTATTATCTGCTCACAATCCCTCTTCTCCTGTAGTTTTTTAGTGTACTCTCACTTTATTTGCTTTTCTTGAACATTAACTTATTTTATTTTTATTTATACTCCTATTAAACAGAATTATATGTGTATTCTCACACTTTTTCTGATGCTTATTTTAAAAGTTTTTTAAAGTGCCTTTTTTTAAAATATTTATATCTTAAGCCATTGTGTCCCCTCCTGCCCATTGTCTCTATTTTTCCTTCACAGGAGGTGTTTCTCCTCTAACATACTTGGGTCTCATTCAGGGTTCAAAGGCCCTTCTGAGAATACTTTCCTGCCTCACTTTACATATCAAGAGATATCCAGAATGATCCCAGCAAATCGGGAAACTGAGGCAGGAGGATCACGAATTCAAAGCCAGTCTCAGCAACTCAGCAAGGTACTGAGCAATTCAGTGAGACCCTGTCTCTAGACAAAATATTTTAAAAGGACTGGGTATGTGGCCCAATGGTTATGCACCCCTGGGTTCAATCCCTGGTACAAAAAAACAAAAATGAATCCCACACACGCACGCACACACATAGATGAGGAGAAAGGGCAGGAAGCTTGTGTCAGATTGGAGAATCTGACAAAGAGGTGCCCTGATGGAACTGAGAAAGAATAAAGTAAACAAGGTAAGAGGCAGGAACTATAAGTATCCTAACCAAGCTCAGAAAGACAATTATTAAAAGTGTAATTTTGATGAGTGTACAGATTAATATGTAAAATTGTTTTTTCTTTATAATTTAGGATTTCAAACTGTAACATACATCAAGACTGATCATTGATATTTACATGTTTAAGTTGCTTACAATACAGATCCCTGGAAAAACTCAATATACCTTCTAAGAGTAGAAATTATAAAAGGAAAAGAACTAGGAGTAGAGTTCAGCAGTAGAGTGCCCCTGGGTTCAACTCCCAGCATTACAAAAACAAAACAAAACAAAAATAAAAAGGAGTTTATAAAGAAAAAAGAAAGGAACCAGGAAAAAAAAAAAAAAACAGACTTAAGGTCAAATATGGTTATTATGACTAAGCATTTAACTGGACTCTGAGCTTCCTGGCAGCTAAGAAGGAAGAAAACTGTGGTGTGCAATAAATTATTAGTATTTGCTATAAGGAAACAAATCAATTTTTCAAGAGGAACAAACTTGAACTTTTGCTGATACTAATTTTAGAACACAGGTTCTTATACTTTCTAAACATGATTTCTTTCATAAAACCTATAATTCCTTGTCCTGAAAATGCCATACAGATTTTATGTGCCTATCAGAGTGTTCATGGATGATCTCAAGCATATCTTTGAACCTTTAGGAGACCACAGTCCATAGGTTAAGGGATAGAGAAGTCTTAAAAGTTACTGGGGTTAATGACATCAGAAATTGGAAAAGATGTCAGTTTTTATCTCTTATTTAGGTTAAGAGCATAATATTAAAGAAAAATTCTGTGAAAACAATTTTCTGCTAGTCATGTGGTACATGCCAGTAGCCCCACTCACTTGAGATGCTGAGGCAGGAGGATCACAGGTTCCAGGACAGCCTTGGTAACTTAGGGGGACCCTCAGCAACTTAGCGAGATTCTGTCCCTAAGTAAAAATATAAAAAAGACTGGGGATATAGCTCGGTGGTAAAGTGCCTCTGGGTTCAATTCCAAAAAGAAAAGAAATGAGAACAATATTGTGAGAAAGAATCATGAACTACATACACTTAATTATAAGATCTATAGTTGACCCTTTATGACCAACATAGTTGCTTTACCCTTTGTTTTTTATGGCATAAGTGTTTTCTAAAAAACAGTAATTGTACTGGTAAGAATCTAATCCAGGGCTTTACAAATTTTAGGCAAGCACCCAACTATTGAGCTACATTTCCAGTAATGATTTCTAATAATGTCTTTAAGTAATCATCAGAAGGACTAAGAATGTAGCTCAGTGGTGAAGTGTCTGTCTAGTATGAACAAAGCCCTGGGTTCAGTACCCAGTACCAAAAAATAAATAAATAAATAAAAAAGGTCTAAAGAAGTATAGAATTCACACTGCTCAGATAAGTAAATCAAATAGCAACCTATCATTCCTTTACTTTATTTTATAGTGTACTAACATGCATGCACAATGTATTATTTGGTTTTCTTTATTGTGGGACTTTATTTAGTCTCTCTGAATTTTTTTTTTCATGCAACATTATGCTTCCAAAATTCACCCATACTTCTGCATGTCACTCAATTCATAATTTTCACTCTTATAGAACATTTTACTGAATGCATGAACCATAAATTATTCCTCTCTCATTAGTGGACTGTAGTCTTTTTCTATTATGAACTGAGTTACTATCAATGTTTTCTTGGAAAAAAGTTTTATTCTGAGGATGGCCACAGAGGAGGAACTCAAAGATTTATTGTTAGTAATAATTTAATTCTTGGACTAGCCAGTTAGGGATTTTCATTAATCATTGTGATTCAGAATTTACTGAAATTTATATATATATTCTTTTATATTTATCAAATATATTTTAAAAGATAATTTTTAGAGAATTAGTGTACTAGAACAATATTTTACAAGACTAAAACATTTTAGAAAAGGACAGTCAGGCTTCAAAAATTAGTAGGAATTTTACTAAGGAGAAAAATCTTCAAATGTGAAAAGTTATCTATTGGGGTTCTTTAATCTCCACGAACATGTCATGTGACTATTTTGTTTTCTATCATTTCACAAGGACCAGTTAAGTCACTAACAAGAATTTTTATTTTTTAAGCTACTAGTTCCCTGAGTCAGACTTTTGATAAGAGAGTACAGGGTTCAAAGTGATTCCGCATAAAAACCAATATTTGCCTGTTTTGATATCAACTATTACATAACCCAGATACAAGTTATTGAGTCACTTTTGTATTGTTTTTATCTGAAACATCACTGTAGTTGCTGTATTATAATAGCCTGAGGCTAAACAGAGGAATACTCTGTAACTATAGTAAATCAGAGGAAAAAACCAGGGCTTACCTAACCCACTCTGTAGGGGCTTTCCAGAAAGTGCAGAGGCCAATGTATTAGTGTTCTATATAAAAAATTCCTCACATAGGTGGCTCAGAGTGCATTATTTTTGTTTCATAAAATAGTGCTATTAGAATACCATAAAAAAGAAATGTTTAAAATGTAGATGCAAAATCTATAAATATTGAAGTCTTTTTAAAGAGCATTTAACCTGACTCAGTATTTCCCAGTAAATTCTGATCCTCATGCCTCCTTCATCTGCTGTTCTATATCTGATCTGTGAACTTCCCTTCACAGATATATTTCTGTAAAGTAACATATATTTACTGCCTCTCTAAGACCTAGGACTGGGTTCATTTTTCTCACAACATGATCCCCAAACCTGGTAGTAGAGTACTAGGGGGAAAAATTCTGATAAAATATTTAGAAAAAGTTTTGGGAAGGTCAGACACACAAAGTTAAGAATGAACCCTAAACCTATTCTCAACATACCTCAATTTCCAAATGCTGGATATCCAGTGGTGATGAATACCTACCAATTTTGATACCCTAGAAAGGATAAAACATTCTTTAAATCCTAAGTAGATACAATAGTTTCGGACCCTGCAGACTCTACTTAGAAGTGGAGGCAGCTGGGTTCCACTGTCTCTTTGGCCTTAGGTTTCCCTCAGTTCTGATTCTCAGGGTGGACCTGAGTCTCATGTGTGGCCCCTACCATACAATACATCATCTATGACTCAATCCAGGCAAAACCTCTCAGTGCAGAGTCCCAGACAGAAAAGGCAGTTCCCCTCTATAACTCTTACTCTTGATTGCATGTCTTCAACCACCATTACTTTATGAAACTGCTTTTTAGTCTCAATAATCTTCCAGAAAACCCAATGATCCTTGCTCTTCTTCACTACATTGACCTTCCTTTAGCATTTGACCCTAACCCTCCATCTTGATATTCTATTTTCATAACTTAAAAAAAGATGCTTTTTTCCCTTTTACTTTTATGAATTCTTCATTGTTTCCTATCCAGACTCTTGTTTCTTATATGAGATTTTGCCTCATGCTATTTAGCTAATTCACAAATTTAAAGGTTTAGGACTTTGAGATGGGCTCCACTGATCTTAGCTGGAATTAGTCATGAATCTTTGATCAGCTGGGACCAAATAGGGCCTCTCTTCAGAGTTTCTCATCCTTCCAGAGGTCAGTTTGGGTTTCTTCATGGTAGCTGCAGAATTCTAAGAGCAGTAAGAAAACAAACCACAACATGCAAGCACTTTCTAAGGAAGTCTTTGCTTTTGTCACCATTGCTACCGTGCCATTCATCAAAACAAGGAAATTGATCAAGCTGATTGTCAATGCAGCAGAGGACTACCCAAGAGTGGGGACGCAAAGAGACATGAACAAAGGGGGCCATTACAAACTACACATCACATTTACTCAATGAAACTGTGGGCATCTCTAAAGATCGGGTCTTTGCTGCTTCTGTTTTTCAGACTCTCCTGCTATGGTTCTTATCGTCTTTATGAAGTCAAAAATGTTCCAGGGTTTATGTATTCCTGTTACATCTATGATAGCACCTCTGTCTGAATGACTTCGGAATCCATCCTTACAGAATAGACTTGTCCCTTTGTCTTGACTTTTAGGTTTCTAAATTTCTCCTGGACATTTTCATTGAGATGTCCTATTATGACTTCAAAATTTGATGTGCCTAAAAATTGAATGCATTTTTTTCCTTTCTGTTTTAACTTTTCCTTCCATCTCCAAAAAAATTACTGTGTGAAATGAATATTTCCATTAATGCTTCACCTGGTCTCAAATCGCATATTTTTCTATTCCTGTCACTTTCTCCTTTTCTTCATTTAATTTATAGTTTTGCCTCTACTATTTACCAGATAAGAATACCTCAGAATCTATTTAATTTTAGTTTCAATTTTCCAACCCTAAAAATAGTGATAAGAAAACTTGCCATACAGAGCTATTATAAAGATTAAATTAGTTTTGTGTGCTTAGCATATTGAGGATTCTAAAAAATATTAGTTACTTCCTTTCCTCTTAAGTCCTCTTGTCTTTATTCATGAGATTGTTCACCTCCCTACCCTTCATTTTTTAACTGCCACAAATCAAAATGAAGCTCTAATGACCTCCCACCAAGGAGTTTACTTACTTTCAGCCTCCACATTTGCAAATGAGGACAATAAAAGTTATCTATCTCATTGGGCTGTTGTAAGATACAAGACAATGCAAGTGGAGTTCTTTATATGACAGGTAACATAATAAATAGTAAGTCCTCAAGTGCTAATTATTACAATCTATTGTTCTACTAACAATTAATACAAAATCATAGAAGAACAAGTTAATTTCTTCTAAGAAGAGGATCATGTAAGCTAAACACTGAAAGAAAGGTACAATTTCCCCCCAAATCAAGACTGATCTCTTCTATCTCTGCACATTCATTCTCATATTTGTTTCTTCATTCAAGCATTAAGTAGTTATTTTTTCAAGCATGTCCTTCATGACAGTTTGTGCTACTCTTATGCATAGATCAGCACCTGTCCATGCTGAGAGAGTGATGAGCAACCCCTGGCATCCAGGAGCTGGCCAGGTATTTATCGTCAGTCCTTGGTGCTCCCTGTTGAACAAACTATTTCATAGAACAAGAACATCAGACAAGGTCACATTGTGACCATGATGAATCAAGTCAAAAACATGATCCCATCACTCCAGAATCATGTTCAAACATCCACAAAAATTCACAAAACCTGAGTGACTGTTGTTTCTGCACCAGTTACAGCATCAATCTCCAACTAGTCTTCCCTCCTTCTCAAAAAGATTTAATGATACTCAATCATACATTTATCTCCACTTCCTGACATCATCGATCCAGAGCAAACCCCTGCTTGCTTCAACTCTCCCCAAAATCACACCCTCAAACTTCTAAGTTCTTTCTAACATCCTCTTACAGAGATGATTCACTCTTCTCTGTGGTGTGTGTTCTTCCCCGCAACAAATAATGTACCACTGCAGATGTGATCTTGGTGGCCTTTTGCAGAAAAGGATTGACATAACATTTCTTGATTTTTCACTCTTACCTCTAGGAATTGTAAAATTCTCTGCAGAGCAAACACCAACTTATTAATTTTTGTAGCTCCCATGATAGAAAAACAATGCCTTTAATAAAGTGAGAACATACCAAAGGTTTGTTGAATGGATACCCGAGTCCCTTAGAACCTATTTTCTTCAATGATCAGATATGCCAAAAAGACTTCTGAATCCTGTTTCTCAGAGGAATAACAGGCACCCTACAGAAATGATTCTTGGGAAATGTCTTGGCAGGCAGCACAATGCTGGGCTTGCAGGATGGTGTCTTGATCTGTCATAATTGGCTAATATTCAAAAATGGCAAAAAGACATATGTGAGGTCAAGATAGCATTACAGTGACCTTAAGAACCATATGGGATTCTTCCAAGTCATCCAAATCAAGCTGCAATGCAGTATGCAATATTTCTGTTAAAGAAAATATTTGTTTTGTTATAAGATTCTAAGTCCCTTTAAAATTATACACATAGTATACATTATGTATACCTTATATACATAAAATTCAAGATTTTAGTAATTGCATTTCTTGAATTGCATTTTCATATTACTCTCAAAAAGGCATGGAAATCATAAAAAAAGACTTAATTGAGAAATTTAGGCTGAATGTAAAGGCATTATAAAATATGCCATGTAAGATTTTTAAAAGAAGACATTAATAAAAACATTAAAGACTCTGACATGCAGATTAACTCAATTTTTAAATCGAAAAACATAACTAAAAAAATTTGGGCAAAAAAATGACACAACAGAAAGATCTTGCAAAAAGTATAGGCTATTACAGCGTATGAATTCAGCTAAATGAGCAATAAGGTGGGCAATATAGATCACGTGATTTATATTTGCATTTACGCATTTTAGCAAAATTCTTCTATTACATTAATCTTCAAAGAAACAGTCACATAAACTAATACTAAAGTTGCAGGCTTTAGGAACTAGCTGTAAGAAGCCCTGAAATACCATTAAAGCTGCTATTAATCTGCACAATTACCTTCCCCAGGGAAAGCAGCCCAGTACTTTCAGTGCTGAGACCCGTTCCCCCATTAAAAATGGGAGTAACAGAATACTGCAGAGAAATTAGCAGCTAATTAGTAAGAAAATTAGCAAAAAGAAGATATAATTATTTTGTTTGGTACGGTTTTAGAATGTAACAGTGAAAAATCTACTAACATTCAGTGAAGAGTCAAACTTTCAGTATGTATTAGCTGAAAAATATTTCATATACATAATAAATTTAAATTATGTATGTTGACAATAAAAACTGAAACAAGTCTGGCCCCACAACATTAATTTTACAAATTGGGTTTTGGTTTTCTGTCCACTTAAAAACTCTGGCCAGTAATTCTTCTAATTTGAATATAACCATTATATAGTTTAAAATGTGCACATGTGACTTTTAGATGCCTTTTTCATGTGATTTACAATCTGTTGCTGGCTTGATATTCATTCTTCATTGTAAAGAATATCTGAATCAGTCTGTGACCCTTAAGTATTTTCTCCCCAGGGGTATATTAGAGTGACTGATTTCTGGGAGCCTAGAATTATGCTATTATGACTGCAAGTCTAATAAAAAAATTAAGGTATGAGCAATTCATTGAGAGAATAATGCATAACAGTCTGTGCCTTTAATGTAGTTTTCCTGGTATTAAAAAGCAACTCAAAGAGAAAAAGTTAAAAACAAAAAAATAAGGGACTCTGTCAGCTGCTTTTTAAAAGACCTGAGATTTGGAGTAATCATTCATTTCATTATTCATTTACCCAACCAGCATTTACTATGCATAGCATCACACCAAGCTCAGGGGCAAGGCAATGGCCCCACTTCCCACCACTCACATCCAGGGCTCACAGACTGGCAGGAAATAAATTAGTAATAATGACAAAGAATGCTAAAAGGCTCTAAGCAGGAACACATAAAGTAGCCTAGAATTCTAAGAATGACCTGGGGAGGGAGGGACAAAAAAGGGGGAGACCTGAAAGACGAGTTAGAGCTGGTCGGGAAAAGAAGAGGAAGAAGAACATTGCAGGCAGACAGAGTAGCCCATGGGAAGGCCAACCCTGCTGGTGACAGTATGGCACTTTCAAAGACTGAAAAAGATGCTCAGAACAGGAGAGAAGCTGAGGGAAAGAATATAGGGAGCTTGGATTAGAATGGAGATATGCAAAGGATGATCCATTTAGACATGTGAAGGAGGGGCTGCTGACTAAATAATAATATACAATATTTACAAAGTTCCTATAACCAGGTTCTCTGCACTGCGCCCTTTCTGCACAGTCTCATTTATGTCCTGTAAAGATCAACTGAGATAGGTGTCATTATTATTTCTATTTTACAGATGAGAAACTGTTCAAGATCAAATAGTGAAGTCATAACAGAGGCAAATTCAATTCCAGAATCTTTGAATCCTTATCCTATGACATACCACGCTACATGTCAAAAAGAACAACCAGCACTTTATTTCAATTAAAACTCTGTTTGGACTAAGTTAAGATATCTACTGGAAGAACTTAAAAGTAGCTCTAGTTTTTATTTGTCATGTAAATTTTCAATATAGTATTTATAGTTGGAAAATTCAAAGGGAATTTTTTTGAGCTGACAGCCAGTTAATTGAGGCAAATAATTATTGTTTTTTCTGTCTTGGGAGCACAAGACAAATTAAAGTGCATGGTACATAGTAGGTTCTGAAAAAAAAAAAGTTAATCATGCCTTACTGTATAGAAAATTATGTCTACTTTGTGTTCCTATTTGTCAAAAAGGAACATCAAGATATATGAACAGAGCCAATCCAAATTCAAATAATTGAATTTATTTGAACAAAAACAAACCCATTCAAATTCAATAAAATCTTTTTGTTTTTTCAAAGAGTAAATTCAATCAAGGCAGAATTTAGGTTCTAATCTTTTAGACTAGAGTTCAGTAGTTAATGATTTGCTTCATTTGCATAAAATTTTTCCATTGTTACTAATTTATTGAAAACCTAAAAAGAAAAAAAATCAATACTTTCACTAAAGAAAGTGTGGTTCTGAATAAAATATTGCAATTGAAATTTTCATAGTATCATCAATATCATTACTTTTCCTAGAAATGATCATTCCTAGCTCATTTTTATGATTCCATCCTATTTCATTATTTCTCAAGGTATGTTTGAGATGCATGTAATTTTATTACCATTATTTTAAAATGTTATTAACTAAACTTTAATTTTGATATCAATGTATTTCAGTTTGTTTCTCTTTTTCTGACTTTTACTTTTTTTTCATGGCTTAAACAAAATACATTTTTTCATAGTTCAGGAGACTTTGCCATTTTTCTTATATAGTTTATTTTAATCTAGCGGTTAACTAAAATTTTCCATAAAAATGATGACAATTTACATAAAATTTCATCATATAATAAATTCAGGTAAATGGTTTTATTAACATAAACATAGTATGGTAATATCAACATGAAAAATCATGTAATATACCTCAGATGAAAGTTTGTATTAAATTAATTATTTTAGCAACATGTTTGTCATATTGTTATTTTGCATCATGGTAAATAGATCATTATGACAATTTAATGGATAGGGAGAGTAGAATACCTCATAACCCTATAGGTAAAGCTGTCGTTTAATAATAGGTGTTCCTAATTAAACTCAGGGTATCTAAACATACTCTTGAGCAATTTTAAATTGTATAATTTATCTTGGATATATCCAAAATATTTGATTTGATAAAAAGCCATATGTATATTTTACATATATACGTTTAAACAAACCTCTTTTTGCTTCATCTCTAAAACTAGAGTACTTAAATGTACTTTATCTTAGAGGAGAACTGAAAATGCATTATTTTCATGTCAATACATGTGCTTTTATTACTCCTTGAAAACAAACACCAAGGAAAAGAAACAATCTGGATAAAGAGTCATTGTGGGATGATTGCCCAGAGGTAACTTTCTAGTGACTTAACTACTCAAAGTAGATAAAATCCATTGTGTAAATAAGATTGATTCATGAATACTCTGATGCCTCTCTCCTTTTTTTTTTTATTAATAGTAATTTTAATTTTTAAATCACATTGTTTCTCTATCACTGACTAACTTAGATTCAAAACCTGAATTCATATCCCAGCTAAGAAAGAAACTGACATCTAGTTTGAAAATGACTAGGAGCCTTATATACAACTTGTATTTGATAATCATTAAATTCTTCAGTATTCAAATCACCAAACAGGGAAACCTCACTCGGTTCTAAAATGATGAGGTAAGACTCTTCCAGAGCATATGCCACTGCATTTTACCATGCTACTTTCTTCAGGCTAGACAATGGCAGTGACCCTAGATTATACAAAATCTTAAAAGAGCTCTTCTCTAACACATTAAAGAGAAGGAAAATACTCCCTGAACAAGGAGAGAAATTCCATTACCTTTGTACTTCATAACCTTCTAATCTTTTTATCCCATAAACTACCAACACAATTATAAGTCACAAATATTTACTCTTGCTTTCTTTTTCAAGGCAGTCCCTAGATTCTTGAGCAGGTAAAGAATTGAAAACAAACGAGAAGAAAAAAGCTTTCCACAAAGTACTCTGCTTCTTCCTTTACTAAAGCGCTAACAAGACGTACAAAGACACCATTGTAATTATACTGGTGACTCCTCCAGGCCTCCTCTACACAAAGGTAGGCCATCCTCAAGTTTAGAGGGGAACAGAACTTGATAGCCTTTACCATTTCAGGCTCAGAGCTGAGACACTTCTTAACATAAAGCCACATTAGACAGGTAACAAAACGAAGACCGACTCCTGGACTTCGCTGAGTCATTCACCTAGCACCATACCAGGCTCATGGAATGGACATAGCACCATCATGGAGTCTCAAGCAGGAGCATACACAAGAATATGACACAGAAAGACACGGAGCTTAATTAAAATATGAGATTTGGTGATTTGATTTCCTCTGCCCCCCTCCCATGTGCTGGGAATCAAACCGAGGGCCTCATGCATGACAAACAAGCCCCCTACCACTGAGCTACACTCCAAGCCCAGATTTTATTTTTAATGGAAATTTATGCCTTTGAGACACTCGTGGAGTAGATTTGCAGCAGTGTATTTCACTTTGTTACCATAACAAGAATCTTCCACATGCAAAGGGAATTCAAATTGTTTATCCTAACTGCTACCCCTTGGCCTTTGTGGTCATGTGGATGAAGCAAAAACCATCACCAGTTCTCTCTCCAGGAAACTAATGGATCTCATCTCTGACCCTCTTCAGACATAGACAACAACTAAGGTACACCTAAGTAAGTGGACAAACAACTTTTTAAACTATTTGTAGATAAATGATGCTACATACAAATTACACTATTGCTGATCATTTTGTTTTTCGTCACTATATTGCACTGCTTGAATTTCATTAAAATTGGTGAAACCTCAAGCCATTTTTCTTGGCTTCAAGATTTATATGTGATTTCCATGTCACTGTTTTCTGGGTGAACTTTATATCTTGAAAAACACTAAATAATATATTTAAAGAGAGCTCTGAGTAACAAGACCCTGAGAGTAGTGTTCATGAGAGATTCCATGTTGAAGATGTTGAAAAAAATCTATAAAGGGATGTGGAAATAAGTTCAAATTGAAGATAAGATGAAAACAATAATGGTTCTTAACAGAGACAATTCTCAAAGATGAGAATTGGATTTTTATATCACTTAATGTAAGATGTTCAGAAAAGTTACAGCATTTCTAAGAATAATAATCAATTAGTAAATTGGTTTCTTTTATCAATAGTCTCTTTTGTCAACATCTCTACTTCTAAGTACTGAAAAAGCAAGGAATTTAACAAACCAAAAACTTAAACTTTCAACTGATTTGCCCTGGCACTAATAACTCCCAAAGCACTTGCACTAATTTCTTACTTGTACAAGTCAAAAATAAAGATATAAACAGTGGGACACAGTGGTGCATGCAGGTAGATCACAAGTTTGAGGCTAGACTCAGCAACCCAGCAAGATCCTGTCTCAAAATAAAAAATAAAAAGGGCTGGGAATGTAGCACCCCTGGGTTCAACCCCCAGTACCAGGACAAGAAAACATAAACAGATGAACACTAAGACACACTGCATTACACTGGTCTAATTAGAAATTAAACGATTCAACTTTCGTTGGTTTCCTATTACCTACACATCTCACATATATGAATATAAACAATAATCTGTCCTTAATTCTGTTTACTGAGCTCAATAGAGCACACGAACTTTCACAGTGTTCATAAGGAAAAATGAAGTTTTAGTTTGGAAAAAAAAACTCACTAAAGAAAAAATATTAAAAGAAGTTATTTTTGTATGATTTCCACCATAGTATAGCACTGTGTGGGCCTCTTGAGACACTCATTCTGATGCCTGCTAAGTTAAAATCACTTCCCTTTGAGGGATTAGGGATGTGGCTCTATGGTACAGAGCATGTACAGGCCCTGGTTTCAATCTTGAGAACTGTTCCCCCCAACACACATCCATCATCATCATCATCATCATCATCATCATCAACATCATCTCTTTGAAATGGAGTGGAATTCTAGAGGCTGCAGCTACTTGCCCTAAAAGTATTGAAGGAATTTGGCCGTATGGTGGCAAGGACCTCCAGAAGTAACCTGGATTCACAGATGAGGCCTCCATGTGCACTTAGAAGGAAACAAGTGGGCTGTGCTGGGCTGCAAGCAGAATGGTAGCATTTTCTGGCTCCCTCACATCCTTATTCCAATAGGTGTAGAGATTCCAAGTGAGGCTCACTACAGAGATTGAGTTAGCAGTGACAGATGGAAACACTGCTGAGAACCGATTTCAAGAAGAAAGGTCAGGAGTTATGTACAGAGGGAAAAGAGTATTCTTGGCTACAGATGGCCCCTGAGAATCAAAAAATTGTCACAATACTTTAACTGTCTTATTTTGTATTTGTAGGCAATGACCATCTAAATTAGTAAGGACACTGCTCAAGTCTTTCACCCAGGGCATGATCACCTTTGGATTGCTTATCTTGGGTCTGTCAGTCTGTCTTCTTCAGCATTTATACTTCTGTCAAGGATGAATGCTCGATAGAATAAGAGTTTGTGTTTCCAAGACAGATGTGGTGGCACACACACCTATAATTTCAACTTGTGAGGCAGATGATCACAAGTTCAAGGTCAACCTGGCCAATTTAGCAAGACTGTCTCCAGATAAAATTAAAAGGGCTGGGATGTAGCTCAGTGGTACAGCGCCCCTGGGTTCAATCCCCAGTACCCAGAAAATAAAAGAGTTTGTGTTCCCAAATAATCAGAAAATTCAGAAATCTAGGCAACTCCAGAGACCATATAGATGAGGAAATGGAGGCCCTAAGCAGTCAAGTGGACTGAATATTTAAACCTAGTAGATTATGTATTCAAGGCACTAAATATTAACATTATGGTATTTTTCTAATATATGTTACGCTGAATATAAAATATGCATAGTGCCATTTATTACGTAGAAATCATGTGGTAATAAAAGCACATAAGTAAACATTCCATGAATAAGAAAATATATTTCTTATAGATTATCACATAAAATTGATGTAACAGATGATTTTCTCATTTAAGAACTAATCAATTCCATTCATCAAAATACAAATTTAAATTCATTTCTATTTAGGTATAAATTAAGACCCTTTTATAAGCTTTTGATGTTGGAAAGAATCTCAAAAATCATCAAACCACCCTTCATATTAGGATTTATGAATTCTGAAACCAACAACAAAGTTCCATGGCTTATCATCTTATTCCCTGGGGCAGTAAGAGATATTGCAACCCACATAAAAAAGAAAAAATACTCACATGAGATCATGAGTGAATCCCCAAAATTCTTCTGTTAAAGAATCATTCTATAAAATGAGTACATTTCCTGAGAAACATTCCCAGTCTTGGATTTCCTTGAAACCAGGGAACAAGAACACTGGGACCCACACAGTCTCCACCTGCTCCCAATTCACCAGTCTCCACAGGACTGCAGTTTATTCACTGTATATTCAACTAGCAACAGTAGTTCTCCCTTCACCTCTCATCATATCCACTACAGTCCCTGGTGATTGGATAAATAGATGGATGAATGGATGGACAGACAGAATGAGCAAGTATATAAAATTTTGCTCTTTTGTTCCACTTTAATTCATAGGATTTAATCAAGTACCAAGATAAAGTCTTTTTATTTTTTCTGGAGTAAAATCTGTACTCTTTTAGAGTAATGTTCTTTTTATTTTTCTTATTAATAAAATGTACCTGTATTATTAAAAACTGTACCTGGCCAGTTTTTAATCATAATAACCAAAAGATGTCATAATTTGAGTCATATACTTCAGAATCTGGGACATTTTTCAAAGAAAAAAAATGTTTCTGTCATGATTTTATTGAAAAAATAGAATTGTATAAATATTACCTTCTGTGTTGATTAGCCAATGTGTGTGACTATCAAAATGAAAAGGATTAAAATGTCATGTATAACTAAAAAAGAACAAGTAAAATTTTTTTTAAAAAAAAAGGAATTCATGTTAGGACTTGAGATGACATAGGTTTCAAAAGTCAAAACAAAAACAAAAGAGAGCTGAGTTTTAGATTTTAAAGGATGGTTTAAGGGAGTCCTATGATTTACCTGCGAATGAAATGCCTATCTGCTTTTAAAGTGACCCTCGAGTTATTTCCTGTTTGTTTATGTTGATGAAGGTGCACCTGGCCCGTGGGTATACATACTGTAATCGAAGTCATTTCAGCAACAATTACCTACCAGTTTCACACTGACTGTGCAGGAAAGGTGTGTTTCAATTAATGGGTTCTTACCAGTTACTTCCACACACTCTCTATGCAACTCTGGAGGTTAGGAGGTTGTAGATAGGTAGGAAGGAAAACTCATTACCCCGCCCTCAGAGAGTTAACAAATAAAGCATAGGTCTGTTCTACTCACGGCTCTGCTTGTAGGCTTCTGTCCTCAGCCACGTAGTTGGAAGGAATATAGCCCTGCAGTTGCTGGCCAAAGCCATCTGCCCTTTTCTCCAAGTGTCTGGCCAACCACCAGCCCTCATGGGAAGTGTCCAGGACTTGGAGTTTGTCACCTGCGCGGAAGCTGAGGTCCTCTGCCGTCCGAGCTTGATAATCAAACAGAGCCACAAAGTAGTGGCCCTGGCTTCTCTCAGGCTCATGTTTCGGGATCTGGGGAGCTTCAGGGGGACAGTGGGCCCCTGGATTCTCAATAACCACCGACTTGTCTGCCTCCTGAGACAAGCAGGGGAGACAGGGCTCCAAGTATGCCCAGAGCCTCAGACAGATATTGCCCATGGTGCCCTGGTTAGGAGAGGGGAAGAGAGCCTTCCCTCTCCCCGTAGTCTCCTCAGATCCACTTTCTTTTCTTCTCCAGACAACTTTGAAATCAGCTCCAAAACACCATACTTTGGGGAGTGTGATAAGTCCAGTTTCAGAACAATCCCGCAGATCTGGTTGCAGCAAGCCCTGTCTGGGGAGGTTCACCTCCTTGTTTTCTTCAGCTGTAGCTGTTGCCCCAGAGCAAAATCAAGTGGGAAATGGGCAGTTGTTCAGGGGGAAAATGCCTCTTCTTCCTATCTGCTCAGGAATCCCGAGTCAAAAATAAAAGCAAATTAAAAGAACTTTATTTAGACAAATATCCAAGAACAAAAAATAGCCACCTTGTCCTTTGTCCCAAGAAAAAAGTTAGCAAGAGAAAGATACTATCTCCAGGTAAAATCTCCATGCCTCACCTGTGCCACAGCCCTCTCAGGGCTTCGAGTGTGCTCCTGTGGTTCCACCAGTCCTGATCCTGACTGTTCTTTCCTTTTTTGCTAATGAATAACCAACCGGCAGAAGCTGTTGCCTTTAACATCCTGAGCTATGTACAGACTGTAATAATTTCTCCTTACTTCCTGGTTTCTTCTGTGATCTAAATGGGATTCCCGTCCCCTCCACCCCTCCCTTCTCCCACACCCAGGATAGGCCAGCCCCCTTACCAGGGAGCCAAATTCCTTTCATTTCATCCTGGAGAAACAGGCTAGCACAGGTAGCCGGTGTCTTGCTATATTCCCAGCACAGAAATCAGGGCAGAGGATTTTTTTTTTCCACCACAAATATGAGTAGAATTGTTTTGCAACCACTAGGGGAAATTAAAAAGGCAAATCAGAGTGTTTCGATATTTGTTGCCAGACCCAGGGCAATTGAAAAGGAACCACTGAGTCCCTATCTTTTTTTTTTTTTTTTTTCAATCACCAGGAATAGATTTTAATGGCCTCAAAGTATATTCCCAGCCTGGAAAAGTAAAAGAGCAGCTGACTAAAACTCTGAGAACCTGAAACACTGCTTTTTCCCACAGAGACATTTAATTTCCCATCCTTCACGTACTATTTCTGAAACATACACACACACACACACACACACACACACATGTTAGGTGGTAGGTGACCAGTAGAAAAAAACTAGTGGAAGGGCTTTTTGTGAACTACCATGAAGATTCTTTCTGTTAAACTTTGACCTCCAGCCTCCAGCTCTGTACTGGTTCTTTCTAACTTGGTGGGGGTGGTGGCTGAGCTTAGGGACTGATGAGGCTGAGCACAAGACAGTAATTTCAGGCAAGCAGTGGGGTTTGCTCCATTTCCTCTAGTTTAGGGCAGCAGTCTCACGAATGGGTTTCCTGGATCTCAAGAGCAACTGGGCAAGTAGTCTGAGCAGATCAACATACTGTCATTTGTACTGGCAGAGAACATCACAAAATTGTTCACGATGCGCTACTTTTTCCTGTATAAGAACATTTTTCCAAAATTTCTTAGGAGCTGGAAGTGTTGCTCAGTGGTAGAGCACATGCTTAACAAGCACAAGGTCCTGGATTCAAAACCCAGTGCCAAAACAAAGTTTCTCTCTTAAAAACAAGCTAAGTGCTGCAGGATCTTGAACTTGGCTAACCTAACCCTAACACAATCTCAAAACTCCTGTTCTTAGTCAATTTGCAAGGTAGTTTTAGCAATTAGAATAATAAACTAAAAACAGAAAGAAGGAAAAAAGAAAACCAAGTAACTGTTACCCTGGCTCCCCCAGCTACCTTACTCTAAAACTAGGCAGAGGGACAGATCATTTAGTTAGAACAAGATATTGTATCATGCTCCCAGGTTTCTCAAATTGTCCCCCTAGTCGGAGTAGAAGTAACAATTTTTCAGGAATAGAAAAGCTAAAAGCTGAGCCAGATTTTTTTGTTGTTGTTGCTTTATTTATTTATTTTTAATGACATGGGATCTAAAATAGAAGGCATTTATAATTTCATATTTTAGAAGAGAAAAATAGTAATTATGTAATACTGACAAACCATAAAAATATTTTGTTCCAAAAGCAATGTGAGCCCTGCAAGTATAGAATCCTATTAATGCCCCTAAACAGAGGTACAGATGCTGACTTCTACATGATCTAGAAATGAAAGCAGATTCGGAAGCAACCAGAGAGATGCGTCAAACCCAATTTGTATGTAGGACTCGAGACTTCAAAAATTTGAAGATTCTAAATTCAAATATGCCCTCACTATGGTTATGACAAGGCATTCTGTAAAAAGACAAAGCAGCAGCCTGCATGGCAGAGTCACAGAGCAAGTGAATGAAACTGAAAAAGCAGTCAACCATCCAATGACAGACGTCAAACGATCGATGGCCTGAGAAACAGAGTAGGGTGGGAAAGGGCTTCTTCCTGCGGAGAGTACCAGGATCCTCCAGTCACCCAAGCTTGAAGGCTTGCCATCATCTTTTACTCACTCCCTGGTTTCTTCCAGCTAATCAATCATTCAATTCTGCTCAGTCTTCCTTTACACTGATTCCACAAACTTTTTGTATTTTTTTTAACTCCATCTGAATGACAGTTGGGCAATAAACAGAAAAAAAGAATATCTTTCCCTAGATTATTCCTGAGGCCTCCTAACTGGTCTCCCTTCCTCCAGCTTATTCCTATCTCCAACTCATCTTGCATACCAAGATAAGTGGTGTTTGTAACCGTTTATAGAGCAGTGGTTATGGTAGTAGCAATGCAGAGGTGACGCAAGCACTAGTAAGAGAAGCTGTCGGTCTCGGAGGGCTTCCTACGTACTGGACATTGTGCTAAGAACATGACAAGGAACACATCATTTAATTCTCATGAAATTAAAGAAAAAAAAAACTGCGAAGAAGGTAGTTCTTTTTTATTTTAAAGAAGAAACTGGGCTTAAAGTGGTCAGGTGGCTTGCTAAAGCCAGTCACCAAGTGGTTGGACCATGAGTAACTCCCTGTACTCAGTCTGACTTCAGAGCCTGAGACTATAAATCCTCAATTTGGCAAATTAAAACAACAACAACAACAAAATCTAATGTCATTCTTCTATGTAAAATCCTTCAATAATTTCTAACATGTTTGGAATAAAACCTAAACTGTTACACATGTCACACACGGCCCTGCTAACTCCTCCAACCTTACAGACCCTCCTGCACACACAGGCTCTGACAGCTTCCCAACCAGTAGCTTCTGGGAACCCAGGTCCTCTTCCCACAGCAGATCTGCATCCTCTTCCACTTGCTCTGCTGATGACTTCTTTGTCATTTTTCCAGGACGAATTGAAGCATCACCTTCTCTGCCATAATAGATTTAGTAGAATTTTGCATGCCTGAAATCTGGCATACACTTATCCTCAGTTGCTTGCTGAGTCCTTTTTGTTTCCCTTAGTTGTTTGCTTTTCCCAGGGGGATAGAATTCCCTTCTCTGAATCTTCAATGCCTTGTACAATGTCCAGTGTGTAAGTAAGATACTCATAAGTATGAGTTGAATTAATTAATAAAGACAGAAGAAGGAAGGAAGGAAGGAAAGAAGGAAGGAAGAAAGGAAGGAAGGAAGGAAGGAAGGAAGGAAGGAAGGAAGGAAGGAAATAAATAGAGGGAGAGAAAGATGGGAGGGAAGGAAGGAAAGAAAGAACAGAGGGAGGGAGGAATAAAGGAGGAAGAAAGAGAGGAGAAAGAGAAGGAAGGAAGGAAGGAAAGAAAAAAATGGGGAAGGAAAGAGGAAAGGAGAAAAGGGGAAAGGAAAGGGAGGAAAATAGGAAGAAAACATTGAGGTGAGACTAAATACTTAAGTCAGTGTTCACCAACAGGAGTGAAAAGTCTATAGTGTGGCAAGTTCCTGGACACAGAAGAGACAGTGACTTTCTGTCCATTGTCTCAGCCCCTTCCTTTCCTTCCTTATGGTTCCCTGACCTTCCAGTTCCTTTGCCAGCCTCCTAAATCAGTTTTCCTACCTTCAATCACTCTTTCTCTCTCTCGCTCTCTCATTCTTATAGCAAATTACCACCACATTAATCTTCCTCAGTTACTCTCCTGCACAAAAACCTTCAACACATGCTCATTGCCCAGAAGATATGTCTTGAAATTTAAAGCTAAAGAATGTGTGCTTTATCCAGCCCTTATCAGATGTACCCTTTCAACATCCCCCTCCATTAGGGCCTCACAGTAGCCCTTCTGCTCAGCCAAATTGGTTTACTAGGTCTCCCAATAAGCCTTATCTCTTCTCATATCTAATTCTGTCTTCTTTGGCATTCCTTTTCTTTGTATGCTTCCCCTCGTAGCAGACTTCAACCTACATTAAAAGGTATGAATAAAAAATCCCACACATTCTTTATGGACTCCTGCCCCAAATAATATTTCTCTCTTGAATATTTTAGCTCCACATACCCCACCCCAATACACACAATATTAAGTGAGTTTCATCATTCTCCTGCTATTAAAATCCCCCAACTATTCAGTTCTATCCCAGGACAAATTGTCAGTCTCCAGCTCTTGCTAGGCACTCAGCACTGCTCAACATTATTTTATGTGCCAGTCTGGTCAACTGCTGTTTTCTGTAAATTCTCATAACACTGTTAAAATCACCCACCGTTCTTCTCCGGGACTCTGTGGCTACTCCCATTCCCTGATAGCTTTGTCATATAAATTCACTAAAATTCCAAATCTATTTGATATTAATTAATTCATTTCTTTCCTTGAATTAAAAAAAAAGTGTATCGCAAATATTTACACTTTCTTTCCACCTATGGTGAGCTTAAAAATGGAAAGAGGTGGAAAAGCAATTCAGGCAAAGAGAAATAGCCTTCAACAAATGATGTTGGATCAGTTGAACACCCATAGATTTAAAAAAAAAATGAACCTCTACAAGACACACACAAAAAAGGAACCTTGATCTAAAGCTCACATATTATGCACAATTTAACTCAAAATAGATCATGGACTTGAATGTAAAATGTACAACTATAAAATCTTTGGAAAAAAAGATAGCAGAAAATTTCCAGAATCTAGGGCTAGACAAAGAGATCTTAGATGCTTGACATAGAAAGCACTACCCATAAAAGGACAATTAATAAACTTAATGAAAACTAAAAATTTGCTCCACCAAAAAAAAAAAATGTTAAGAAGATGAAAACAATGGGAGAAAAAAATATAAAGAACTTGAAACTGAATATCTCACAAACAATAAATATCTGGAATGTGCAAAGAAGACTCAAAATTCAAAGCTCAACAGTAAGGACTAGGGTTAGGGTTGTGGCAGAGTGGTAGAGCACTTGCCTAGCATGTGTGAGGCACTGGGTTCAATTCTCAGCACCACATATAAATAAATAAATAAAATAAAGGTTCATTAACAACTAAAAAAAAAAAATTAAAAATTCAACAGTAAAAGAACAAATAATCCAATCTGAGAATGTGCAAAAGACATGAACAACCATTTTGCTGAAGAAAATAAACAGATGGAAAATAAACCCATGAAAACATGTTCAACATCATTAATCATCAAGAAAGGCAAATTAAAATCATAATGAACTAACTTTATGCACCTATAATAAGGACTGAAATAATGATGTTTGCTTCATTCTATTATCTTTCCTTCCCCCATCCACTCCTCACTCCTCATTTTCCTCTATACAATCCATCCTTCCTCCATTCTTGCCTCCCCCGCATTGTGCATCATCATCCACTTATCAGAGAAATCATTCAGGCTTTGGTTTTTGGGGATTGGCTATTTCACTTAGCATGATATTCTGCAACTCCATTCATTTACCTGTAAATGCCCATAATTTTATTCTTCCTTTATGACTGAATAATATTCCATTGTGTATATGTACCACAGTTTCTTTATCCATTCTTCTATTGAAGGGCATCTAGGTTGATTTCACAATCTTACTATTGTGAATTGAGCTACTATAAACATTGATGTGGCTGCATCACTGTAGTAACTGATTTTAAGTCCTCTGGGTATAGGCTGAAGAGTAGGATAACTGGGTCAAATGGTGACTCCATTCCAAGTTTTCTAAGGAATCTCCATATTGCTTTCCAAAGTGACTGCACCAATTTGCAACCCCACCAGCAATGTATGAGTGTACTTTTTCCCCACATCCTCACCAACACCTATTGTTGCTTGTATTCTTCATAATAGACATTCTTATTGGGGTGAGATGAAATCTTAGGGTACTTTTGATTTGCATTTCTCTTATTAAAAGCTAGTATCACCCTGATACCAAAACCAGACAAAGACACATCAAGGAAAAAAACTTCAGACCAATATTCTTAATGAACATAGATGCAAAAATTCTTAACAAAATTTAAGCAAATGGCATACAAAAATATATTAGAAAGATAGTGCACCATGATCAATTGGGTTTCATCCCAGGGATGCAAGGTTGGTTCAACATCTGGAAATCAATAAATTTAATTCACAGTATCAACAGATTTAAAGAAGCATATGATTATTTCAATAGATGCAGAAAAACCAAGATAAAATACAGCACACTTTCATGCTTAAAACACTAGAAAAAATAGGAATAGTAGGAACATACCTCAACATTGTAAAGGCTATCTATGCTAAGCCCACAGCCAATATCATTCTAAATGGAGAGAAACTGAAAGCATTCCCTCTAAAAACTGGAACAAGGCAGGGATGCCCTCTTTCACTACTTCTATTCAACATCATCCTTGAAACTCTAGCCAGAGTAATTAGCCAGACCAAAGAAATTAAAGGGATATGAATAGGAAAAGAAGAACTCAAACTATAACTATTTACAGATGACTTCTAGAACTCATAAGTGAATTCAGCAAAGTAGCAGGATATAAAATCAACACTCATAAATCTAATGCAGTTTTATTCATAAGTGATGGATTCTCTGAAAGAGAAATTAGGAAAACTACCCCATTCACAATAGCCTCAAAAAAAAAAAAAATACTTGGGAATCAATCTAACAAAAGAGGTAAAAGACCTCTATAATGAAACTACAGAACACTAAAAAAAGAAATTAAAGAAAACCTTAGAAGATGGAAAGATCTCCCATGTTCTTGGATAGGCAGAATTAATATTGTCAAAATGGCCATACTACCTAAAGGTGATAATGTATTAATCAGATTTTTCATTGTTGTGACAAAAATATTGGAGAAAAACTACTTTCAAGAGGAAAGATTTATTTTGGTTCAAGTTTTCAGTCCTTGGTCAGCTGGGTTCATTGCTTTGGGCCTAAGGCAAAGCAGAACATCATGGTGGAAGAGTGTGGTGGAACAAAGCTGCTCATCTCATGGCAGCCTGGAAATGGAGATAGGGTGAGGAGAATTAGGACAAGATATATACTTTCAGGGCATGCCCCCAGTGACCAGCTTCTTCCAAGTAGGCCCTGTCTTCCATGGTTTTCATCACCTTCCAATAATACTGTTATGGTTTGGATATGAGGAGTCCCCCTAAAGCTCCTGTGTTAATGCAAGAATATTCCAAGGTGAAATGATTAGATTGTGAGAGTTTTGACCTAATCAGTCCATCTTAGTTTGAATGGACTGAGTGATAACTGTGAACAGGTGGGGCATGACTGGAGGAGGGGGGTCACTGAGGGTTATGCCCTGGAAGTGTTCGTCTTCACTGCAGTCGCTTCCTCCACCCCCACTTCCTGTCTGCCATAAATGCAGAAGTGCTCCTCTGCCACTCCTTTCCACCATGCTGTTCTGCCTCACCTTGGACTCAGAGCAATGAAGTCTTGTAGACTGTCAAATAAACCTCTGAAACTATGATCCCAAAATAAACTTTTCCTCCTCTAAGTTGTTCCTTTCGAGTATTTTCTTCACAGCAAAGAAAAACTAACCAACACGAGTCCATTCAATTGCGAACCCATGAATTAATTAACCCATTTATGAGTTCCCCCCACTTCAGGGGATGTTTTAAATTCAAACTAAAATAAAAGATATTATTCTGTGTCTTCCATGTAGCTATGTCAGTATCTGAGTTGTGAAGAAGTCGTGTAGTTTTGCAAGGTGTCATCACTGAGGGAAGATGGATAAAGTGTACATGAAATCTCTCTGTATTATTTCTGTCAACTGCATGCAAATACAAAATTATCTCAAATTTTTAAAGTTAAAAAAATGAAGAAAAGAGGAAAAATTTCAATAGCTACTAGCATTCAAAGTCATTCATCATCTCACTTCTCATTAAACTTCAGTCTTTTCCTTTACATAATGTTGTGGTTTGAATGTGAAGCATTTCCCTGAAGACACATGTATTGAAGGCTTTGTCTGCAATGCAGCCAAGTTCAGAGATGGGACTTTGGGGAAGTTATTGGCTCCTGAGGGCTCTGATTTCACCAGTGGATAAACCCATTGAGTTCATAATTGAATGGACTATTGAGAGGTGGTGAAGCTGTAGGAAATGGAATGTAGTTGAAGGGAGTGGGTCTTTGAAGGTGTGCCCTTAGGGATTATATCTTGCTCCCAGTCCCTTCCTCCCATGGTCTTCTCTCATCCATCATGAACTGAGCAGTTTTACTCTGCCACAACCTTCTGCCATAAGGTAGGTACTGTCTCACCACAGCCCCCCCCCCAAAAAAAAAAAATACAGCCAGTGAACCATGGACAGAAACCTCTGAAACCATGAGCCATAGTAAATCTTTCCTCCTTTGAGTCATTTTTCTCAGGTATTTGGTTTCAGTAACAAAAAGCTGACTAACACAGTATACCAGTCAGTTCTTGGGCAAACTAAGAAATAAACCCTAGTTAACTTATGCTGAAAATTACTATACTGAAATAATTCAAGTGATTCTCAGAATAACAGAAAAGCTAAAGGACAAACTTTGGCAAGTCAACAGAAATAAAGGGAAGCTGGGAGACCAGACCACCCTAAAAGTCTGACTATAAAGACAAGTTAAAAGAAAAACTGCATCATCAGTTAACGACTTCACTACCGAATCCGTCATCACCATATACTCGATGACTCTAGATGACACTGTCCCATCTACAGGGTCTCACCTAGCCTTCTGCACCAGATTTCAGAGAGATCTTTCATCAAGGAAGACTGAATTCTTCCTCCCCAGCTCACACAGTGGTAGACTTCCCATACATAAAATAAAGGTATGTGTGCTAAACAACCATAAAAAATAAAAAATAAAAATCCCCACTATATCTAGTTTTACTCAAACTATGCTTTGGGTAACATGAGTCTCAAAGTACCCAACACATGTTGTTGTGTTTTTGTTTTTGTTTTTTTGTCTTGTTTTTTTTTTGCACCTAGTACCCTTTGATCAAGCCTACTCTTCTCCATAGGATTACCTCAACTCCTCTCCCCTTTTTTATCTTATCATCATCCAACTTATTTGCCAGATAAATATGGGCACTTGATATCCTTTAAGAATCAGAAAAAGTATATCCATCTTTATCAATTCTTTCCTGTCCAACTCATTCGATAGAACTGACTAGTCCCTCATTTGTGTTCCCTGATCATTTCTCGTACCCATTTCTATCATTCATTTCATGTCTGGCTCACTCAGCTCATGCTAACCTCTTTATCATTCTTACTCTAGACTTCTTTTGTTTACAGTGTTGGCACAATGCCTAACAGTTAATGGGCACTCAATGAATACATTATGTTGAGTGAAAATTAATGAATATCATTCATCTAGAACATAGTTAATAATAGCCTATAAAGTCTAGTATCTGTTTATGTGTAATAGTGTTGTTTTCCCCAGCCATACTATTCTGTACTTGAAACATAAGGTGGTGTCTTATATTCCTTTCTAAATATTTATTTTAGATATATCCATAATCTCCAGAACCTGAAAGAGACTCAGGTGAAGCAGAGAGCACCTGGAACCCCTGGACAGATTCCAGTTCCTATCTTCCTACTTGGGACCTATGTCTTATATTTCCTTATATCCCAAGGAGAATCTAGACTGTGGTTCTATGCATAGGAGGTCTCCCTGCTTTCGCTTTTATTCCACAAAAGTCTATTCTCCAAATTGCAGCCAAAATAATCTTTGCAAAATACAAACCAGATCTGTGTTTTTCAATAGCTTCCCATTCCACATAAAATAATCTCCAAATTCCCTACCTCTGGAAATAAAGTCCTTCCTGGGCTATCTCCAGCCTGCCGCTTTCTCTCCGTCTGGCACCATTCCTCTGGCTGTCCCTGGTCTAGCCACAGCAGCCACCTTTCTGTTCACCAAGGCCCTTTTCTTACCAGGGATTTTTATTCACTATTCCCTCAGACAGCAACATCCTGGTTCACATTCTTCATGTGGATGGATCCTTCTGCTCTCAGCCTAAATAATATATCATTAAAGAGGCTACTCTGACTACCCCATTGAAAGCTGCAAAACTGCTCAAATTGGTTTCTTTCTTAACACGTGTCATGGGTTTAATTGTGTCCCCCCAGAAACGCGTATCAGAGCCTCAATTCTCAGCATCCATAAAGTTAAAATGAGATCATTAAGGTTGGCACTCCTCTAATATGTCAAGTTTCCAGATTAAAAGGGAGACATCTGGACACACACATGCACAGAGACAACACCACAAGAAGTCACATGGGGAGAAATGATCATGTTACTGGAGTGATCATCTGTAAACCAAGGAATGTCAAGGATTACCACAGACACCAGAACCTAGAAGACGCTAAGTAAAGAGCATGGCCCTGCTGACACCTTGATTTTCAGACCTCTAGCCTCTAGAACCAAGAGACAGTAACTTTTCATTGTTTTAGGCCATCAGTTTAGGCATTTTGTTACAGGAGCCCAAGGGAACAAATACAGCCTGTCTGTGCTTCGCAGCACTTATCACAATCTATATTTTTGTTGTCTATTTCTTTGCCTGTATGTTGAATACAATTTCCCCTACTAGAAATTGCTTCCAGTGAAATAGAGACCTTGTCTACCCTCTTCACTACTATGTCCCCAAAACATAGCTATCAGCAGAAGATCAAACAATAATTGCCATATAACCAGCAGAGATATCAAAAATCATTTTTATTGATCAAATAATATTTATATAGATGCAGTCAGTACAAAGATACTGCTATTTCAGTGTAAAACTCTTATTTCTAGAAGGGAATTCAGGGACACTTGTACTAATTATAGAGTAGGTTTTTTATTATGAAAGGACAATGTGAAATATCCCTTTTTTGGAGATTATTTTATAACAAATGTCAAATAATGATGCCTAACCATTTTTGCTGAGAGATTGATGCCCAGATTAATATGGAGACTTTTTCAGGTTCCAGATGTCCTGTCTGATGCCATTAAATAATTAGGCCCCCAAAAGTCTCACCTTACCCCTTGGACCTGAGTCTTGCCATCATTCATCAACTTATTTTAAAATTTCTCTTCTAGACAAAATTCAAATACTTCTTTTGACTATAATAAAAGCTGATGCCTTGGGATTCTTCATCTGTTTCATCTTAGCCTACACCAGTCTCTCATTTAGTCCTCTTTTGGGGTCTAGACATTAGCCCAACACCAGGGGAAATGACAAACATCTGTTAAAATGAGTTAAAGGCTAGGAAATACATTATGAAGAGCTGGAGTTTATTCAGAGGAAAATGATGATGATGGTAAAAGAATAGCCAAAGTATTTGAAGGAGATGGTAACAACTTAATTCTAAATTTATCCTAGTTTACTTAGCCAGAGTGTAATCCTCCATTTGGAAAGAGGAACTCACCAGACATATTGAATTGAGACTTAGGATTTAAGGCAAAGCAATGATTTCCAGAAAGTTAACATGGGCTCAAAAGTTGGGGGTAGGGGGATATATCCCAAGTTAAACTCAATTCCTTTTCATATAGAATTTCTGTTTTTTACTTAACAGCAGTACTTTGGAGACATCAAAACCAAATGCTGAATTTTATCACAACTGATCCTATCTAAATAGCTGAAACTGTTGAAGGACATGAACTCTGAGGAAACTTGGCATGCCAGGTCTTTACAGTTAATAATTATAGTGTCCTTCTTGACCAATGACAATGGACTACATTAAACATTCAAACAGCACTGAACACTGGACTCATTCTGTTTTATCCAGAGGGTGTATTTTCAGTAGTCAAGGAACATTACCATCCTCAATTTTAACACTTGAAAACCCATGAATTTTCCCCACAGTAATCTATTCAATGAGTTGTCTTGTTTGCAAGCAAATCAATTCAGCTTAAAAAAAAAAAAAAACTAAAATTATTTGTTTCTTTGTTTGACATTGCCAAAGACACAAAATAGGCATAGTATGTCTAGATTTGAAAAAAAAAATTAGAGATATCTGCAAAGAGACTACATAGAAAAATGTGTTTTCTAATAAGATCAATCAATATTCTAGTACTACAATCTTCCAGAAGCAGCTGAGAAGACTTCCCTAAAAAGGAAATCAGGATGGGAGGTGTAGCTTGGTGGTAGAGCACTTGCCTAGCATGTGTGAGGTCCTAGGTTCAATCCCAGCACTGCAAAAATAAATAGATAACATTTTAAAAAGTAACATTTTGGAGATAGGTAACCATGGTCTACCGGGGTGACTTGATTTTGCCCACCAGATACTTCATAAATTGGGTTTTATTCTGCTCTAGCAGCAAAACTATTTTAGTAATACTAAAGAGCCTTTCTAATCTTAGACATCATCACAGTTACCCCCAGATGATAGAAAATCGAAGCACCTGGAAGTCTCTGGATTGTTGGGATTTTTTTTTTCCTTTAAGCCCTTCTCTTTGATATTTTGACAAGCAGCAGATAGAAAATTTGTGACTGGGCAGACTTAACATGAATGTATGTAGGATGTCAGTATGCTTCTTACTGTTAATCTTCCAAGTTTATTGGCTAATTCCAAACCCTGTGTGCAAAGTAAGATTAGCAAAGCTAACTCCTGTCAAAGATTAATTCCTACCTAGTACTATTGTATAAAAGATTTTTTTTAATGTACATTACTAGCAGTAAGGTCAGATAGAATCACAACTGGATGAAGGAATGAACTTAAAAGTCACACTGCTCATTTGTTGTTAGCTGGATTAGTTGGTGTTCCTGGATTGGGAGAGGGGGTGTCCTCATACACTGCCATGGAGAAGTAGGATGGTTTGTGAATAAGAATTCTTATTCCAGGACTGGAGCACTAGCTCAATGGTAGAGTACTTGCCTAGCATGAACTTAGCCCTGGATTTAATCCCCAGCACTGCAAAAATCAAAAAAAAAAAAAAACAAAATCACAAAACTATAAAACTATTCAAAAATTCCTGTTCCCCTGTCACTCTTTGGCTTTGAGATCTTGGATAACATTATCCACATCTTGGCCTCAGTTTCTTTATCTATGAAATTCTGCCAATTCCTTGATAATAGCATGTATCTCAGAAAGGTGTTAGAATTAAATGAGAAGATGCATTAAAATATTTATCCTCAAAGTTAAATATGTATATATATGTATATACATATATATAATTTATATCCTATATCTAGAACATAGTATATACCCAATAAATATAAGCAATTATTATAAGAATAAGGAACGTACAACTAGCCAGCCTAGGTTACCCCCGTGTTCTTGTTGTGCCACTGAGAACAGTTTTAGGAAATGATCACGTTCCCAGATCTTTCCCCTCCCACCTCTAAATAAAAGCAAAATCCATACCACACAATCAACTCCAAAAGCATTAACAAGTATATAGTATATGATTCTGTATCTATGTTGTAGTGCACTCTGTATAGGAAAACATCCTGGACAAACCTGTTTTAAACATCTCTAATTTTTCTCAGATTTGTTCTTCATATGCCTACTATCCATCCATCATTTCTTAATCCCACTCCTCAGCCTCTCTAGCTATATTCCTCTCTACATTTCTCCTCAGACCTTCATTCATATATTCCTCTCAGCAAAACATCAATGTATGAGTTCAAACTAAAGTAAAAATTGCAGCTGCACAACTGGTAATAAATAAAACATGCTTCAATTCTATGGTATTTTGCATTAAGATTTTGTCAAAAGATTCCAAAATACCAAAGTGCATTATGAAATTTTTAAGAATAAAATATTTTTACATAACACTAAATTACTTATGTTCATATCTATTAAAATGCCAAAGTAGATGGATTATATAGATAGTTTGATCTAATTGCAAGTTACTGATTGTTAGCGACAGAGGTTGTTGGTCAGATACTGTCTTTTGGGGGTGATCACGCCATGCCAAGGTTGGGAGAAAGGAATTTAATGATGGGGAATCTCTATTAAAAGTGTTCATACTTGCCTTTTAAGAGTGGTAGAAACTCTGGAACCTAAGATTTTAGGCAATGTTCTTTTCACCAGAAACTTCTTGACTTTGAGGCCATAACTGTGCTCTCTCGCCCTACATATAGGGATGGAATGGTTTCTTGCTTACTCTTGCTTTCAATATGGAAGGGTCTTCTGAAATCTAAGAATAGGTCTGTATGAGTAGTGCAGGTTGGCAGCATCATTAGCAAATGGATTTTACATGTGTCTGTGTGTGAGCTACAATTTCTCTGTTAATGAAATAGAGGGTACTTTTCTCATTGATATGCCTTGGAACATATGAAAAAGAAAGTTTACCCAGATAGTCATGCAGGAAGAAGGGTGTAGTTAGAAAAAATAAGTGATGCCTAAACAGAGACTTGAAGAAAAATATAAGTTACCCAAGTGGAAAACAGAGTGAAAGAGAAAGTGTTCCAGGCAGAGGAAAAGTAAATATAAAGACCAGTTGCGATAGAAAAACTGGTACATTTTAACAACCAAAGGACAACTTTCACTTGGTATTTCCAGGAGGCCTACTCTACGTATAAAATTGGCTCAATTCTGCTTAATTTCATAGATTAAACAAGAAAGGACTCAAGCTGGTGAGGCCTGCAGATAGCCCATGGAAATTTGCTGGGGCTTCCTCTTGTCCATCTCACCCTTGACACACAATCACTGCTGGGTAGACATACACATTCACAAGTTTCATCAAGCCCAGGCGCTTCTCAAACTTTAATGTGCACATGAACCTCCTGGGGATCTTATAAACATAGACTCGGAGTCTGCCCATCTGGGACAAGGCCCAGGAGGCTGCATTTCTAATACTCCAGGTGATGCCCAGGCTGCTAATCTGAGGACTACCACTTATGGAGAAAGAATTAAGAGACTTCACTTACAGCTCATGCCTTCCAGTGAGACATCAGCACATCCTCAATGACAACTGCTTACCTTTGAAAACATTATCACCTAATCCCTACAATTTTTACCCTGCAAAATATTTTAAAGACCACTTAGTCCAATTACATCACTTTAAAATGGAAAAAATAATAACAGCCTAGGACTAAGAATTGACATGCCTTAGGACACTGGGGTATTGTTGACGATAAAGTCAGGAATCCTCAGCCCAATACAAGAGGATCCTTCCTGTCCACCACACAGCCTTTCCTTTTCAAGAAGTTCAGACAAAAGAGGATTCTGAACTGTCCTTGACTGACATTGATGGGGATGCAAGAAGTATAAGAAGAAAACAATGTAGCTAAGGAGCATTTCAAGGTGGAGAGTGACTATATCCAATTCCCCAGAGCTAGGCTCCCTAGCTCCTGAACCTGAGTCTAGGTTTATATTATGCTAATAGTAATTTATTTTATATACTTCTAATTATAATGAACACAAATCTATAACCTTAGTCACAGGTTTCCCTTTCTTACAATACTGCATTTCTGAGGTTGCCTTTGCAAAAATCAAATAGTAGTAACAAAATTCTTACCCAAGGGAGAAACAGAATTTTGCCATATAGCCAATCAGTACTTTAAAAGAGTTATATAAAAGGTTTACTTCTATTGTCCAACTTTTAAAAAAATATTAGTCATTAGTAACAACAATAACTTAACAAATGTACTGCTTTTTACCAACACGTGCATGATTTTATATAGAAAATAAGAAAAAAATTCTTATACTAAATTTCTGAGAGTTAGAATCTTCCAATGTCCACACCAAGTACTTGGGCAGAACTTGAAAATTTCTTGCCCAGTGAGACCTTTCCTTGGTCTCTTGATGGATAAGTAGTATACTTATCTTTATTTGATATTGGACTATCTCTAAGCAGCCACATTTGAATTTCTACTGTTCACACAAAGGGTTACTGTTGTTTTCATGTTTTGAAGCATTTCTTTTCATTTGCTTCTCTATTAAAAAAAAAAAACTATTCTCAGAAATTCTTGTTATTTATCAAACTCAAAGAAATATTTTATTAAATTCAGTAAATTCAGTAAATAAGTCTTCAAAAATAATAAAAGCCTCTTTAGAGGGGTTAGATTATCTGCTGAGTGCTAGAATTTTAATAGCTAAGTTCATAATAATGATGTTTTGTAATATTTATATTGAAAAATCTGTTAAACTGTATAATGCGTACTGTCATATGTAGCACAGCAGTTTACAGACTTCCTGGGCCTTGAAAGTTGGAATTGCTCATTTTAGGAAAGTAACCAAGTCTCAGGGGTTTAATGTTCCTCTGATAATAATCAAAGTAAACATGTTCAATATATAATAACAGTCTACTAACAGGTGGTTTGCTTTTCCCCAGTTGAAGTTAAACCACAAGTCACATCTTGTCCCCATGTGCATAATGTTACTTATGCATTTACTTCAATAGAAGGATAAAAAGTCTATAATCTGTAGGACATTCTCAACTTTACAAAGCAGTATGCATTACAACATGGTTGACCACACGCATTTTCACATCTATATGGTAAATAGAAATTTCACTGTCAGGTCTTAAAAGAGCACTTATGAATTGAGTTTCAAATTCATTCTATGAACCTAGCCCCTGATGTAGAGAAAGTGAAAAATCTCTTTTCATCATTCTCCTCTTTGTCCTCCACCAGAGGGTCTGTCTTCAGCCAGTGGAGGTCATCTACTGGCTTCACTGCCTGGTTAGGGTCAAATGCAATTAGAATCTTATCCAATGACAAAAACACTCATTTGCTAGTCTAACAGAAGCAATTGTGTGTAACACTCATGCCTTAGAAGACTAAAAACCAATATGTAATGGACAATTGAAGGAAGCACACTCTAGTGGCTGTTGTAAACTGTGGCTTATCTTCTGACAATTATTTGTTTCAGTAGTCCATGAGGTTTACTGCCTTTGCTTCACTGAGTCAACAAATATTTAATGAACTCCTATTAAGTGTTATGCTCTGGGCTAATATTGGGAATATAAAATTAAATAAGCATTATGTCTTTTCTGTAAGGACAATATCACTAACAAAAAATGTGACCAATGAACACTGTCAGTGCAAAGGGTGACACAGAGCTAAGTAAGGTATAAATTCGTTTGGAAGTGATGTTGCCCTCTTCAACTCCATAATAGTTTTCT
Organism: Sciurus carolinensis; assembly: GCF_902686445.1. Classification (NCBI taxonomy): domain Eukaryota; kingdom Metazoa; phylum Chordata; class Mammalia; order Rodentia; family Sciuridae; genus Sciurus; species Sciurus carolinensis. The sequence goes on along the minus strand of NC_062219.1, from coordinate 47,930,871 downwards.
TTTCTATAATTTAGTCAATGCATAATCATTGAGCATCACCTACTAGGTATCAGGCACAGTGCCTGATTTTTGAGTAAGTAGACATAAAACGATATATGGTGATATTCTATACAGAATTTTTGGACTATGGGGTTGGGGTTGTGGCTCAGTGGTAGTGCTTGGCATGTGTGAGGCACTAGTTTCAATTCTCAGCAACACATATAAATAAATAAATAACAAAAAGGTCCATCAACAACTAAAAAAATATTTTAAAAAGATTTCATTGATTTCATTAAAAAAGAATTTAGGGCTGGGGATATAGCTCAGCTGGTTGAGTGCTTGCCTTGCAAGCACATAGGCCCTGAGTTCAAATCCCCAGCACCGCAAAAAAAAAAAAAAAAAGAATTTATTGATTAGTGTATGGAAGAGACAGTATTAGACACATAGTGATAGAAATAATTATCATTTTTCTAAGAGCTATGAAGCAAAAGTACCAAGGGCTATAAGAAAGCTATTATACTCTATTATACACAGGATTCTTTAGATCTGTATTTGTTTCATCCTTGTATCACCCACAGAATTTGAAAAAGAATCTGAAAAGTGACAGATATTTGTTCAGAGTGATTGAGCCCTACATTTGAAAATGGGCATGGTGGCACATGCCTGTAATCCCAGTGGCTCAGGAGGCTGAGGCAGGAGGATCGCAAGTTCAAAGCCAGCCTCAGCAATTTAGTGAGGCCCTAAGCTACTCAGCAAGACCCTGTATCTAAATAAAATATAAAAAAGGGCTGGGGATGTGGCTCAATGGTTAAGTGACTCTGGGTTCAATCCCCAGTAACCATGAAAAAAAGAAAAAAGAAAAGAAAAGAAAATGGGGCAAAGAATGTCACTCTTTAAAGCGGAAAATATTAAAACAAATTGGAAAACCTAAAAAAAAAAAAAAAAAAAAAAGGAAAATTTTCTGGACACATAATCTACCAAATTGAATCATGAGAACACAGAAAACTTGAACAGACCAGTAATGGTTAATGAGATTGGATCAGTAATAAAATCTTGCAAAAAAGAAAAGCCCATGACTGGATGGTTTCACTGCTGAATTTTACCAAACATTTGAAGAACTAACACCAATATTTCTCAAAACTACAGACCAATATCCCTGATGAACACAGATACAAAAATCCTCAACAAAATACTAGCAAATCTAATCCAACAGCACATCAAAAGAATTATACATCGTGATCAAGTGGAATTTACCCAGAGATGCAAGGATGGTTAAACATATGCAAATTAACAAATATAGTATATCATATCAACAGAATGAAGAGCAAAATCCATGTGATCATCTCAATAGATGCAGAAAAGCATTCAGTAAAATGCAATATTCAATAGGGCATAGTGATGCATTCCTGTATTCCCAGCAATTTGGGAGGCTGAGGCAGGAGGATCACAAGTTCCAGGCCAGTCTCAGCAACTTAGCAACTCAACAACTTAGAAAGACCCTGTCTCAAAATAAAACATAAAAAGGATTGGTGATGTAGCTCAGTAGTAAAGTGCCCAGGTATTCAATCCTCAATACAAAAAAAAGAAAGAAAGAAAAGAGAAAAAAGCAATATTCTTTCATGATAAAAAAGCTTCAAAAAATTAAGTATAGAATGAATGTATATCAATACAATAAAGGCTATATATGACAAACCCATAGCCAACATCATACTGAATAAGGAAGATTAGGAACAAGATAAGGATATCCACTTTTATCAGTCTCATCTGACATGGAATTGGAAATCTTAGCCAGATCAACAAGTAAAGAGAAAGAAATAAAGGGCATATTGCATGTTTTTATACATTGAAAAATCTAAAGACTCCACCAAAAACCTAGTAGAACTTATAAATGAATTGCTGCATACAGAATCAACATATAAAACTAGTACATTTTTATACACCAATAATGAACTTGCTGAAGAAGAAATTGAGAAGGCAATCCCATTCACAATAGCTATGAAAATTAATAAGTAAATAAAATATCCATAAATAAATTTGACCAAAGCAGTGAATGATTTTTATGGTGGAAATTATAAACACTGAAAAATGTTGAAGAGAACAAAAATACTGGAAAATAATCCAATATTCATGGATTTAAATAATTAATATTATTAAAATGTCCATGCTACCCAAAGTAATTTACAGAGTGAATGTAATCCCAGTCAAAATGCTAATGGCATTCTACATAGAGATAGAAAATAACAACAAAACTCATGTGGAACAACAGAAGACCATGAATAGCCAAAGAAATGTTAAACAAAAAGAACAAAACTGGAAGAATCACAATACTCAACCTCAAAGCACACTACAAAATTATAGTAACCAAAACAACATGGTATTGACATAAAAAGTAACATATAAAACAATGGAACAGAACCCAGAAATAAATTCATGCATCTAAAGCCAACCCATCACTCTATAGCCACAAAAAACGTTTGGAAAGACAGTCTCTTCAAAAAATGGTGGTGGGAAAACTGTATTTCATATGCAGAAGAATGAAACTAACGAGACCTCTATCTAGTTATATCTCACCTTATTAAAAAGATTCAACTCAAAATGGATCAAAGACCTAATACCAAAGCAATTAAAATACTAGATCTGACACTATGAAGCTAGTATAAGAAAACAAAGGGGAAGCAAAACTTCAAAATGTCAGTTTAGGCAATCATTTTCTTGGAGACCCTAAATTCACAGGAAATCAAAGTAAAACTAGACAAATGAAATTATATTAAGCTAAGAATTTTTTGCACAACAGTAGAAACAATTAAGAAAATAAAGACAAAACCTCTATAATGGAAGAAAATATATGCAAATTATTCATCTGACAAGGGATCAATATTCAGGATATTCAAGGAACCAGAAAAAACTCAACAGCAAAAGAAAATAATAATCCAATTTAAAAATGAGCAAATGATCTGTATAGACATTGCTTTTAAAAAGATATATAAGATATAAGATATACAAATGACCAACAAGTATATGGAAAAAAATGCTCAACATCACTAATCACCAGGGAAATGCAAATCAAAACCAAAATGAGATATTATATCACCCCAGTTACAGTAGCTATTTTCAAAAACACAAAAAACAAAATGCTGAAGAAGATGTGTAAAAAGGAAACCCTTGTACACTATTGGTAGGAATGTAAATTAGTATAGCCATATGGAAAAAGGTATGGAGATTACTCAAAAAACAAAAGTCAAGAGAAAGAAAGTGTATAAAATAGAACTGTTGCATGATCCAGCTACCCCACTACTGGGTAGATATCTAAAGGAAATAAAATCAACTTATCAAAGAGATTCCTGCACTTCCATGTTTATTGAGCACTATTCACTATGGTCAAGATATGGAATCAATCAAAATGTCCATCAATAGATGAATGGATTAAAAAAATGTGGTCTATATACATAGTGGAAAATCATTCAAATATAAAAAGAATGAAATTCTGTCATTTGTGGCAACACAAATGGAACTGGAAGATATCATGCTAAGTGGAATAAACCAGGCACAGTAAGGCTCCCACTCTTGTTCATATGGGGGAACTCAAGAAGTAAGTTTCACAGGAAAAAGTATAAAAGTGGTCATGGAGGTTAGGAAGAGTAAGGGACAGAGAAATCAAAGGAGGTTAGATAACAGGTACCTAAGTACCCTTATAAAGGAGGGATGCATTCTAGGGTCCCACAACACCGTATGGTGACTATGGTTCACAGCAATTTATTGTACATTTTGCAGAGAACTAGGGGAAGGGAATCCAAGGATGGTAAATGACTGGAGAGATAGAGGTGCTGATCACCCTGGTTTGATCATTGCCCATTGTGTATGTGTATTGACTTGTCAAATTGTGCCCCAGAAATATTTGCGAATATTGTCTATCTATGAAATAAATATTTTAAATGAAAAGATTAATCAAAATTACTAGCTCTGATAAACATTATTGATATTTAAAGTATTTCCAGTTTTCCTCCTTCAAGCATGTGGCAGAATTACACTTTTCTATCCCTTTGAAGATAAATGTGGCCATATGATTTGCTTTGACCAATAAAATGTTATTATAATGGATATATATCACTTCTGTGTAAAAGCCTTTAAGAGGAAATGTGCAATTGAATGTGCTTCCTCTCCCTACTATGACGACGATGTTCCAGATGAAGAGTAATCTATTACCCTGCATCTCTGGCTAAGCAAACCTGAGAGCCTCCACTGACTGGATAGATAACTTAGTCGTGCAACAACCTTTGTTGCTCTAAGCCTCAGAGATTTATAGATTGTTCCTTGTAGGAGTTTAACCTAATCTAAACAGGCTGATAACCTATGTAAGGTTAGATATCTGAGCATAACAAGGGCAAAAACATCTTTAAAATATTAAACAAACTATTGGTAAGATTAGCGTGTAGGAGTTTAACCTAATCTATACAGGATGATAACCTATGTAAGGTTAGATATCTGAGCATAACAAGGGCAAAAACATCTTTAAAATATTAAACAAACTATTGGTAAGATTAGCGTGTTTCTTAACTCCCAACAAAATTCGTGGGGTATTTACCAAAAAAGAAATATCTCTTTAAAATGGATCCTTAAAAAATGTAATGCTTGGCATGAGGAAATTTATTATGTAATTATGGAAGGATTCTGTGTGTATGCCAACTGATTAAAAAATACTGAGAAGATTGACACAAAAAATGTATCAATGTGTCTCTTCTGTACTCTGATATTATTTACCAGACGTTATTACAGAATTTGAGTAAGAATGTGAAAGAGTCATGCTTTAGGATATTTTAGGGCAAGCTTGTCATTCGTGTGGCCATTTTTGTATTCTATCTTCATTCAGCAACTCTTCTCTTCTGGACTCCTGCATGTATCTTGCTAGCTCTACCAAGTGTACCTGTTATTAAGACATTGCATTTAATAAAACAACCTTCTGTGAATTTGATTAACTAGAACATATTTAACAAATTTGTTGATTTCTGGGTAATCTGTTTTTTACAAATATTCTTTTTTTTTTTTTGAAACTTCCTATATTTATTGTAAGAAAGTTTTTGAAAACGTTATCCTACATTATACAGTGCCCTTGTACCAGGACAGCAATGACAACAACGAAACAATAAAGAGGTAAATAAAGATTTTTCCAAATATTCTAAACATGCATTATTGAGAACCAGGCCCTGCATGGGTGATTCTACTAAGATACTGATGCCCAGAACACTGTCAGCCTTATGTGGCACAGCATTTAGTGTGGCAGACAACATACCAGACCTTGTCAGTGTCTAAACTAAAACAGCAGCTTAGTCTGGAAAGAGTTGTGTAGGTTAGAGTTACAAGAAATGGGAGAGACATTTACAATAATAATCTTCATGTTAAACTTAGATATGATGCAGAATTAAGCTGTTAAATATTAAATTGTTAAGATGACTGCTACCCCCTGATATAACGAGGCATATATGGGAAGATTTTTTTTTTAAATAATCATTCTGAACTAGACTATCTTTTAACACTTTTTATATTTATTTTTTGCCATTTGTAAAAAAAAAAGCCATTTTGAATATTTTGAGTTATGACTAATATATCACATATTTTTTGAGAAAGGGATTAGTGCTCTATTTTATGATTCACAAACTTCAACAAATACTTAAGCTTTATTTTATTATACTTAAAATCTTATTTTCTTCCAGTCAAATATAATTCTAACTTTATGCTTATAATTCAACAATGGAACAAGAGTTCATGTAACAGAAATTTGATGTACTATGAATTGGACTGGAGAATTATCTATTCTTTTAAGCAATGGATATCAATAATTATTCTTAAGTAATGACAAATGTGCCCAGCACACTGGACAAATTTCAATGGGGACAATCGTATTCAATGATTTACAAATTTTAACTGGAAATAAAGAGATATATTGAACTGAACAGGAAACAAAATGCATCAACACATAACAACAATAAAATATAAATTTAGTAGAAATCATCATTGAAAACACTAAATTACAAAAGCACTAAACTTATTAAAGATAAAAGGGGGAGCAACAGATAACTGATCACCATTTTAAAACTGTTCCAAGAAGACACTACAATCCACAGCTTATTTTCTTTGTGCATAATATTATGTAGGAAACAATTTTTCAATTCATGCAGTAATATTTATACTGCACTTTTCCACTTAAATGTGTTCATAAATATTAATCAATTCCCACAACAACACTAGAAGATAGCTAAGAATTTTCCAGAGTTGACAGACTGAGAGCTTAAAATGATGTTTGGCTATGATGCCAAGGACTACTCAGGGAATTAATAAGAGAGTTGACACCAGTGTCCAAAATCCTGGCTCCTGGCTGCTGCTGGGGTGAAGAAAGCTGTCAGAGAGTTTACTTGTTCTGTCCTCTGTCCTCCACACTGACAAGGAGCCCCAGCGTTCTTGCTCTGACATTACTCCTGCATGGTCAGCAAAGTTCATGCAGATGCTTCTTCTATCCAAGCTCCCGGTGCTTCATGGAGTTAGGTATTTCACCTATCTTTAAGGAAATTTAACAAAATTTTCAAACTCACAATTCAGAAATCTGGCTCAAGAAGAAGTCCTCCAGTTTGACTGAGAAAATCTGTGTAGAACTTAGTAGGTAATACCACTACACTCTGCATAGCTAAAGCCAGGTGTCTGGGCCTGATCCAAGTGTATTCTTAATGGCAGACATCTTTATTTACATGCTTTTAATGCTAGGAAACTTGTGATTTGTATGTCCTTTTTTTTTTACCAGGGACTAAGAATCTTCCAGTCTGTAGGACACTTTTTATTTGATTGGAATTATTTAGATGCAAGCTTTACAACTTAAAAAGAAAATACTAAGAACTTTTCTCCTCTAGAATCTGTTTCTTTCAATAGAAAGATTTTTTTTTTTTTTTTGGTACAGACATGGATTCCAGGGATGAGATCCTCCTGCTTCAGTCTCCCAAGTAGCTGGGATTACATGTGTAAGCCACAGGCCTCAACAGAAAGACTTTGTTTCCAGGAAAGACTCAAAAGTTCAATTTGAAACTCTTTGGAGTTCTGTTCTACCCTCTTTTCCTTGGAGATTTGTACAATTAGTCTTTTACTCTCCCTTTAAGGAGAGGAGTATCTCCTACTTCAAGGAGTAAAGAAAAACATACTAGAATGATAATAGTGTTCTTTACCAACTGTGTAACCTTGGCAAGTGGCTTAAATTCTGAGCCTCTTGCTTCTCATGTATGACATAGAGGTAATAATCCCTATTACAGATTGAGTAAATCATTCAACAAATATTTATTGAGTACTCCGAGCTAGACATTATGATATGCAAGATATTTAGCAGGTGGGAATGTGTAAATAAATGACAACTTAATTTAAAATACTGAAAAAAAGAAAAGCACTAAGAAAACAAATATTTGAGTATTATATGCTAATTACTATGTCTGGTTTGAGGTATAAAAATGTGAACCAAATTTTCTGCCCTTATATTGTTTATAGCCTGATGTAAAGGACAGAAATCAAACCAATAATTTCAAACAAACTTAGTAATTTCAATTGTGACCAAAGCCATGAAGAGGACTACATTCTGGTCTTGATAACTAGGGACTCCCCATGGAAGGAATAATTAAGCTGAGACTTTCAGGGAGAGTAAGATGAGCTGGTGTAGAGGGGTTTATCATGAGGTAGTCCCATGTGCAAAATCATGTCATGGGAAGGAGCCCCTCACTTTTAAAATGCTCTAAAAAAGTCACTGTGCCTGTATTGAACAAAGTGAGGAGAATGACAGTTGGTAACAATAGGCAGACCAAATATGCATGACCCTATAGACTCTAGAATGTGAAAATGTAGTAAGATGATAAATAGAAGATTTTAGCACATAACAATCTACATAACACTGGTTCCTTGACATCCCTTAACATTGACTCCCTCTCACAAACTCTTCTGCAACATAGTTTTTCACCTTCATTATGGTTTTCTTAGGGCTCTTCTTTAATATTGCAAACTGAGTCACTTCATCATATATTTCCATCTCCCAAATGTTTTACATATCTGTTTCTGTTATGAATATGCTCATCAAATGTTTACAAGACTATTGCCAAATGATGCAAGATTCTTCCAAAATTATTTAAAGAAAATTATCATTTTTTTTCCTTACAGTGTGTTATTATGGCTGTCAGCTATATGTATATATGCAAAATTATGGGTGTCTCATTTATTTATGCAGATTTGTAAGCACCAAAGAGCAAGGAAGGATAAAAATTATATATTAGTCTTACATTATTTTAAATCATTCTGTTCTATTGAACCACACTTCATTTTATACTTCTCTTGAGTTGTAACTGTTGTGTCCTTTCCTGGATTTTAATATGATTACACAATTAGAATTCTGCTGTCTTTATTTAACAAAGGAAATTTTGTTATTGTTTTTCTCATTCATTTCAGTCTTTATAGAACTACAGCTCTGATAAAGAAGCAAAAGATGTGAAGTAGTCCATAAATATCATGCTAAATTGTCTCTGGTCACTGATGTGTCTAAAGCCTTGGGTTTATTTTGAAGACAAAAGCTAATTAGTGAACTTAAATGCTTAAAGATCACACATACCAACTCTTTCGTGTATTTTTCTCTGATTAATGTGGTTCAGTAAGCTTACTGCTCAAATGACCTTGCAATACAGTGCTAATACTTCTATTGTCCTATGAGTGTTCTGTGCACCGATTATCTAAATTAAATTAATAACAGTAATAACAACAACCACCATTAAAAGTCTTTCACTTGACTGGCCATTTGAATCTAGGCATGTCAGAAAAATAAGATATTGATCAGATCAAGGGAAGAAGGGTGACATTACAGATTATTTTTATTAATTTCATTTGCATTTTCTTTAAATATTCATCCCCCAATTAATAAGCCTTTTGAGCTACCCAAGGATAATTCCAAATCATCCATGTGTCAGATTGACTCTTCAAAACATAAAAGAAATGAAAACTAAAAAATTTTAAGTGCATATCACATTTAGATTAATGTAGTAATTCGTAAAGAAATAGAGGCACATTATGCATGCCATTTTATGTATAAATGTGATAAAGATAGTGTCACTCACCCTCACTACAAAATAGGAAACCAAGGCTGAGGCATTAAGTAACATACCAGAGATCACATAGAAAGGGTCAAGCAGGCATCTAATGCAGGAAGTCCTTATTCCCTCTGCTGCTTTGGGAGGAGCTTTTCCTACAGGGCTCACTTGTGCCAATGAGAATGCTCTCTTGGACTCTAGCGCTTCCACCCTCGGAGTGCCCAGGGAGTTGCTTCTCCTTTCAGAAAGATTACCCTTTACTTTAACCTGCTCCTCAGGCAAAGTGTATTCTACTAGATGAACTTTTGGTTTGTGTCCAGTTTGGGGCCATTTTGAACAGTGCAACATGTCTGCTGTTATACAAGTATGCACAATTCTCTCTAGAGTGAAATTACTGTGTTGTAGGTTATTGGCATTTTCACCTTTGTTAGATATTACAAAAAATGTTGTACCAGTTACACTTCAACAAGTAACCATGAGAATTCATTTGATATTATATCCTCACCTGACTTGTATTATCAGACTTTTAATGTTTACCAATCGGATAGAATGCAGTACTTTCTCACTGAGAAAATATTCATTTTTCTAGTTTCCAGTGATTTCGAGCATCTTTATTAGTATTCCATTTATATGCCCTATTTTACAAATTATCTGTTAAGGTCCTTTACCCATTTTTGCATTAGGCTTTTTTTTATTGTGTCTCTTGATTTGTAGGAATTATTTCTAGATAAAAGCTCTATTAATTATGTATGTTGAAAATACATTTTCCTCTTTTAAGGATTACTTTGTCACTACTGTGTCTTCGGTAAACAGAAAACAATTTCATTGTAGATATACTTCTAAATTTTTTCTTTTATGGGTTTTATGCATTGTTTAATAAATTCTATCATGAGATTATAAAGATGCTCTCATGTGTTACTTTTATACTTCCTCAGTTCAGAATTAATGACTGAAATGTATTTTATGAGGAAAAGAAGGCTCCTGGCACAATTTGCTATCTATTTAAAATAGTAGCAAATGTACAGTTTTTATAATAAATAAAATATTCAAGTTAGATTATTAAGTATAATGCAAAAATAGCAGAAATTATTAGAAGAAAATATTAAAGTCTAGATATGGAAAAAGCCTTTTTAAAAGAGGAAGCCTTAAAGCAAAAGTTTGGCAGATTCACCGACATGAAAATATTTAACTTCTTTAACACAAAAGAGACCACAAGGAAAGTCATGACACAAAAGAGAATAACTGCAGTCTAGAAAATTGACAATGGATCAGTATTAGTATTTTCACTATATAAAAGCCTTCTACACATTATAGAAATAACAATCCAAAAGAAAAATGGTCAAGAGACATGAACTGGGATTCTATAGGCAAAGAAATATAGAAGGCCCTTCATACTTGCAACATATACTCAAAGACATTAGTAATGAGAGAAAGGCAAATAAAACAAGAAGAGAATGGCAATTATCAAGAATACAAATAAAAATTTCTGGTGAGGATGTGGGGAAAGTACACTCATACATTTTCAGTGGGACTGCAAATTAGTACGCAATCACTCTGAAAAGCAATATGAAGATTCCTCAAAAAACTAGGAATAGACCCACCATATGACCCAGTTATCCCATTCCTTGTAATTCATCCAACAAAACTATAATCAGCATACTATAGTGATACAGCCACATCAATGTTCATAGCAATGCAATTCACAAAATCCAAGTTATGGAACCAGTCCAGATGCCTGTCAACAGATGAATGAATAAAGCAAATGTGGTATACGTACACAGTGGAGTTTTACTGTCATAAGAAAGAATAAAATTTTGGCATTTGCTGGTAAATGAATGGAACTTGAGAACATCGTGGTAAGTGAAATAAGCCAGACTCAGAAAGTCAGGGTTGAAAGTTTTCTCTCATATGCAGAGTCAAGAGCAAAATAAGGGAATAAAAGGCAGAGATCCCATGGATATAGAAGGAAAATCAATGGAGTAGGTGAAAGGGACAGAGGAAGAGGGAGGAGGGATAGGAAAAGAGGAAGAGTGCAATGAAATTGACCAAATTGTTAAGTACATGTATGAATGTACCACAGTGAATTTATGTATATCTACAAAGCATTCATTTTTAAAAGCTATAAATATATAAAAGAAAGATCAGTAGAGTAGAAGAAAGGGAACAGGGAGATGGAGGAGGGGAGATAAAGAGGAAGTACTGAGGTCTCAAGTGGAGCAAATTATATTCCCTATTTGTATAGTTATGTCTAATCGAACTTCACTATTGTGTAAGACTATAATGCACTAATAAAAATCGATATTGAGGAGCTATTATTTTCCCTGTTAAACAAAAAATACAGATATTGACAACATCCATCTTGGTATGGATATGAGAAAATAGGTGTCTTCAAACATTTTTTTTGTGGAGGTGCAAATCAGTACTTACTGTCATTTTAGAGAAGAGTTTAGCAACATTTAAATATATAATCCATTCAATTCCACAGTTTTACTTCTAAAAGTTATATCCCACAAAGGCTAGGCAGCACTTAAAAAATAAAATACAGATAGTAACAATGATTATACTTACTATTTGATATGAGCCAAATTATAACAAGAGAAACACATACTCGAATGCTTTCATTGAATCCTATTCTTTGCCATATACTGCTATAGGTGCTGTAGTTTCAGCATAGACACACACAAAAAGAAAAAATTCTGTTCACATAAATATTTACATTACTGTAGGAGGAAGGAAAAGGTTGATAAACAATAAACATAATGGGCATAAATAATATCTTCTTTAAAGGGCAATAAGTACTGCAGAGGGAGCACAGAAAAGAGAAAGGAGAGTGGGAGGTTTGAAATCTGACTTATCACCCAAGTCGGGGTTACTTTAGCAAAATCATAAAGAATGATGTGGATACCTGGGCAAGAGTGGCAAGCCACTGCAAGGTCTACCAGCGGGGAGTTTGCACAGTGAATCTGCAGAACAGCAAGAGGTTTGATCATAGTATGACAGCAAGGATAGAGTACTAGCAGAAGAGAAAGGGTTACAGAGTCTAGACAGTGCAGACCTGGCAGCTGTTCACAATGGCTTAGGCTTGATGCTGAGTAAGACTGGAACCATTGAAAGGATATGAACAGAGGAAAGGTGAGCTCTGTTTTGAACTTAACGAAACTATGTTGGGTGGAGAATAGAATGGAGGTAGGAAAGGGTAAGCATAAAAGCAGGAGGACCTAAAGCATAAAAGCAGGAGGACCTAGTAGGAGGACTACAGAAATATTTCAGATTACAGATGGCAGTACCTTGGCTGTGGTTGTTAGCAGTGAATAAAGTTGGTTAATAATGGTTTAGATTCTGGATGTATTTTTTAAACGGGGGTGTAGCATTTCATAATGTAGTATATATGAGACATAAAAGCAAGAAAGATATTAAGAATAGCTCCAAGCACTTTTGCCTGAGAAATTAGAGAAATAGAGCTTCCATTAATGGCATGAGGAAAACTGCAGAGGCAGTAGGTTTTGGAGAGAATATCAGGATGTCACTATTAGACATACTGAATTTAAAGTATTATATTAAGTCTACAAATGGAGATGTCAAGTAGACAACTGGATCTGTAAACCTGAATTTCAGGGGAGAAGCCATGTCTACAAATATAAATAGTAGTTTTCAAAGTATAAATGTAATTTTTAAGTCATTAGTTCAGATGCAGAAAAAATAAGAGTTAGTGGGAAGGGAAGGAAGAGGTTCAAAGAATTCAGAAGTTTAGACATCAGAAAGACAAAGATGAACCATCAAAGGAGACTCTAAAGGAACAAAGGAGCAGCCGATGAGGAAGGAGAAGTATTTTTTCCAAGTCAAGTTAAAAAACATTTACTGAAGAGGAAGTGATCAACCATCAAATGATACTCAAGTGTAAAATAAAACATGGAGTGGATATTGATCATTGAAGTTAGCAAATTAATAACCCTGTTGATCTTAGAGTGCTGATAGAGTGTGGGAGGTAAAAGTTCATCTTCATGTGTTTAAAAGATAATGGGAGAGTAGGGACTGCAGACAGTGAGTTGGACAACTGTTTCAGTGTTTCATCAAAGGGAAGCAGAGAAACAAGTTGATGCCTGGAAAAAAAAGTTGTTTTAAGATGAGAAAAATAGTAGCATGTTTGTATTATGGTGAGAATAACTTGATAGTAATAAAAAATAAAAAATGTTGTTAGATTAAATGGGGAAATGATAATTTTGAGAGAATGAGGTTTAGTTTCCAAGGGGAGGGTTAGGCTTACATTATATAAATTCTGATCATCTGTAGCAGTGATTTTCAAACTTTAGCATACATCAGAATCACAAAAAGACTTTAGTAAAGTACAGATTGCTGATTCAGTATTTCTCGAGTGGGACTCAAGAATTTGTTTTTCTAACAAGTACCCGGGTATAGTTCCTGATTTGGGAGCCACAATGTAAGAATCATTGTCTATGGTAATAGGAGGCAAAGTGGACATTTTAGCCAGCTTTTTCATCACCATGACCAAAAGAACTGACAAGAAAAATGTGGGGAAGGAAAAGTTTATTTTGACTCATGGTTTCAGAGGTTTAGTTCACAGTCAGCCAACTGGTAGCTTTGGGCTTGAGGTGAGGTAAAACATCATGGTGGAAGGTCGTGGTGGAGGAAAGCAGATCAAGAAATGGCAACAAGGAAGCAGAGAGAGATACCCTCACCAAAGACAAAATATGAACTCCAAAGGCACACCCTCAGTGGCCTACCTCCTCCAGCCACACCTCCTTTACCTGCTTAGATTTACCATCCAGTTAATCCATATCAGTGGATTAATCCACTGATGAGGTTACACTAATCATTTCACCTATGAAAATTCTTGCATTATCTCACACATGAGCTTTTAGGAGACACCTCATATCTAAACCATAACAGTGAAGTACCTAAGAATGGATGTGATTAGATGGATCATTATGGTTGGTAGGGGATTAAGGAATAGTTTTTTAATTGCTTCTATTTTTCTAGGAAAAATGTCTAGTCAATAACTGAGAGTGAAGATGAGGGTGGAGATAGTAGCAGTTTGATGAGTGGAAAATTATGAAATGACTTTCCAGGGCAGGATTACAGAGAATGCACCAATGCAATAGAATATGCCTGCCTATAATTAAGTACTCATGGAAATATACATACAATGGTTGCATGTATTTTCCTCAGTTAGGACCAGTTTTTCAGGTACAAATACAGAGAACAGTCAAACCTGTGTACCTGTTAATACAAAAAAAAATTAACTTATGTATGTGTTAGCTATTGCTGCATAACAAATCACCCCAAAACTCAGTAGTTTAAAATACTACTATTATTATTCAGGTGGCATGATCAACTGTTGAGTCTTATTGATTTGGACCAGTATCAGCTAATCAAAGCTGAGCTCACTCATGGTCTGTGGTCAGCACACAAAGCAGCTGGGTACTGATTGGTTTTGGATGACCCTACTGGCATGTCTTGGCAGTACAATGACTATAGGCTATGATGGCTGGGGTGACTGGGATAATACATCAGTACCTGGTACACTAGTCTAGCCTTATTTACACGGCAGTAACAGGGGTCCCAAAAAGAGTGGAATTTCAAGGCTTATTGTGACTCATGCTCAGAACCGGCAAAATGTCACTTTTTACTGCATACTGTTGGCCAAAGTAAGTCAAAAGGCTAGACCACATCAAAGGAGTGGAAAAATAAACTCTAAGGGTTGCATGGTCCTACTGCAAGAGCATGGATGCAGGGGGAAGGAGAATAATGACTACTGTTGAAATCTACCACTACCAGAGTTGTGATTTTCTTGAATAGAAAGCTGTGATCAAGAAATATAGGAATTAAAGAAATGTCAGTGAAGTGCTTATAATGAATATTCATAGCTTAGGCAAAAAAAAATGAGAAGAAATAAACAGTGGAGGACAGTGAAAAGGTGGGAATCATTAGATTGATGATGCTACTGACCTCAAAGAATTATTGGAGTTGTATACTTCAGGACATGAGCTGGAAAAATAGAAGAGAATGCTATACTTATTTTTTAGATTATGGAGGAGGTGGGAGTGGGTAGGTGAGGTAGAAAAAATGACAGTTTCATCATCAAAGAGAAATTAAAGGGATTAAGGGATTAGGGTTGTAGAATCATTAAAAATAAAAAAAATAGGATAGAAAAAAGTTACAATGAGCTAGAAGTTAAAATCTTAAAAGAAGGGGAAATATGAGAACTGGGTGGTGATTGGGGTGGGTTGGTGTACAGATGTATGCTGTGTATAAGTGTGTGTGTGTGTGTGTGTGTGTGTTGTGCGGTAACAGTCTGTAAGGGTTACACACAGCATAGGAGCTCTATTGAGGTGGGTCACTGCAGGTGTGCTGAGTATGATCTCACAAATGACCACAAGTGAACTGTGACTGAAATCAGAATTGTGGTAAGGGGATACAGGATGGTGCACTAGTGCCATCTGCTGTGCCAGGCATTCTTGTAAAAGCTTAATTACTTCAGTATCATTTGCAAAATTTGTTCCACTCTATGAGGTTTTATCTGGGAATGGTAAGTCCATCTGTAGGCCAGTTGGTCTCCAATCCATTATTCACCCTGTATAGTCTCTGTTCCATGTGTGATCTAGTCAGTGTATTCTCTGCCTTAGTACAAAATAATAAGATCTTTATTCTTTGTTCCCAAGGTCTTTATCAGAGGCCATAGGAACCTGAGCTCATGCATAGTCTGAAAGCTGGTGGGTAACCTCAACCATGACAGCAGGAACCAGTAGATAAATAAACCCAGCTTCTCGAATACAATTCTAGGGGGACTTCCTCTGTGCTTCATGGAACATCCTACCAGAATTGAACTACTGTTGTCTATAAAGGTGATCTTGATGTTGCCCTTTTGCATTGTTATTGGCTTCCTTTCTCAACTACTATTACTACTGTGCTGATAACTTCTGGGATCACCTCTAAATTCAGCACTTGTGGCCAAGTCCTTGTCTCAAGCTCCACTATAATGTTTCTAGTGATTTTAAGGACAAAAATGTTGAAAACAAAAGTCATATTATGGCCACAGAACATTTCTATTTGTTGCATCTGTTCATCCATGTAATAGAGTGTGTGATACAGATCACATGGTTTTCTGATAAAATGTTTGGTAGCTTCCTAAAGACACTAGTTCAAGGTCACCTCATAGTTATTTTCGGTTGCATTCAAATTTTCAGCTATAGCTAATGTTGCAGGTGGGGTATTACTTAGAGCAAGCAAAGTTTCAGACAATGTCCGACAAATTCAGTAAAAATTTTTAAATGATTGATTGATCCCTCAATATGGATGGCTCTCCTGGGGTACATTTAATTATTAAAGTCATGAAAGTAAACATGCTGCTCAAGACAAAGAAGTGGTAGATTCAAGCTTGAGCCCTGGAGAATTTCATATTGAATGGTCCCTAGTTTTAAAGGAATTCCTCAAATATGTTCATATTGGACGCCTTTGAAGATGCAACACTTTTTAACTTTGTTATTTTTTACAGTATTTGGGATTGCCAGTGCTTCAAGCATGCTAGACTAGCACTCTATCACTGAGTTATACCCCCTGTCCTTCAAACTTTAAATCACCTAAATATTTTAAAAATTCGAATAAAATTTGGAAAAAAAGGAAAGTACGGTCATGGATGTATGAACTATTTCACTGTGCTCACATATTATTGTCTTACTATTATCACCAAAACACTATTCAATCTCCAAAATGACATTATGTATTTTCCACAATCCCTTAGGAATTTCAATCCCTTGATAAGAAGGACTGGCATAAGTGTTTTCATTATTTTTTTATAGATTTTGCCCATATAGGTATAGTATTAAGGATTGACTGAGATTTCTTTGCTTCAAATTTTCCCTACCACTTAGAAAGCCCAGCCCTCAAATAAAGACATTCTCTAGCAGAAAAGAGAGAAGATTCTTGATTTGATGTTCCAGAATGAACTCTAGACTCTTAGAGAAATAATCTTGAATGACGTATTAGTTTGCCATGACTGTCCTAATAAAACACCACAGGCTGGGTGGCATAAATAACAGAAATGCATTTCTCATGGTTCTGGAGATTAGATGTCCAAGATCAAGGAATCAGCAGGTTTTGTGTCTTCCAAGGCCTGTCTTGGTTTGCACATGGCACCTTCTCATACATCCTTACCTATTTCCTTTTCATCTCACTGTGTCTTCACCTAGTCTTTCCTTTGCATCCTTTATGTGTCCAAATTTTCTGTCATAAGGATATCAGTCATAATGGCGTCAGCCCACTTTAAGTCCTCATTTTTAACTCAACCACCTCTATAAGGGCCCTGTCTCCAAATATAATCTTATCTGAGGTAGAAAGGGTTATGATTTCAACATGAATTTTGAAGGGACACAGTTCAGCCTATGACAAACACTAGGCACATTTAATTTTTCATGTTCTGAACTTCCGAAAGAAAAAAAATCAATCTGATAGAGCACTAATCTCCAGAATCTATAAAGAACTCAAAAAAATCTATACCAAGAATGCAAATAACCCAATCGACAAATGGGCTAAGGAAATGAACAAACACACAGAAGAAGATCTACAAGCAATCAACAAACATATGGAAAAATGTTCAACATCTCTAGTAATAAGAGAAATGCAAATCAAAACCACCCTAAGATTCCATCTCACCCCAATTAGAATGGCGATTATCAAGAATACAAGTAACAACAGGTGTTGGCGAGGATGTGGGGAGAAAGGTACACTCACACATTGCTGGTGGGGCTGCAAATTAGTGCAGCCACTCTGGAAAGTAGTGTGGAGATTCCTCAGAAAACTTGGAATGGAACCACCATTTGACCCAGCTATCCCACTCCTTGGCCTATACCCAAAGGACTTAAAATCAGCAAACTACAGAGAAACAGCCACATCAATGTTCGTAGCTGCTCAGTTCACAATAGCCAGATTGTGGAACCAACCTAGATGTCCTTCAATTGATGAATGGATAAAGAAACTGTGGTATATATATCCAATGGAATATTACTCAGCCATAAAGAATGATAAAATTATGGCATTTGCAGGCAAATGGATGAAACTGGAGAATATCATGCTAAGTGAGAAAAACCAATCTCAAAAAACAAAAGGACGAATGATCTCGTTGATAAGTGGATGATGACACATAATGGGGGGTGGGAGGGGTTAGTGTTAGGGTTAGAGTTAGGGTTAGGGAGGGGGGCAAGAATGGAGGAAGGACTGTATAGAGGGAAAAGAGGGGTGGGAGGGGTGGGGGGAAGGGGAAAATAACAGAATGAATCAAACAACTTCACCCTATGTAAATTTATGATTACACAAATGGTATACCTTTACTCCATGTACAAACAGAGAAACAACATGTATTCCATTTGTTTACAATAAAAAAATTTTTTTAAATCAATCTGAAATAATTCAGAAAAAAATTCATCTCAAAGTAGGTATTAGTATTAGTATTTTTAAAGTATTAGTTTGTCCCATGGAATATTTGGGACATTCGAATTTAATTGGGTGTTAAATTGGAAAATAGGATAGAAAACATGACAATACCCATTTTTGGTCCCACACTCTGTCCTATTTTATGGCCTTATCCCCTGCATGGGAAACAAGAAAAACCTCCATATGAGCTTGGGATCCAAAAGCAGAGAATTATTCTTGATTCACATTTGGAATTCTGAGAGAAAACAGCTTTCCACAGAGTCCTGTAACATAGGGACAGTGACTGGAAGCAGAACAGTGGGCCACATCTACACAGAGTGTGGGCCTGCGATAGCCACCCGCCTTCCACTCACCATAGCATAGACTTTTTTCCTGTGTAGTTCCAAAACTGAAGATTTTCTGTGGCTATGCAAGAAAGCTGCTGGGTTAACTGGGCAAGGAGTGGCAAACCTGAGATGGTCTCAGGTTTTGGGTTAAAATTAGACATTTTCTGACAACACTATAACAAGAGGAGTTTAAGATTGTATGCAGTAGGGATGGTTACTGATGTTGCCAGTGTGGCCAAAGGCAACCAAACACAGCCAGACAGGTCTGTTTAAGGGAAAGCCGTGTATATGAATGTCGTTGATCAAGGACCAAAAACTTCTCTCCAGATACTTTGATAATATATTACTAACCCTTCTGCAATTTAGAAGCTCAACAACCCTGAAAGGAGAAGTCAAAATCAAAGGGAAGTACTGTGAAGTTCTGTCAATCAAAGAGACTCAGAATTTAAATTGGAGCTAGCTGAGTTTACCTTGAGTTTATCCACATTTTACTCCAATTGCTTAGTAAATCAAAACTCTACATCATATACTGTTATCTGAACCTACTTTGAAAACTTAACATTTGCCCTAATAAAATTTCAACCCATTGCATCATCATTTGAGATATTTTTGAATCACAATTCTTCTGTTAAATGTTTTAGCTTTCTCTCCAAGAGAAACTCATTTATTATGTTAAATATTTTGTTCTTTCTCCAAGCACTATCTATGTAAGAAGTTTTCTACCAAAGAATTTCATCCCATCACATCCTCCTATCATCAAAAATAAATACGCCTACAAGAAACACAGTAAAATTCCTAGGGAGGCTTCTTTTCTTGGGTCAAGAGCAGAACTATATACCAGATAATGAAATATTTTTACTAAGAAGTTTAAAAATCTAAACATTACAAAAGAAAACAAATGGAAAATGTTCCTAATGCATAAATACTGCCATCTAATGGCTTAATATAGTATTACAAATAAGTTTTTGGTTCTACCTTACTCAATGGCTAATATTTTTAAATGCAATACGGATTAATTTTTAGGCATTTGTATATTTTCTCATGTTTTCAAAATACTAAAAAAACTTTATTGTTATATTTTCAAAAAATTATATGACCCAGAGAAGATATGTAGAATTGCATAGATTACATAAAAGTTGAACATTCTGGTTTTCAAGATGGCAGACTAGAGGGTGGCTGCATTTCATGTTGCTCCAGGACGCAAGATTCAAAAGAGGAGAGAGTGACAGACTTGGGGCCAACTCAAAGCCGCTGGGTGAGTCTCTCCCGTTGGGGAGGTGTCCCGGATGGGGCGGTAGCCCCGGAATGCAGGGAAGTAGAGTTTTTTTGTGAAGTAGAGTTGCCCGGTGAGATGCCCCTCCCCCGCTGGAGCAGTAAACACGGACAACTGGGATCATCGTAGAGGAGGCGGCTCAGCACAGCGCTGGGACTCGGAGCAACCACTGGGGCTCTGGGCGGCTGCCTGAGGAGGAGCTGCGTGGCGAGCTGTTTGGACTCAGAGCGATCGCTCCTGAACACCTGGGCCTGCCCGGAGGAAGAGGAGAAGCACGGCGGGTCGCTTGGTCTAGGAGTGACTGCATCAGAGCTACAGGCGGTTGCCAGAGGAGGAGCTGCGCGATGAGCTGTTTAGACTCAGAATGACCGCTTCTGAACACTGGGGGGCTGCCCGGAGGAAGAGGAGGAGCGTGGCGGGTTGCTTGGTCTAGGAGTGACTACATCAGAGCTCCAGGTGGCTGCTCAGAAGAGGAGGCGAGTGGTGAGTTGTTTGGACTCAAAGCGACTGCTCCTGAACACCGGTGGCCTGCCTGGAGGAGGAGCGCGGTGGGTCACTTGGTCTCAGAGCGACCACTCTTGAACACCCACCCAGGGGCTACCCCAAGGAGGAGGAGGAACAGGGCGGGTCACTTGGACTCAGAGTGACTGCCTAGGGCTATGGGCGGTTGGCAGGAGGAGGAGACGCGAAGTGAGTTGCTTGGACTCTTAGTGACTGCGTCGGAACACTGGGCGGCTGTCTGGAGGAAGAGGCGTGTGGCAGGCCTCTGGGTCTCAGAGCTATTGTACGGGGCTCCAGGTGGCGGCTCAGAGGAGGGGCCGCATAGCCAGGCGATTAGGTGCAGAGCAGGGTCCCAGGACCTAGGCAGCTTCTTGGTGGAGGAGCCGCACAGAGACACGCCTAGGGGCGGAGCGAAGTTTCCAGGACTGCGGGCAAATTCTCTGAGGAGAGACAGCCTAAGGAGACTCGTCTGTGAAGGATGAGGCTCCCAGGCCCAGGAGGTAGGTCCGGGCCCCTGGGAACGTTGCAGAGGAAGGCAGCCCAGCCCAGGCGGTAGTTGTAGATTGAGGGGAACCTCTAGGAGGGGAACTGACCAGCAAGACCTCCCCACCGGGTGAGTCTTCCCTGCCGGGTGAGGTTTTCCCACAGGGACGGTAAAACCAGAGACACAAGCACAAACAGGCCTTGCCTCAGCCCGCAGCCTAGTTCCCCGTTGGATGACCATTGGTCAACAAGTGGAGGCACCTCTGCCTACTAGCAGGGAATATACCCCACCTGAGGGTCACCACCCCTAGAGAGGCAGCTTCCTTGGGGAGCTCCGCATTATCAACTTCCTCCAAGACTTCAGGCTACTGAAGGATAAGAAGGGATATACTAGCAATCTTCAGGGACATTATAAGTCAATAGAGGAAATCTGCAATATCTTCATGATCCACTGATTCCTGAACAATATGAGAAAACAAGGGAAGAAAATGCCCTAAACAAATCTAGATGTTACATCAATAAAATCCAACGACAGCATGGCAGAAGAAATGACAGAAAGGGAGTTCAGAATGTACATAATTAAAATGATCAGGGAAGCAAACGATGAGATGAAAGAGCAAATGCAGGAAGCAAAAGATCATTTCAATAAAGAGTTAGAGATATTGAAAAAAAACCAAACAGAAATCCTTGAAATGAAGGAAACAATAAACCAAATTAAGAACTCCATAGAAAGCATAACCAATAGGATAGAACACCTGGAAGACAGAACTTCAGATATTGAAGACAAAATATTTAACCTTGAAAACAAAGTTGAACAAACAGAGAAGATGGTAAGAAATCATGAACAGAATCTACAAGAACTATGGGATATCATGAAAAGGCCAAATTTGAGAATTATTGGGATTGAGGAAGGCTTAGAGAAACAAACCAAAGGAATGAACAATCTATTCAATAAAATAATATCAGAAAATTTCCCAAATCTGAAGAATGAAATGGAAAATCAAGTTCAAGAGGCTTACAGGACTCCAAATACACAAAATTACAACAGACCCCACACCAAGGCACATTATAATGCAAATACCTAACATACAAAATAAAGACAGAATTTTAAAGGCTGTGAGAGAAAAGAACCAAATTACATTCAGGGGGAAACCAATACGGATATCAGCAGATTTTTCAATCCAGACCCTAAAAGCTAGAAGGGCCTGGAACAACATTTTTCAAGCTCTGAAAGAAAATGGATGCCAACCAAGAATCTTATACCCAGCAAAATTAACCTTCAAATTTGACGATGAAATAAAATCATTCCATGATAAACAAAAGCTAAAAGAATTTACAAAAAGAAAACCAGCATTACAGAACATTCTCAGCAAAATATTCCCTGAGGAAGAGATAAAAAACAAAGAAGCAAATCAGCAAAGGGAGGAATTATCCTAAAGGAACTGTCAAATAAAGGAGGAACCAAGTTGTGTCAAAAAATAAATAAATAAATAAAATTTAAAAAATGAACCAAATGACCGGGAATACAAATCATATCTCAATAATAACCCTGAATGTTAATGGCCTGAATTCATCAATCAAAAGACATAGACTGGCAGATTGGATTAAAAAGAAAGATCCAAAAATATGTTGCCTACAAGAGACTCACCTCATAAAAAGAGATACCCATAGACTATAGGTGAAAGGATGGGAAAAAACATACCAGGCACATGGACTCAGCAAAAAAGCTGGAGTATCCATCCTCATTTCAGATAATGTGGACTTCAAAGTTAGTCGGAAGGGACAAAGAAGGACATTTCATACTGCTTAAGGGAAGCATAAATCAGCAAGATATAACAATCATAAACATCTATGCCCCAAACAGTGGCTCATCTATGTATGTTAAACAAATCATTCTCAATTTTAGAAAGCAAATAGACCACAACACAATAATACTAGGTGATTTTAACACGCCTCTCTCACCACTGGACAGATCTTCCAAACAAAAATTGAACAAAGAAACCACAGATCTCAATAACACAATCAATAATTTAGACTTAACAGACATTTATAGAACATACCATCCAACCAAGAGTGAATACACTTTCTTCTCAGCAGCACATGGATCCGTCTCTAAAATAGACCATATATTATGCCACAAAGCTAATGTCAGCAAATACAAGAAGATAGAGACACTACCTTGTATTCTATCAGATCATAATGGATTGAAGTTAGAAATAAATGAAAGAGTAAAAAACAGAAACTACTCCAACACCTGGAGATTGAACAATATGCTATTATATGATGAATGGATAACAGAAGATATTAGGAAGGAAATTAACAAATTCTTAGAGGTAAATGAGAACAAAGAAACATCGTATCAAAATCTCTGGGACACTATGAAAGCAGTACTTAGAGGAAAATTTATTTCATGGAGCGCATTTAATAAAAGAAGTAAAACTCAACAAATAAATGACCTAACACTAGGTGTTAGAAAAAGAACAGACCAACACCAAAAGTAGTAGAAGACAGGAAATAGTTAAACTCAGAGCTGAAATCAATGAAACTGAAACAAAAGAAACAATACAAAAAATTGACAAAATAAATAGTTGGTTCTTCGAAAAAATAAACAAAATTGATAAACCTTTAGTCACACTAACAAAGAGAAGATGAGAGAAAACCCAAATTACTAAAATTCGGAATGAACAAGGAAATATCACAACAGACACGATTGAAATACAAAACATAATTAGAAGCTATTTTGAAAATCTATACTCCAACAAAATAGAAAATTTCTAAGACATCAACAAGTTTCTAGAGACATATGAATTGCCTAAACTGAACGAGGAGGACATACACAATTTAAATAGACCAATTTCAAGTAATGAAATAGAAGAAGTCATCAAAAGCCTACCAACAAAGAAAAGTCCAGGACCAGATGGGTTCTCAGCCGAGTTCTACAAAACCTTTAAAGAAGAGTTCATTCCAATACTTCTCAAAGTATTCCATAAAATAGAAGAGGAGGGAACCCTCCCAAACTCATTCTATGAAGTCAATATTACCCTGATACCTAAACCAGACAGAGACACATCGAGGAAAGAAAATTTCAGACCAATATCCTTAATGAACATCGACACAAAAATTCTCAACAAAATTTTAGCAAATCCCATCCAAAAACATATTAAAAAGATAGTGCACCATGATCAAGTGGGTTTCATCCCAGGGATGCAAGGTTGGTTCAACATCAGGAAATCAATAAATGTCATTCACCATATCAATAGACTTAAAGTCAAGAATCACATGATTATTTCGATAGATGCAGAAAAAGCATTTGATAAAATACAGCACCCCTTCATGCTCAAAACACTAGAAAAAATAGGGATAGTGGGAACATTCCTTAACATTGTAAATGCCATCTATGCTAAGCCCATGGCTAATATCATTCTAAATGGTGAAAAACTGAAAGCATTCCCCCTAAAAACTGGAACAAGGCAGGGATGCCCTCTTTCACCACTTCTTTTCAATATCGTCCTTGAAATTCTAGCCAGAGCAATTAGACAGACCAAAGAAATTAAAGGGATATGAATAGGAAAAGAACTCAAACTATCCCTATTTGCTGATGATATGATTATATACTTAGAGGAACCAGGAAATTCCACCAGAAAACTTTTAGAACTCATAAGTGAATTCAGTAAAGTAGCGGGATATAAGATCAATGCACATAAATCTAAGGCATTTTTATACATAAGTGATGAATCTTCAGAAAGAGAAATTAGGAAAACTACCCCATTCACAATAGCATCGAAAAAAATAAAATACTTGGGAATCAATCTCACAAAAGAGGTGAAAGACCTATACAATGAGAACTACAGAACACTAAAGAAAGAAATTAAAGAAAACCTTAGACGATGGAAAGAT
Organism: Sciurus carolinensis; assembly: GCF_902686445.1. Lineage (NCBI taxonomy): Eukaryota > Metazoa > Chordata > Mammalia > Rodentia > Sciuridae > Sciurus > Sciurus carolinensis. The sequence goes on along the minus strand of NC_062219.1, from coordinate 47,905,870 downwards.
CTCCCATGTTCTTGGATAGGAAGAATTAATATTGTCAAAATGGCCATACTACCAAAAGTGCTATACAGATTCAATGCAATTCCAATTAAAATCCCAATGATGTACCTTGCAGAAATAGAGCAAGCAATTATGAAATTCATCTGAAAGAATAAAAAACCCAGAATAGCTAAAGCAATCCTTGGCAGAAAGAGTGAAGCAGGGGGTATCGCAATACCAGATCTTCAACTGTACTACAAAGCAACAGTAACAAAAACGGCATGGTATTGGTACCAAAATAGAAAGGTGGATCAATGGTACAGAATAGAGGACACGGACACAAACCCAAATAAATACAATTTTCTCATACTAGACAAAGGGGCCAAAAATATGCAATGGAGAAAAGATAGCCTCTTCAACAAATGGTGCTGGGAGAATTGGAAATCCATATGCAACAGAATGAAACTATACCCATATCTCTCACCATGCACGAAACTAAACTCAAAATGGATTAAGGACCTCAGAATCAGACCAGAGACCCTGCAGATTATAGAAGAAAAAGTAGGTCCAGAGCTTGAACATGTCGACTTAGGACCAGACTTCCTCAATAGGACTCCCATAGCACAAGAAATAAAAGCTAAAATCAATAACTGGGATAAATTCAAACTAAAAAGCTTTCTCTCAGCAAAGGAAACTATCAGCAATGCGAAGAGAGAGCCTACAGAGTGGGAGAAAATCTTTGCCACTCATACTTCAGATAGAGCACTAATCTCCAGAATCTATAAAGAACTCAAAAAACTCTACACCAAGAATGCAAATAATCCAATCGACAAATGGGCTAAGGAAATGAATAGACAATTCACAGAAGAAGATGTACAAGCAATCAACAAACATATGGAAAAATGTTCAACATCTCTAGTAATAAGAGAAATGCAAATCAAAACCACCCTAAGATTCCATCTCACCCCAATTAGAATGGTGATTATCAAGAATACAAGCAACAACAGGTGTTGGCAAGGATGTGAGGAGAAAGGTACACTCACACATTGCTGGTGGGGCTGCAAATTAGTGCAGCCACTCTGGAAAGTAGTGTGGAGATTCCTCAGAAAACTTGGAATGGAACCACCATTTGACCCAGCTATCCCACTCCTTGGCCTATACCCAAAGGACTTAAAATCAGCAAACTACAGAGAAACAGCCACATCAATGTTCGTAGCTGCTCAGTTCACAATAGCCAGATTGTGGAACCAACCTAGATGTCCTTCAATTGATGAATGGATAAAGAAACTGTGGTATATATATCCAATGGAATATTAGCCATAAAGAATGATAAAATTATGGCATTTGCAGGCAAATGGATGAAACTGGAGAATATCATGCTAAGTGAGATAAGCCAATCTCAAAAAACAAAAGGACGAATGATCTCGCTGATAAGTGGATGATGACACATAATGGGGGGTGGGAGGGGTTAGTGTTAGGGTTAGAGTTAGGGTTAGGGAGCGGGGCAAGAATGGAGGAAGGAAGGACTGTATAGAGGGAAAAAAGGGGTGGGAGGGGTGGTGGGAAGGGGAAAAATAACAGAATGAATCAAACAACATTACCCTATGTAAATTTATGATTACACAAATGGTATGCCTTTACACCATGTAGAAACAGAAAAAAAAAAGTTGAACATTCCATTGTTTAATTTGGAGTACTAAGAAAAGCACATATTAAACCAGTGAAAAAGAGGTCATCCTCCGCTCTTCCAAAAAACAGTTTGGAAAGTAATGTTTGCAGTGCAGACATTAAAATACAGTATTTTAAATACACTAAAGGTCATTGAGTGAATTATTTGGAATCTAAAACTTAAGCTAAATGCTCACACAGTTGTTAGGTAAACAATGAATAATAAATTAAGTAAAAGTCATACCTATGGTTAAAGTTGCTAACTTAGAGTAATATCTTATTAAAAGATCAGTTGCCATGATGAAATTCAATTCTAGAAAGTCAATGAAATTATAACATCCTATTTCTGAGCTTTTCTAAATTGTAGCTATTGTTATAAAACTCAGTAAATGGAATACTTTTTAAAAAAACACTAATACTGCACAATATGGTATTACTATTAAGCATAGGTGAAAGTACCCAAATTAAAAATTAATATTATGAATTAAGTGAAAGTATGCAAATTTAAAAAGTCAACAAATAACATTAACATCCTTTAGGGACCTTTTCAATGGCAAACACTATTTGCTGCTTTTAACGAAACAACAACAGTTAGTGTCAAATCTCATTGTTGACTGAGTCTAGTCAGTCTACCTAAACAAAACTATCACAAGATGGATAGTTTTGAACACCAAATAATTATTTTCTCACAATTTTGGAGACTGGAAGTGGAAGGTCAAGGCATCATCAGGATTGGTTTCTAGTGAGGCCTCTCTCCTTGGTTTGTAGACAGCTACCTTTCCACTGCGTTCTCACAGGAAAGAATGTTTTCTTCTACCCTTCTGATATCTGGCAATTCTTCCTCCATTTGCAGGATGCTAATCCTATCTGATTAGGGCCCCACCCTTGTGACCTTATTTAACCTAATTATCTCCTTTAAAGACCCTGTCTCCAAATAAAGTCACATTGGGGGATGGGGCTTCAACATATGAATTGGTGGGAATATAGGTCACTCTTGTGTGGATAAATTCAACATATCACTCCAAAAAACAAATTAATTTTTATCTTCTAAGTAGAATATTGAACTTCTAGTTGATAACAAAAATGCTGTGGTGTTTTATAAAAGGGTGTTAAAAGTTTGAAAAGGGAAAAGGAAATATATTTATTTGAAAATAAGCCTAATGAAGCTAAGTGAATGCTTGTATATAAGCTCAGGGTTCCGTAGGGAATGGGGGAGGAGAAACATGTTCTTAAAAATGTTTAGACTGACATATGAGCTAGTGGACAAGAAAAGGTAAGTGAGGCTGAAAGAGGTGTACAATCCTCCAGAATGATCTGATCATATAATTTGCAAAATTCTCCCTTTAAGTATAAATGATGTTGATTCTAGCACATGGATTCTTTGGGTGGACATTATGAATATAAGAAATATAACAACTGTTATTCAGCAAATAGGTATGACTGTGATGAACACAGTCTAAGAGCTAACACCAGTTCCAGGACCACCTGGTTACACACTGAGGGGCCTTTTCTTGAAGAGTGTCCCATGTTCCCTCCCCAGCTCCAAAGAATTTCCTGTCCCCAGTTTAGCATACTGTGGAGATGGGGGTGTCATAAAGTGAAGTTTTTGCTAAGCCATCAAGAAACAAAATTTTATACTCTTCCTTCTGGCAATGAGCACACTAGTACATTATCTTACAAACAGAATCTCTAAAGTGCGTATTCCTATAATATAATAAGATATCCACCAAGGAGACTTGTGCCCTTCAATGCATAACCTATCTAGAAGTCTGATTGGGTATACACTTCATTGCAGAGGGAAAAGAGGAATGTGAAGGTCAGTGCTCCAAGTCCAAGAGACTCGAGAAAAGGAAAATGGGTGGAATCTATGAAACTATCCAGCTTTTTGGTTCAGACAGTAAAGTGGTTGTTGAGCTCTTATCAGAAAACAGCTCAGTCTTCTTGAGGACTCTTTTCCTATTCCTGTTCCAGGGAGTTTCAGGTTGCTTTTGAGAATTAAGACAATCAAATGAGTCCACTAGGCATTATAACCATTCTACCCAATTGCACTGCTTATTGCACTAAATTAGTCCATTAACTGATCTATTAGCCTCCCAAAGTGAGTATTTTGAGGGTTAAATATGATTCACAATTATATTTTCATTATGTCATGACTATTGATTTTTCCCATTGGATTAAGCGTCCCTTTAAATTTAAAATTAGAAGCAGTATAAAGATAATAGGTTGGTATTTTCTCTTTTAAATTAAGAGATGTATAGTACAAATCTTAATGCCTAGTCCTTTACATGAAAGGATTTTCTGAGATAATCAAATGTCCTAAGGCATCCACTGTACATAATGAATTAACTCTTCTCTACCTGCAAAATACTGGCTGTATACAGTACTGGAAGGAGTTGAGCAAAATGTCATTCAAATCATTTTGTGCTCTCTAAGCCTTAAGACCTTGCTTAAAAATAAGTCTCTCTTTTGTAACGTGTTCTCTATACTTATATGAAGTTTCTGATGTCCTTTCATAGAATTCATTATGATAAAAAATAGGTTCATCAAATAACAACCAATAATTAAAATAAATTAAAATAATTAACTAATGTCATTTTCCAAAGTGGTACTGGACTATGTATTTATTTTGTAACGTACCCAGGGGGGAAAATGGTAAAAGGTGTTCATTTTATTACTTAGGGAATTGTAGAATATAAAGCTTTTGATTCAACCCACCAGCAGAGATCAAGTAGGTAAAAACTGTAGGATAACTGGATCACAGGACTATTAGTGGATAAAAATTTCTCCACCATTTTACACCGTTCGGCACAAAAGAATAAAGTGTCAGGTTTAGCTAGAATCTGCTGGTGTCCGCAGCACCTTGAAGATGAAAGGGAGTTCCGAATAATCCTGCGGTAACCTTTAAAAGGTTAACGTGTCAACAGGTTCTTGGCTGCGCCCCTCAACTCCTGCAGTAGTGGCTCCGCTCCAGGTCTCCTCCGGCCTGGAGGCCTTGCGGGCCAGGAACCACGCGGCTTGAGCCAGCTTGCAGGTGTCAGAAGGGCTGGCAGCGCGCTCCCGTGCCGGCTGGCCACTAGACGCCGGTCGCACGAGGGGCGGGGAGAAGCGTGTCCGGGGGCGGCGCTCCAGGACTCGGGAAGCCAGAGGCCGCGGCGCGGTTCCCGGGGCAGCCCCGCCTCGCTTCCCCTCGCTCCGCCCCGCCCCGGCGTGTCCGGCCGGGTCCTGTCCCGCAGCGTCTCGCCCGCGCGCTCCTCGCACCCTGCCAGGCCGAGGCGCTCGCCGGTGCTTCCCGCGCAGCCATGGCTCAGCACTTCTCCCTGGCCGCCTGCGACGTGGTCGGCTTCGACCTGGACCACACTCTGTGTCGCTACAACCTGCCCGAGAGCGCCCCGGTGAGTGGCGCGGGCTGCCTGGAGCGCACGGCGCGCAGCCTCCATGGCGGCTGGGGCTGGACCTCCCTCCCGCCGCCGTGGGCCCGCCGCCGTGGGCCTGCCGCCGCCCGCCGTGGCGCAGAGCTCCGCCCCCGGCGCGAGACCGGGCGGAAGTGTGCGTTCCAGCTCCCCGCCCACCGTGGGGACCCGCTGGTTTGCCCGGCCGTTAGTGGAGTTAGAGAGGGGTATGGAAGAGAAGGGGAGGAGAGGCAAATTCTGCAAGATCTGACTGGGGAAACGGTTTCCAGAGCGAGCAGGGGAGGGGCCCAGGAGACTTGAGGTCTTTACGGATCCCTGGCCTTGGAACTTCTTTGCGAGTCCTGGGGACCAGCAGGCTGGGCGTGGGCACCTGGGCTGGGAATTTGATTGTCGGTGGCTGCATTTTCCTTTTGCTTGTGCATGCGACCCCCTATCAGAGTTTAAGCATAAGTCTGGGAGAAATTGTATAGTGAATTAGGACACTGGGCCGAAAAAAGACTTTCGCCCTAATTTTGCCTTTATTACGAGAATATAACAAGCATTTATTGCGCACCAGCGCTGTGCCCGCACGCACTTTGAATAAATTGTAATACCAACGTCTTGCGAGGTTTGAGTCCTCACTTGCCCAGGCGGAAAGGGGAAGTGAAGAGTCTGGCCTGTACCCTGGTATTATTAATTGCCCTCCCTCAGCGATTCCTTTGGCTTTATTGGAAATTAATTTGAAAAATTAATAGGATTTTGTAGCTCACAGTGGACCTCTTAGACTACCTAACTTAGGATACCAACTCCACCGTGAGTAGCTGTATGACTTGGGGCAAGTTACTTAAGTTACTCCACGATCCTTCTCAGTTGTTTCATCTATACAATGGGGCTAATACTTGGGTTTACCTCAGAAGATTTTCGCCAGGATTAAGTGGGCAATTCATGTGTAATGCGTAGAGCAGTCCCTAGAAAAAACAAGTGTTTTCTTTTATAATTACCACTCAAACTATGTGGAAATCCCACCATTTATGGGTAGGATTCCAAGTCACTGGTGCAGACAGCCAGAGCTGCTTATTATAGGCATGTCACAGCCTCAGTAAGGTACTTCAAGGTCAAAAACCAGTGTCTACCTGAATTATTCTTGTGTTTTCTACGTACAGATGCTTTAAAAAGTATACTTTTCAAAACTGTTCCTGTGCTTTTCTGCTTTCCTATTATACATACTTGGTTTCTTTAGTCATATTGACAGAAGTCTTTTCTTTACCTCCTGGTTCTTTGGGCACTTATTCCCTTAGGTCTTTGATTCATATTTTCCCTCTCTCTGTGCCTTTGAAATTCCTGGTTATATTCACATTTCTACATTTCCTCCTCTGTATTCACCTTCATTTTCAGGGAATGTTGTTAAATCACTGTCATGTTATAAGCCAATTTTGTGCATGCGTGAGCATAAAATTTCAGATAAGAATTTTTTACTGTACTACAAGATATCCTTTACTGCAAGCCTTGAATATAAGTGATGTTTAATGGTTGAAAACAGTAACCTACTGAGTTTCAGATCATGTTTGGTGTTTAAATCTTTTATTAAAGTCCCACACTGTGCCAAGCACCACCAGAGAAACTAAGGTAAACTACAGGCAGGCCTTCAGTGCCAGATAGGCGGAAACCGCTAGTAATAGGCCAAAGATGGTAAAAAGTTACAGGCCCTATGATGATCTTACCATAGTTCTGCCTCCAGTTTTCTGTAGAACCCAACTTCCCATAGCACTTACCACAGAATTTTAACATTTCCTGTTTACCTGTCAGGTCTTCCACTGGTGCCTTGAGTGGTGCTTCCTCCAGGTCAGACTGTATGACAGTTTAGTGACAGATTACTGTGTGTCCTGTGTGCGAACTTTGTGCTGGACATACTTGGCCCAACCAATAATTGTGGAAGGATCAAGTAAATAATAAGCATTCTTATAAGTAGTTATGACAGAGCCACTATTTTAACAAGCATTTTGCTTATGTGAACTGATTTAGTCTTTCCAATGTCCCTGGAGATAGGCATTATTGCCACAGTCAGTATATATAGAGTTGAGAACCACAGGCACAGAAAGGTTAAGGATCTTTCCAGAGTTCCCTAGGAAGGTAGTCCGGCTGTGAGTTTTCTCCTCTCACCAGCATGCTCTGCTGTTTCTGGTACTGCAAAGCAGCGGGGAGGCTCAGAGTAGGGTCCCCATAGTGGAGTTGGAGTTGGCATGTGAGGAGGTGGAAAGGAGTACTTCAGGTAGAGGAAATAGGACAAAGGCAAAGACCTAGAGAGGAGCAATGGCATGCATTGCTAGGTGCTGTTTAACAGGTGAGAGTTGGAGAAGTCAGCACTGGTCTGGTCATAGGGAGCTGCAGAGCCTCTCCCTGCAGTCTTCTAGGTGTTTAGTAAGTGCAGAGTGTTGTGTAAGTGCAGATCTGAGTGTATCCCCTTACCTGGGGCCTCAGGAAAGGCATCCCAGGAGAAACAATGGATGACAGACACTGCTACCCTGGATTTGCGCACAGAGGTCTGATACTAAACAGTTCAACAAAATGTATGAATGGGAGAGGGAAGTCTCAGGAAGCCAGTAGAGTGTGTGCTTCTTCTGAAGGAGCACACTTGACTCCTGCCAGTATTAACCAAGAGGGGCTTAGTCTTGCCATATCTTCTAATTTTTTTTTTTTAATGTTTTGGGGCAAGTTAGGAATTTGAACTTGTTTGAGAAGTCTTTCAGTGTTTAAGTGTTACCCTTTTTTCCACAGCATTGCAGAGTTGCCAGATTTAGCAAAGAAAAATATAGGATGCCCAGTTAATTTCAAATTACAAAAACATTTGAATTTATCTATGTCCCAAATATTTATTGGGATGTTCTTATTTGAGGAAACTGTTTGCTGTTCATCTGAAAATCAGATTTACCTAGTTATTCTTTTTTTACTTGGCAACCTTAAGTGAGAACCAAACATGATTTGTGGGCTACCTATGGCCCACAAGGCACCAATTTGTACTTACTGTGGCATGTGCATTCTTATTAGTGGTGTGAGACTATGAGGAAGTAATTGGCAACTCAGGCTGTGGGAGGAAGTGATGGAGGGCCTGAGCCACGGAGGCTCTTGAATGACTAACTTGGTCCAGGAACATGCTGCAAGAACCAAGAACCAAGGCTTTCGGACTAGAATAGGGGTTTCAAGGTACAGATTCTTCTGCTTTTCTCAACATTCTCTTTCTCTGCTCCTTACACATTGCTGCATTATCTCCTATTAATGGAAATGTGTCCTCCACAAGGTAGGGAGCACAGCCCTGGATGTCCCTGGTGGCAGCCCTGATGGACATGGCCCCTTTCTCTCAGGAAGGCATCTGACCATGTCTTATACTAATCCCATAAGTGTGAGAAACCCTCTTGCCAGAGACTTCAAGTGCCTTGACCAGAGGCAGGTCTAATGGTATGCAGTAGCTTGCAGGGGAAAACCTGATCAGTGTTCAGGAAGTGTACAGTCAGGTAAACTGTGGGTAACTTGAAACAGGCTATGACAGGAATAGGCAAGTAGTACAAGTCTGAGTGATGTTTTGTTCTCATATTTTTGATCAGCACACAACTGATAATAATAGCAAATACTTAAGTTGGATTTGCCCATATGCCAGGCATTGTGCTAAGCACTTAATGTCTGTTAACCCCACGGCACTAGTTGTGGAAGGCAGGATCATAATGTGTACTTTTTATCATCCATAGTACTTTGTATCTCAGTGTGACTCAATGCATTTTTTAAAAAAATGTGACAGGCATTTTAATGAAAACAATTCTTGATTTGATAGAAATGTGTTTATGCAGTGATAATTATTTCTAGCAGATTGAATTGTTTTGATAACGGAACAGAAAAAAATCTGAATTCAGCATTTCACCAGATTATAGAAATGAAAAAATTCTATCATTCAACAATAAATCAAGATAGTTCATTTCTTCTGTCTTTAAGATTTCAACTGCATATACATCATCAATTCATAAGAACGTGAATGCTTCAGTATAGCAACAAAAAAACTGAAGAGTAAAGAATAAACGTATTTAAAAATGTAGGAGCATCCTGAGTTTATCCCAAATGAAGAATTGATGCTAGCTGGAATTAAATTTCTTCAGCAGCTATTTTTCTTTTTTCTTTGTATGTGTTATCAGTTTTTAACAGTTGAGAGTGGGCCATATTTATTTCTGCTCCATTTTTTTTTTTTTTTTTTTTTTTTTTTTTTGCCAACCTCCTATGTGCTTTCCTTCTCTTTCAGTAAAAACAAATAGAGGAAATGGTTAGAATTTTTAATTTTTTTTGAAAATCAAAATATTCTTGCTGTCCAATAAAAGTTGAGAGAAAAAGGTTAGGGAAGATGGAAGAAACTATGCAAGTCTTTAGCAAGGAATTGAGAATATTCTGTACTTTCAGCTACTTTTTTTTAATATATATTTTGGTACAGGGGGTTGAACCCAGCAGCACTTAACCACTGAGCCAGCCCTTTTTTAAATTTTTTTATTTTGAGACAAGATCTCACTAAGTTATTCAGGTCCTCATTAAGTTGCTGAGACTGGCTTTGAATTTACGATCCTCCTGTCAGCTCCAGAGCCACAGGGATTATAGGCATGCACCACCACGCCTGGCAGTTACTTTTATTTTTACTTTATTTTTTATTGAGGCATTATAATTATACATAATAGTGGGATTTATTGTTACATATTCATAATACACACAGTATGACAGTATAATTTGATCAGCTTCATTCCCCAGTGTCTGCCCTTTCCCTTCCTTCCTCCCTCTCTTTGATCCCTCTCCTCAGCTCTACTGGTCTCTCTTCTGTTTTCATGAGGTCCCTTTTTTATTTTTTTCTTTCTAGCTTCTGCATAGAAAGAATATATGACCCTTGACTTTCTGAGTTTGGCTTATTTCACTCAACAAGATACTCTCAAGTTCTACCTATTTTCCTGCAAATGACATAATGACCTTTATGACTGACTAAAACTCTATTATGTGTGTGTGTATGTGTGTAAAATTTTATTGGTTCTTTTTAGTTATACATACAAGGAGATTGAGGGAGAAGGAGGAATGGGATAAGGGAAGAATAATAGAATGAATCTTACCTAAATTTATTATGTACATATATAAATATGCCACAGTGAACCTCACCATCATGTATATCCATAAGTCACTAATTAAAAAAAAAACCACTATGAGTAAATAGCAGAAAAATCAGTAGAGTAGTGGGAAAGGAAGGAAAAGTACTAGGGACTGAATTAGAGCAATTGAATTCCATGCTTTCATAATTATGTAAAATGAATCCTAAGGTTATGTCTAACTAAAAATACATTTTTAATTTATTTTAAACAATATAGTAAACATCCACAAAATATGTAAGTCAGTGATTTTCAGTCCTCCGTGGGCTTCAGGAATTCTATAGATGCCCTTTCCATCCCTGTAAGAATCCTGAGTGGTTTTAGGAAGCAACCCCGGTGGTTCTGAGTCACCCCCAGGATTGAGAACTGCTGCAATATCATGTTGAAGTGATGCAGGTATTAACAGTTGACTTGGATTAGGGTCACTTTGCACTGGATGGGAGTACTTATTTAGTGATTTTAATTTGCTTTATGACACAGAACAGCCCTATTGGACAGGATCCTTTGCTTTCCCTATCCCCATTTCTTAACACATAAACCCCACCTAAACCCATAACTCCAGCTATGTGCAGGTCCCTCAGTTTCTGTACCTGACTTGCTCTCCATCCTCTCCTGATTCACCCAATTCACTGCTATATCTTCCAGGTAAAGGAGTAAGCATCACCACCTCAAGGAGGCCACTCTTTGCAATTGCACTGTACCCTCTTCTCCCTTGTGCATGACATGCTCTTACCACCTACAGTGGCTTAACATCTGTAGAAGAAGGGCCAGATTGTTCAGCGTGCCCTTTTGGATACTGCTCAGTCAGACCCAGACCACTCTTGTGCCTCAGGTCCAAGTGCATCTGACTCTGGCCTGTAGATACTCTCCTGAGGTACAAGGTAGGACTTATGAGGACCATCATCCACCTTTTGTCCACTTTTTGTTTGGTATACACTGTTCTTTAAAAATTGAGCCAGTTCCTATAAATAAACAATGGGTATTTCAATCAAATGTCTAGGACTTGTTGAGAAATCCGATCCATCAGAAGTTAGCATTTACCATTGTGCTTGCTTCCAAAGGCTTCCTTTGTTCTTCCCCAGTTGTTTTTCTTTTTGTGGAGAAATAAGAGCGATTTCGTGTACCTGGTAGAGGCTCATGACTTCACAATTCTTCCTTTAGATTATCTGCCTGGTTCATTTGTGCATTTCACTTTGAGAGTCCCCTGAGATAGGGCTTTCCCAGCAAGGATGGAAAGGACAGATGTAATGAGAGAGCAAGCAACATGTGTCTTGTCTTGGTGATGTGTTAAGTAAATTGGAAAACTTTGTCAAGACTTGATTATGATCTCCAATCCATTAGAATTTGGGAGTAAGATTAATAATTGCCCTTGGTTTTATAATTGTATACTGATGGTATAAATTTGAACAGGATAGGTGCCTGGGGCTCACAGGGGTTGATAAATTGCTTGTGAAGGGGGATTAAACTGCAAAATTTTATAATTACAGATATTTTCCTCCTACCTGTTCCCATTAACGATTTCATGCAATTTTCATCTGTGAAATTTAGAATGAACAGGGAATTTCATATTTAATCTCTCTTTTTCCTTCCCTTATTTGCAGCTCATTTATAATAGCTTTGCTCAGTTCCTAGTCAAGGAGAAAGGATATGATAAGGAATTGCTCACTGTGACCCCAGAGGATTGGGATTTTTGGTAAGTCCTTTTTTTTTTTTTTTTAATGTCTGCACACTCCCTATGGTTCTTAATTGTTGCTGATAAAATTTTACCAATTTCGCTTCTGTAAAGGTAGGAAGCAAACTGTGAAGTCGAGTCAAAGGACAAAATGCCTTCTACACTAAATTTTGTTTTCTAATGAGCTAAAATATTTTCTACTTTAAACAAGTTAAGACTTGCTTAATTAAATCTGAAAATAAACTAAGAGCTTAGGTGACTAATTCCATAATTTTGTATGGTTTGTTATAATTAAAAGTTTCAAAGGTTATTAAGAAGTAAAATTTGCATCTTTATAGAAAAGTTTGATGTATTATCCTTCAAATAAAAGAACAGTAGAAGAAGAGGAATCATCATGTCTTAAGTGACTTAACTAGAACATTTGATTTTTGGTAATTTGGATGGGCAAACCTGCCTGCCTCTTATTGCCCCCTTCCTTCCTGGTTTAGGATGCTCAGCTTCCCAAAGCTTCCTGTCTTTTTCTTCCTCATTTAAACAACAGAAACAAAAATCATAAGCCACCTTAAATTGTTCAGTGTGGCTGAGTGGTAGCGAATGCCTATAATTCCAGCAGCTTTGGAGGATAAGGCAGGAAGATCAGAAGTTCAAGGCCAACCTCAGCAACTTAGCACCCTAAGAAACTTGGTGAAACACTGTCTCAAATTAAAAAAATAAAAAGGACTGGGAATGTGGCTCAGTGGTTAAGTGCCCCTGGTTTCAATCCCTGGCACCAAAAATAAATAAATGATAAATGAAAAAGTGAACGAATGAATAAATAAATAATTCAGTTTGAAATTAATAGTAACGTTAAAACACTAAAATGCATGTATAATGTTCATAGATCATACATTCCTCTAATATTTGGTTAATCTTTTGATAAATCCCTTAAATAAAAGGAAGAAACACAAACATCCTACTATATGAAACAATTAGCTCTGGAAATTTGACTGTGAATGAATGTAAATAATGCTGCTATAGCAGCCTTTCATTTTAGTGTAATCTCTTGGTGTTTGCAGGCAGTTATACCTCCTTGCTTTTATTATTCCAAATAATAAATCTATATTCATTTTTCTCCCCAAATCCCACAAGTCTTTTATAGTAAATATCTTAAAACTTAGTATTTGACTTTCTTTTCCTGGCTTTCAGTAATACACCTTGCCCCAGAGGGCAAGTTCTTATGCCTGGACCTAAATTGAGACAAATCCTAAATAGTGTAGAAAATACTCTGAGAGGGTAACTTGTAGAATACAAATGTGTGTGTGTGTGTGTGTGTGTGTGTGTGTGTGTGTGTGTGAGATATGTATTTTAATAATGCTTGCACATTTTAATAGAGGCATAGGAAAATGTTCAGGTTATTTTTCTTTTTTCTCTTTTGTCAGATTTGACTTTTCTAAAGCCTAAATATTTTACAAACTAAACATACCGCCCTATGTTTGCCTACATAACAGTTTTCCTTATATACCTGTTTTGTGATAGATATTTAATTTTACAATCCTTCAGTTTTCTTGTTCGATTAACATATCATTTGCCTGGGCAGGAAATTCCCTTTGTAACATTGTAACTTTTTTGAATAATACAGATTATTATTTCTTAAGTTAGCTAAATATATGAACTGATTAATAGTCAGACTTTTCTTTTAGTTGCAAGGGTTTGGCATTGGATCTGGAAGATGGGACCTTCATTAAACTTGCAGATAATGGCACTGTGCTCAGGTAATAAAATTTAGTTGTGAAATTAAAATCTTACTTTCTCCAGGATACAATATTACTATATAGCATGTGATCCTTAAGGTACAAGTTAAATAAAATGTTTAATAAAAAGTCACTTTTAGTCAATCAGATGACAGGTAATTTGTTTACCTATGTGTCTTTATATGGATTATTTGAGCCATTGAAAAATAAATCTGTAAGCTTTAGATTTAAAGGTCTGGCTCCTTTAAATTTAGTTCAAAGTATTTGCAGGAAATACGATAGAAAATTAGGAACTTGCTTCATCTCATCGACCACCTCTTATTGCAAAAAAAACCTGGGAACTATTCTGTTTTAGCTAGGTGTGTAGGGGCCTAGAGTAAAAGAAGGGTTCTTTTGATTAAAGAGGAAGGAGGAATGGATATTGGGTAGGGATTGGTGGTCTATGTATACCTCCCTTTCTTCCCCGTTTATCTAAATGCGCATTCATCATGCAGGGTCCATGATGCAACCCAGCTCCTTCTGGAAGTTTTTCTAGATGACTGGAGCCCTCATGAACCTTCCCCTCTCTTCCACACTCAGTGCTGACTTCCTATCCTTCTCTTGTCTGAGCGTACCCAATCCTCTCAGGTACTGGTAACCTGAGAGGGAAGCAGTCAGGAGGTGGTTCCTGACCCTAGGTTGAATCTTTCAGAGAGCACTAGGAAGTGGGCATCTGTTTTTCACCATGTATTCTTGAACTCCTTTCACAGTCTCCCCAAGGTGCATCTAACTAGAGCAGGTGTGAACTCACCTCTGATTATTTTGTAACTTATTTGTGTGTGGTTTTTTTCAGGCGACTAGAGAGAGTGTGTATGCCTGTATGTATGCATGTATACATACATACGTATGCATCCTGTGCAGCTTCAACCATGATCTTTTACTCCATGGTCCCTTTGGCACAGTGTTCTTGAGTCAGTCTCTCATTGTTAATTTGTCTGTCACCCTCCCCCAGGGTCTGTCCTTCACTATTCAAATTCTGGCTAACCTGAAGTTTCTCCTGCATTTCTTAGCTTTTCTTCTGGATACTTTCTTTCTTCCAAAAATGCACTTTCTTTCTCTAATCATATTTCCCATTCAGGATTCCTCCATTTTGACATGAGCATTCTAAAATGTGAAGCCTTTTATAAATAAAGGCCCACCTGTGGTTCCCCTACATTTGCTTTTCTTGTAAGCACCGCCCGCTAACCGATTGCACCACTGGAGCTCCAAAAGTTGAGACAAGGGAGGGTTGGCATAGTCCGAAGACTTTTTTTGAAGCCACCATGTTGTTTTCCGAGGTGTTGGGGATTCGAACCTGGGTCCATGCGCACAAAAGGCAAGCGCTCTGCGAGCTGAGCTATTTGCCCACTCCCTGCTTTTCTTATTCCTTTATTTCCCTTTGTATCATCTTGCTACCACAATATAATGGCAAGATAATAATCGTGGTATTCCCTATCATTATAATTTCTCATAATAAACTACATACAATATCAACTGTTTCTTTCCCTACAGGAAGTTCTTAACTGGCCCAGTTGATGCCAGAGCAGTATTTTGGGTACACACAAGTGCTGCTTTCTTGTCTTGTTCTCTTTCACCTTGGTCCTCTTGCTATGTCCCACCATGCTTTTGTTGTGTCCTTTAGTGAGCAAGTTTCCCTCTCATCTCTGCAGTACCATGTGCTCACAATCACCTGACCTCCTCCCCTGCCTCCTGTGGCCTGGATAACTTGTACTTGAACTCTGGTACCTGTTGCTCTTCTTACTAGTGCCAGAACCAGCCTCCCACCCAATCCACATGGTCATGCTAAAATTGTTCCAGTTATGTTCATCTCATCTTTTATTGAAAAAATAGCTTCTCCGGGAAAAAGTGGTGGGTTACAGTGTTGCCCCCAGAGCAAGTTGCTCCTAATCACTTGCTAGTGGGTGGATTAAGTGGAGGAAGAGTCAGGGCTGTCAGTAGAAATGCATTGTAGAATTCTAAGCAGGAAAGTCACCCATTTGAAAACAGGAAAAAAATAAATAAACAAAATTTTTGATAGCTCTAGCATCTGGGATCAACAATCTCAGTGCTAGAGGAAGAGGCATTCAAAGGGGCCATTAATAAGCAGTATGCATTATCTCCTAAAACCAGGGCAAGCCATGGCACCAAGATGATGACTCCAGAGGCATTGGCAGAAGCATATGGCAAGAAAGAATGGAAGCATTTTGTGTCAGAAAATGGCATGCCTTGCCGTTCAGGTATGACACCCCTTTTCTTTGGAACCTGAATCTGCACTGTGAGCATAGAGAAGACCCTCCTCCATTCCTTTGCTGGGCGCAATATACAGGGAACAACATGGTCTTTATAATGATAGGATGGATTTCTTTTTTCAGATATGTCTGATTTCTTTTTGGCAACTGGTTCAGAATGCTGTTAGCAGCATTTCACACTGTTTTAAAGTTTGATTGATGCTCCTTTTATTTACACTTGTTCTGGGGTAAAGAAGATTAGCACTTAGCAATAATATATTCCTTAGCCATCTGTATTTTTTATCAATTTGTTGCATGCTCAGTCCTTGGTCTTCTTTCTCCAGCTCCCATGTCTCTTCATATTTACATTACCTACCACTCCTATTTTCTGGAATTTTTTCCCTTACTTTCAGTTCTAGCATCTTTTTTGTCTTTTTATTTTAGTTTCTTATTTATTTATTGGTGCCGGAGATCAAATGCTAAGCAAGTGCTCTACCACTGAGTTATACCCTTAGCCCTTTTTCCCTATATTTTAAAAGATTTTTCACTTTTTTCTTTTCCAATGTCTTTAACAATCTTCATGAAGACTAAATATGAAATGTTTTTTCAAAAATTATTTTCAAACATTGATGTGTGTAAATTAAAAGGGAATACTTAAAACATTTTTCTAAATGGATCTTATTAAATGTTCTTTGTGATACTTTTTCATTTGTTCTAATTATTTTATTTTATCTTATTTTATGGTTTTGCCATTTTCTCCCATGCTACAGTGTTAAAATGTACCTTTCTCTTTCAGAAAGTGTAGTAACTGGAAAATAGTTGCAGTTATTGATTATTACTACTGGGCTTACTTTGTTATATTTGCCATCTTTTGAGAATTTTGTTTGTTTTTGTAGTGAGTTGAAAGCGTCAGGAAGTATGCATGTTCATCATAAAATAAGTTGATTAGAAAACCAGATTTCACACTGGGGTTAGATAGAAAATGTTCTCATACTTCTTGAGTCAAACTGGGTACAGAACCTTTTACTCAAAATGATGATGGAGAACTACTGTTATCTCTCCAGAGTTTAGCAATTCTTAGTAAGCTCATCCTTTCTTCCAGAAAACCTAGACATATAGCTAAATGGAAATTCATTCAGAAAGTGGAAGATTCTAAAGAAAAAGTGAGCTATTTGGGGGTTACCAAGAAGAGCATTCACCAGTGTGACACACTCCGCTTGCTGCTTTGTCCACTAGAGGGCAGGGCCTCCTCGAATCAGCATCTCCCTCTGGTGCTTAATTTACCCAGGATCATTCCAAGGATGGTCTTGGAGTTTATCTACTGTAAATTGTGTTGATTGGTTTGGCAAGAATTTCCCATCCATGTGCCCAAAGGAGTTAGGCTGTGACACATAATTAAGGAAAGGCAATGTCTTTAAATAATAAAACTTTTAAAATTTTGAAACATGTGAAAGAAGAAAAAAAGTTCTATGATTTCACAACCTGTTTGCACTTTGTTTACATTAAGTAATCAAAGCATGTTGTTGATTAAATATTGTAGAACTAAGGGACAATGGGCACTGAATTCCACTGAAACTTCTGAGGAGATACGTAAGGAATACCTATTAGAGTTGCCAGTCTGGGGGACAGGAGGCTGTGATATTCATTCACAGGCTCTTGAACCCATTGGTTGAGGTTGGCCACAGGGACCAAATGGCTGCAAGGACTGTGGGATAAAGCAGGTAACACTATTGTGTTTGAGGTGTTTGATGTTGTTCAGCACAGCTGTGGCCAGACTCAGATGTGGGCCATGGGGATATGACATGGATCATTAGAAGTGTTGTCCAGGGACAGCGGATCCAAAAGTGGCACATGTAACAGCTCAGGTTTGATTCTGTCCAAGGACATACAGAATAAATCCAATGCCTTTCTTCCATGAGATCCTGGAGTGAGTGTACCTATCCTGTCCACCTGTGTTTTCCTAAGGTAATCCACCATGTACTCACATGGTATGGTGTTTATTACTCAAATCACCCTGGTTCTTCTCATATTACACTGAAATTTTTCTGCTGGTATACCAATTGAATGAGGGATTTTGGTGGGCCAGCCAGCACAAGTACGGAAAGGCACCATTTGTAGAGTTCTTCAGGGGCTCCAGTGTCAGGTTGATTGTTTTGAAATTCAGTGACATCGATAATGTAAATTGCAGCTTCTTCCTATTCCATTTTATATTTGCAATATATCCTGCTTTTATTTTTACATTTTTTAAGGTTACTCAATTTTTTAAAAATAAAATACTTAACTTGTAGATGTCTATTTTACCTTTCATATAGTGTCCTTAGAGTTTAAACTAAATGCTCCTTCACAGACATTGGTAGCCTGTGTTAGTGCCATTTTGAATTGAAATGGTGGCTGTACAAATAAATGAACCACAGTCCATTGTCTCTTTAGTCAAGTTTCTGTGTATCCCACATGCATGAGTCATTAATTTGTTTCCAATTTTGAAATTTTTGTTATTTTTTTTAGGAAAGTATTATTTTTATGATAATTACTTTGACCTGCCAGGAGCTCTTCTGTGTGCCAGGGTGGTGGATTCTTTAACAAAGGTGAGTAAACACCCATTTAAAAAAAAAAAATCTATGATATGTGTTTAGTCATAAATAAGATGATTTAATGATATGTTACTTTTGGGCTGAGATTTTATTTACTTTACTCTTTGTGGTTTCAGAGGTGACCAAGGAAGAAAGACATGGCAAATTTGGTCAAAATATTTTTGAGAAATTAAATAGCAGTGACCATTTTCCCCCCAGGGAAAATAAATCTATTCTCCAGCAGGGGGTGCAAAAGTCCAGAAAAAGAAAATACAGAACTGATCTGAAAGAATATTTTCGTGGTTTCACTTGCAGGATGAAAGAGTAAAGGCAATTAAGCATATATCCCATGTGTCTTTAATCATTCCAAATAATATAAAACCAGAAAAATGAGATGAAAATTTTTATTGTTGTTTTTCCAGGGATTGAATCCAGGGATGCTTAACTGCTAAGCCACATCCCCAGCCCTTTTTATTTTATATTTTGAGACAGGGTCTTGCTAAGTTACCTAGGGCCTTGCTGAGTTGCTGAGGCTGGCTTTGAACTCATGATCCTTCTGCCTTAGCCTCCTGAATCACTGGGATTACAGGCGTGTACCACCATGTCCAGTGAGATGAAATTTTTAAACTCATTTTTTTACAGTTTAATATATCTAGATGTTAGCTTTGTACTATATATCAAGATGAAATAGATCTCTAGTTTTATCAGTTCATACTTTGAGATTAAGACCTATGAGTAAATGTTTTTATATCTGAGTTGCTTTCCTTTTGGCACATACTGTCTTAAAATCACAGTGTGTTCAAATGGTTTGCTCTTTAGTTAGAATTACAGTCATGTGTTTGTGAAAGTTTCTGTCGAGCAATAATTTTGGTATATTTGTGGAAGTGTTTATTAACATGAAACAGAGGCAATGTCTTATTTTATAGTTACCACAAACAAAATGTTTCAGATGTTTTGTTTGTTTGTTTTTTCCTTGTGACGCTGGAGATCAAACCCAGCACCTCACTCATGCTAGGCAGGTACTATACCAGAGAGCTGTACTGCCATTTCAAAATGTATCAGTTGTAAAGTAATTTGTAGTTTAGTTGTATACAAATGTCTAGTATTCTTTGTTTAGATAAGAACACTGTTAATGTTTCCAAGAAAACAAGGGCTATAGAAGTGTATTTTTTAAATGTAATATTTATTTGCTTTCTGGTTAAAAAATTTCTTCATAAAAATGACTTACAATTTGGAATTGGAACCTACCTAATTCATCTCTCCTATAGTGACTTGCTGCTCTTTTACATTTAGATTCAGGCTCACTGAATTCTGAAATAACCAGATTCTAGGGCCTTAGAGCTTCAGGTTTCTTAGCTCTATTGATACCATAGTATATATATTTGTATGCATAATGGGTGTACACAGTAAATATTTTCATGGAAGAGTTCTCTCTCTAAAATTACATTGAGTAAAGGAGACCTTTATGAATCTATTGTTTTCTAAAGCATAAATCCTTATCTTAGAATCCAGTGATACTATAATTGCCAGCATTTTCCACTATGCTTAGAAACAGAATTATTGTATTTGTTTACAAATGGAATTTTTTTTTTTTTTTTTTAGCAGAACAGTGATCAAAAAACATTTGATTTTTGGAAGGATATAGTTGCTGGTATACAACACAATTTTAAAATGTCAGCTTTCAAGGGTAAGTAACAAAGAGAGGCTTCCTGATAGATGTTTGTTAAACACTGTGTGTCTGTGGAATTAGACAGAAGTCACTTCTTTTGCTGTGTTCCTTAGTGAGGATTTAATTTGATCTTAAATATTGCTGTGAAGTTAGTTCTGGTTTTAAAAGGTTCTTTTATTCATGTCTAGTACATGGTCCTAACTGCCAGTATTTTAAGTTATCTTTCACATGCCTACCAGTAGAATTGTTCCGTGGGTTCTCTAGAACTAAAATCCAGTTTTGTGTTTCCTGACTTGGGAGTGAGGGTTAGTGACACCAATAACCCTTATAGTGCGTAGATGCCTACCTCTGTATGCATTTTGCTTGCCAATGGAAATTCCATTCTTGTTGCTTAAGGAACAGTAGTGGTTGGCCCAGAATTGGGGACAGAGTTATTGCCACCCTTGAGCATAGGGTTTTATGTTTTCATTTGCACATTTGCTCAGGTTACACAAATACTAATTCTAAGGAATAAGTAGATGCCTTCATTCCAGTGACTAGAAACTGACTGCCTTGATTCAACTAGTGGGATGATGGATATTCAAGAACAGTATTTTTCGTCTTAGAAAAGTGTTGCCTTTGGATTGACATTAAAAAATTGCTTGCTTGCCTTTCAATGTAAATCAAGCCATCAAAATAAGTTTAAGTATTATGACTAAAGAACACGCCAAGGCAATAAATAGTAATTGCAGAAAATTTGTTCAAATTACATATTTTTCTGCTACCTGCTACTTTGCCTCCCAGAAAAGAACTGCTTCCCTGGGGTGAGGTTCGGACTTTTCTGTGCCCACTCATTAGCCTTTAACCCTGGCTCTTAGGCTGCATGTGGCTTTGTGGGTGCCTCTTCTAAGTCCACCATGAGTTCTGGGTGTGTGTAATGCCCATCCTCAATAGAGGGACATAAATGATAACAACCATAAAAGCCGCACACCACTTTATTGTTTTTCTCTTCATTAACTTTGTAAAATGAAAAGCCTTAAAAGCATGGTTGAAAATACCAAATTGTCACTTTCAAGTAAATTCAGCATAAAAATCTATTGATGTTATTTTATTGCTTTGTAAATGAGTAGATTAAACATTTTGTGCTTTAGTAAGTGAGGCACAGCTTAAAAGTTTTAAACAATAATATAAAAATACAGTACAGAGCATAAATAAATAATGTCTTTTTCATTTCTAACAGACTTTGAAATGCTTGACATTAATTATAATTTCACCAGAATGAGAAGCACAAGGTTCATATGCTAATGTTCTTTAAACCCACAGAATGATATTACATAAGACTCAGTAAGGAATCAAATCAAATTAATCACTTGTGTAAAATAAATAAGTCAGACACCTGTTGTCCCAGGTTGTACCGGGTATTTAGAAAGCTTTTCTGCAATCCCCCAAAAGTTTGAAAAGTTTATAACTAAAGCACCTTCATTTTAGATTCATTTTAACACAATATTTTGATTTCTTATGAGAGCTTCAAAAAAGCATAAATGCACCTGTATATTTGAATCAATCTTAATGAAAGGGGCCATATAAGCCTTGTATTAATGCACCATCTGAAACACCTAGGGTATACAGTGTCTTGAATTTCATTATTCAAGTATTTAAGTTCTGTTCAGTTATGTGATACCTCCTGAATGTTTCCTAAAAGTTCTCTTATTAGTTATTAGAAAAAAACTTATTTTAAAAAGAAATGCTAAGTTTCTGAAACCAAATTTTAATGTAATTTAGAAGCCTATTTCTGGGTGTTTGTGTTTGGAATAATTTTTTAACTTAGCAGAAATTTTTAAACATTGAAGGAGTTCACAGAAAATCTCTAAGAGCCTTAGTATTGCTGACTAGAAATTCAAGAGGGTCTTTACATATTTACCTTTGCTGCTCGCTTTTACTGGGGGAAAATTTATAGGCCTAAAAGTTCAAATACGTATTTTGGAAAATTAAAATTATTTTCAGCCTACCTCTGTATGCATTTTGTGGGTGGGATGGAGCTGGGAAATACCTTTCCAAGCAGAAGATTTAGATTCGCTCCATGGGAATGTGCTCACATGGGAGCCACTAAGAATCCTGAGAAGGAGGAGTGGACATACTCAGAGGAGTACAGGCCATTGGACTCGGCATTAGGCAGCTGGAGCCACACCTGGTCATTTTCTGTGAGATCGATTATAGCGCTCCCTGAAGCCTGATCCAGGTAGCCTTTGGTATACTCATCGTAGGTGTACATTATGGGGGTGCCATTCTTATACAGGCCTACCCAAACATGAGTCCCTTTTACATGTACATGGTAGGAGAAATAGTATATTCCTGGTATCCTACAGGTAAAGATTCCAGTTCTCGGGTCATAATGCTGTTGCCTGTTATACAAAATCTTATCAAATGGGATGGGAGCACCTATTGCTGGGTAAGCTTTGGAGAGAATAACAGTAAAAGCAGACACAGGCATTCCTGTCACTCCCTGATTAGCACTAACAAGAGGCATCCCAGAAAGACTGGGCCTTTGTCCTGCCTTTATAAAGCCCTCAGGCATGGCTGCTTGACCTGGGGGACCTGGGGGCCCTGGAGGCCCTGGGAGACCAGGCTCTCCATCATGGCCTCTTGGACCTGGAGGTCCTGGTGGTCCAGTGGGTCCATTGAGGCCCTTAGCGGCTATGCCAGCTGGACCAGGAGGACCTGGATTTCCAGGGTCACCTTTAGATCCAGGGAATCCTGGGATACCTGGTGGCCCAATGGGGCCTCTGGTCCCTGGTATTCCAGGGGCACCTCTTGGCCCAGGCTCACCATTGTGTCCAGGCACTCCCTTAGCTCCTGCTGGGCCTACAGGGCCTGGAAGACCGGGCGGTCCTACCACTCCAGGGTCACCTTTTGAGCCTGGTAACCCTGGATTACCCTTAGGACCATTGAGACCTGGTTCTCCTGGATACCCTGGTTTTCCATCTAAGCCAGGAGAACCCCTTGTTCCTCTGGCTCCAGGTTGTCCTGCAGGCCCAACTGGCCCTGTCTCACCCTTAGGGCCTGGGAGACCATGGTTGCCTGGGATGCCTTTTGGTCCTTGGGGTCCCATATTTCCTGGGGGTCCAGGCAGACCTGGCTCCCCAGGATGGCCTGCTGGCCCTTGTTCCCCTTTGGCACCTGGACCCCCTGGAAGGCCAGCAGGTCCTCTTTGTCCCTTCAGACCAGGTAAACCAGGTTTCCCAAAGCCTGGAACCCCTGGTGGCCCAGCTATTCCTGGAGCCCCAGGGTGACCTTTTGACCCTGGAATCCCTGCCTGACCTGGAGCCCCAGCGGCTCCTGGCTTTCCAATGCCTTCTGGTCCTCGTTCCCCAGGAGGACCTTGGGGACCTGGTGGGCCTGTCAGTCCCCTTTCTCCTGGAAATCCCCTATCACCTTTGATGCCTGGCTGTCCTGGAAACCCATTTTCACCTCTTTTTCCCACTCCAGGAGGGCCAGGTGGTCCCATGGGACCATGAGGGCCTGGAAGGCCCCTCTCACCTGGGCGGCCAGGAGCACCATAACCTGTTTCTCCTTTCTGTCCATTCATACCAGGGACTCCTGGCACACCCTTTTCTCCAGGAAAGCCCCTGGGTCCTGGGGCACCTACAGGTCCCTGTTGTCCAGGTTTTCCTGACACTGAAATTCCAGCTGGGCCAGGGATTCCAGGAGTCCCTGGCGGTCCCCGTGGTCCTGGTAAACCAGCTGGTCCAACATCTCCCTTTGGTCCATATGGTCCTCTCTCCCCTGGTTTTCCTGGGAGTCCTGGCGCACCTGGTTTCCCGGTAGCCGATGGTCCTGGTGGTCCTGGCAACCCTGGCTCTCCTTGGAGTCCAGGACTTCCATAGCCTGGTTTTCCTGGTGGTCCAGAAGGACCTGGGTGCCCTCGAGGTCCTGCAGGGCCTGGTGGACCTGGAATACCTTGCTCGCCTCTTACTGGTACACCTAAAAGACACACCAATATATATATCATCCAGAGAGGGGGCTGGTTAGTAACATTAAATAAAGATGATCACTGTTTTTCAAAATATCAATCAAGACAGGACAGTGCAGTGCCATTCATTCCAAACTAGTCTTAAATAAGTCTGGATGATTTATTTTATAGTGTTTGAAAAATACTGCTAGAAAAAGAGAGTTTTACAACACCATGGCTACCATGGTACTTTCTTTACATCCTGATGATCTATGAAAATAAGTTGACATTCAAGAATTCTTCTAGAATAAGAGTAAAGTAGAAAATTTATCACATTTGTTTTGGAAAGCTCATCTACATAGGTAAGAAAAAAAGATATTTGACAGAAAAGGAAGAGAAAGACAAGTGGAGAGAAATTTTTAGGAACTATAACAGTTTTCCTTCACAAAAGCTATCCTGTAAGACATAAATGAGAAGTGAAATTCTAATTTACATCTGCCATGTCCTGCTGAATATTTTAGGCTTACATTGATTTTTTTTTTTTTTAACTTCAGGATATATTGTGAGTTTTTATTCTTTTACTTATTGACTTAAAATTGAAACAAAGAATTTGTTAATCAGATATAGTGGGTGAATATATAAAATAGGATTACTGTTTAAATGCAAATTAATGTTGTTTTATTTTATAATGCTATGGGTTTGTTTAACTGAACTACTTCTGATGTGCTAAACTTAAACTCAGTAATCACTTATTCAGTGATGTGAAAAGTGCTAAGCAAAATGGAGGAAAATGTACGAAAGCACAGGCTATGTCCTATAGGGGATTCAGTCCCAGAGTAAAATGAGTGACTACATGACAAAAGCTTACGAGGGTCCGGGGCTGTTTTGGTCACTCAAAGGAGAGTTGTAACAGGGCACTGCAGGTGTTAGTATATAACATTAGGAAAGTGTTACCATGTTAGTCTTTTGACAATAATCATCATTTTAAGCGTCTACATAAAATATTCTTATTTCTCAGGGAAATTCTTAGCAAAGATGACATAAAGTTGCATATGATTTTTAATGTTTACTTTAGAATTTATATTAAAATCATTTTCTTCTTAATACATTTTCAGAAACATAGAATGCTTACTTATACTATTTAGATTCTTAGGCTGTTGAAAAACTGGTCATAGTAATGTTGATTTAGTGATGTAACAGTAGTTGGATAGGTTGCTTAAATCCTGAAAATCTGTTATAGCCTGACTTTTTTTTTTTCTTGGCAATGCAGTGTATCAAACCCAGGGCCTCATGCATGCTAGGCAAGTGCTCTACCAATGAGCTAAGTCCCTACCCTATAGCTGTGACTTTTGAACCACATTTGTTAAAAAAAAAAAAAAAAAAAAAAAAATGGACTTAAATCCTAAATCTTTAACAGCTTAAAAACTCAAAAATTAGTCTAAAGAGAATTATTATCAAATGAATTGAAATGAATTGTAATTTGCCTTTGAAAACATTTTTGAGAATTAATTCCCTTGAATTATTAGCTGTCAGTACACAAATGTATTAAAATTGAGAAAAATCTCTCATATTAATTGACAGGCATGTAAGAAATAGTCAGCCAATAGTAGTTACTAATGTTATTCTCTTAGGTAGAGATGTAGAGATGTTCCTGAGATTGAAAACACATTTGACATACATAAAATATAGAACAAATCATTGAACTAGATATGCTGAAATAGGAAGATATTTTAGATTTAGGAACCTTGTATTTATAGTAATTAGTTATATTTCAGTTTTAGACATTCAAATATATAGCTTTTCCCATGAACTTTCAGAAAATTATAACAGAAAAAAGACACAGTGAGAAATTAATTTATGGAGGAGATTTCCATATAGTAACACATGTCTCATTGACATGTTCATGTTGAATCTGAATATATAACTGGATTCAGTATATTACAAGTAGAATAGGTGAGAAAGTAAGGGATTCCTTAATGGCTTGTAATAAAATAGAATTTTTAAATATAAACTGTATTAGATAGGGGTTTGCTTCAGAATCTGGCTGTAAGGATTGTGTTCATACTGAAATAATTGTCTTTATCTGACTAGAAAGCTGTTGTACTGCTAAAAGAGGTAAAACGTATCTTATTGAACATGATTTTATTGGGCACCTTTTGAGGCCAGAACTCCAGTAACAGGGTGATCATCATTACTTGGAATGTTGCCCTAATTGTTCTAAACCTCTCAGTGCAAGAAAAAATTGATTTTTGTTGAATTTTTGGAGGACAGCCCCTGTTTGTAGTTCGCCAACTGGAAAAAAAAAAACGAGATTAGGGTGGCACCATCCTTAAGGATGGTTACAACCTACTAATAAGTTTCTTAAATGTCCACAAACTGAAATAGTGGTTGGTTGTGTCAGAATGTGTTACCTGCATCTGCCTAGCAGCTGTGGAGTCCTCTGCAGCATGATTTAGTGTGTTTTGATAGTGCTCTTTTAGCTGAACACATGTGTCTAGGAATTGCATAGGAACTCTGAATTTCTGTTACCAACTTACCGTTCTCTTGTTGTGCATTAATGCCTGCCAGTGGATGATGATGTGTTTGATTTTCTGTCTTACATTACCAAGAAGAGACTAAGGTGGATTTAATGATTAAAGGAACTTCTGAAATTCTTATTTAATAAGCTATTTTCATATGTTCTACAAAAATAGCCTGGATGTTAGAGGACATTAAGGTGGGATGATAGAAATAGATTTAACTTTGTATAAGTGGTGCATTTTATTTTTAATTCAAGATTGTTTATTATGACTTTGATAAAGTACTTAAAAGTCTGAATTTGTGACCAGAGAGTACTGAACCCACTGTTGCACGTCGTAGCATTTCATATTACATTTGTTGCTTCAAGTGAGGTAAAAGCATGTTCCTTATCTCTTACTTTCTTTTCTTTATTTTATTTACATTTCAATACATTCAATAATATCTTTTGTGCTTCTATTTTTAAATGTTAGGCTGCCTTTCATGAAATACTGTTTCATCTTCTTAACAATACCATCTTATAAATTTCATTTGCTTAAATTGGTTGTTCCCTAAAATATTTTGTTTAAGGTTTATTACAGACGGCCTTAGCTTTATTTACAGGAAAGAGTATATAACTAAAATTTTAAAAAATTATGGAAAGGGAATCTGAAGTCCACAGTCAGTTTATATTGATGTTTTCTAGGCAGTTTGCTTTAGATGCTGTTACGTGGAATTAGGAGGATAAGGCCTTGTCATTTCTCTTTGAGGATTTCAGTGCTCTTCACAGTAGCAGAGAAAGCCATGTAGATGAGGAGTAGATTCAAGAGGAAAGTTAAAACTTATCTAAGGCCATGCCACTAGAGTAGTAGTAGTAGAAGTGGAAATAGAAGTACTACTAGTAGTTTATTAGTAGTATAGGAATAGTGAAACATAAGGCATCTGACAGGAGTTAACCCTCTTGATAACCTTCACAGCACCCCTTAGAGATCGCTGCTTCTTATTTTACAAATGAGGAAACTAAGGCACAGGGAGGAAAAATAACTTACCTCAGGTCACACAGCTAGTACTGTGCATTTAACCACTAAACTATATGGGATATATAAATAGCTATGAGGATTGCTACTTCATTTGCCTATTTGACTTATTGAGACTCGGTTTTGTGTATATTTGTAGATTAGCTGAATGTGTTTTAACAGTAAATGTGTAAGTATTTAGGTATATTAGCCTTCTATTCTCTTTGTACAATTATTTAAATATTTTAAATTTAACTACTTTTGGTTGAATTAATATATTTGGATTATGGATAGTTATTTGTATAAAAGCCTCATTAGAGGGGGAAAAAACTCCTATATTAAAATTCCTTAGTATTCATCAGTTAAATCTATTATGTTTATAGTATAAGGAGTATTGTTCTACATCCACAAATCATTTTGTTGTGATTTGGACTAATTTAAAAATTTTCAATACCAGAGTTGAAAGCATTTTGTTAAAGATATCATTGTCAAAGACATCATCATTAAGACTGTAGAAAGCAACAACCAACTGGTTAATAGAGCAAAATATGCAATTCAGTTTACCTTTACTCTTTATGGTGTAAGGAATGAAGAACTGGGTCTTGGTGTTGGGTGGTGGGCCTTTTATGCCTGTGGGTGTTTGGTATCGCTCAGCATAAAACACTCCATGAACCAAATTCAAGGACATTAGCAGCAAAAGGGTTATCTGTGGTAGCATATTCTCAGTGGATTCTGGAACACAGAAAAGGATTATTTCATGTAGCTTTGTATTGACCTGTTTCATTTTTCTGATATTGCACAGTTGAATTCTTTATTTAACTAACTGCTTTTTAATCCAACCCTTTATATTTTCAATATATGCCATAAATTAATGAGAAATAATTTTTTAATTCTGTGAATATATATCTTAGTTATTTTGGGATGCTACATTCCAGTAATCAAGTAAATATAAAGTGATTTACAAATAAACACAAATCATCATTAAATGACTGTATTAAATAATTCTGGATCTTAAACATATCCTAAAGTTCTAGTAGTTTCTAAATACATTGAAATTCTGATTAGGGCAAGTTTGTACAATATGGTTTTATTAGGATTATTTTATATAGACTGATACAAATAAACCTTTCTGAGTACATTTTAGTAGAAAGCCATTTTTTAAAATAATGCACAAGAATCCCAAAGAGTTAACTTACTGAAGTTTCTTTTCAAGCAAGCTGAAGTGGAGTTCTATAGTGACCCTCAGTCCATAGACTTACCTGGGTGCTGGGAGTTCCTGGACTTAGTGTCTTGTGGCTTTCTGAAGCCTCCTCTGCCCAGGTAGGCAGTGCAGAAGATGCCCTCTCTGCAGCTGCCCCTAGGTATTTATACAGTCTTCTTCTCACTCCTTGAGGTTACCCTGAGCTTAAGCCCCTCCCCTCAGAGGTGGGAAGCACTAATTATGGTGGAAAGTCCTATTGGGCAGACATATAAAATCAGGTTGACCTCTATTTTTCCTTGTTTTCTTATTGAAAAATACACTCTTTGTCTTAAATATATATTAATAGTTTTAACCATACACCATTCTTTCTGTAATTTTATTTTAGAAATTTTTGCTCCAATGTTAGCTCATGTTGGAATGATGATTTCCCCTTATTATTTTTGAAAAACATAGTCTTGTGTTGTTTGGTTGAAAATATTTGGTAATATATAAAAATAGGGGAAGAACTCTTGAAGCAGCGTGTGGATTTAAACCATCATCTAAATTCTTCAATTATTATATAAAGTCACCAATGTGTCCATTAATGTCCCTAAAATTTTTATGAACACAGCTTAGCCCAATTCTTACGTATTTATGGACTTGAGAGAAAAAAAACAAAATGGTGAGATGTGGGCAGGCTGTTTTGTGTTTCAGAATTTTAGTGTAAGTCTTCAGAAGCTAGTAAAAGAAATTTAAAGTGAGAGCATTAAATATTTTGAATTTATACATATTAAATATTTTTAAATTTTCAGACAAATGCAAGACATCTGTGAATTTGCTAGTAGAGTTAGCAACATCTTCTTCCTAAAGAATTTAGATTCTTTATTTCCAATACTATACTTTGTTCTGGATATGGCCTGAAATACTCTTGCTTAAATTTGGATTTTACTTTAGAGTTGGCATAGAGTTTGCAAAAGCCCTTAACTTGATAATCTCATTATGTTTATTTACATAGGGCTGCTGTGTTCATTTCAAAAGTGAAAAAAATTCCTCAAACTTTGCTTTTAGCTTTTTAAAAATACTCTTGGCTTACATTGCAATTTCCTTAAGGGATCTTGTATCATCCCAACTAAAAACATTTTTCCCCCAAAGGTGGAAATAAACATCATCATTGTCAATTTTAGTAGTTAGTATTCTCTTTAACAATATTAGAGACTCTTAGACCAGTTTTCAGGATCCTACAAAATCTAATAAAGACAGGAAGTTCAGAGACCAAATTTTGTATCTTATTTAATTCCATCATTTCGGATCTAAATCCAATCAGCTTTACAGATGAATGAGATGAGAAGAAAAATTCCATACACAGAATAGATAAATCATTTTTGTATCTCCCTAAAATTAAAGTAGTATGTTTCAGGATTAATCAGTAATTAAAGTAATTGACCCATGATTGAAATAATGGTTTTTCCTGTTCCTTTTCCTCAACCCTCCCCTGCAGGGAATTTCCTGTGTGTATTTAAATAAAGCCTTGTACACAGTACCTTGCAAAAATGTAAACGTAAAACTCATTCTCAGTGTCCTGTCTCTTCTCACTTTAACATTTTGTTGATTACCACATTAAAAAAAACAACATTGCCATATATGTCTTTGTGTAATACTCAAATACACATAAAATGTGGCTTTTATATCAGTTTAGATTATTGGCAATTGGAGAGTTTATTCTAATCAGTCTCATCATTTGGCAATTATATATGGAATAGCTTTTAATTATATGAACTTGGCTTCATCTGTAAGAGACTGTAAAAGACAAGTGAAAGAAAACAGCTGCCTTCCATTTCTTTATGGTCTATTTGGACAAGATTTGAAAAAGTAGAGATTATAAGGTGCTCTTCAGAGCTAGGCTGAAGAATTCATTTTGAAAGAAATTATTAGAAATACGTTTATTTTTTAGTGTTTTGTGTGTATGTATGATTAAGTGCGTGCATGTGCGCACACACATACACTCACTACATACCACTAGATATCATTCCTGTGAACATTTAAACGATGAATCCTGAGCCCTACATACCTAGTGTTTTGCACCTGTGTAGACCATTTGTTCATCTGTGGTACTCTATTTTCAGAACTTTTCACCTTGACTTTTCTAGGTGTCTTTCTCTTCATCAACACAAATAGAAGTTTGAACTAGGTGGCATCTAAGCTCCTTTCAGATTTAAAATTGGATTATTCTTGTTCTCAAGTATTTGTTCCCCGTGGTCATATGGTAGACTTGGCTCTCTTTTGTACTTTAGATTTGCAACAACAACAAAAAAAATTCATACTCTGTGGTTGTATGTCTTTGGGATATGTAAATATATATGGGTATTTGTCATTCTATATTCCCCTTTAGCTTTGGGAAATGTGGTGTCTTCATTGGTAAGCCTTGGACGTTCAACCCTTTTTACAAATAGTGTATTTATTTCAGCACACAGAATCTGACTACTGTTTGCTTTGTTAGTCACATAAGAAGCACTTCTTGTGCAAAACAGATTGTAGAATCAGAGTATTTGCTAGCCACACCCCACCCAATTGTGTATTTAAAACTATTTTTATTCTGTTTGTTTACTTGAAGCTGTAAGAAGTGACTAGTCTGTGGCTTTATGAAGGAAACCCATTCCATTGAAAGAGAGTCCTGCTTTGTAAAACCAGTTTGAGTGATTTTTTTAAATCAGCTATGAATGATATTTTGCACATCTAGCATTTACCTACTGTTAAGTTTGTCTATTCATTTGCACATCGCTGGGTCATTCATGACTTTACCAAATATTTCTTGAGTACCTCGTAAGTGTCAGGCATTGAGGTAAATATTGGATGAATAGTGCATGTCCTCTACCCTTAAGGTGTTTACACAGTGTTCTCAGCCTCTTTTTCCCATTCTTGCAGTCCTGAGGAGTATGACACATTTTGTTCATTGTGATACAATTTACTCTTTGGGTTTCATTAAGGTAGTGGTGATTCAGAAACTCAGTTTTGCTAGAACTCCTCAGGTGGTCACAATCCACTCCTAATGTTGGAATGCTGATATGATATTATTACCAGCTTACTAATATTAGTTATTTTCCTTTTTGTTGTTTGTGCTCATTTTTTTTAACTTTATTATAGGAAATTTTGGTCTTACCTACAAGTGGGGAGAATGTATCCAATGAATGCCTATGTACCAGTCAGCCTTCTGTTCATTACCTCTCAAATTTTGAAACTAATCCCATATGTTGTACCAGTTCATCATTGGATATTTCAATATATTTCTCCAGAAGCTAATAAGGCCTTTTCTTTAAAACAGAATATTCATTGTATCTAAAAAATTATTTCCTAATATCAAATGCTTTAGCCCATCACATTTTCCCAGTTACCTATTATATACATGGCTCATATGTATATATAGACTTATAGACATGTATACACAAACATATACATAGATATATGTACACATATATACATACACACATTCATATATATGTTTAAAGAATTGACTTATTATTTGTTCATATCAGGTTTGTTCATTGTCATTGATTGATATGTCCCTGTTCCTTACCTGCATCTCTTTTTTCCCCCCCTTTGCATCTTATTTGTTGAAAAACTGGGTCATCTGTCTTGTGCAATTTCCTGCAGTCTAGGTATTGTTGTCATTTAATTCACTCCTCTGCTGATTGATAGACATACAGTGTTCCTCTGATCCAGGTTTGAAATACACACACACACACACACACACACACATACACACAAATGCTTTTGGCAAGAATGCTTTACCACTTTAGAACAGTGTAGTGTGGTATATTTCTATTGGGAGGCCCTTCATTGTTGGTTCTCTGGTGTTACTAAGCATTGCTAATTATGTATGTTTATTATATGTTGTAAGATGGAGATATTCTAATTTTATCATTCCTCCTTTTTTGTTTCTATTAGAAAAAACACTGTTCAACTATTTGCTTATCCTGAGTTAGATTTTATATTGAAAAATAACAGGGTAGATGTGTTCACTAGTGTTTAAAACAATAAAAAGGTCGCTAGCATTTAATTGTATTGTTGTTTTAGCATATTGAATTGTAATGTGTTTTATGTGTGTTTTCACTCCATGGCAGGTGTTACTGTTGTTATTGCTCAGATTGTTTCCCCCCATCTTTGACCAGTCAGAGCCTCTTGCTCCTGAGCACTTTTGACATGAAATAAGTTTTTATAACTTATTTCCTTCCGGTATTTTGTATTCTTCCTGACCCAGATCTGTAGTAAGACACTTCACAGAGTCTTCTATTAGTTTGAAATAGAAGTTAGAAACCACAGTCTGGGTGTCAGGATGTTCAGGTCTCAGGGATGTACCTTATTTGCTCCTGGATTGGTTATAGTTTCTAGTCTTTTTCAGTGAACAGAGCCAAGAAATTCATGCTTGCAGTATTAACTAAATATAAAAGATATCATGTCTTCATATTGATATATCTAATCCATATTTAGTACCACAGAGTTTTTTCTTAATGACCTTGTCTTGTGTGCATTCCTCCATACCCCTACCCTGAGGACCACATGCTAGTAAAGCATTAATGCACTTCTTTCCATTATCTTCCTAGTTTCTCAGAATATCTATACCAGCATTCGTGACACAATTAAAAATAAAATAGTTCAACCTTTAAACTGATTACTTTTATAATTCTTTTTAGTATTTGCACAAGAGCTAATATAGTCAAACTACTGTGTTTCAAAGTCACTTGAAATGACTTATTTCAAAATAGTAATGCTACCCACTTAGTTCGTTGTTAGTTTTGTTTCATTTTGCTTTCAGGGTTTAGGGATTTTCTTTTCAAATTTGATTTTCTTTTATACTTTGCTAACATATTTGCATTTCCTGTGGTATGCTGATAAATGTTTAACAGCCAACTTTCGGGTAGTGAAGAAGGCCTGCTGATTTCCGTAGTGTAAATACTACCACTATGGCCAATTTGAAGCTACTAAGTAAAAACAACTGGCTTACAAAGCATCTGAATATTTACCAAGAACAGTAGATGCCAGCTTCAGCACACATTATATATTTCCTGGGTCAGATTTATAAAGGATGAAAATTTCAGAGCAGTCTAGTTTCTGTCACTGACCTGTCTACCCTGTGTTTCACCTTCCTTCTATAGGTTATATAACTGTTTTTGTTTGTTTTTGTATTTGTTTTATTTGTGGTTTGTTTTTTTTTTTTTAATGAAAACAGAAGGGAGACCAAGGTGTAGAGGAAGGGCACCATGGGAGAGAGGAGAGGAGAAAAGGGGGAGATTCTGGGGAATTAAATTGACCAAATTATGTTATGTGCATGTACAAATAAGTAACAACAAATCCCAATATTATGTATAATTATAATGCACCAATAAAAAATAGAAAAAGGTATTCAATTTATCCTATTATTAAAATATATACGTATTCTTATTTCCTCCTTATTTCTTAGATAAATGACATCTAATATGCGTGCTTTATTTTGCTGTATCTTTGTAACAGTTTATCTTGGGAATCATTGCATAACATTATATAAAGATGGTCTGCATTCTTTTTTTACAGCTGTATAATACTACACTGGATGAATGTACTATGGTTTTCTCAACCATTGCCTAATAAGTTCATTTCTTATTATTTTCTGTCTTTTGCTAATTTCTATAATTAAAAACTTTGTGTTTGTAAGCTTTTTTGCCTGAATATCTTTGGAAGACATCCTTAGAATTAGAATTCATGGGCCAACAAGTAAGTACATATGTGATTTTGTTAGATATCAGTAAGTTCCTTTCCATAGATGTGTTATTTTTCATTTCTACCAGCAATGTGTGAAGCTGCCTGCTTTCCCACAGTCATACCAGTTGGATATGTTGTTCAGATTTGGGTGAACTTGTAGATTTTTGCCCACCTTAGGTATAAAAATTATAATCTCAATTTAGTTTAATTTTCATTCTTTTTACAAAGAGCCTGGTTGAGCATCTTTTCATATAATTAAGACCATATCTCTGATTCACTTTTCCTAAAAGCATTCTATAGCTTAGGAATGTAAACCACTGCTCTGTGATATGGTGGTCACATATTTTTCCAGTTTCAATTTATCTTTTTAATTTACTTATGAAGGATTTTTTTTTGACATTCAAAATTTTCTTTTAAGGTTCATAAAATTTTGATTCAGAATATTCTTCTTTCATAGGCCAAAAGTAATAAAGGGTGTTAAAGATCATCTAAATCACACTCATTTATGTATCAGATGTGGAAAACTGGTTTCTCTGTTATGCATGTCTTCATCCCTTATGTTTAATTGAGTTCAGTTTCTGAAGTGAGGAGCTGTTGGTGAGACAGCCCATTGAGGGAAAATGCCAGGACTGAGCTCACATATTCATCCCCTTATCTGGCAGGATACTGACTTTCTGTTCCTCTAATTCTTCATCCTTTTAGCAGTGGAAATGGCAAAAGTGGCCAGAATTTCAGTTAGGGCATGCCAAGACCCTTAGCTTCCACCACCACTGTGCTGTACCTTGTTCCTTTTGTAAAACTGTCAAAAGATATTTGTAGGTGCTCTTACAGAGTCCAGAAGCCAGAAATGATCCATTCATGTAAAGAGTCTAATGTGGTTTAGTGGTTAGATACCTGCTGAGGGCTTGGAAAGAGAAATTCCTGTATAAAAACAGGTGTTTATGAAAAACCTCTGAAACTTCAGGTCAGGTCAAGAAAAACTGAGGGTCATTTAAAAATTTTGAACAAGGGCTTTATATCCTATTTTCTACCATGCATAAATCAAACATCACTTAAAGAGCGCATGGTTTTGTGCCTGGCACTTAATGACATCACTTTTTCCATAATTAACTGAGTTAAAAATATAGGGCTTCCTGGCCCCTTGACCCCAGACCTTCAAGGATTTTGGCCAGTGATTTCTTTGCCATTCACTTACTCAGTTTGCATGTGCTGTTCAGCTTTCACATGTAGTCTCTGCTAAAGTGGAAGGAGAAATGAGATGAAGTGTTAATTAGAGAAGATACAGGGTGGTACTTTCTTCTGGAATCTTTTTGTTCTCCTCTTTATCATCATACTTAAGAACAACTCCACAGTCACCACCTGTAGGGTACAAAGTACT
Organism: Sciurus carolinensis; assembly: GCF_902686445.1. Classification (NCBI taxonomy): domain Eukaryota; kingdom Metazoa; phylum Chordata; class Mammalia; order Rodentia; family Sciuridae; genus Sciurus; species Sciurus carolinensis. Next base: position 47,870,060 of record NC_062219.1, on the reverse strand, counting down.
TGTAGGGTAGAGGAGTATCTGCAGGTTATGAAGTACTTGTAGGGTTTGGGTAGGAGCACAGACCACCCTGGAGACATGCTTATACTACTGTTTAGCTTACTAATGTTAACAATTAAAATATAACCCAGAGCTTTTAGTTTAAATAATGCCTTATCTATTTGCCTTTGATCAACAACTTTGTTACCTGACTCATGGATCTCCACCAGTCACTGTGGACAGGTGCTAGGTGACTGCTCTTCCTGCCATCTCTGGCTTTGGCTTCTTACCCACCAGAGAATCTGAGCAGGTCACCTGGCCTTCTTGCACCTGTTTTCTTCATTGTTACGTCTGTAAATGTCTGCTTACTTTATTTCACATTTTAAAGATAATTACTATTTAGGGAATAGAGAAAATCAATTTTTTATACAATAGAAATATAATGATTATTAATAGTAATATTTTCCCTTATTGACCTTTTTTTAGTCATTCTATCAATTATCTTTAATCATTTAATAGTCAAAATAACTCTTGCCACTTCTAATACTAATAAGGTTCAAATAGTAAGCATGCAATATATAACGTTATCCTGTTTTCTGTTATCTATACTTGTTAGGGACTTTGAAAGATGAAAGAAAATATATGTGAAGTAGTACAGCAGTACCTTTAGGCACTCAATAAACATTAATGATTCCGATGACAGTGCTGATAAGTAAGAAGGCATTATACTTGAATCTTTTTGTAGTACCAATCTTCTCAAATGTTCTCCAAACTCTTTTGACCCTCTGCAGTATGCCATTCACGATTGATGCTGGAACCCAGAGCAGGAGCACACCCTGCTATAGATGATCTTAGTCTCATGGAGGAGATACACACCAAACGTGGTCTCTTGTGGCCTTTGCCCTGGCTCCCTTTAATGTCTGCCTAAACCTCTCTTCCAAATCATGAAATGGCCTTCTCTCATACTTTATCCTCTTCCTCAAAGATTACTGGCTTCTTATCATTGAAATTCCATTCTCCACAGACAGTGCCTGTTACAAAGCAGGAGGAACCTCTTAAATATTGCTGAATGAAGGAACTAAGAGCTTTAGAAAATCAGATTTCAATATTTACTGAGTGTAGATAATTCCCCTCATGTTTGTGGGCATACAAGAGTATAGACCTTTGCAAGGTGCTGACATGGATCTTTTCACTGTGTCTTATCTTACAATAACTGAATTATTATAGAGGCCCCAATGTCAGTAAGTGTTTCCAAAAGCAGTTTTCACAAATGAAAACAATTGCAGCCACTGGGTGCCTTAAATTATTCTTTTTAACTAATGGGTGAAAACTTCATAGTTAAATTTCCCAAATTTCCCAAAACAGATCTTCTCAAGGATGGTAGAGATCTAGATGTCCAAGAGTAGGTACAAACTGGGGGCTAAGATAGAGTAGAAAGGAAAAACAGAGGAGTTTCTTAGAAACCTAAACTGAATAGATTGAGAGCAATGAATATCTGTTTAGACATGTCTGTTCTTAATTTTCCAATTTTTGCTTCCATTTTTAACCTCATTTACTTAAGGCTGCATCAGTTCATTCGACTCCTTAATGTGTTAAGCAGATATTATATGCTAGGAAATAAAAATGGGCTCATAGACTAATGAATAGCATTTATTGATTCTTTCCTGTTCACATTGTTTCACCCAAATAGAAATGTTTGAACTTCAAAGGGTTATTATTTGTGAAGTGAGTACTGATTATACATTTTAGAGCATTGGGGTTTTGGAGATGAAAAATTTGAGAACTGCATTTAGTATCACTGAAAAATGAACATTAGTATCGCAGGTGATACAAGTCTTAGTACCAGAAATGGTATTTAAATTCTGCCCCATTTTTTTAAAGAATTTTCTGTTTTAAATTCTTTTTAATTAGTATGTCATAGTTAAATATAATAATGGGGTTAATTTTGACATGCTCATGTAAGTATGGAATACAGTTTGCTTCATTTCAATCCCCAGTACTTCCCTTTTCCTTCCCTCCTTCCCTCATACCCTTTCTTTACTCTACTGGTCCTGTTTATATTTATTTGTAGTTTTTAAAAAAATTATTGTTTTGTAGATACACATAAAGGTGAAATTCATTGTTGTACATTCACGTATGTTCATAGCATGACTTGATCAATTGCATTCCTCCATTCTTCTCTTTCCCCAACTCTTCCCTTCTGTCCACTTCCCCTGCTTCATTAATCTCCCTTCTGTTTTCATGTCATGCCCCATTTTTTTTTTAACTCCTTGTAAGTCTTCTAGATAATAGTGGCAGAGTCTCAGCTTCTACCTATTATTCAGCAAAGGTATGTTTGAACAGAACTAAAAATCATAGGTAATATGTCATTTTTTTACTTAATAATATAATATATTGCCAAATTATTTTTTAGGTTGAATTGAATAACTGAATATTTATTCTGACCTAAACATACTTGAATGATTGAAAAAAGGGGTTTTTGTTTTTTGTTTGTTTGTTCGTTTTTGCTTCTGGTATGCTTCAGGCATGTTAGACTGTGTGTGCATCTCTCTATCTTATTTTTATGCATATGCTTTTTAAAAATATTTTTCTACTTTATCAAGGCATAACTGACAAAGAATTGTATGTACTTACTGTATACAGTGTGATACTTTAGGATATGTATTCTTTGTGAAATGATTACCTTAGCAAAGCTAATTAGCATATTCATCACATAGTTCCCATTTGTGTTGGAATGTGTGGTGAAGAACACTTAAGATCTAGTCTTTTAATAAATTTTAAATATACAGTTGTCTCTTCATAGCATTAGGAGATTGGTTCCAGGATCTGTCCCCCACCCCCACAAATTGTTAAACTACATTGTTTTGAGAATTATGACAAGAAGAAACATCTAGACATGTCTAATAGACTTTTTTTCCTGAATGTTTTTGTTTCACGGTCAGTTGAATATGTGAACTCAGAACCTGCTAATGCAGAGGTCCTGCTGTTAAGGAAGTGTTGTTCATTGTAGTCACCATGCTGTATCTTACCTCTACTGCACTTACTTATCCTGCATGTCTAAAACTTTGTACTCCGATCAACATCTGCCTGTTCCCTCACCTTCCATTCACTGGCAGATACCATTCTGCTTTCTGTTTCTCAGTTAGACTTCTTTTGATTCTGCAAACAAGTAAAATCAAGCAGTATTTGTCTTTCTGTGCATTTTTTATTTCCTTTAGCATAATGTCCTCCAGGTTCATGCATGTTATATTAAAATGACAGGATTTCCTTCCTTTTAGGGCTAAAAAATATTCTATTGTATATACAGATACTCTTTGACTTATAGTGAGATTATATCCTGAAACGCTATTGTAATTTTTACTATCATAAGTAAAAAATGCACCTAACCCATCAAGCATTGTAGCTTAGTTGCATAATACATGGTAGTGTATTGGGTGGCTGACTGGGATGTGCCACTGCCCAGAATCACAAGAGAGGAGGACAGTATTGCATTTCACTAACTGGGGAAAAGATCAATATTCAAAGTAGAGTTTCTACTGAATGCCCATTACTTTTGGACCTTCAAAAGTAGAAAAATTAAGTGTAACAATTATAAGTCTGGGACCGTCTGTATGTTAACTTTTATTGCTATTAATTCAACATGTTGCTGTGCTACATATTTTGGTGTCTGATTTTTAATTTTTTAAATAAGTCATGCATCAACAAAATTAACTGTGGTAAATTCATTTCACTGTAATCAAATAAAGATTAGTATTAAGCTGGGCACTGGTTCTTGCCTGTCATCCCAGCAACTTTGGAAGCAAAGGAGGATCACAAGTTTGATTCCAATCTCAGCAACTTAGTGAGACCTTGTCTCAAAATAAAAATTGGACTGAGGACTTAACTCACTAATAAAGAGCCCTGGATTTAATCCCCAGTAACATTAACAAAATAGTAATAACAATAATAATAAGTATCATTTATTGTAACATGACTGAATTTATAGTAACATTTGATTTTTCTCTAATAGGTATTAATCTAGAACAATTAGTAAGATATTTATAACCTTCTATAAATATACAGAAGTGGGTAAAATGATGTAACCTTTTTATAATTTGAGAAAAACAAACAGATTGGGAGCTTTTTTATTATGATCTTTGTCATTGTCAAATAAATATGATCATTTGTATTTTTATAATAAGTCTATCCAGAGCTCTTTTATTAGTTGTATCAGCCAGTCTCCATTCAGAAGTAAATATTTCCTGGGATTTTATATAACTAGAATCCTTATTATAATAGAAAGTATAAAGTTGAATATTCTTATTATAACATTAAAATATAAACTTAAAGGAGAATATCAGTTTCCATTCACATATACTGAGCTGCTAAATATATTTATTGAATTTGTTTTTCCTGGTTTTCTATATTATTTTTAAAACAACTCTAAGTTTAGAACTCAAATATTTGGATGTATTTAAATTAATCTTGACTTCCAATAAGCTAGTAAATGGACTCTTGGAGAGTTTATTTGTAATCCACACCAGACTTTGGGACAACTGTTATTTAGACCTCACACCATTAATATAATCCTTAAGGGAAGGGTGTGATAGCAGAAAGTAAACCAGGAGTGGCAAGCCAGTGGTATTTGTCCCCGATGACTCTGAGCTCCTTCACCCCATCCCAGTGGCAAATACACAGGATGGAGAATGAAGCTGCTGTTCGGCACGTAGTTCAGAAGCAGACTTTCAAACAAGCGATCTGTCTGATGGCACTGACTGTCCTTCGTAAAACTTTTTGGAAACTGTTGGATTTGTTTTAAAATATACTAGTTGCCAGTGGTGGAGAGATAACTCAAGGAAAAAGGATTCCACTGGACTGTGGTGTTAAAATAGTTTCAGGATAAATGTATCTGTCACAGGTTTGATCAGATTGACATACAAGAAATGGAATGTGTTTTAGTATGTCAGCAAATTTATAGAACATGGAAGCCATATATGTTTGAGATGTCATAATGAATTAAAATCCTCCCTCTAATTCTTTAAATTCTCTCTTGCTCTGCAAAGTGTTATGTTATGGAAGACAGTTGATAATTGCTTACTATTAAATGCCTCTAAATGAATTTGTTAAGAAAGATGAGATACAGTTTATTGAATGTACCACCAGATACCTGACTTACTAACGTCTGAGTTCAATAACTCTTCATGTGAAATTCTAAAAAAATAATAACAATCAGTGGTTAAAAAAGGAATGCTGCTTTTCAAAATGAAAAACCTTCTCTGTTCATATATTATCCCTTAATAAAGACAGTGGTAATATCATTGTTTGATGACAGATCCGTAAGGTTCACTTTCATTTAAGATATTAAAATAGATCCCTGTTCTTTTGTTAGAAGTCCTGCTATTGTAAATTTATGATTTGTTCTTGAGATGATTTTCTCTTCATTGCTTATCTAATAATTATTTATTTACCATATTATATAATCCACTCAGTATTTTAGAGCTTTCTTTAAATTATTCTCAGTGATTTAAAAATCAGATTTACATTCTCACCCAATAAAATATAAAAATAACTTGTTTCATTTTAAACTTATTATTCATTTTTAGTTTTTTAGTCATCCAGTCTCTTGTTTAGATACCGTTTCAGCTTTAAAACATTAATTGTGTGACTGAGCTGAAAATTACATTTGTAAACGAATCAAGGAGAATTTTTTTGTACCTTTTCAACTTCTTTTAACATTTTTGTGATGGTATCTAAGAACAGTGGACACCTGCCCAGAGTTTTGTGTTTGTTTGATTATTATTTTAATTTGGTGTGCAAGTCTAGTTTTTCCACAGTGCACTATACCAGTCAGATGTTTTCCCCTATTTGCTTTTGGGGGAAGCACAGCAGAGAGGGATGTCTTTCTCTTCCCCATCAGTTAACATGAGCATGCTTACCAGCCACATGTCCCACGTCTTAACTTGTTTTCATGGTTATAGTGTAGCAGTAAGAAAAAAAATTTTTTATATTTTGTGTGGTGGGCAGAATATGAGGCAAAGAAAATCCCTGGGATAGGATAAGGGAATATAAGTAATTTGAAATTTGAGCCTAGTGTATGATTAAAGGGAATCAAATCAAATAAAGCATTATCCAAGATGCAGAAAAAAGTTGACTCTGCTTTTTGAGTAAATGGCATCAGTCGATGATGTTCACTTACTAAATGGACTTGTTCATGCTTTACCTCTCAGGTTCAGCTAAAAGAGGGAAGAAGAAATTTCTCTGAAGCTGTGGGACTTAAGTAATTGGAGTTGCCTCACTCACAATGAGGGAATGAACTGTCTTTGGGTTAAAGCCAGGGAAATTCTTAGCTGGTCACTTTGAAACTTTCTCCTTAAAGAATGTATGTGTCAAAGGAAAGGAAAGGTGAGATGAATTATTGTAAAATGAATTAGCAAATTAGAGTTAAGGCTAGAAGAGATATTTATTTTATCTGTATCACATAGTTTCCTATAATTATGAAACAACATAATTTATGTTTCTTAAATTTTAGTATACTATAAATTCTTTTCGATATGTATTATTTAAAATTCATACTATTCAAACTGATTAGAAAGCCCAGAAATAAATTGAAAGGGCCTGGGAAATTTAGTGTATGGTAAAGGTAGCATTTCAAAGTAGTGAAAAAAAAATAGGTTATTTAATAAGCATTTGACCTGTGGACTGTCATCAGAAAATATAAAATTTTGTCTTACCTCACACCTAGTATCAAAACAAATTCCACAGAGATTAAAGATATAAGCAATAAAAAAAAATTTCAAATGACCAGTGGAAAATAAAGGGGAAAAATTTATATATGTACAATATATATATGTATATATATATATATATTTTTTTTTTTTTTTCAAATCCTGGAGTTAGAAAGTCATTTGAATTGTGACCTCAGACCCGGAAATCATAAAAGAAATGTGATTCTGACATTATAAAAATTCTTCATATGAAAAAAATACAAGCAAAATGAAAGATAAATAACAACATAGAAAAAATTTCAGCTTATATAATAGATAAGGGGCTAATAATAAAGAGGTTCTTAGAAAAGTATTAAAAACAAAACAGTAATCCAATTGAGTAGTAAAAGAAGTATAAGAACAGTTCACAAAGCAGGAAATAGTCATGGTTTTAAACCTATGCAAAGCTGTACAGATTATTCATAAGAAATTGCTTAAAACTGAATGTGAAAGCTATTTTGTTAAAACAAGATTGTATGTGGTTTTAAAAATATCAGTTCTGTGTAATATAGATATCAGAGCTTCAAAAACCACCACGTTTTCTGGTCATCTGATGGATGCTCATTTGGAGGATTCTGTGACTCAGAGTGAACATGGTGTTAATGAGGTCATATGGGCTCCTGCCCACCCCCAGCCATAGACCGTCATCCCCTTTATCTCCCAGGTGTGGACTAATGATCTGAAAGGAACCTATATCAAGCAACAGGGGCTCTCATCCCAGCTAGAGAAATGTCTCAAATGCATTCTCTGTATAGAACAGGGTCGTTTTCATAAAGTAAGGACAGTATACTTTTCTAGAAATTCCAAGCACATTGTTTTATCCTACACTGTCTCTCAAAAAAATGTAACCAACATAAAATTGTAATATAAATGCAAGTTTAAATGGTATTTGTTTTAGTTTTTCATTTGTAATGCTGAAGTTATTCCATATAAATATTAAGTTAAACAGTTTCTTTTGATTACAAACTATTTGACATTTAAAAAAAATCTTACATGATAAAAGTCAAGATTAATGTACCAAAATTTTTTGCATACTTTAATGTGTAAAATCATTTTTAAAATATTTAGTCCACAAGTAAGGTTCTATTCTAATTTTTAAAAACAACAACAAAAATAGAAATTGCAAATAGGAACTATGACAGGAAGTGTAAGTTAATATGAACTTCAATAATTGTAAATGTCCATACTCCCATCCAAGAATTCCATTTATAATAAATTATACTTAATGATTTATATTATATATACATTTATTTTTGCACCTTGTTAATAGCAATAGGAAACTACTCAAATATTTTATGAACAAAGGACTAGGTACATTTTGTATCTCTATACAATGATACATTAAGTAGACATTAAAAAGACAAAGAAACCTCATTATAAACTATGAAAGGACATCCAGAACATATGTAGTAGAAAAAATTTGTATAAATTAGAGCATATGAAAACATCTGGGTAGAATACATACAAATGATTGATATATTAAGAATATCTCAGGCTAGAGATATAGCTTAGTGGTAGAAAACTTGCCTGGCATGTGTGAAGCCCTGGGTTCAATCCCCAGCCCTATACACAAAAAAGAATATCCAGTATACCTTGCCTAAAGATGGAAAGAAACTGGAAAGAATGATTGCTTTGAGAGGGGAATTGAGTAATTTGGGGGCAGAGGTTAGAGGGATACTTCTCATTTATTCCTGTCTTTACATTTAGAATATCATATCTTGTAGAAGTATATTCTGTTCCAAAAAAAATTTTTAACAGTCAAAATATTTTTAACAATCTTTTGAAAAAGACAAAGTAGCCATTTGTTTTTATTGCAACTTATAGAACATACCTTCCAAAGATTACCTCCTCTTTGGTGGATTTGAATACAGTTATAGGTAACAGTTAACCCTATAATTATAGTTACTGTACATTTTTTGCTTGAGATCATTGTGAATATCGATTTTCATTGTATTCTGGAAATGTGAACATGTTAATAGAAGTATTAATATGTTTGTTATATGTATTTTTTTCATTGCACAAGTTTTTTTGTTAGGGAAGAAATAAAGTTGGATAGTTCATATGCCAAACTTGTTAATAACTAAAATGTTTTTTTGAGGAATTTTTTGTTTTTCTTATTTTTCTCTACTGGAAGGAAGCAGATGACCCAAGTAAAGTTTAATACTGAGGTATGCTTTAATATACTGATTTTTTAAAACCATTTATTGAGTGATTGACTTTATAGGCAGTTATTTCCATAAGTAAATCAAAATGAAATGATAATAAATATCTAACCAAAGAAATATTTTCAATAAATAAATATCACATGACATTGATATATAAGTTTGCAGCATATTCTACAGAGCCAGTTCTTTGTGTGTGTATGTGTGCTTTTTGTTTTTAATCACTAAAACATACTAAACATTTAAGTGATGGGAATTGACCATTTTTTGTAAATTTTTTCTAGATGTTTGGATTTTCAACTTTTTTTACATGTCCTAAATTTTTCTTTCTTATAAGACAGGTACATAATCCATGGATACACACAGTGCACTTAAGTCAATAAAATTCTCAAAATTTATTTTTCTGGACAGGGCATTTGGGGGTAATTATACATTTGGTTTTGAATTTGAAGGTGTAGATGATATTATTAGTAAATTCAACACAATTTACTTGGTGACTTCAAAAGTTTTTAATTGAGAATATTTTCATAATTAATAGCTTAAGTATCTGTTTTTATCACTGAAATTTCAGAGTAATGTAAGCCATTTCTATACACTAACTTAAGCTTCCTCCCACTATGTGTGACAGGAAATCAAATAGACATTATGTCTTTACTGGACTGACTCTGAATTTTTAGGATTATAATCTTCTAAATTATTTCCATGCCAGTATTAACAGAACAGTGACCTATTCAAAGGCTTCTTCAGTAGAATAAATAAGTTGAGTCTGAGATGGAGCTTTCAAAACAGTGTGGTATTTCAATAGTGAAGTACATAGCACTGTTGCTTTTAATAAAGGTGAATCAAAGGACAGCCGTCAAAAGGGTATCTAGATTTTGGTGAAATAGTTATTTTCTAAAGAGCTCAAATGCCTACTGCAGACACTGATTAAAAAAGAAAAAAGTTGAACTTAATGTTGATGCAACAAATCCTGTGGAGGTTTGAGGTAAAACCCTTGAATCTGAAATCTCCATGTACAAGAAATGTTGAAAAGAGTTATGGAATCAGAGCTTGAGGATTCAAATAGAGGTGTTTTCAAAAAGTCCTCTTTCTTTAGAGGTAAAGAAATTGAGATATGGAATTTGATTTATACAAAGAATCAGGATTAGGGCTCCAGACTTTTATCTACAGTTCCTGCCCACCTCCCCACACATAGGTGGGTACAGTTGAATGTGTTGGCATATTGTTATGCCCTCCTTCTCTGTAGTATCTCCCTTTGATGATTGCTTCCAAGCTATGGGGAGCAGCAGAAAAGAGGCATGTAGGCTGTGTGCATTGAGACTCAGAGTGTTTATGAGCTGGATTGTGTAGTTTTTTGTTGGCCCTGTCACAGAGGCTGGTCTTTTACAAAGGCAACAAGAGACCAAAACTTGAAGGAGTTTTGTAGAAGAGTGGCCTAATTAGATGAGTGTTTTTAAAAGATAATTCCAGGCTGCACTATGGAGAACATAATAAGGGAGTCAATGGTCGGGTTAAGAAAATGAGGTCTTGGATTAAATGGTATAGTGAAAATGGAGAGAAGTAACTAGACAAGAATGACTTTTAGGCACTTTCCCTTACTTTTAGAGATTGAGGCATTAATCTAACAGTATTTAGTAATTTTATTTTTATTTGATATTACTTGCTGTTGTTTTCTGTCATATTATAATTTAATAGAATATCAAAGTTGGAAAGCTGGAGAGTCTTGGAGTATTATTTATCTAGTAATAAATGTGAGTTTGGGAATACTACCAAAATTATAAGTCATATATACAGCATTCACATTTAGTCATTATATAAGTTAAGTTAGATACTGTGATTGACATTTATATTTTTATGAGTAGAAACTTTCATGTTATGTGATTTTAGGACTTTGATAAATGAGTGAATAAGATGGCATTTGAAGACTATGGCATTTAAAAATGTTATCCCATCGATTGAAATCTTGACATCTCTGGATTTATGTATCTTTCTGAATTTGCCCAGGGATTTGAATTTGCAGCTCTTAATTGCAACTTATTTCACCTGACCACTCCCCTTTTGCCTTTGGTCAGTCATCCTGGCCAGCCTTGGTGTCTGCACCATCTACTTGTATGCAGACCACCCACCCTCGCATCTTCAAGACAGTCTGTGTGGGCCTTTTGACCAGCATTTTGGTTCTCATTCATATGTGCAGATACCTTTATACAATGCATGTTTTTCTTGCGTAATTTGTTTTTCAAAACAAATTTTGCAGAAAGAAAAATTCTTTATGTTTTTAAGTTATACTGCTTCTGATTTATATCTTCTAAGTGATTGTATGGTTAAAAGACCCAAATTTTATTCCCTTAATTCATTTATTTGCTCACTTGAAATATATTGAGCATTTATATGATATTCCTTCTTTAGGTTTGTTAATGTCAGGCTATTAATACTTAAGTAATCTATATGTGGTCTGTGGTGTATTTAAAAATTCATGATGTCATCTAGAAAAAATAATACATGTAAATATTGAAAAACATGTGGGATTGTTAAATTTAGGGTTAAGTATAATTATAGATAGTGTGTTAGAAATTTTTGCTTTATATTCCTATGTCACATTTGTAATTCTAATAAAGACTGTTCATTTTGCCCAGTGTGGCGGCACAAGCCTGTAATCCCAGTGGCTCAGGAGGCTGAGGCAGGAGGATCATGAATTCAAAGCTAGTCTCAACAAAAGTGAGGCATCAAGCAAGTCAGTGAGACCCTGTCTCTAAATAAAATACAAAATAGGACTAAGGATGTAGCTCAGTGATCGAGTGCCCCTGAGTTCAATCCCCAGTACCCTCCCCAACAAAAAAAGACTATTCATTTTAACTTGTCTAAAATAAAAACCAGCTTAGACTACCACAGCAAACAAACTTTCAGTTTAAAAAATAGCAGCAACAAAATACTTCACTATAGCCTGTGAATAATAACTCTTTTCTTGATTATTGAGACATTTTTAAACTGATAGTTTTGTCTCATCAAATATTCTTTTGTTTCTGGAACACCAACATGTTTATTTTGTCTTCTAAAGCTTTGTAAGGACATGTTATTTGGGCAGTAATTGATGCCAACTTCATTGAAAACAACTATTTTATTTCACTGAGTTCTCTTGACTAAGATGCAGGATTACAGTGACCTAGTTGATTCTGGTACGCCCTTCCTTCCAGAGGACAAGGAGAAATGGAAATTTTGGAGGAGAGAGAATCAAGTTCGTATTTATAGTCTCCTTTAAAAGGAGGATGCACTGTCTTCATTTTCATTATCATTTCAATATAGTTAACTTCTGAAATGTAAGTGGCAGATGAGTTTAAAGGTTCAGAATTTGAAATGAGAGTGGATGATTGGGAGATAGAGGGGTAACTATTTTTTTTTTCTTCATCTAACGATGATGAGTGTTTTAACTCTAACGGGGCAGCAGCAGTTGCCTGCTTCTTTTACCTCTTAACATCCATCCCTTTCATGCTGACTCTACTTCTTCACCGTGGTATGTCCCTTTGCCTCTTGTTTCAAAAACAAGGAAAACACATTAGATAATTTTTTCATCTCCTCTCCCCTCTACCTTTAAAGTCACCTGTGAGGGTGATTACCCCATACCACTGTGTCGGAGAGTGAGCTGCCCTGCTCTTTCTCCAAGGCAGTCTGCCTGCTGAGTACTGGATTCATCCCCCGCTGCCTTTCTTAGGACTTTTATTCTCTGTCCCATCTTCGGCACATCCTTGTTGGAGCTCTTTAAGATCTTCAAGACTGTGCATGCTGTAAAGCAGGAAGAGAACCTACCACCTACAGTTCCTTCTCTTTCCTCTTTCCCTCCCTTTCTTCACAGCAGTACTGCTTCCTTAGATTGTCCAATACTTTTCTGTTTCCTGGGAGTTTTTTGTTGTAGTTTGTTTTGTTTTTTGTTTTTTTTTTTTTACAACTCTAATACAGTTCTTGCCATCACCTCGGTTTTGTTTTCTGTTTTGTTTTGTTTTGTTTTGTTTTGTTTTGTTTTTTGTTTGTTTGTTTGGTACCAGAGCTGGAACCTAGGGGTGCTTAACCGCTGAGTCACATCCCCAGCCCTTTTTATTTTTTATTTTAAGACAGGTTCTCACTTGTGTTGCTTGGGGCCTCACTAAGTGACTGAGGCTGGTCTCAAACTTGAAATCTTCCTGCCTCAACCTCCTGAGTTGCTGGGACATACAGGCATATGTCACTGTGCCCGACTCACCATCCTGTTTTTGATAAGGTCAATCAGAAACTTCAGATTGCTACATCCAGCAAACTGCTTTCATTAGCCATGTTGCCATTGCCGTTCTTCCACACATCTCGCTTTATGAATCACCCTTTCTCAAAGCCCTCTCCTCTTTTGGATTTCTTACTGCCTCTGTCTCTCCTGCTTTCCCTATCAACAAGGACTTTCTTTTTTTGTCTTGTTTCCTGAATTATTCTTTCATTTGCTCATCTAAAGAGTATTGGGATTTCTAAAGGTCCTATGTGGGGTCCTTTTCTTTGTACTACAGAAACTACCTACATTCTCAAACAAATTTGATTTTGTTTTTTGTTTTTTTGATACTGGGAATTGAAGCCAGGAATGCTCTACCACTGAGATATATTCCCAATTCTTTTAATTTTATTTATTTATTGAGATGGGGTGTCATTAAGTTCCCTAGGTTGGCCTTGAATTTAGGCTCCTCTTGCTTCTGCCTCCTAGTCTCAGGGATTACAGGCATGTGCCACCACACCCAGCTCACATGGGACTTTGTCCTATATATGCTCCCTACCTAGGATCACTTGCCTCTTCTCCAGTCCCTTATTTCCAATGTCTTGTTGGAAATGCATTAGATAAAGGCAGTTAGGGGTCAGGAGACAATCAGCATTTTCCTGATAAAAAGTGATACAGATATATAGCTAAACTCAGGAGTCCCAGAGGGGTTAAAAAAAGAAGGGGTTTACAAGGTATAGTAAGGAGATAGACTGTACAGGATCCTACATTCTGATTGGGAGAGTAGAAATAAAGGAATGACTTTGAGGTTTTCAGCTTGATCATTTGAAGGTTTGTATCTCCAGTCATTTAGATCTGGAGGACAAGAAAATCAGTTGAACTTTGAAAAATGATGATTCTGTCTTTAAATATGTGGAGTTGGAAGTATCTGCTGAACCTCAGTTATTTGTTTGTGTGGGCTTAGAGTTCCAGAGAGGGATCTGGTGTGGAGATGATTGATCCTTTGCACAGACAGACATGAAGACATGAGAGAAAACACAATAGCATAGAAGGTGGGAAGGGGCTATAACATAGTTTGTCACAAACAATGTAGATTTCCTGCCCCTTCTCTGACTCTTTCTCCATGTTTACATATGTAGACTTAGTTGTAATCATGGCAGATTACTTGAAAGTCTCTTAATGTGCCATGTTCTTTTTCCTTTATCTTTGTATACATAGATCATTGTGTCTGAATATCCCACTGTCCATATGGTGAATTATTTCATCTTCTGCAGTTTAACCCAGAATACATCTCCAAGAAGCTGTGGTCAAGTTTGACCATTCCTTTGCCTCTGCTCCCACAGCAACTGTGGTACTGCCTTCTGTATTGCTTTGTGCCTTTTATATCTCAAGCCCATTTCAACTATGCCACATCCCTGACAGGTTTATGATTTGTATTGGCAGGTGTAGATAGGGCCACATCTACTTGTCAGGGTAATTAAATTTTTGATAGAATGCTTTATAATTACATAACTCATAAAATATAATAAAAATAAGTTTAAAATTAATACTTGGCCATGTTAATTTTGAACAGTTAAAGGTCCAGTAAGAAAATGCTGCTGAGTTCTTGATTGAGCTTTGTGAGCTCACCAAAGGAAAGAAACAGTAGGTTTAAACAACCTATATTTCTCTTCCATACCGTTCATGTTCTTTTTGGTAGCATAATAAAATAGAGAGAAAGCATTACTTTATACTTTACCACTAGATGGCTGAACTACATTGCTTTTGGAAAACAAGTAAAATCTTAATCATTTGAAGAAGTATAATATATAACAATTAACCAAGTATGTTTTACTTATAAAATGTGTTACAAATATGAATATATATGTACATATGCAAATATACACATATAAATGTTTTAAGTAGTAGAGTTAATTGGAATTAAGCATTCTTCCAAATTTATAAAAATTATAACCTTATATGTTTTTAGCTCTTATAAGATATGTTAAATGATACACATAAAAATTTGGTATATTTTAAAATCATGTTCTCACATAGAATATATACAAAGATCAGCTCTAAAAGTCTCACAGATACCTCGAAGGTGAATTTAAGTCTATCAGAGACATAATATCAGTTGTCAAATGAGTGCACTCACTTTATTTTTAAGCATAGTGTTTTCTAGAGTCTCTGTGCAACTGGAGTTCAAACTAATAGAAAAAGATAATATGCAGGAACTTTTTTTTCATTTAAAGTTCAAGTTGTAAACATTTTGTTCCAATTTTTAAGTTCCCTTGAATCAAGTCTTATTCAAATATAAGTGCCTCCATTTTTCAGAATTCAGGAATATATTAGGCTGCACCATGGGAAATTGCCATTTTTGTACATCAAAATAGTCAAATATTGGCAGTTCCATATGGTTCAACCTAAGGACTTTTTTCATGTTTTAGTAATTTCTATTTCTGTGTTTTATATGATGTGGGGCTAAGTCTTGTTGAACTAAAGTTTTGACCTTGAAAGAATTATTTTCTTACTTTTTTTGGGTGTTTGGAGGGGGAGATAAACATATATGTATGTATGTACATGTACGTGTGTGTCACACACACACACACACACACACACACATACACATACACAAATGCAATTTGATAAGTTTCAGGGGGGAAAATCGGTCTTACTATATACCAAAAAATTTTCCTAGCATTTTCAATGTAAAATAATGTATATTGTTTATCTGTTTTATTTTGGTGATATGCTAGAGGAAGTGATTGACCAAGGAGATGTTAAAACATGGCTTCCAAATCAGATTGGTAATGTAGATTGGTAATGTATCTTTTTTCCCTCAGAACAGCAGTAATATAATTATCTATTGATTTTAGTTTTGGGTTTCCTGGTATCAGTGTTAACACTTTATTAAAATGTGTAAAATTTAAAAATAGTTGGTAAATACACTTAATATTTTAACAAAACAAAAATATCTGAAGTGGTATTTTGGGCCAAACTAAAAGATGCCATTAGTGAACCTTGAACTTTTTCCAATCCTGTACCCTATCACTCTCCATGGGAATGCAGTTTCCTATTAGGAGGAGACATGGTTATTACTTGTTTTCTTTTCTGAACTGGGACGACAGATTGACCATATGCTGCAGGTGATCATGTTTGTGTTTTTGAATTTTTATGTTAGCCTTATTTTAAGTCTTGCAGCAAAATGTCGATTAGAAAAAACACACAAAACTTTGTATTTGCTTTTGTAAAAAAATGCTAGAACAGTGAGGTAGTGTTAAAGCAGTTTGAAAGTACACTGTTCATGATGTTTATTTGGTAAGTTTACAGGTTAATTTAATTACGAAAGGGAGTGGTTCTCCCTGAGAAATATGTGGGTGTTTTTGATGATGGAATTAAATAATTCCTTATTTGTTCTTCTTTTATTTTACCCATCAACCTAAAAATAAAACAATGTTTGTCTTGTTTTTGCCTCAGGATTAATAATTAGGAGATATTTCTCTTCACAGAGATAGCATGTTACATTCCTTAGCTTGACCATAATGTCTTGTAGATGAAAAATAATAAATGGTTTTGAGACTAAAACTGTTTTTCTTGAATGAGATAAAAATAAACAACAGCATTCAAGATTTTCAAAAGCAACCACATTCCTTAACAACTGCTTTGTTCTTTCTGTTTTGTTTTTTACTCCCCATGCTGATTTGGAGTGGAGCTAGTATAATAGAACAGGACTTGCTTTTGACAGGGAGGGTACAGATTTTTATATATGGCCAACTGAATGTGATATAGCACTGGAATATTTCTGCATTTGGGCTAGTAAAAATACAAGTAGTTTGCATGACTTCAGTACTTATGGGCATTGATAGAAAACACAGTCATGGTAGTGACACATTATGCAGTTTCCTGAGTTCTCCAGGCCACCCCAAACATCTGGCATAATCCAGGGGAGATAATATTTCTTATTATTCAGTTTTCTTGTCACTTTTTAGTACTGATGTTCAGTTTTGGTTCTTGTTACCAACGCAAATACCTCTCTGAATTCAGCAGCCACTTTCTTGGTGCCCTGTCAATCATCTATTTTTTAAAACCATATTTTAAGAATAAGCCACTGGAGCTTCTAGTGGAGAGTTCACCTTGTGGAATGAGCTCCCTTTCAATTCTGAAACAATATTACAGGCTCACGATAGCCCAGTGAGGGCCATGACTTGGTCACATAATGACATGTAGATATTGACAGCAGACCACGGAGGATATGTGAAATATTGGCAGTCAAACATGAACAATGTCAAGATGTTCCATGCACATAAAGAGGCTATTAGAGAGGCCAAGTTTATACACAAGATACCATTTTCTGTAGTCCCCATTGTCATGGTTAAATTATTCTCTAAGTGTATTCTGGGTGCAGAGATGCATGAACTCTGTCTGATTCTGGGAAACTTTCTGCACCCTATAAAAGCATTATTTTTCCTTGTTTTCACATGTTCACCATTTTGCTGGCACCTTTCTGAAGTAGTATTGTCCTGGTATCAGCCTTTGCAATATTTTAGAGATGTATTGTCTGTTGCATTTTGCACTGGTTTTCTCTTTTCATTTATGCTTAATGTGTATACATTATTCCTTTTTATTATCTACCGTGTAAGACAAGAATATTTTATTCCAATTGAAGAATTCAGTATTTAATCATAAAAAAAAGAATAAGTGATGTAACACCTGATTCAGGTTAGTAAATTTGAACACTGCCTTTGAAAGACTAAAACAAACAATTTAAAATGGTTTTCAATCAATCAGAAACCACAGATGTATTCACCTACCTGTACTATTCATACCATTGTAATGACATATAACAAAGTTGTACTTTATAACCTAGTTCCTAAAGCAAAAGATGAGAAGCAAGGCACATACCCAGTTTAAACTTTAAATGAATAAACTACATATTGTCTTTGTCTATCACTTTGAACTCCACTTGAATACAAATTTTATACAGGCAGTGGGCCAATAAACTACTGTGTATTTACACATAAATAATCTGTTCTCCTTAAAAAATAAAGCATGGTACATATAGAGCTGTATACATTTATGTTTTTTATATAAATAGAGTGGGAGGGGTGGATAAATAAGATTTCTGCAAAAAACACTGGGAAGAATACACAGTAAACTTATAAAAACAGTTACCTAAAGGAAACTAGGTTTACGAATAGGCTAGAAAAAAATCACATTAACCTCAATCAAGTTCAACAGTAGCCTTTATCCCCTGTAACAAAATACCATCTTAGTGACCCATCTATTTTCCTAATCATGCAGTTGCATAAAAATCTTAGTTATTTTAAAGTTAATATTTATTTTCTTTGAAGAAAAAAAAAAGCAATATCACTGGCATCTTATTCCCCATCATTTCAGGGCCAGGGAAGAAAAATATTTTCTAGTTGACTTTTGTTTTCTTGTTTTTACTCTTCCTTTTCCATAGCTTTTCTCTTTGTCCTACTTCTCTAATTTTCTGCCAATACTAATAAATTTTGTTTTTAAAGGTTTTTTTTTTAAAGTTTGTAGGTCTCGTTCATTTAAAGTTTTGCAGGTTTTGTTGTCTTTTTATGTCTTAATGCTATGAAGGAACTTTCAGATTAGACCGATGTATTAATAATCTATGCTTTTATTTACCAACTGAGGGAATGTATCTGAGGGAAGACAAGGACAAAGGAAGGGACTGGGATTATACATGCTAACTGGGGATGGACGAAAGAGGGCAGGCATTGAGAGCCTTCAAGCAATAATGGAATTCAGAGTTACCCAGAAAGATGTGTTTGTCACGTAGAGATAATACTCTTGTCATATGTGTGTAACATTTGCTTTTAAGTTTCAGTGTATCTTGAATAAGAATTGCATTTTTGAGTAAAAATAAAGCTCTCTGTGATCTAAAGAAGGTAGACATCGGGTGACAATGACTTTGTGCTACAAGTCTTCTCCCCACCCTGTACCCCACAGCCCATCACAACCCAACTCCTGTGACAACCCCATCTGTCCTCCTCGGGGCTGCCGTCTGTGTGAGTTGCCCGGTGCAGGATGAGCCACTCATTTATTGCAGGAAGCCTGCATCCTTCCTTCATCCTTGTTTATTCTCCTGTTTTGTCTTGTTTTGTTTTGTTTCCTTGTTGCCTAACGCTACTCACTGTGCAGCACTGCCTCCCTTCTACCAAATAGGGAGGAGGGCACTAGGTATGGGGATGGAATTTTCTCGATTATTTGGGGGCGAGAATGTGAAAGCAAAACAGAAGTAACCTTTACTTCTTGTATGTGCCTGAGGTATTTGTTGCTTTTCTCCGTCTACTTCAAGTTTTCTTGATTAATTTGGTCTAATAATAAGGATTTCACCCCCAAAGTTTCTATAAAAATATCAGAATGTGTGGGGCCAGTCGTTCAGTGGAACTGTGGTCAAATGACTTCTATGGGTTTCCACACACACTGATCCTCTGGCTGCTACTATCTTGGAAGCTCGGGAGTGGGAAGAGAACTGTGGGGACAGGTTCAAAGAACTAAAACTATGTTGAAAAGCTGTCTGCCAAATCCAGTGTTCAAGTCTTAAAACTAAATTGTTTTTTAAATTCAGAAAATATTAAGATGCATTGTTGAAGGGATTTGAGTCCAATGGGGGATCAAGTGTATGTAAAACTGCATTTTTTTAAGTTATTCATTTTCAGTAGACCATAACAAAAAGCACATGAAACCACAGAGGAGAAATCTCCCTGCCCTCCCAGAATTTGGATTTTTTTTTTTTTTTTAACAAAATGAAATAGAAAGTGTTGAACTAAATTAGTACATTGAAGTTTTGGATCTAAGTTAAAAGGCAAAATGCACATCGGTTCCCAGAGACTTTAAGGGGCAAATCATAAACTGATAACAAGACCTATAACTGACCTGACCTACCTATTGAGGCTCCTTCCAGACACCTTCAGACTGTTTTAGACTACTGTTAGTTAAATTAAAATAAAAAGACTTAAGTGCCTTGCATGGGTTACAAGAACATGCAGGAAAATGAAAAACATATTTTTCATATTTTTGTACTTTTGTTTCCAGTCTTTGCTTCCCATCTTCTCTTAGACATTTCCCTTTGAAAAGATAAAAAGTTGGCAGCTGGAGCTCTCAAAAGAAGACAATTCCTCTTAATTTTGTAAGAACTTTCTACTTTCAGTAGCTACAATGAGTTCAAATTACTCTACTGTGGTTTTTATTACATAATAGCCCTGCAGTTAACAATATCGAGTCTCTCTTATTGGGAGATGTTTATTCTAAAAATGAGTGCCAATATGATGGTATTAGAGCAATACCTCGTTAAAGACGGGAAATTTCAAACAATAACTTTATTGTTCTGTGCATCTACATGGATACTTTCCTCCTCCTATTTAAATGACGGACTCCACCTTCTCTTCAAATCCAGAAAAAAAAAAAAGTAGTTTGTAAATGATTTGCTTTTTATTTAAGCATTGCTTAGTGAAGACAAGAAGATGATATAAACCTAGCAATCCTATGAGACATGGAAAAAAGCATCCTAGTTTCTTTAAATACATCTTATCCCTTCTGAAAAGTTGTTTAAATAGTCACAGCTAGTGCTCATGCCCTCTTTTTCATCTATGCACATTTTTTGACATATAAGCCTATTGCACGTTTGCATTTCTCCTACCTGTATTTGCTGAGAGTCCCTAAGTGCTTGCTGTTGGTTGCTCTGTAAAAGTCAAAACTCTGTCATGCTGGTGTGCTCTTCTGTAACACACAGTCAGAAATTCATAGATGCTCTCTCGGTAGTGATTCCAGGAAGGGTGAGACCGTCCTCTACTTCCAAGAGCCCTTTTGGGTTGTTTTTTGAACTTTATACTTTTTATACAAAGCTCTGCTGAATCATATGCTGGCTACTGAATGATGGTCTGCCTTCTGATTCATTTCCAGGAGAGAATAAATTTCTGTTGTTTTCCAGCAGTCAGTGACTTTTTGAGATGTGGATGGGGATTGGGGAATTTCACTTATTTGATCCCATGTGTTAATGCAAGAATGGAATGACACCTTGGCATGAGCACTTGCATTGGGATGGTTCAAAAACAAATTCTTCAGTAGTTTTAATTATTAAATCTAACTGTTATGTGCATCATGTCTACCTACTAACCAGCAATATTAGGGAGTTCCCACAGAAGAGTGTCTCCTTATGCCATTGCTATGGAATCAGCAATGTTTTTTTAAAACATTTAATTATATATGACTTTTTTGTAGCTTTATTGATTTTATTCTATATGATCCCTTTTAAAAAATTAACAGCTCTTTTCTTATCAAAACACAGAAACCTAACATTTTTATATAAAGAAAGAAAAGCTACTTATTATCAAATTAAGAATCTTATTCATTTTTTCATCACAATGCTTTTTCCTCCTTATTTGGCAGTTTACACATATATGATTATTCATTTATTTCTGCCCATTCCTTTGTTCCTCATTGCCACCAAGTTAAAATGTGCCATACATTAGAGAATGTCCTAAAGGTTGGAGACTGTTTTTCACCAGTGAATGTCAGATGACCTTGACATCCTGTGAATAGTTAACTTCTCAGGTTGCCAGAACCTGGGCTTTCTTTATGCCCCCTGGAGCTCACACCACCCTGGTGCCCTTTTCTACATGCTGTTATGCTAAATAGCAAACACTCTTTTGGAGAGGAGTTCACTTGCATTCTAAATCTATGGGAAATTTCTACTAAATTTTTGAAGGGAACTTCTTTCGTTTTCGTTTTTGTTTTTTAATCTCATAGTTCCTTAAATTATGTAAAAGATAAAAACGGTTTCCTGAAGTGATTTCTATTTGAAGATGAAAGGACAGAAATTCTTAAACATCCTGAACTTAGAATTTTCTTTTTCTTTTTCTTTAATTGATCTGGAGAAGTATCTTGCCTTTCTTGGCTATCTGAATTTTGCTTATTAGTTGTTTATGGGGGATCCACTATGTGCACAATTGTATTCTAGGATGTGAAACTTAGAAAGGATGGTTGAGGAATGACTTGGTTTCAAGATTAGATCACACTTAAGACTACTCAGGACATTCCGTTGCCTTAGAATAATCTTTTTGTCATATTTGATCACTGCTAATGATGTGTGCATCAAAATGTATCAGGCATAAAAGCAATGTACTTTGACTTTAAAAGCATTTGTAAAATTATTTCAAATGAAAACCTACAAAATATATAATTTTTATTTTTAACTGATACCTAGTAGTTAATTGTACATATGTGTGGGAAACTGTGACATTTCAATATGTATATTCAATGTATAATGATCAAAGCAGAGTAATTGGCACATCTATCACCTCAGACATTTGTTATTTATGTTGGAAGCATTCAGAATCCTCTCTCCTACCTGTTTTGAAATACTCAACTAATTGTCAAACACAGTTATTCTACCGCGGTGTGGATCATGAGGAGTTATTCCTTCTATCCACTGCCCCCATATACTTGTTAACTATCCTCCCTCCATCCTCCAGTCCCCCCCATGCCCTACCCCTCCTAAACTCTGGGGATCACTATTCTGTTCTCTCCTTTTTGAGATCAACTTTCTAACTTCCACATAGAAGTAAGAACAGTGTTTTCTTTCTGTACCTGACTGAAAAATATATAACTTCGATTTCAATTCATTATACTCATTTCATTTGATGAAATTCCGACATTTTAGAAATTGATAGATATTCTTTCCTTTATTGGCTGTCTGCCTTCCATTAGTTTTAACTTCATCTGAATTGTTTAGTTTTAACTTCATCTGAATTGTTTATCAATAATATCTGTGCTCAGTGGCTTGGAAAGTAGGGCTTTCTTAGAAAATGCAATGCCTGTGGCCATTGTTGAGTAATTACGCTGCATAGCCCCCGAGTTTGATAAACAAATATGATTATGTAGCTGAACTGAGATGATAAAAAAAATCATTATGTACATTTGGTGTTTGTTTTCTAAAAGTGTTTGTATTTTGACTTGAGGGGTAGAAGTCTAGGTTACTGGTTAATTTCCAAAGTATATGCTGAAAAGTTCATCTTCAGTCTCATTGCTTTCTAAAGGGTAATCTGTTATGTTCAGACTGCTGATTTCCCTTTGCCTTTAGTTTTAAGACTTTTATGTTGATGTTCCTTGGTGTCATTTTTTCCCCCCTTTATCCTCCTTGGGATTTGTGGGCTTTTTCAAATGTGCACTTAACATTTTTGGTTAGTTTTTGGACATTTCCAAGCCATTATCTCTAATGACTTTGCATCTGTCTCCTTTTACTGATCTAAAATATCCTTAAATTAGTGAATGTTTATTTTTCTATTACCTCCAGCAAAGTACTTGACCCCCTAGTAGGTGTTTAGTAAGTGATTTTTTAAATACATTAATAAATTTAAATGTTAATATAACTGTCACTGCTATTATGATTTTGCATATTTTAATGTTGTAATCGCTTGGCTTATTTGCTAATTACTTACCAAGATTATTATTTTAAGAAGAATGTAAGTCATAAAATCGAATAAATATGTGGATTATTTTCAGACTTAGAAAGGCATTATTTTGTACAAGGGGTTTACAACCAGAAATTACAAATAGACACCTTTCCAGAAGGTCATTTATCATCTAGTTATCAGAAATTTGGAATATATTTCCTAAAACTGTGTCATGCTGTGTATTAGTAGTAGTAAAGATGATTTTGAAGATGATAATAATTAGATTTCATAACTAGCTTTTGTGAGGAGGTCCAGGAAGGGAAGAGTAGATTGGATTTGGGCAATGAAGTGGTTCAGTGTGGAAAAGCAGGGGGACAGTTTATTGCACATTCAACTTTGCTGAATTCTCTTTCCATGTACTCTTCTACTCTGCCATTAGTACTGTACTTTTGAGTTTAAGGATTATTCCAGAACTCTTAAGTTCTTTTTTTTTTTTTATTGTAAACAAATGGGATACATGTTGTTTCTCTGTTTGTACATGGCATAAAGGCATACCATTTGTGTAATCATACATTTACATAGGGTAATGTTGATTGATTCATTCTGTTATTTTTTCCCTTCCCCCCCCCACCTATCCCACCCTTCTTTTCCCTCTATACAGTCCTTCCTTCCTCCATTCTTGCCCTCCTCCCTAACCCTAACTCTAAACCTAACACTAACCCCTCCCACCCCCCATTATGTGTCATCATCCAGTTATTAGTGATATCATTCTTCTTTTGGTTTTTTGAGATTGGCTTATCTCACTTAGCATGATATTCTCCAGTTTCATCCATTTGCCTGCAAATGCCATAATTTTATCATTCTTTATGGCTGAGTAATATTCCATTGTATATATATACCACAATTTCTTTATCCATTCATCAATTGAAGGACATCTAGGTTGGTTCCACAATCTGGCTATTGTGAACTGAGCAGCTATGAACATTGATGTGGCTGTATCTCTGTAATATACTGATTTTAAGTCCTTTGGGTATAGGCCAAGGAGTGGGATAGCTGGGTCAATGGTGGTTCCATTCCAAGTTTTCTAAGGAGTCTCCACACGGCTTTCCAGAGTGGCTGCACTAATTTGCAGCCCCACCAGCAATGTATGAGTGTACCTTTCTCCCCACATCCTCGCCAACACCTGTTGTTGCTTGTATTCTTGATAATCACCATTCTAATTGGGGTGAGATGGAATCTTAGGGTGGTTTTGATTTGCATTTCTCTTATTACTAGAGATGTTGAACATTTTTCCATATGTTTGTTGATTGCTTGTACATCTTCTTCTGTGAAGGAGCTATTCATTTCCTTAGCCCATTTGTCGATTGGATTATTTGCATTCTTGGTGTAGAGTTTTTTGAGTTCTTTATAGATTCTGGAGGTTAGTGCTCTATCTGAAGTATGATTGGCAAAGATTTTCTCCCACTCTGTAGGCTCTTTCTTTGTGTTGCTGATAGTTTCCTTTGCTGAGAGAAAGCTTTTTAGTTTGAATCTATCCCAGTTATTGATTCTAGCTTTTATTTCTTGTGCTATGGGAGTCCTGTTGAGGAAGTCTGGTACTAAGCCGACATGTTGAAGCTCTGGACCTACTTTTTCTTCTATAAGATGCAAGGTCTCTGGTCTGATTCCGAGGTCCTTAATCCATTTTGAGTTTATTTTCGTGCATGGTGAGAGATATGGGTTTAGTTTCATTCTGTTGCATATGGATTTCCAATTCTCCCAGCACCATTTGTTGAAGAGGCTATCTTTTCTCCATTGCATATTTTTGGCCCCTTTCTCTAGTATGAGAAAATTATATTTATTTGGGTTTGTGTCCGTGTCCTCTATTCTGTACCATTGATCCACCTTTCTATTTTGGTACCAATACCATGCCGTTTTTGTTACTATTGCTTTGTAGTACAGTTGAAGATCTGGTATTGCGATACCCCCTGCTTCACTCTTTCTGCCAAGGATTACTTTAGCTATTCTGGGTTTTTTATTCTTCCAGATGAATTTCATAATTGCTTGTTCTATTTCTGTAAGGTACATCATTGGGATTTTAATTGGAATTGCATTGAATCTGTATAGCACTTTTGGTAGTATGGCCATTTTGACAATATTAATTCTTCCTATCCAAGAACGTGAGAGATCTTTCCATCTTCTAAGGTTTTCTTTAATTTCTTTCTTTAGTGTTCTGTAGTTCTCATTGTAGAGGTCTTTCACCTCTTTTGTGAGATTGATTCCCAAGTATTTTATTTTTTTCGATGCTATCATGAATGGAGTAGTTTTCCTAATTTCTCTTTCTGAAGATTCATCGCTTATGTATAAAAATGCCTTAGATTTATGTGCATTGATCTTATATCCCGCTACTTTACTGAATTCACTTATGAGTTCTAAAAGTTTTATGGTGGAATTTCCTGGTTCCTCTAAGTATATAATCATATCATCAGCAAATAGGGATAGTTTGAGTTCTGCTTTTTCTATTCGTAAACCTTTAATTTCTTTGGTCTGTCTAATTGCTCTGGCTAGAGTTTCAAGGACGATATTGAAAAGAAGTGGTGAAAGAGGGCATCCCTGCCTTGTTCCAGTTTTTAGGGGGAATGCTTTCAGTTTTTCACCATTTAGAATGATATTAGCCATGGGCTTAGCGTAGATGGCCTTTACAATGTTAAGGAATGTTCCCACTATCCCTATTTTTTCTAGTGTTTTGAGCATGAAGGGGTGCTGTATTTTATCAAATGCTTTTTCTGCATCTATCAAAATAATCATGTGATTCTTGACTTTAAGTCTATTGATATGGTGAATGACATTTATTGATTTCCTGATGTTGAACCAACCTTGCATCCCTGGGATGAAACCCACTTGATCATGGTGCACTATCTTTTTAATATGTTTTTGTATGCGATTTGCTAAAATTTTGTTGAGAATTTTTGCGTCGATATTCATTAAGGATATTGGTCTGAAATTTTCTTTCCTCGATGTGTCTCTGTCTGGTTTAGGTATCAGGGTAATATTGGCTTCATAGAATGAGTTTGGGAGGGTTCCCTCCTCTTCTATTTTATGGAATACTTTGAGAAGTATTGGAATGAGCTCTTCTTTAAAGGTTTTGTAGAACTCGGCTGAGAACCCATCTGGTCCTGGACTTTTCTTTGTTGGTAGGCTTTTGATGACTTCTTCTATTTCATTACTTGAAATTGGTCTATTTAAATTGTGTATGTCCTCCTCGTTCAGTTTAGGCAATTCATATGTCTCTAGAAACCTGTTGATGTCTTAGAAATTTTCTACTTTGTTGGAGTATAGATTTTCAAAATAGCTTCTAATTATGTTTTGTATTTCAATCGTGTCTCTTGTGATATTTCCTTGTTCATTACGAATTTTAGTGGTTTCGGTTTTCTCTTCTCTTTGTTAGTGTGGCTAAAGGTTTATCAATTTTGTTTATTTTTTCGAAGAACCAACTATTTATTTTGTCAATTTTTTGTATTGTTTCTTTTGTTTCAATTTCGTTGATTTCAGCTCTGAGTTTAACTATTTCCTGTCTTCTACTACTTTTGGTGTTGGTCTGTTCTTCTTCTTCTAGGGCTTTGAGCTGTAGTGTTAGGTCATTTATTTGTTGAGTTTTACTTCTTTTATTAAATGCGCTCCATGAAATAAATTTTCCTCTAAGTACTGCTTTCATAGTGTCCCAGATATTTTGATATGATGTTTCTTTGTTCTCATTTACCTCTAAGAATTTTTTAATTTCCTTCCTAATATCTTCTGTTATCCATTCATCATATAATAGCATATTGTTTAATCTCCAGGTGTTGGAGTAGTTTCTGTTTTTTACTCTTTCATTTATTTCTAACTTCAATCCATTATGATCTGATAGAATACAAGGTAGTGTCTCTATCTTCTTGTATTTGCTAACATTAGCTTTGTGGCATAATATATGGTCTATTTTAAGGAAGGATCCATGTGCTGCTGAGAAGAAAGTGTATTCGCTCTTGGTTGGATGGTATATTCTATAAATGTCTGTTAAGTCTAAATTATTGATTGTGTTATTGAGATCTGTGGTTTCTTTGTTCAATTTTTGTTTGGAAGATCTGTCCAGTGGTGAGAGAGGCGTGTTAAAATCACCTAGTATTATTGTGTTACGGTCTATTTGGTTTCTGAAATTGAGAATGATTTGTTTGACATATATGGATGAGCCACTGTTTGGGGCATAGATGTTTATGATTGTTATATCTTGCTAATTTATGGTTCCCTTAAGCAGTATGAAATGTCCTTCTTTATCCCTTGTGACTAACTTTGGCTTGAAGTCCACATTATCTGAAATGAGGATGGATACTCCAGCTTTTTTGCTGAGTCCATGTGCCTGGTATGTTTTTCCCCATCCTTTCACCTTTAGTCTATGGGTATCTCTTTCTATGAGGTGAGTCTCTTGCAGGCAACATATTGTTGGATCTTTCTTTTTAATCCAATCTGCCAGTCTATGTCTTTTGATTGATGAATTCAAGCCATTAACATTCAGGGTTATTATTGAGATATGATTTGTATTCCCGGTCATTTGGTTCATTTTTTATATTTTTTTTATTTATTTATTTATTTTTACACAACTTGGTTCCTCCTTTATATGACAGTTCCTTTAGGATAATTCCTCCCTTTGCTGATTTGCTTCTTTGTTTTTTATCTCTTCCTCAGGGAATATTTTGCTGAGAATGTTCTGTAATGCTGGCTTTCTTTTTGTAAATTCTTTTAGCTTTTGTTTATCATGGAATGATTTTATTTCATCGTCAAATTTGAAGGTAAGTTTTGCTGGGTATAAGATTCTTGGTTGGCATCCATTTTCTTTCAGAGCTTGAAAAATGTTGTTCCAGGCCCTTCTAGCTTTTAGGGTCTGGATTGAAAAATCTGCTGATATCCGTATTGGTTTCCCCCTTAATGTAATTTGGTTCTCTTCTCTCACAGCCTTTAAAATTCTGTCTTTATTTTGTATGTTGGGTATTTTCATTATAATGTGCCTTGGTGTGAGTCTGTTGTAATTTTGTGTATTTGGAGTCCTGTAAGCCTCTTGAACTTGATTTTCCATTTCATTCTTCAGATTTGGGAAATTTTCTGATATTATTTCATTGAATAGATTGTTCATTCCTTTGGTTTGTTTCTCTAAGCCTTCCTCAATCCCAATAATTCTCAAATTTGGCCTTTTCATGATATCCCATAGTTCTTGTAGATTCTGTTCATGATTTCTTACCATCTTCTCTGTTTGTTCAACTTTGTTTTCAAGGTTAAATATTTTGTCTTCAATATCTGAGGTTCTGTCTTCCAGGTGTTCTATCCTATTGGTTATGCTTTCTATGGAGTTCTTAATTTGGTTTATTGTTTCCTTCATTTCAAGGAATTCTATTTGGTTTTTTTTCAGTATCTCTAACTCTTTATTGAAATGATCTTTTGCTTCCCGTATTTGCTCTTTTAACTGTCGATTGGTGCTATCATTCAATGCCTGCATTTGCTCTTTCATCTCATCATTCAGTGCCTGCGTTTGCTCTTTCATCTCATCGTTTGCTTCCCTGATCATTTTAATTATGTACATTCTGAACTCCCTTTCTGTCATTTCTTCTGCCATGCTGTCGTTGGATTTTATTGATGTAACATCTAGATTTGTTTGGGGCATTTTCTTCCCTTGTTTTCTCATATTGTTCAGGAATCAGTGGATCATTAAGATATTGCAGATTTCCTCTATTGACTTATAATGTCCCTGAAGATTGCTAGTATATCCCTTCTTATCCTTCAGTAGCCTGAAGTCTTGGAGGAATAATGCAGTGCTCCCCAACGAAGCTGCCTCTCTAGGGGTGGTGACCCTCAGGTGGGGTATATTCCCTGCTAGTGGGCAGAGGTGCCTCCACTTGTTGACCAATGGTCATCCAAAGGGGAACTAGTCTGCGGGCTGAGGCAAGGCCTGTTTGTGCTGTGTCTCTGGTTTTACCGTCCCTGTGGGAAAACCTCACCCGGCAGGGAAGACTCACCCGGTGGGGAGGTCTTGCTGGTCAGTTCCCCTCCTAGAGGTTCCCTTCAATCTACAACTACCGCCTGGACTGGGATGTCTTCCTCTGCAACGTTCCCAGGGGCCCGTACCTACCTCCTGGGCCTGGGAGCCTCACCCTTCGCAGACGAGTCTCCTTAGGCTGCCTCTCCTCAGAGAATCTGCCCGCAGTCCTGGAAACTTCGCTCCGCCCCTAGGCGTGTCTCTGTGCGACTCTTCCACCAAGAAGCCACTTGATCCTGGGATCCTGCTCTGCACCTAATCGCCTGGCTATGTGGCCCCTTCTCTGAGCCGCCACCTGGAGCCCCGTACAATAGCTCCGAGACCCAGAGACCCGCCACACGCCTCTTCCTCCAGACAGCCGCCCGGTGTTCCAACGCAGTCACTAGGAGTCCAAGCAACTCACTTTGAGTCCTCTCCTCCCGCCAACCGCCCGTAGCCCTAGGCAGTCACTCCGAGTCCCAGTGCCCCGCCCTGTTCCTCCTCCTCCTCGGGGTAGCCCCCAGGTGTTCAGGAGTGGTGACTCGGAGACCAAGTGACCCACCGTGCTCCTCCTCCAGGCAGACCACCAGTGTTCAGGAGCAGTCGCTTTGAGTCCAAACAACTCACCACTCGCCTCCTCCTCTGGCAACTGCCTGTAGCTCTGTTGCAATCACTCCTAGACCAAGCGACCCGCCAAGCTTCTCCTCTTCCTCCGGGCAACCCCCTGGTGTTCAGAGGCGGTCGTTCTGAGTCTAAACAGCTCACCATGCAGCTCCTCCTCTGGCAACTGCCTGTAGCTCTGATGCAGTCACTCCTAGACCAAGCGACCCGCCGCACTTCTCCTCTTCCTCCGGGCAACCCCCCGGTGTTCAGAAGCGGTCGCTCTGAGTCCAAACAGCTCACCACGCAGCTCCTCCTCAGGCAGCCGCCCGGAGCCCCAGTGGTTGCTCCGAGTCCAAGTGCTGTGCTGAGCCGCCTCCTCTACGATGATCCCAGTTGTCCGTGTTTACCGCTCCAGTGGGGGGAAGGGGCATCTCGCCGGGCAACTCTACTTCATAAAGTTTCCTGCTTTCCGGGGCTACTTCCCCATCCGGGATGCCTCCCCAAAGGGAGAGAATCACCCGGCGGCTTTGAGTTGGTCCCAAGTCTCTCACTATCTCCTCTTTTGAATCCTGCATCCTGGAGCAACATGAAATGCAGCCGCCCTCTAGTCCACCATCTTGAAAACCCTCCACTCTTAAGTTCTTTAGCCTTACTGTCATATTAGGAACAGTAGGGCCATGTTGGACAACTAGGGTACAGAGAAACCTTGGGAGCACCATTGTATTAATATGTAATTTCTCAGTCTAGAGGTTTGATGTAGAAGAGGTGCTTAAAGAGTTGCCTTTAAAAAAAATAGTTACCTGTAAATCTGGTTTCTACATACAGGAAAACTTAAATCCAAGGGTGAGAGAGTTTTCTAACCTATTTTGATTAGTGGTGGGAATTTTATTGATGGATAGTCTGCCAGATGAAAGCTGCAACATCTTAAAGGAGAGGTTATGTAGAAAGATTGAAAGGTTGAAAGAGAATTAGATTCTTGGTCTAACAATGTCACTTTCATCCACAAATCTTGGTGGACTCTTTTTGTTTTTGTTTTAATCTGTAAATCAGGATAGTGAACTAGTTCAGCATTTTCTTTAACTTATTGTAAGTCTGGGAATCCTTTCAATAGGGTTCCATGATTCTCTCAGAGAAATTTTGAAAATTATTTTCTTCATTTTTTTTATTGTATATAAGTGGTTTTAATTTTAAAATTTGCTTATATTATTAAATATTGCATTATTAAAAGAGTGAATTAATAATATCCTTAGTAATATTTACACTTTAAAAATTTTTGTTTCTCTATGTAGCAGGTGACAGTTTATGTAAGAAAATTCATTTGTTGAGAAATTTTAAAGTGTTTGTAGATATTTCTCTGTGTTTTAAGGTATCAAAAATAGTCAAAAACATTTTTAATATCTGGATGTTTGAAATTCTTAAAATTTAAGCTCTAGGAAAATCTGTTCTCCCTGTTTCTGTTTGATGTCTAAATGGCAAGATAGAATGTTTCAAGATTTTATTTGTAGGCAGTGTAGCACAATTTTACGTTGCAGGTTTGGATAACCAATTAGGATAAAAATCATGGTTATAGCTTGAGATATCTTGATTTTTTTTAACATAAGAAATTTGATTAGATGAATGCAGTTCACAGATGCAATTATTTTGGAATGAACTTATAGAATTAATCATTTTTATGTTCTTCCATGATTTTTTAAAGTTCAAAATTGGTTTTCAATCCCTGGTACAAAAAAAAAAAAAAGTGTGGTCCTTATACTTACCATCTTTTACCAGTAATTCATTATGAAAATAAATTAAACACAATATACTAAAAGTAATGATCAAAAACACTATTAGTGTCTAAACCACAACCCCTAACAGAGTTTGACTATAAATTGTGTAACTGTGTTGGTGGTTGCTCATTACTGCTTATTTTAAATGCACACCAACATTCTCCAGATTTTGTTTTAAGGGCAACAAAACCTGAAACTTAGAAAAATGTGATTAAAAAATAAGAAATTATAATATTTGCCTTATTTTACAATCTGAAACTGAAACCCTGGCACTCATCTGGAAGGGGAAATCCCTGAAGGTTTCTTCCAGCTATGTGATTTTTGGACAAAGGAGCAGAATATTCAAGTGATGCAGTGTGAGGGGATAGACATTCCATCAGTCCCCTCTAGGGCAGTGAACATCCTTCAGGTGGAGTGTTCCAGCTGGGCAGTAGTCCCAGGAATGCCGTGGAGGGTGAATGTGCTCCTCAGGCTAGGAGGAGCACTGCACTGTGGGAAAAATCATATACAAATCAGATACAGGTGAGCCTGCCCTCTTGGTCTGTTCCTTTCCTACAATTGTTTTGTTATTTGTTGTTGCTATAAACTTTTTGTTTTGGAATGATGCCTAGATTTACAGAAAAGTAATAAAAACAGTCTGGAGAGATTTTGTATATTTGTTCACCCAGTTTCTTCTGATGTTAACGTTCGTTAAAACTAAGAAACCCACTTTGGATATTACTCTTAACTAATCTCCAGTTTTCGTTTGGATTCCACTGGTTTTTCCACTAAGGCCTTTTTTTCTGTTCCAGGATCTCATCCAGGATACCATATTACATTTAGTCATCACATCTTATTAGTCTCTACGAGTCAGTGACAGTTTCCATTCATTTTTTTTTTTTTTTTTTTTTTATTTCCCATGACCTTGAGAGCCTTGGACCACTGGCCAAGTGTTTTGTAAAATGTCCCTGTTTGGGTTTGTCTGATGTTTTTCCCATAACTACACTGGGGTTGTGGGTTTGGGGGAAAACTTCTGCAGGGTGAAAGAGCCACCCTCATCACATCCTATCAGGGATACAAGCTGTGAATATGACATCACTGGTAATGCTTATGACCAACATAGCACTTACTAGTTTTTTCTACTGTAAAGTTACTATTTTCCTCTTTCCATACTTTATTCTTTGGAAGCAAGTCACCAAATCCAGTCCACTTTCAGGGTTGGGAGGTGGGGATTACTGTACTGACTAGAGTAAGAAAAATTATGCTTTTTTCAAATTTTTCTCTTAGAAACATTATGGACATGCTTAATTGGACTGTTTACCGGACTTAGTTTTTCCCTTTCTCCTGAGGCAAAATGTGGTATGCATGTTCAGAGCAACAGAGTGATGTCTAGCAAATGTATTTCTCCCACTGGTTTATTTAAAATTCATATTGCCAATGTTAGGTGAACAAAATGTTCCTAATTTTTGCTTTCTTTCATGATAAAAGTAATGAAAAAGAACAACTTGTATGAGGACTTGATCGACTAGAGAATCCGGGCATTTTCCCTTTACTATTTTCTTTTTTTTTTTTTGGGTGCTGGAGATCGAACCCAGGGCCTTGTGCTTACAAAGCAAGCACTCTACCGACTGAGCTATCTCCCCAGCCCCCCTTTACTATTTTCAATGAGGATTTTTTAAGCTACCTTGAATTTTTATCCAGAGACTTGATGTGGTCTATATCTAGTTTCCAAGACTTTTTTTTTTTTAAAAACATTTGTCCTTACTTTTGTTTAAGCAGTAATCTGAATTTTGCCACTATTGAACAACTTAGTCTCCACTTCTACCATGTATTTTTGCAACCTGCTGTTAACATAAGACATAGCTAACATCTACCTGGTTAACCTATAACCTTACATAGACCATATTAGAATAGGAGTTTTTTTGTAGCTTTAAAGATACATCTTAGAAGTTTGTCTTGTAATAAACTGTATTGATTCTCTGTTTCTTTTTTGTTGTTTGTTTCTTTTTATTAAAATCTTTTTTATTTTTACAGACTGCATTTTGATTCCATAACTTTTTTTTATTTATTTATTATACACAAATGGGATACATGTTGTTTCTCTGTTTGTACATGGAGTAAAGGCATACCATTTGTGTAATCATAAATTTACATAGGGTAATGTTGTTTGATTCATTCTGTTATTTTTTTCCTTCCTCCCCACCCCTTCCACCCCCCTTTTCCCTCTATACAGTCCTTCCTTCCTCCATTCTTGCCACCCTCCTTAACCCTAACCCTAAATCTAACCCTAACCCTAACGCTAACCCCTCCCACCCCCCATTATATGTCATCATCCGCTTATCAGCGAGATCATTTGTCCTTTGGTTTTTTGACATTGGCTTATCTCACTTAGCATGATTCTCTCCAATTTCATCCATTTGCTTCAGATGCCATAATTTTATCTTTCTTTATGGCTGAGTAATATTCCATTGTATATATATACCAAAGTTTCTTTACCCATTCATCAATTGAAAGACATCTAGGTTGGTTCCACAATCTGGCTATTGTGAATTGAGCTGCTATGAACATTGATGTGACTGTATCTCTGTAGTATGCTGATTTTAAGTCCTTTGGGTATAGGCCAAGGAGTGGGATAGCTGGGTCAAATGGTGATTCCATTCCAAGCTTTCTGAGGAATCTCCATACTGCTTTCCAGAGTGGCTGCACTAATTTGCAGCCCCACCAGCAATGTATGAGTATACCTTTTTCCCCACATCCTCACCAACACCTATTGTTGCTTGTGTTCTTGATAATCACCATTCTAATTGGGGTAAGATGGAATCTTAGGGTAGTTTTGATTTGCATTTCTCTTATTACTAGAGATGTTGAACATTTTTTCATATATCTGTTGATTGTTTGTAGATCTTCTTCTGTGACATGTCTGTTCATTTCCTTAGCCCATTTGTTGATTGGATTATTTGTATTCTTGGTGTAGAGTTTTTTGAGTTCTTTATATATTCTGGAAATTAGTGCTCCATCTGAAGTATAAATGGCAATGATTTTCTCCCACTCTGTAGGCTCTTTCTTTGTGTTGCTGATAGTTTCCTTTGCTCAGAGAAAGCTTTTTAGTTTGAATCTATCCCAGTTATTGATTCTTTCTTTTATTTCTTGTGCTATGTGAGTCCTATTAAGGAAGTCTGATCCTAAGCCGACATGTTGAAGATTTGGACCTACTTTTTCTTCTATAAGCTGAAGGGTCTCTGGTCTGACTCCAAGGTCCTTGATCCATTTTGAGTTGCTTTTTGTGCAGGGTGAGAAATAGGGGTTTAATTTCATTCTGTTACATATGGATTTCCAGTTTTCCCAGCACCATTTGTTGAAGAGGCTATCTTTTCTCCATTGCATATTTTTGGCCCCTTTCTCTAGTATGAGAAAATTGTATTTATTTGGGTTTGTGTCCATGTCCTCTATTCTGTACCTTTGATCTACCTTCTATTTTGGTACCAATACCATGCCATTTTTGTTACTATTGCTTTGTAGTACAGTTGAAGATCTGGTATTGTGATACCCCCTGCTTCGCTCTTTCTGCTAAGGATTGCTTTAGCTATTCTGGGTTTTTTATTCTTTCAGATGAATTTCATAATTGCTTGCTCTATTTCTGTAAGGTACATGGCCAATATCATTCTAAATGGTGAAAAACTGAAAGCATTCCCCCTAAAAACTGGAACAAGGCAGGGATGCCCTCTTTCACCACTTCTATTCAACATAGTCCTTGAAACTCTAGCCAGAGCAATTAGACAGACCAAAGAAATTAAAGGGATACAAATAGGAAAAGAAGAACTGAAACTATCCCTGTTCGCTGATGACATGATTATATATTTAGAGGAACCCGGAAATTCTACCATAAAACTTTTAGAACTCATAAGTGAATTCAGTAAAGTAGCAGGTTACAAGATCAATGCTCATAAATCCAATGCATTTTTATACATAAGTGATGAGTCTTCAGAAAGAGAAGTTAGGAAAACTACCCCATTCACAATAGCATCGAAAAAAATAAAATATTTGGAAATCAATCTCACAAAAGAGGTGAAAGACCTCTACAATGAGAACTACAGAACACTAAAGAAAGAAATTAATGCTTTTTCTCTTAATAATGAGTTGCTTGGGGCTGGGGTTGTGGCTCAGTGGTAGTGTGCTTGCCTGGCCTGTGTGAGACCCTGATTCGATCCTCAGTACCATAGATAGATAGATAGATAGATAGATAGATAGATAGATAGATAGATAGATAGATAGATATCCGTTGTCAACTAAAAAAAGTTTTAAAAAATAA
Organism: Sciurus carolinensis; assembly: GCF_902686445.1. Lineage (NCBI taxonomy): Eukaryota > Metazoa > Chordata > Mammalia > Rodentia > Sciuridae > Sciurus > Sciurus carolinensis. Next base: position 47,833,866 of record NC_062219.1, on the reverse strand, counting down.
TGATTCGCTTGTGGTGGAAATGGGAGTTGCTCATTTGTTTAATGTATCAGTTTTGTAATTTTTGATTGAATACAAGATATTTTGTGACCATTAGGCACCGAGATACCCAGTAGTTATACTTTGAAATAGGCTTGCCTCTTCTTCTCTTGGGCTATTAGTGTTTGGAGTGAATTAGGCTAGTCAGAACCTTAGCTGGACTTGGTTTTTCTACCTTCAGTAGACCATAGGCCTCAAATTCCTGCAATGTTGGACTGCCAGTGTGAGTACCTAGGGATGCTGTCCTGGGTATTATTGCTCCACCCTCAACTTTCAACTCTCCCTGCACATCTATCCCACAAGGGTGTGTTCACACACACACACACACACACACACACACACCTGAGCAGCACACTGCTGTTGTTTAGCACCCTTCACTTTGGTTCTTTTAGGGGTGGAGGCGGGGCTCAGTTCTGTTGCTCTGGCTCTTTCTCAGTCTCAGGAAGGCTACATGTACCTGGAGCTTGGGGGATTTTTCAGCATTTCTGGCTCTCCTCCTCGTGACAGCCAAATGCTGCCTTTTACCTGCATGTAACATTGGGCAGAACTTTCCTACCCCTCTCCTAGCAGCGGTGACCTCTACTTGGTATTGACATGGGATCGTAGGTCCAAGCTGTTTTATGCCCAGGGAAGAGAGTTTTTCTTTAACCTTCACCCAACCACACTTAGTCCTTTCTGGTGCTGATGGACACTTGCTGCACTTCCTCCAGCTGCTTAAGCCTTTTGCTGCATTAACATGAAGAGCCTGAGGAAGCAGATGGCACTGCCCACCTGTCTCCTGCAATTACCCTCTGCCCCCAACCTTCCCTGGACTGGCAATCACTCCTTGAAGGCTTGTAGGCTAGAGGGCTCCCTGTTCCTCCTCAGAGGAACGTATGCATGCAAAGTCTATCTGTTTTCTTCTTCCCTGGCAGACTGTCCTATGTTGTCCTGTTCTCCAAGCTCAGCATATGATCCAAGATATGAAAAAGGCTTTTTACTGTTTTATTCTCTTATGTTTTTTGTGTTCACAGATCTTCTGTAGTTTCTTCAACGTACGTTTTTTAGTTCCATCGCATATTTTTTGTATTTTGGGCAGTAGAGATGGTCTTCTACATCTTTTTTTTTTTTTTTTTAAATCATAGACCAGAAACAAAACTTGCATTTTGATTTTGTGCTACTCTGTATTCTGCCTAAAATTTCTCTTAAGTAAGGATATTTATTTGCATATTTTGTGAATTTTAGACAATACCTCTTTGGTATTTATGGTACAGCATAAAATCAGTTTCGTATTAAACCTGTATTGTATAAGAGCTCACCAGTGAATGAACTTTGAGATTCAAGCACAGCAGTCTTAATGATGGAAGGGAATCTACTCCTCCTCACCTGTACTATTTTTTTCTCCTTCCCTGTAGTGTCCTCTTCTACATTTTACTGATCATCTATATCTGTCAGATATGTCAGTAAAATGATTTATTATTCTGTACTCATTCTAAAGTGCTTTATTAGTTTTAGTTTTTGCTTCACATATTTCAAAAAGAACCAAAGTAATATGTAAGAGTTAATGTTTTTAAAGTAGATTTTTTTTTTCTGTTCTCTTGTTAAGTTAAACTTGGAAGTTAACAGAATGATAGCTTTATTTTCATTTTTCCTTGGACATTTTCTTTTTTTTTTCTTTTTCTTTTTTCTTTTCAGTTATGCATAACAACAGAATTCATTTTGACTGAATATACATATATAAAGTATAACTCATTCTATTTAGGGTCCCACTCTTGTGGTCTTACATAATGTGTATACCAATACAAGGCTAGGAAAGTTATGACCAATTAATTCTGTGTTTCCTAGTCCCCCCCCCCCCTTTCCCTTCATTTTCCTTTGTCTAGTCCAGTGGATTTCTCTTATTCCCCTCTCAGCCTCCCTTATTTTGAGTTAGCACCCACAAATTAGACAGAACATTTGGCCTTTGGAATTTTGGGGATTGGCTTATTTCACTTAGCATGATATTCTCTAGTTCTGTCCATTTACTGGCAAATGCCATAATTTCGTTTTTCTTTATGGCTAATATTCCATTGTGTATATATACCACATTTTCTTTATCCATTCATCCATTGAAGGACATCTAGGTTGTTTCCATAGTGGGGCTATTGTGAGTTGAGCTGCTATAAACAGTGACTGTATCACTATAGTATGCTGTTTTTAAGTCCTTTGGATATAGACCGAGGAGTAGGATAACTGGGTCAAATCGTGGTTCCATTCCAAGTTTTCTAAGGAATCTCAAGGTTGCTTTCCATAGGGGTTGCACCAATTTGCAGTCCCATCAACAATGTATGAGAGTACCTTTCTCTCCACACCTTGGATATTTTCTTAAGAACCACTTAATAATAGGAAAATTTTATATATGTATATATACACTATATATATATATATATATATATATATATATATATATACACACACACACACATATATATATACTATGATATATATATATATATTAGAATTCTTTGGGGGCTGGGGGATATAGCTCAGTTGGTGGAGTGTTTGCTTTGCAAACAAGGCCCTGGGTTCAATTCCCAGCACCACACAAAAAAGAAATTTTTTAGCTCTGCACTAAACATCATTATAGTGCGTCTAAAAGATGTGTGAGTGAAAGTTCTCTCACCATGTGGTTTGATAAGATAAAGTTTTATCTTTTGCTAACTGGTGTTGATAAATTTCTCAACATCATTTGGTGTTTTTTACATTTAGTACTCTTGGGATTTGTTTTTTGGAAATATATAATCACAAATATAGAAAAGTGATATCTAGGAGAAAAAATGTGGCATAAATGAAAGAATCACAAGTATAATTCATAAGTTAAGACATGATAGACTTTGAATAAAACATTCTAAATTAGATATTTCAACCCAAAATTTGGTTTCTTAAAGTAAATATATAATCCAAACAGAAACTGAATTGTTAAAGATTTAAAGTAGTTATTTAAAACAGTTGTACTTTTGAAACTGTTTTGACTTTTTAAATAAGCACACTCTAAGGAAAGATGTCTTTGTATTTCAGTGATGCATTTGCTTACTGGTGTAAAAATGCTTTTGGAAATCCTTTTGGGGGATTATGATTAATGTTGCCAATGAGAAATCTTGTATCTGTTTAGTAAAGATGCTTTGGGGATAAGAGTAGTGGAAATAGACACTATCATATGTCATGAAGGTTTGGCTGAAGGAAATTTAAATAAATTAAAATGGAGAATGAAGATGAACAAACACCACCATTGTTTTAGAATTAAGAAGTAATCAAGATCTTGACTCCTTTTTCACTGACCTAGTACATATTCTGACATGATCTTTCAAAGTATTAATAATATCTAATATTGTCATCATCACCGTCAGGATGCACGGGGCATGCTACGTATTAGGAAGAAAAATAATGTACCTGACATTCTCGGTCACAAGAGCCTAAAATATAAAGGAGACAACATTAACAGCCATCTCAATTCATTGCTTAATAAACAACAGAAGAAAAAACATGCACGTGGTTTCTGAAAAAAGGGGAAAATTGTATGGTTAGCTGATATACCAAAAAGAACTGTCTAGATTTTGGTACAATGAGGCACAGCATTTTTTTCTTAGATTGGAATGTTAGAATACAACATTCTGCTCTTTATTAACTCATCCTCAGAATTTATATTTTGACAAGAACTGATTGAAGTTATGACTGTCTTCTATGTGCCCATTTTATTCACTCAATTTTAACTGAGACCTCCCTGACCCGTCCCCACCCCTGCATTTCTTTTTTAAACTTTGATCTTTCACCTGTGATTTTCCTCAGAGTGGAAAATGGTAATTTACTAGTTAATAACTCTCTCTGTGTGTAATTTGTATTATAAATTTTTAAAAAGACCTGGCAAGGCACATGTGTAAAAAAAAAAATGTGTGAGTGTATTACACAAGAGTCTATGAAAGAGTGTTCTACAGACCAAATGCACTTCCCCTTCCAGCCAGCATATTCTCAGCATATTAAGCATCGCCCTGCTGGGAACCGGAGCAGCTCATGAGTTACTCACATTGAGGAAAGCAAGAAACCCCGACTTTTTGCTGGCTGCCCTCTGGTTTCTTCAGTGTCCTAAGACCCTTTTTTCTCCCTGTCAACAGTAACAAAAAAAATGGAGTAGTGAGACTCTTTTATATAAGATAATGGTTTCATTCAACTAATATTTTTAGTTTAATTAAAAACTTTAACCAGTATTTTTCCATCTTTGTTTTTAACTTTGTTTCAGTATATTGACATATTAAAAAGAGCATTTTACAAACAAAAAAATATGTCAAAGGGTGAATGAAGTGCTAGCAAAGATTGCTTACCTTTATAAGGCAATTAGGTATTGAACTGAGAGACAACAGTACAGGCTGATGTTTTGTTATGTGCTTGTATCTTTTACATTTTCTCTTTTTAAAACACCTTTTTCTTTCCACATATAATTTTGGAAAGCTCTTAAGAACTTTGGACATATGTTTAATGCAGTTTTTATCTTACTGAATTGAATACTGAGGCAGATATATACTTAGAATATGTTCAGAGAACCATAACTAAAATTTGAAGCTTCTATTTATAGTGTAGCTCTTTTATCATATGCGGATTAGTTTCAGTATAAATATTCAGTGGTGTCTCAGAGTTGAGTTCATGGATAAAATTATAAAATTAAATCCTTTGTTACATGAGCTTTTTATTTTCAACAAATTCTCAATACAAAGTTTAGTCTCATAGATTATGTTCCTTTGCTATTTCCCTTAACTGTTTATATCATCTATTACATATTTTTCAATTAACTGTGTTTTTATTCTGGGCATTATAATCTTGAAGGAAAAAACTGGGTAGAATATATCCCAAGGCAGGCACCAATGTAAGATCTAGACTTTTATTATTTCTGTGCTTGAAACTCATCACTCTAAATATTTATAAATGGCTTCCATCTGTTTTCATTGTAAAGTAGGTTAAAATATATTCATGAACTTCTTCCTTAACAATATAAATTTTCTACTTAAATGAACAACATTGCTAAATTTAAGGCACTATATATGTAAACAGAAGCAGATAAAATGGGTTTAGAAGTTACTGATTAACCTTTTAAACTGGTTCTGTGACTTTAACTGGTCATTATCAAGAATACTTGCTATGGATATACCTTTAGGATTTAAATGAGAGAGAGTGTGTGCGTGTGTTAGATATGCTACTGTGTTACCTCCATAGTGTCCCATCTAGTTTTATTTTTTGCACAGAATATAAGTCTAAACCTTTGAGACTCTCCTAAAATCTCCTTCACATAGAAAATTTCATCTATTTTTTTAAATACTATAAATTGCACTTAAGCCCTGTGCTTTCCAGGGCCCTTAAACTTTTTAATTAAAAGTTTTTTCAAAAATTTATAAAGTTAAGAGGGGAAGCAGAGGAGTACAAAATATTAAGTTTCTAGGATAAATGAATAAAACTTGTTGAAATTGCACAAAACTATACAGTATTGAAAGGAAATAGGAGCTGGGGAGATAGCTTAGTTGGTAGAGTGCTTGCCTTGTAAGCACAAGGCCCTGGTTTTGATCCCCAGGACCGCCCCCCAAAAAAAGAAAGGAAATAAAGGAAGACCTGAATGAATGGAGAATTACTTTATGTTAATGGAGGAGGGTAGGGAGAAGGACTGGGTAAATTTAGGTGATCCAAGTAAAGGTTAAGTTACTTGAAAATCCTCATTTTGTAAGAAGTTGAGGGTCATGAGAATCACATATCCAGGATGCTCTGCTAAACTCTTGAACTTGAAGTCAGGCTTTCTTGATGTGTGGAGAGTACAGAAGGACTCCACAGACATCTTCACAAATCTCTCTGTTTTTGTCAAGGCATAGGAATTGAGGCTCAGATCCTGGGCCCGTTCATTACAGGAGGTCACTGCAATGAGGCAGAACACAGCTTACTCCCAGTTTGCTGTTGTGGAAGCAGTCTTCACTGGGGGAAACTGGTATTTGAAAACTAAATTACCAAATGCTCCCAAGTTGTTCTCTGAAAAATAATGGACTTTTCAAACCCAGAGCAAAGAACCGTGGTGTTGGTGAAAGCAGTTTCACTGAACAGTCTGAAATTTTATCTCACTTCTGAAAACAGAGAGCAATTTTCACCTAATAGTAGAACTTCTTGACTGATCCCAGAAAACAATGTGAGCATCTAACAGTAGCAGTAAACAAGCAAAAACCTGTGGATTGGTTGACTTCCGTAAGGACCAGAGAGGAGCGTCCAACTCCCTACAAACCTGGTGTTTGAGAATTTGCCCTGAAAAATCATCTTGCTTTAAGCAAAACTTCCTTGATTCTCTGTATATTTCCTGCTCTTTAATTTCCACCTTATTGGCCTGGGAGCATAAAACCGATAAACACTAGAAAGAAAGTTTTTATAAGTAGCATTTTTATGCTTATGCATATTTCTTGACTCCAGAATAGTTTAGGTAAATTGAAAAATTTTTAAATTTTAATTATTTCTAAAATTTTTAAATACATATAAAATTAATCCTACTTTTTATTTATCATAAGTATATATTCTTAATTTGAAAAGTGTTACTATGAGTACAGGGATAGCAACTTATTTCAGAAAAATATACAAGTATTTTTCCCAGTGTGTGTGGTCCACTACTAATGTCAATATATGCATCATCTTATTTATAATGTTGCATTGGAATGATGAATTCTGAAAACTTTTCATAACTGGAGCACTGACATTCTGATCAGACATTAATGCTTACTTCAGAGAAACACGTATTTGGCATTCACTCCTGTAATATTAGCACTTACAGACCTTTTGAAAATTTGACATACTGATATTGAATTGTTTTGATCATTCCTGAGGTAATCAAAAAGAGTAACAGATTTTGAATAAGTGTTTGATAGCCTGATGATAGAAATCTACTTAGCTTCCTTTATGAGGTCATTAAATGCTATAATTCCTGTGTGAGACACCTGTCTTTGATACTCTGATGTGTTTCAGTCATATACAGGATTATCTAGCCTGATCCTTTTTCTCCTTTGGAAGTGTACAAGAATATACGTAAATGTGCGCAAGATTCTTAAAGAAATAGGAAAATCACTCTTATCCTAAAGGATTTGTTAGCCAGTGATCCTGATGAAGCAAGTTTACATGTTTTAGAATTTTAGAAAAATACAGTATAGGTAATTCTAGTCCAGTTGCATAAAATGACAAGAAGCACATTATTACAATAAAATGTTCTCAACTCTGTTTTATTATTGTATTGTGTAACTGTGTTGAATTTATAATAACTTGAGAAATCAATGATTAAATTTCTTATAAGTGGGGCACTTATTTTAATTATAAAGATAGTACATGAGTAAAAGATGTATTTTAATTATAAAGATAGCACATAAATAAAAGATGTATTTCACTTTAAATATTCTCTTAAAAAGAATATAATGTCTTTTTGGTCACATTTTGAGGCTACAAGGGAACTAACTCTAAAAATAGTAAATAAAAGGAAAGAATCAACAATGACTGCTGAAGCTAATGAAGAAAACTGATGCAGAACTTAATGACAAATGGATGAGGCTGTGATATTCAAACCTACTGATCAATCTTAACATCACAAGAAACAAACAAACAAACAAAAAACAAACAAAACATTAGGGTATCTTGTGCCTCTTGTGATGCAATAGGAAATAGAAACATTATCCATTTCCTTGCTTGGGTAAATGGAGTAAGCTTATAGACCAATATAATTTACATCATATAGTCCCAATGTTGCTATATGCTTGTATTTTTTTTTTCCAGTCTTGACATTTTGTATTTTCTCTGGTTTTGATATACATTAATATATCTGTTTGTTATTTATAAGCATTTTGTGCAAATAATTCAGATCCTTGATGCATGAGAGAGGAGAAAACTTGACTGAACATACAAATGAATGAGTGTCAAGTGACTCTGAATTGTGCTTTTAAGACTCTTGGTTCTCTATAACTCTTGAGGGTGAAATAAAGTTCATAAGTTTAAGCTAGTTTTGTAGACTGTTTTTCTCCCCTTTTCAAAAAGGCTCTTGCTTGTCAATGGGAGTAAATATTTATAGTTGGCCATGTTAAAATGTTCTGAGGATGAAGAAAATGATTTTAATAGAACTGTCCTTAATAAGAAATGAATACAAAAATCCATTCATATGCGCAATTTAGGGAAAAATGAAGTAATGGTAGACAGTGTTTATTTAGTTAAGTGCAAAATGCTTACTAATATCACTACAAATGAATTACAGAACTTTATTATATACTGTGCAATATATATGTATTTGCCTTATAAGATTTTTAAACTGATTTCATTGAATAATGAAATATATGCTTCTTTTAATAGTTTGCAAGTAATGACAGAGAATGATATAATGGAAACTGCCTGAGTTCTGTTTAAATGTGGGAAAATGATTGCCTCCCTCTGTGGCAATCTCAGGGCTCTTTTCAGCTATAACATAGCTATCGCAATATCTGGCAGAGAGGTAGTTGATATTAAATGAGATGTGATGTATAACATGGGTGGCACATAGTAGCTTGTCAGTACATGTTTATTTTCTTCTTTTCCCATCCCTGCATTTTTTCAACAATGGATAGTGAGGTATTTATTCCCTGAACTAAAACATTATTATTTTTAAGTTATCTAGTTTTCTTTCTTATGATGTGAAATACTTTTTCCTTGAAAAGTGCGATTATTATCATGTGATGAAGGAAGTAATTTCTGATAGTTCCCATTTTGAAAGAGGAGCTAAATTGTTTTGTTGGCAGATCTAGAATAGTAACTTGAGTGAGGGATATGAGGTGAGGAAGACCTTAGGTAGGATAAAGGACTGTTAATGGTTCTGGTAATTTGAGAAAACACAACAAAAACACCCCGCCACATTAATTGTTCTTTTTACGCAGCTAAAACATCAAGAGGAATAAGAATGACAGTGGTTATGGGGTAAATACCCAAGGCAAAAAAACTTTTGCACGACTTTTTATTTTATTCAGTCTTGAGTAAAATCAAACAGGAAAGACTTTAGACTTGCAAAACTGCCAAAAATGTAGTGGTCTCTGGATTCTTGACAACTGAACTGCCAGAATCATGTGGTATGTAAAACGGCTGGAAGAAATCATTCTGCTGAGGAGCGACAGGTCTGCTAGATTTCAGAAATCTGAGAAGATGCTGGAGACAAGCTCCCAGGGCTCTTGGGATGGGTTCTGTGTGGTATTTATATATGGTCCTCATGAGTTTATAAAGATCAGTGCAAGGAAATTCTACAATTCCACAACTGGAAGAGATTGGAGAAATCATTTGACTCCAGCTCTTTATTTCAAGAGGCCTAAGTGACTTCTGCATAGTTACATGTCAAGTTAGCATTAGAACTGGGTAAGGCCTTAGTCCTAAACTCAGGTTGTTTTTTATTTGTTTGTTTTGGTACTGGTGATTGAAGCTAGGGGTGCTTTATCACTGAACAACACTCCTAGTCCTGTTTTAATTTTGAGACAGGGTCTTGCTAAGTTACTGAGGATCTTGCTAAGTTGGAGAAGCTGGTCTCAAATTTGAGATCCTCCTGCTTCAGCCTTCTGATCACTGGGATTATAGGCATGTGCTACCACACCTGTTCCTGCCCACCCAGCCATTCTTTAAAAATGTAATATGTCTTTCTACCCATTTAGGATTATTCAGCTCTGAAAGTAAATATCCTGAATAAAGAAAGAAAAGTAAAATTAACAACTCCTCTTTTTTTCTGTAGTTTAGTGAAGATTTATATCTCTGACCCTAACTCCAGGACAAGTTACTTTAAAATAACAGAACAAGGAAAACCAGCTGAGGTCTTTAAGAAACATTAACCATAAGAAAACAACAAAACCTACTGTACTTTTTTTGTTGTTTTTTTTTTTTTTTTTTTTTTTTTTTTTGGGGTGCTGGGGATTGAACCCAGGGCCTTGTGCTTACAAGGCAAGCACTGTACCGACAGAGCTATCTCTCCAGCCCCTGCCTGCTGTACTTAGTGTGTGATATCTCCCCTGATTCTCTGGAAGGGAAAGGTGAGAGGAGATTCAAAGGAAAGAAGGAGGGAAAAAAATTATAATGCAAGAGATTTCTACTTTACTAGGTGCTTCATAAATATTGACAAATAGATTTATAGAGGTGAGATGAAGTAGTCTTCAACAGTGATGAAATGAAATAGCACTCAGCAATCACTAACTCAAAATGATTTTTGTACATTGATGAATCTTACAGGATAATCCCAATTATGAATGAAGTACAGTAGAAAAATAGTCTAACTATAATGAAAATCTTCCTGTTGCTGAAAAGAGTATGCATACTTGTCTTTTCTTTTTTTTAAATAATATAGTTCACATAAGTTCTTATAATTAACATCTAAATTCTGAAGTATTACTCCTGGCATTTTACTTTTTTTTTTTAATCAGAAATTGAACCCAAGGGTGCTTAAACTCTGCGCCACATCTCCAACCTTTTTTTTTTTTTTTTTTTTTTTTTTTTGAGACAGGGTCTCACTAGGTTGCTTATTGTCTTGCTGAGTTGTTGAGGCTGGCTTTGAACCTGCGATCCTCCTGCCTCAGCCTCCCAAGACGCTGGGATTATAGGCATGTACCACCACTCTCAGCCTGGTACCTAACTTCTAAAAGTATGTATAGTGGTGTGCAATATTTACAGATGTGTATTCTGGAAACCAGAGGTTGCCTGGTTCTTGTTCATTAATGTCCCCACTAGCAAGAGGACAGGAAACATTATCAGTGATCAATTCATCAGTGATCAATTCAGATCAGTTTGCTATTTCTTTTTGTTTTGTTTCATTTTTGTACCAGGGATTGAACTCAGGGGTGCTCTACAACTGAGCTACATCCCCATTCCTATTTTATATTTTATTTAGAGACAGGGTCTCCCTGAGTTGGTTACAGCCTTGCTTTTGCTGAGGCTGCATTTGAATTTATAATCTTTCTGCCTCAGCCTCCCAAGCTGCTGGGATTACAGGCATGTACCACTGCACCTGGCTGGTTTGCTATTTCTTGCAAGCTCCACTGATTGCCCCTTTCTTTCTTGACAGGACAAAGCTGCGGTAGAGATTATGAACAAACATGCAAATGGGTATTAGGCTTATGAAACTCATCCAGTTCATATTCTTTTACTCTATTACTCAGATGAAAACTCGTAATCATTAATATCATGGTTTGTCATGTGTCAGAGTCTGCCAGGTAGAGGACTGGGAGTATAGCTCAGTGACAGAGCACTTGCCTAGCATGTATGAGGCCCTGGTTCAATACCTAGTACCACAAAGAAATACAGAATTTGTCATGTTGGTCTTTCAGTTGACTTAACTAGGTATGAGAAAGTGATAGTATATATGATGTGTAAGAGATAATGTAAGCTCACACTTAACTAGATGACTTGATAATTAATCTGTTTGCTCATAGTTAAAATTGGGATGAGCTGTATTATTATGAGATGATGTATATAATGCATCAAGCACAGTGTCTGACACATGGTGAACTCTCTCAAGTATCAGCTAACATGAAAAGGTGTCATCCTCTTTTACATGTTCTTACAAAATGCCATTCTACCTTCAAGAGTTACATGTTTCCCTTCATTTGAAAAAGAGAAAAAAATGGTAACAAAATTTAACTATATACAAGTGAAAGACTTGAAATGGAACTTTCTTCTTCCTCAAATTGGATTTCATAGTTCTGTTAATATTTTTAAAAAGCAAACTTTGCCAGGCACAGTGGTGTACTTCTATAATCCCAGCGACTCAGGATGCTGAGGCAGGAGTATCATGGGTTCAAAGCCAGCCTTAGCAACTTAGCAAGGCGTTAAGCAACCTAGTGAGACCCTGTCTCAAAATAAAAAGGGCTCTGGCTGTGGCTGTGGCTCAGTGGTTAAGTACCCCTGGGTTTACTCCCTGGTACCAAAAGAAAACAAACAAACAAACGTTTTTCCTAAGCAATTTTTTTGATGTAAAGTTAAAACTCTAATCTTAAAGAGCATTAATGAACATTTATTTTGTTTGACAGAAGGTAATTATGAAACTCAGGTTTTGAAATTGAGTATTCAAGTTTTGCCTTGTAACTGTATCAAAAGTATAAAACTTCAACTACCCAGAATTCACCTGGTCCAGATGTTTTGTCTCTGCTTCTGAGGGTACATCCCCTCTCTTAGGAATTCTTTCTGTTGTTAACATGAAATCTGCTGTTTTCTACTTGTCCTGTTGGAAGATGTGTTTTCTCTAGGCTCAGCTTCCCTTGGTTCCTTACCGGGCATCTTCCTGATTCTCCTGAGTGGTCTCTGGTTGCCCTTGACCATGCAGAGTTAATATGGGGGATCATTCCTAAAACGCTATTTGTGAGATGTACATGGTTGGTCAGAGTATGATTGGGATCACGTCTTCCTTTTATGAGTGTTTATATTATATATTAAAAAATACATTGTTTTATGATGTATATTAAAGTTACTAACTTTAGCCCCAGTGACATACAGACTGTCATGTATTACTTGAGAAAATGCTTATAAATCTTTGGCCTCTCTTGACTATTCATTGTGCCATTGCAGCAACTCTTGATGTAATGGCCTTTCAGTTTATTTGTGTTTTTCTCATAGTTCTGCCAGCTTTCCAGTTGTTTATTTACAAAAATCCTGCCCCATAACATCTAGTAATAAGTCAGGAGTGTAAGTACTGTTCCTTTTCATAGAGTGCTGTAATTGATAACAAAACCTTTATAAATAAAAAATCATCATGCTTTACTTCTACACAAAGGACAGAAAGAGCCCATGTGTCAGGCAGCTGTGGTAGAAGACAAGAACACTGGCCTTTGAAATTTTTTTAAAAACTTGATTTAAAATCTGGAACTTGCAACTTAATTGCTGTGTTTGTTCTCTCAGCCCTTCTAATCTTAAATTGCTTTATCTGTGAAATGGAGAGAATATTGCCTGCTTAATGGATGAGTGAATAAAATAAGATGTGCAAAAAGTGTTTTATAACCCAGAGAACCAAATAAATGAAAGTCATTAATAACAGAACTTATCTATCTCATCCCTGTGCTGACAGTCTTTTAGCATTTTAAAAAACTTAAAATTTTAAAAACATTGTTTTAAAAGTTTGTTTTAATTGTAATTTTGCTACAATAAACCTTGAGTTTGTCATCTTTATATGTTGGACCCAAGTATACAATCATAATGTGAAAATTTGAAGATTTGGAGAATAATATAAAAATAAAGGCAATCAGAAACTCCAGGTAAAGGAAAAGCTGAACAATAACATCATGGTCTCATCATCATGCAACAAAAATGTGGCATGATTTTGAGCAGTTATAAAAATTAAGAAAAGGAAATCCATTTGAGTTTATTCTGGTAACATGTTCTTTCAAATGACTAAAAGATTATAAAAACTGAACTCTAGAAATAGAAATGTATTTCTAGCACGACTAGTTTTTACAAAGAACAATATTCACAATACAGTAAACAGGTTATTTGCCATGAGTTTTTTTAAAAAACTACTTATAGACAAAGTGTAGAAAGATTGATAATTTGAAAAAAATGATAGCCAACAGAAATTAGGATATAGAAGGAGATTGAAGAGTTGGTAGAAAGGGAGAATCTGATGGCATATTTTATATTGTAAGGAATTTAAAATGGATGTCATAATAACACTTTAAGTATATTGTTTATATCTAACAGTGACCAGTAAAAGAATAAAACTATTAACTATAAAAATTATGAATAAGGGAAAGAATAATAGAGTAATATAAGTAAATCCTCACTTTTTAGAGGGAAGTCAGTTGATATGGTTTATAGTTTATTGTTTTTGAACCCAAAATGTAAAAATTTTTTAGAGTTGTGAATTTAAATGTTTAGAGCTATGAACATAAATTATTAATGTAATAATTGTATATTTAGAGTTGCAAATGTAAACCACCAGAAGAGTTAAAAACAAATGACTAAGCAGGGTACCTTGGGGAGCAGTACTGAAGGAGGGTCAGCACAGAGCTAGAACCTAGTTTTGTTTTCATTCTAAGCCACTCTGTTCTCTTGTAGTATTTTTATTGTGTGATGTTACTTTGATATAAGCATATATTAAGTTCTGATGGCAAAAAGTTGTCAGTGGATATCTGTGGCATATTTCATTCCCACCCTCAAATCTAGAAGATTTGATGTAATTGTTTAAGCCAAAAGTTGTCTCACTTTCCTTCTCACCCATTCTCACTCTTCCCTCAAGACTCTCTGTGTCCTGCTCTTATCTCTGGGTAGTGTGGAGTGGTTTTGCCTTCCAGCCTAGGATCAGCCTGCATCATATTATGATTTATGTTGTCATCATTCTTTTCTCTTGTTCACTGAAATGTTGAGAAAGTAAATTTTTGTAAAACAAACTCAATTTGCAATGCACAGTTCGTGTTAGTAAGTAAAACAGTGTATCTAATACTTTATAATGGCTTGACTTACACCATTATTTTATACCAATATAGAATAAAAATAATGTACCAGAAAAGACTATGGATTCCCCAAACGCTGGAAATTTTATGGAAGTACTACTTTCTTTACTATATTTTTATATTAAATTTACCTTAAAATTTTATTAAATTAGCATTCTTTTTGTATTGAAGAGGTAATGGTAACATGCCTGGTTAGCTTGATCATGGCCAGATTATGACCAAATCATTTTTTAAGAATAGTTCAAAATAGTGATGACAACAATAATCCAAATATTCTTCTTATATATATGATTACATTTGAAATGATCACTTTCATATTATTTCCTTTTTCTCTCCCCAGAATTACATAACTAGGGGTTAGAAAGACAGCTACCAGAACACTTTCCAAATTTCTGGTTAAGAAGGCACATCTTTAGAACATAATAGACTCTTTTGATAATCAGCTAATGGTATCCATTGATGAAGATTAAAGTATAGATCCATTTAGATCAGCACTAGTAACTCATAGCAGTTAAACAAATTGGATATGCAAAGAATAGACTATGAGATCATGGGCGGAGTTTGAAGATCAAAGAGATTCTTTTCTAGTGCTGTTTAAAGGTGCTAAAAAGAGCTTTTTAATTTTGAGATAGGGTCTCACTAAGTTGCTAAGGCTAGCCTCTAACTTGCTATCTTCCTGCTTAAACCTCCCAAGTCTCTGGGATTACAGTTGTTCATCTGATAGGGTCTCACTAAATTGCTAAGGCTAGCCTCTAACTTGCTATCTTCCTGCCTAAACCTCCCAAGTCTCTGGGATTACAGATGTTCATCTCTGTACCTGCCCCACTGCTTCCCTTCCCCCCCAAAAAAGGGAGATCTTGAACCACAAATTGGGAAGCAGGAATGGGGAGATGGGAGAGATTCCCTATCTTCTAACCACATTTGATAATGAGTATTTGGTCATTTAATCATTCATCCATATTCCCAAAATTTGAGCATGTACTTTAAGATGCTGTGATTGGTATTTCACAGATGACCAGTATCATTAATATTAAGGCATTAAACATGATGTTCTGTTATCCCCGTGGTTTCCTGACCTCATGCTATCTACAGTAGTCAGATTAGATCTCAAAAAGGACATTTTTCTTTCCTTCCCAATCATGTATTTCATAAGCATCTGACTTCTTTAATGGTTTAAACCTCAATCACTTAGCAACAACTTTTAGGAATTATGTTATTTCAACTGATAGATTATTGGTATTTTCCAAGTCACACTTATAATTTCCTAAATGTATGTTAAATATTTCGTGTGTTTTTGCCTTGTGCAAACAACAACAAAATACATATCAGTGGGAGAGTCCAGATAATTAAAATGCAAATTTATTATACTTAATAGTATTTAAACATTTCCTATATATTTTCCCAAACAGTATATCAACTCATTGCTAATTAAGTTGGTTCAAAACAGAAAAGTATCTCTTTTCAATGAGGTTTTTATTTTAATAGCATAAAGAAAGACCCATTTAAAAATGCTCAAAATATTTGGATGTTATTTTGTAAAATTATATTTGATATGTAGAAGCTAGAGGTCAGGAGGACAGGAGTAGCTTCATTACACAGCAAACAAAATGGTATTTACCCTGTCAGCTGTGACATTTTATGAGCGTTTTGCCCGTGTTGCTGACTCTCTAGGTCATGTTTGCTGGCTCTTCTTTCCACACTGTGGGAGACCTGGCTCAGACTCTCCACCTTTTCTTCTTGCACATGTACGTGCTGTTTTTAACATTCACATAATGTGCTTCATGAGCCAGGCACCATTCTTCAAGAGACCAGGAGAGGGGGCACTTCCTTTTCCACCCTTCTTTACCCTGATTTTGGAGATATTTTCAAATACATTAGGTGTGTTTTCTCTAGACACCTACTCAGTAGCACCTGACCAGCTCTTTTTCCTTTCATTTCTGGAAGCCCTGATCTCTAGGGGTCCTCACTCTCCCTGCAGCTGCCTGTGTTTCTCAGAGCCATAGCCTCAGAGCCAGAGAGAGAAGCAGATGGTCTTGCCCCTCGTAGGACAGGGCATCCTCTGTTCTGCTGTCCCCCACCTCCTTTCTCCGTTGTCAGTGTGCCAGCTGTTGCCAACACCTCCCTCCTCTCTTCCACTCTGTAGCTGGGGCCTGATCAAGCCTGAGCCTTCATGGGCATCTGGACACCAGTCTCTTTTGCCCCGTTAGTGATGTCTGTGTCAGCCTCCTGGACCACATAGCACCCATAGTTTGCAGGCACCATCCCCTTCCCTGGGGGCCATATGAGACTTAAAATGGAACTTTTTTTTTTTTCAAAGACTTCACTACATAAAATTTATTTAATTTTTCTATTTATGAACCCATTCTCTTATAGAATACACATTGAAGTTTAAAGAAACGTAATGACTATCTACAAAAAATTAATTTTGATTGTTGTATTCCCCCCCATACTTTATGTGTCTGCACACATAGAGAAAACTAAAATTTTTTATATTCATTGATTTTTAAGAAAATTACAGTATTTTCCACTGCTGTGGTCTTTTTTTTTATTGTTGTTGTTTTTTTGTTTTTGTTTTTAGTTTTTGGGGTTTTTTTTGGTAAAACACACCAAAAGGCTTTATTTCCTTACTAGAATATTTCCTTTCTCTGATTATCATCTTGACTGATTTGAAAAGTTAAGAAAATTTGAATCATTAGAAAATGGGTACAATAACTTTTAACATTCATGACCCCCACCAGCTGCCAAATTTTAGGAACAAACTGCAGGTGCAGTGGTTAATAATAATTTTAGCAGCTGCAGTAAGGATAGAGGACAACTTAATTTGGTATTAAATGTATCCATATTTTAGATACCAGAGATTTAAATACCAGCTGTACTTGATTTTTAATTATTTAACATTAGCCATTTGACACAATTGCTTTCAATTCTACATAGGAAAGCTGATAATTGTATTTCTGTCATAGGCTAGTTGTGAAGATTCAGCAAGATAGCATTTAAAGCACTTAGCACAGAGCCTCACATAGGGAAAGCACTAAGTAAATGTTTGTTCTTTATTATTGCTACCATTGATGAATTGTTATTATGTACCAGGTATTATGGTCCTTGAGGACCTGACATAAACATGTCTACTGCATTAGGAGCTCCATAGATATATTCAGTCCACATGATACTGCTGCCATATGCTCTCTGAAATATTTCAGAGTGTCCATTGGTGATGTGTGGCCCCAGGGCACCTAACTTTGCTCAGAAAATGTCCTCTATTGACTTGTTAGTCCCAAGAGTGAGCAAGCTTTTTCTGAAGCTTCCAAGAGAGATCCTGGTAAACAAAAAACGTTCTTTCCCCTGTCAAACTGCTGGGTGGTCACTGACTGCGTCAACAAATAGGGATTCAGTCACTTGCTTCCTCTCCAAATTGAGGTCACCAAGTGGTGAGCAACAGTTTCTGGGTAACAGCCATCTAATTAGTAAGGTTCACCCAGTTGTTGGCAGTTTTCCTAAGCCACCTCACTGTTCTGCACAACTTGTTCCTGAACCAGGAGATGGCAGGCGGTGTGGCCAGTCAGCGGTGGCCTATGGGAGATACACCTTTCCTCTCAGGACACCTGGGGAAGTTATTGCTGTGCTCATGCCCTACTGAACTCAAGCAACTTGTTTTAAAGAACATGCCCTCTTCTGTTTGTCCCATAGATAAGAACTGGTGGCAGTCTCTTACCTGATTGAGAGCCACATTCCTTAATTTTTTCTTATGATAGGCTAACTACTAAAATTACAGTGAGACAGAATTTTCCATGTTTGTCCTTCATGAGCCACCACCACCAAAAAAATAATTAAGCAAGAATAGAAACGGTATAAAATTGGATGAAATTCTTCTCATCAGCCCTCCTTTGGCTAACTTTGCACTTCCCATTGTGAACCAGGTAATTCTTTGTTGTGGGATCCATTCTGTTGTAGGATGTTGTGCAGCAGTCCTGTCCTCTCTACCAAACACCAGTAGCAGAAGTCTTCCCCAACCCAGAATGCCTCCAGACATTGCCAGATGTCTCTGACGGTGGGGAGCAAAATCACACCCATTTGAGAACTACTGCTATAGTATAATTAAAGAATTCTTTCCAAGGAAGACAAACACCCCAGTTTTTTTCTTTTCGTAGACAAGAAAGCCTATCAGATAACCCTATTAAATTTTCCCTCTTGAGAGGACTATCTTCTGAAAGTGCCCTCTCTTTTTCTTAAAAATTATTAGTGTATTCTCATCTAAATGATATCAGATGGCAAAAAGGACATGGAACCATCATGTGAAGACTCACTTTATGCCAGCGTTACCATTATTAGCCTTGATATTGAGCAAATCCCTTACTACTCCAGACCTTAGGTTATTCATCTATTGATGAGGTGGAAAAGAGAGAAATGTTTATATGTGAAAGCACTTTTAAAAGCCCGAGTAGGCACTTAGTACCCAGATCTTGGTGTCTGTTATTGCCATTCTCTAAATAGGAACAGACTTCTTGGAGTAATGGTCAGCTGTAGGACTGGGGTAGGAAATAGACGAGGTGACCTTGGGACAGGTCAGAGAATAAAAGTGTAAAAAAAAAAACCATAATGATGGAGGCGTATCAAAGGGACACAGGAATCAAATAATAGAGCTCCCAATGACCAAAGCTGGAACAATTTGAGAACAAAATTAATTAAGTAGTATTGAATTATAACCCACAGTATAAAGTAAATACCAATGAATCTTCTACAAATAAATAAATGAGAAGAGACTAATTCCCATACAAAAGAATTCCAAGTAATTCGTTGTAGACATTTCATCCTCTGAGATGGAGCATAACTCCCTACTCCTTAAGCGTGGCTACACTTTCCTTACAAAGAGTACTATATGAGAAGGGAGGGAATGGGTAACTTTACAGTGAAGAGTAGTCGGGGATGTAGCTCAATGATAGAGTTCTTGCCTAACAAGCACAGTCCATTGGTTTAATGCCTAGCACCACTGAAAAAAAATTTATTTTTTTCCCTCAGTGGAGAAACCTGACAAGTACTGCCCCAGCCAAACATCAACAGTGATAAGCCATTTTGGTAGTCTGCACTGTTGACATGATGTGATGCGAATGGCCCTGTAACTTAATGGACTTCCTCCCCAAAAACCTGTAACTTCAGTTAGTCATGAAAGCATCAGACAAGTCCCAGCTGAGGGGTATTCTACAAACTGCCTAACCAGTACTCCTCAGAACTGTCAAGGTCATCAAAAAACGAAACGTCTGCGCTGGGGAGATAGCTCAGTTGGTAGAGTGCTTGCCTCCTAAGCACAAGGCCATGGGTTCAATCCCCAGCCCTGCCAAAAAAAAAAAAAAAGAAGTCTGAAACTATGTCACAGCCAAGAGTAGCCTAAGGAAACATGATGATTAAATGTAACATGGACTCTTGGAACAGAAAGGGGACATTATATTGAAAACTAAGACAATATAAAGAAAGTAGGGAGTTCAGTCTGCAGTATATCACTGTCGTTTCATTTATTGTGAAATGTGCCGTGACACTGTAAGATCATAGGGAAGGAGTGTGCTGTGCTGCCTTTGTCATTTTTCTAGAAATCTAAAACTAACATGAAAAGTTTATTATGAACTTTATGAAATCATGTTAAGGCACTGTTAGAAGTAAGGGTGTTTTATCTTGAAGGCTATCATCAAGCTTTCATGTGCAATTTCCTCAGTTTTAAAAGTCCATTTGTGAAATCTCTCCCAACTTCATTCTCATGGTGATTTTAGTGCCTTTACTGACCTTAATCCATCTCTACGCCCACTGGGTTGGAGCAATCTAGGTTTCCAGCTAAAGAAGACAAAGGATGTTAAACAGAAGTTATTTAACTTCTTGTTGTAAACTGGAAGTTATTCCTGACATGTTTATTTCAATGAACAGTATGATTTGTTCATTCTAAGAAAATAGCTCCATATAAAGGAATGTATTTGAACATGGCTCATTTTTAGAAATTGAATTCCTAATCACTTCATTATGTAGAGAGCACTGTTTGATAATATCTCGGTGAAAAACAATTGACCAGTCATTTACGAAATCACTTCCCATGACTTTTCAGTTCTGAGCACCACGATGAAGTGAGCATTTGCCAGTCAGGGTTCCTAATGATACCAAAAGTGTTTAACACATGAATAATAATGTGAACAAATGTGTACCACTTTACAAAGCAGTGCCCTCATTTAAGCTTGTTTCACATCCATCCCATCCTGAAATGGGGAAGGTAACATATAGCTGCTTCTGACAGGTGAGTAAAGGACACACAATTGTAGTCCAGGTGTAAAACCCAAGCCACCTGATTCTGGGTGGTGTTTCCCTTACTGGACTGCACTGAAGCCTTGGTGTGATTTCAGGATTATAATTATTACTTCTGCTTTTTTAAATGTTCTATTTCTAGACCAAATCATGTTTGCTTATTATTCTGGTCCAAATGCCACACTGTAGCTTTAGGTAGCCACAGCTGATAATTTTAGGACGGATGAACTGGAATTAACTCCTACCTAAAGGAGTGCTGACCAACAGAACTTCCTGCATGATGAAATAATCTATATCTGTGCTGTCCAGTGTGGTGGCCATTAACCACATGTGGCTGCAAGCACTTGAAATATGGCTAAGGAGTTGCAGAAACTGACTTAAATTATATTTGATGTTCCTTAATTTAACTGTTAGTAGCCACTGGTGACTAATGACCTGCTGGAGTGCAGGTCTTGAAGTATAGGAATCCTCCATTATGATGCAGGCTCCTGTCCTATGTGAGCTTTTGGCATTACTTATGCACACTTGGCCTTGTTTTTCAGAAAAAGATGGGGTTATTTCGAGAACCTTTTTTTTATACTTAACAATATTGGGAATGTGTAGATTACTGGCAGAAATAAATTCAACATAAATTTTGACCCACCTAAATATAAAACTGTAAGAACTTAAAGTCAACACTAAGAAATAAAATTCACTGAGTTTAATCCACACACTTTTTTGGGGGGAAATGAGGAGAGAACAAGCCCATATGTCCTTGATTCTACCTTTAAGAATCAGAGCCTTTAGAACATTATTATTGGCAAGAGGTTTATTTCTTTAATTCTAAAAACAAAGAACTCTTTTCTTTTACAGATACAAATCTGTTATTTGATGCCTGCAAAGTTCAGTGACACTTTAAATCCAGATGGAGTGTTTTTTTTACAGAGCCAGACAAAAATTCAGTCACATGATATTTCCATTAAGCTAAGAATGGAATTCTGAGATTATAGTCTGGGAAAGGGGACCTGTGGTTTATAAAGTCATAAAAGCTTTGCAGTTAAACATTAAAATATTAAAATAATGACAGCTGTTTCCATTACTGTTATTAAATGGAACAATTCAGAAGCTCTATGAAAGAAATCAGTAAAAGTACATTTCTTAATTAACATTTCCTTGACTGCAAAATCTTCAAAAAGTGAGGAAAGTACAATGGTAACAAATATTATCAGGACTACTATAGAAATATAAAAAGGTGCAGGGGAGGTGGGCTCTTAAGAAATATGAAAAAAAGCAATTTTCCTAACACGGATTTTTGACTCCTTAATACTTTTGCATTAAGTTTAATAGGCAACTTGTTACAGATTATGAAATTAGAAAAACACTTCATATGCTTGGAGACAGGGAATTGTGAGACTAATTTAAAATGTTAATTAATGCAAATTTGAACAAATGAAATTACCAAAAGCTTGTTTTTTCCATATTAAACAGATTTATAATGTTGTGTTACATAGATTATTTGATGTGAGTCTTTCAGATATCATTTAGCACTTGTTTGGAGTCCATTTCTTGAATCATTTTCATGGTCAAGCAACAATTATATCAATTCTTTATTATTACTGTTAAATTTTGTTGTTAGATATGAACACGTGTTTATGTGCTAGAACATTGCCAGCCCCCTTAAGAAACCCCACCATTCTCCCAGCTGAATCCTTTCCCTGGAGAGACATCTAACTAACATCACAGGTCAATTATGTCTGATTTTCAACTTTATGTAACTGGGATTGCACAGTATGTATTTTCTTGTGTCTGACTTATTTTCCTCAATATTATGTTCCTATCATTTGTATCTCTTGTTTGATGTAAGAGTAAATCATTCATTTCTTTGCTTATGATGTACCATTTTATAACTATACCACAATTTATTTATCAGTTCTAAAGTTAATAAACAATTGGGTTGATTTAATTGGGAACTACTACAAATAGGCCTTCATGAACACCATTTACATGTGTTTTGTGTACCTATTTGCATATTACTTTCAAAGTTGTACCTAAAAATAGAGTTAAGGTAAGTGTTTGTGTGTTCAATTTAGTAGATACTGCCATTTTTCAAGGTACTTGTACAGTGTAGGAGAGTTCCAGATACTATGTTCTCAGGGCTTTTTTTTTTTCCTCTTGGCATCCATAATGATGATTGTAACTTAACTTTTGGAGAAAGCTAACAGTGACCAACTAGCTTTATTGGTTAGACCATAGACAGTGATTAACAAATATACCTACAATAATTAACAAATGTTCCTACCTCCAGTTTTCCGTAGACTCACCCAGAAAACCCTTGGAGGAAGTTGCCTTTGACTCAGTTCACTTTTTGCCAGTGTATTTGCAAATTTAATCCTGCAGTGAAAATGTTGGATAAGAGAAAGGGTGATGCACTGCTATGAGCCTGAAGGCTTTTGGTGGAGTAAGGAATACTTGAGGAGTTAATAATACTGGAATTTGCCAAGTGTCCTCAGAGTGTATTTGGTGATATTTTGCAATAAAATTATTTGACCTAAATTGCCCTTAGTTCACCCCGTTGAATAGTCAAGTTCCGCAAACTTTTTTTTTTTGATGATGACTTCATTCTCAAGTCTTGTGTGTTGTGGAAATATAAAAGTATGAATGACAGTGATTAACAAAGACTCAAAAACACCTAATGCAGTGGGGCAAGTCTGTAATTCCAGTGACTTGGGAGACTTAGATAAGAGGACTGTTAAGTTTAGGACCAGCCTTAGCGACATACCAAGGCCCTAAGCAGCTTAGCAGGGGCTAAGGGAATGGTAGCACAGAGTTAAACCACCCCAGGTTCAATCCCCAGTATCAAAAATATAAAAAATAAAGACTCAAAAAATGCTATACCAGGCTGGGTTTGTGGCTTGGTGGTAGAGCGCTTGCCTTGCATGTGTGAGTCATTGGGTTCAGTCCTCAGCACTGCATATAAACAAATGAATAAAATAAAGACCCATCAACAACTAAAAAAAGGATTTAAAGAAAAAGATGCTATACCTTAATACCTGCTTGTAATCAGGGAAACATGAACACATGATATAATATTGAAATGCCCATTTTCACCCAGTGGATTGTCAAAAATCAAGTCTGAAGCTAAAATGCTACAACCATTCTTGGAGAAAACTCAGTGTAACTATTAATATTGGAAATGTGGATATGCAGTGACCCATCAATCTCAGTTAAACCCAGGAGTACCCAAATGTGTATCAGAAGTGAAGCATAATTATAATCACCCCCAGAAATTGCAAAAATGAAAATAAATCACAGAAGGGCTGGTATAGTCATATTGTGGATTTGAAAGAAGTGATTCTAAAATGTAATGTCTATAAGGGAAGGAATTTTGGTTTTGTCCATTTCTGTATCTTCAAAATTAGAATAAGGCTGAGTATGGTGGTACAAGCCTATCATCCCAGTGGCTCAGGAGGCTAAGGCAGGAGGATCATAAATGCAAAGCTAAACTCAGTAACTTAGTGAGGCTATAAGTAATCTAGTGAGACCCTGTCCCAAAATAAAAATAAAAAGGGCTGGGGATATAGCTTATTGGTAAACACCCTTGAGTTCAATCCCTGGTCCAAAAAAAAGGACTAAGGTGTGGTATATAGTAAGTGCTCAGTAATTATTTCTTAAATATACCTCTAAATACATGGCTAGGTCTCCAAATATATTGTTGAGCGAACAAGGCAAATTGTAGAAAATGTTTACTGTGAAATGTATGTGTGCATTCATGTGTCCATGAAAACACTGCAGTGATACACATCAAAATGTGGGCTGTATAAATTTATTTTCCATAAATTTACCTGGAAAATATATACCAAAATGATGAGGATACTCTTTATGGTGGTGTGTATTCACCTTTCTATTACTGTGACAAAATACCTGAAGTAAAGAACTTAACAGGAGGAAAGGTTTATTTTGGCTCACAGTTTCAAATGTTTCGGTCCATGGTTACCTCATTGCTTTTGTGCCTATGGTGATGCAGTACCTCATGGCAAAAGAAATCTACTTTGCCTTGTCTTGGTCACGAAGCGAAAAGCAAAAGGAAGGGCCTGGGGTCCCAGTATCCCCTTCAAGGACATGCTTCCAATGACCTAACTTCCTTCCACAAAGATCTATGTCTTAAAGATTCCATTACTTCCCTATCACACCTTGAACATGTAAGCCTTTAGAGGATACTTCAGATAATATTCTGTCTCTCACACCCAAAGGCTCATGCCCATTTTACAGTGCGAACTGTATTCAGTTCATCTCTAAGAGTACTCATAGTCTTAACAGTTGTGTTATTGCTCAAAAGTCTAAGTCCAAAGTACCCACTAAGACCCAAGGCAAACTCAGCTATGAGCCCCAATAAAAATGAAAAGAAAGTTACATACTTCTAAGATACAACAGCACAGCGTAAACATTCCCACCCCAAAAGGAAAAGATTAGGATATGGAAATGAAGGATTAGACCAAAACCCAGATGGGCAAACAAAATCTTATAGTTCTGTGTCCAGGGAATATGGTGATGTGACGTGATCTCCAAAGGACTTGGGGATAGCCCACCCAAATCACAAGCCACATGACCTCTCTCAGGAAGCTCTGCTCACTGCACACATTCCACATCTCCGGTGTCTCTGTCTTCTTGGGGTCTCCATTGACACTTTGACTTTACTCTCCGAGCTCCATGCATCACTCTGTCAGAGGTTGCTTGCAGGAACTTCAGCTCTGCCACACACTCACTGCCTGAGCTTCCAGGTTTTCCTTTGAGATGTCACTGGAAGCCTCTGTGACCCCACAACCCTTACATGCCTGCAAAACTAGCATCACATGGCTGATGCCAAGGTCTGTTGACAGTCCAAGCTATACCAGGCTAAACCATGATTGTAGTGGCTTCTGAGTATCTTGATGACTGAACACAGAGAAGTGATTCCCAAGAAAACAACTCCTTAGATAGCCATGTTCAAATACTGTGCCCCTGGGTTCTCTTCTCAGACCAAATTCTTGTACTTTTAAACCTCTGAGCTGCAATGAGTGGAGTCCTGCCAGTTCCTGAGATGTTTTCAGGTCATCTTTCCTGTGCCCCAGTGCGTAGCACTTGGTTTATCTTCCAGACTTTGGATCAAACCAACAGCTTTGTACATGTAAGGCAAGTGTTCTGCCACTGACCTACATCCCCAGCCTGGCTTCTTTATAAGGGCACTAATCTCTTTAGCAGCATACCCCTCTTGGCTGAACTTTATACACACTTATTTTCTGGTCAAACTGCTAATTTTTCAGATCTACTTTTTGCTCCCAATTCTTTAAATCTGTCTTAAAACATCCAGTAATACTCTGTGCTTCTTCCTGAATGCTGTGATGCCTTGAAATTCCCTCCACCAGATAAATTAGCCTGTCACCTTTAAACTCAGCCTCCCACAGTCTCAGGGCATGGACAAAATGTGAACAGAATGTAACATGAGTGGCCTCTAATCCAGTTTCCCATAGAACCCTCATTTCCATTTGAAACCCCATCAATACAGCCTTTACTGTCCACATTTCCTACCAGCATTCTGGTCTTCTGAGCCCTTACCAGAATCAATCTGTTAAGTTCTGCTTATAGTATTTTAGACTTTCTGTGCCCAGCTTCTTCAAACTTTTCCAAACTCCCACAAACCAATTCCAGAGTCTTGTGAACCACTTCATTTGATGCAGTCACAACAGTGACCCTGCTTCTTAGGACCAATTTCTTATGTTAGTTATCTTTTGTCACTATGACTAACTTTCAAAGACAAAGGAGGAGAGATTTGGGTTCCGTTTTCAGAGGCTTCTGTCCACAGTCACATGGCCCCATTGCTTTTGGGCCTGTGGTGAGACAATACAACATTGAAAAAGAAACCTGTTCACATCTTGGTGGTCCAGAAGCAAAATGAGATGGAGGAAGGAGCAGGGATCCCAATATCCCCGTCAAGAGCAATGACCTGACTTCCTTCCACTAGGCCCATCCTATTAAAGGCTCCACCACCTCCCAAGAGCACCACAGACTGGTGACCAAGCCCTTAACATGTGAGCCTTTGAAGGACACATCTATCCAAGCCATATCTAGACAGGGAGGGTTACAGAATTTAGAGATAGTATTCAGAGAAGACTTATGATTTATTTTAATGTTTTGAAATTTGGAAAAAGATCATTTTTCATGTATTATTTGAGTAATTACAAGATAATTTTAAAATGCACTTTGCTAAGAAAAAATAATGTCCTTGTTACTTGGCAGGTTGAAACTTACTAAGCCAGGAGGCCCTCCCTCCAAAACCCCACAATCTCCACACAGATTTATAGAACACTGACTCTTGCTATATCTAATCTTTCCAAAGGGAATTTCTTGACTATGTGGAATAAATTGGAGGCAAGAGGCTGTCCAGAGATGGATTTTGCATATTTCTTTAAAAATAAAGCAGCTATTTGTAACATTTCCATCTTTGTTCTAATTTTCTATTGCAAAGGTACATAAAGGATTTTTATTTATGTATTTATTTTTTGCTAATCACATTCATATGTCTTAAAAAAAAGTCTGTAAAATACCTTACAATGGGGGTTAAATCAATAAGTTACTAGGCGTAAATATAAAGAATATAGAATGAAAGAATCAGACAAGGACTTTCATTCCACCATGGTTTTTCCTCATTGTGCAGTGCTAGGCATGTCAGCCTCTTCAGGCCTCATTTTCCTGTCTGTACTGTAAGGCAATTGGGTTTTATGGTTCCCAATTTATAACAACCAGGATTCTGTGCTCAGTGCTCTGTGAAAGTAATAATATAATGGAGCAGTGGGCCTTTCAGGTCAGGATTGTCCCATAGAAGTGCGAGTAGCCTTTTTATCTCCCCCTTAGTCAGACTAAGGGAGCAGGAGGATGAGATTTCACAGCAAGTAATTTTGCAAAATATACTTGAAGGTAAGTAACATTTTGGTAGGCAAAATCTTGAATGTTAAGCCCATACAGAGCAGGTCCATGGTACAGTGTGGCCCATAGCATTTTGTAGTTAATGAACTGCCTTATACTTAAGCCAGAGGAACCTGATAAAGTGAAATGCTCTCACACAGAGTGTTTACTATGTTCCAAGCACTGTGCTAGATGTTTCACATACATTATTTAATTCACACAATTACTTCATGGGGTAGGTTCTGCTATTATTGCTTTAGAGATAAGCCAATAAAGTCTCTGAGTCTCTAAGTCAACTGCCCAAGGAGATTGAGTAACTGAGACCTGAATCAGAACTATCTGATTTGAACCAGTGCCACAGAGAAACACGGGGACCACATCCTATAATATACTTGCATATGTGTGTCTAGTTGAGTAAAGAGCCATGCTGTCCTTTGAAGCTTTTGTCAATTGGAATGGAGTAGCTTCTCTCCCCACATCAACAGCAACAGCCATTTTTTAGTGAAATCATCTGCAAATCACGAATTTCTTTCTCCCATCCCTCCTCTCCTCTCTAATGATTTAATTTGCTAGCAGGAAACATTTATATTAAACTCCTTTTGAGGTTTTAAATGGAATTCTTATCTGGAGGGAAAAAAACATTTTCTTTGTGTTCTACGTGTCTGAATATAATCACTATAATGTCACAGATGAAATGTTATTGGTCATCTATGAGGTCTAGTGCAGTTTCCTTTTCATTCACATTTTTCTTCATTGAGTACAAATAGCTTATTTAGTGTTTATCGTTAACATTTGCCAAATAATTGTGAGTAAAATATTTGCCTCATGAAAGCTGAATTTTGAATGTTTTCCTCTTGGTTATTGAGCAATTACAGGTTTTAGAGTTCTCTGGATTGATGTTGACAGCTCTCTTCCTCTCAGAAAAAGAAATAATTTGATCCATTATATCATAGGCTTTCTTAAACTTTTTCCTAGGTCAAAATAAAGAATGTAATTTTTCATTGGAAAACTTCATATTATTATAATGTTTTATTTTGGTCTTCTGAGAGCTAACAGGATGTTTACCCTAATAAATACAACTATTTGCTGTCTGCAGCAGGTTTGTTGTGTTTTATTCTTAGAAATTGAGGTATGCACTAAATATTCATTAGTATCCAGACTTGCAATATCATTCCTAAGACTTTTAGCCCTGAAATTTCACCGAATTAAAATGTGTGCTAAGTGGGCTTCATTTAGATTACAGAAATTAAATTTGTTTTTGAATACAGAAGAAAAAATGTTTTTTAAAAAATAAAACACAATAGTATCACTGATTTCAAGAGCATACATTATTTTAACTGAATGTGTTCTACGTGTCTGAATATAATCACTATAATGGCACAGTAAAAATTATTTTCATGGAGCTAAACTGGGAGATAAAAAAAAAATCTATGATGTAATCAATGAGCTGTAAAGAAAAATAAAATGAACAAGAGCTGGGATATGTGAAGTAGAATATAAAGTATTGGGTGTATTTAGAGAAAAAGAAAAAGAAAACTAGAAAGAGTAGGAAATAACTGACCCTTTAAACCAGGGTTGAATTGAAAAAACAAGTGAAGACATCAATTTGGGGATAGTGGCTTCAAGTCTTCAGTGCCATGAGCCAAGCAGCAATCATCTGAGCAAAGGCCTTGCAGTAGGGACAAATACGTCTACTCATTGAGGCAGTGAGGAGACCTTTGCTTTCCTCTCACTGTGGCCTCGACCCTCAGCAGACATTCCCTACCATTCACCCCTTACCTTCCCTCTGCTGTGACCCATTCTTCCCTGCACAGCCAGCAGAACATCTCTTACCCACCAAGGCTCAGTCTAAATCTCACCTTCTCTTGAATCTTCACCTTACATGCCAAGAACCCCAGCAGTCATGGCACACTGTGTGTCTGCCTAACCCAGAACTCTTCCAGCTGCATGTCAGTGATTTGTTTTTGTCTCCTCAGGATTGAGACCTTGTAGGTGGGAACCATGGGTCATCTTGATACTGATGATGAGAATCAGGGCTGAATCCTGTTTCCCAGATGTGAAGCATGTGAAGCTCCAAGGCAGGCATAGAAAGCAAGTTTTATTTAAAGGATAGTGTTAGCACAAAAAGACAAGGCAGGACACAAACCTCATGAGTCATCTCAGCTATTTATTTAGAGTGCAGGGATGAAATGGCACCTGTGGACCCACTTTCCTGGTGGAAAGTGAGCCACTCAGAGAAAGGGACTGGGTTTATATAGGTTAGTTTGAGGGGTGGTCTAGTGTGCACATCAGTTTTCTTTGGCACCCAGGATTTGAACTCTTTGGGGTTGGGGTTCTGTGGGTATTTACTTTGAAGGAGTTTAATGCCTCCTAGAGGTGATTACTTTAGGGGTGATAAAACACCTCCTCCCTGTCTGCTGCTGACACCTGGAAAACATCTGTCTTGGGAGATGAAGGCTGTCAGTGCATGGCCCTTTTCCTTAGGCCTCATTATCTTGGGGATTCTCATTCTCCATATCTATTAGATAGAACAGAGATATACTTCTCTAAAGAAAAGGGGCCCCACAGGTGGGCCCTACGCCAACTGCCCTTTTGCCACCAGGTCCCCCATCTTGGTGCGTATGTTTTAAGGAATAGTGGGGGAAAAATTCTTACCTGTTTCCTATTAACAACACAGTTCAGTTGCTGAAGTAATATTTTTAAATTGTAGACTTAATGTTTCCAGAAGAGAGAAAGCAGAAAAATCTTCCTTTCAAAACCTTTAATAATATAGATAGGTAGATATAGACAAGAATATATGTAAAAGACCAAGTGAGTTTATAACGTTAATTTTTAGATTTTTCATGTTAATCTGGCAAAAAGTTATTTAATTTCTTAATGGTTTAAAGCAGCTTTCATGTTTAAGTGTTTAAAAAATACATATGGTGGCTATGGGTGGAACTCAGTGGTAGAGCACTTGCTTAGCACATGTAGAACCCTAGGTTCAATCCCCAGCAGTGCGCAAAAAAAAAAAAAAAAAAAGACGAAATGAACATATGATTTTCACGTTTATATGACTATATGTTTGTTAGTATAGAAAAATGCCCAAGATGTATAAACATGTATTTGTCAGATTGGAAGGAGGCAGCATGAAAGAAGGAAAAGAAGTCAAACCAAGAGAAGAAAGGTTCTTAGATGGAGAAAAGAGTCTGGACTAGAGCTATGTCTAGCACATTCTCTGGAAGCCAGCCAGCCACACCCAGCCATCATTCACCTAGGAAGCCTCCTGCACAGTTTCCCACTGTGTTTTCTCCCTGAGGCCTGCTCACTCCCCCTATATCAGAACTTAAGACAAAGTGAAGCTGTCTCTATTGTGTTTCACAAGTGAGCTAAAAGGCTGTCTTAGCATTCTGTTAGGCTATTTATTACAAACCAGGTTAGAAAAAATTCAGTAGAAGTTTTGTTCCAGGTTTTTTGTGTGTTAAGTAATCAGACTTGAGTCCTCAGGGGGAGGCAGGTTTCCTTTAAACATTTATACTAAGTGAACCCTAATGTCCAGCTTATGATTCCTTTGTTCTTGTTACTGTTGCTGATATGTTTGTGCCTCAAAGCTACAGAAGTCAACTTTAACTTTTTTTTTTTTTTTTTTAAGAATAGCATTGGCACATCTCTGAGCCTGCTTTGCCCTGAGGTACCCGTCCATTCTCCTAATTTTTTCCATTCTCTCTCTTCTGGAGAAGAGGGAAGTTTTCAAGTCAGGATAATCTGTCAGTGTACCAACCTCTGGTGAAAACAGAACCCTCCAAGATGATTGTTTGCCTGGCAAATCCATTTGCAAACTATCTGAGAGGAAACCTACAGTGCATCTCTTTGAAGCTAACACCTAAAACCTGACCCAGGGTTTATCGGCAAGCATCTTTAGTTCACCTTCTAGTACACGTCATTTTTAAGGCTTTGTTTAGGCAGTAGAGCCTTTATTCACATCAAGCTACAAACTCTCTGGGTCCTCCTGACCTTATCATCATGTCATCATGTGCATTTTTTGGACCTTTCTATTTCCTCTGACATTAACAAGGGAAAATATTACTAACCGTTAGCTTTCTAGCCCTGGGCTTCATGTTTTGCTGTGGCCCTGCTATTGCTTTACTAACAAGTAAACCAAGTGAGCCTGTAAATTTTTATTTAGACTAAAAATAATAAAGGCAGCAACAAAGGTAGATTTAAATTTGCCTGAAAAAATTCCTAGCTTTTAGGAAGATAGCAGAATGAAAAGACCCCTTATGACTTGTGAACTCTCCTGCTCGCGGCCCAGGCCAGAAACTAATTGGGGGCAGTTACATCATGCCTGGGAATCCACTGTGATGAAAAGATACTTTAAGATATTTATGTTGTCTTTTGGAAGAGCATTTTTATTGCAAATGATTCTGTAATATTCTCTCTGCCGAGACTGCATAGCTTTTCAGTAAAGTCCCTCGAATTAACAATTTCATCTATTTTTCTTTTGGCATTTTTCTGAACTATAACCATGTATTTTTTATTTACTGCCCTATAATTATGAAGTACTATATCGGGAATCAATAAACCTTCTTAAAGAGCCAAGTAGTAAATATAGGCTTTGCACACCAAGAGACAAAATCAAAGATATTAATGTAGATATTTATACTATATTGGCCATTTTAAGATGTAAAAAGGCTTGTTGGCTGTGATTTGCCAACCCATCTTTATGGTCACCTGGTAATTCTTACATGACAGCTCCCTGCACACACACACTTCTGCAGTTATTAATCCTGTACTGGTTTCTTGACATCAGAAATATAAACATGAATTTAAAAATGGTTCCTTTTTAGAAAGATCTCATAATCTCAGAAGAAAGAAAAACACATAATGGTGATTATTATAAAGTGCTGATTGTGGTGCTTTGGAATGAATGTCTTCACTGATGTCCAGAGGTGATGTGGTGGGGGAAGGCATTGGGAAGGGCTCCATACTGAAAAGAATCATGCAGCAGAGGGAGTGCAATACATTCTACAAAGGGGACTAATATATATTCATTAGTATCAGACATTTATTTGGAATCCTTTCCCCTATCTCAATGTAAAGTGTTAATTATCAAGTAATAGCATAGTTAACAGATCAGTGACTACAAAGAGCATGTGTAGAAATTTTGAGGAAAACTATAACTTAATTTTGTAATTATTAAAAATTTCAGAACTAAATAGATATACATATTCAAGCATTCAACTTCTACTTCTTTTGAACACAAGTTATTAACAGACAATCATTGCCAAATAAATTAGATCTGAAACAGAGATCTGGACATGTCTTAAGTAGTGAGCTTTAGTGGACTAGGATTCTTGAGCACTCTATTCCATCCCCAGGTGGATTACTAATGATAATTTTGAGCAAAATCTGTGGTCTCTACTTAATCATCTTAACACAACAAGGTTGAAAGAGTTGATTTCTAAGATGCCTTCCAGTCCCACATGCTATGACTATAATTAGAATGCATACTGATAGTGTGTTAGGCAACTTTCCATTGTTGAGACAAAATATCTGAAATAATTTCAAAGGAGGCCAATTTTATTTTGGCTCACAGTTTCAGAGGTTTCAGTGCATGGTCACTTGGTTCCATTGTTTCTGGACCTGTGGTGAGGCAGGGGCCATATGGTAAAACAGAACCGTTCACATCACCACAGCCAGTAGGCAGAAAGAAAGCTGGAGAGAAAGGGCCAAGGAACAAAATATGCCCTTCAGGGATTCCTCCCCCACCCCAACCACATGACCTACTTCCTACAACTAGGCCCCTTCTTCTAAAGTTCCCACCAACTTTCAATAGTCTATGAAGTTATTAACCCATTAATGGGCTAATCCGTGGATGAGGTCAGAGCCCTCATAATCCATCCTTTCCCCACACCTCTGAACACTACTGCATTGCAACCAAACTCAACACACAAACTTTTGGAGGACATTTCTGACCCAGACCATAACAAATTTTTTTTTTAAAAACTCTGTAAAAATGTAATTTGATTTGTTCAAATTTATCCAAATTTGTTTGGACTCATTTGAATTCCTGTCAACCCCAAAGCCCCTGAACCTGTGACACTCCATGATAGTGCACCTATATGCAAAAAAAGAAAATAAGGATTTATAAGCCCTAAAGTACTCTTGGGTCCCCAAATACCCTATCACTGAAGGAGAAGTGTTGCACAAACTCTGAAAGCAGACTGGCCACACTGATAGCCCTGCTCTGCCACATTCTGACTATGTAACTTGGGCAGTTTTCCTTAAGCTCTCTGGTTCTCAGTTTCTTCACTTACAAAAAGGAACTAATATAGGGTCCATCCATGGGGTTAAGAGGATTAAGTATATTAATGGTTATAAAGATCTTAGAATTGTTTGACAAAATAAGCACTCAAGGTATGTCAATAATGAAATTATTCTAAATCATTCATTTATAAAATTTGATATTAAATTAAACCCATACTTAAAATTCCCATAGAGTTCCATATGAATAGCAGACATACTGGCAGGAATCGTACAGAACTATTAGTATTCCTGGTAACTGGTCTGCAAAGAGAGTTCACTAATGAATCCCACCGTCTGGAATCCATGCCCTTCTGTTTTCTTCTGCTTGAAAATGCACTGCTCCTGTATAAGCAAGAGGATATAGCAGAAGTGACACATTTAGACTTCCAAGACTGGATTTAAGAATTCTTGCAGCTTTTGCTTGTCTTAGAAAACTGCTCTGGGGGAGAACCACTGCCATTTAAGTTCAGCTTCTCTGAGACCTGCATGCTCCACAGAAGCCCTCCCTGGCTCAGTGGAGAGATCTTTCACTAGCCCCCAAAGTGCAGGCTGTCCTAGGCCAGGTGCCAGTGAGTGAAGAAATTCTTAGATGATTCCATACCCAGTGACATCTGACTGGCACCACTTCAATGAGAGCCACCCAACTGTGCTCAGTCAACCCTCAGAACCATGAGAGATGATGATCCTCACTGCTGTCTTGAGCCACCATGTTTGAGGTAATTTGTTACGCCGCAGCAGAAAATGTAACACAACGAACATTCTGTAGCAAGTATGTGTTGTATTAATAAGAAAAGCAGTAATTTAATTTCTTAAATGTTGTTTGCAGTATAGTTTCAACATGAAGAATACTTATTGTGCCTTCTATATATGTTAAATTGTGTATCAGGTAATTCTCAACATACAGATTAACTTGATTAGCTTTTCTTACTTAGTCATCCGAAGTAAGTATAAATTTTTTGGACTTAGGAATTACACTTTGTGTAAAAATTCTGTACTACCTCTTACAGAGAGCTTTTGTTACTCTTAAGTATTTCTGTAAAATTTCTCTTGGCAGTGATGGAGAGAGGGATGTCAATGCTTTCATTAATGCACTGTCTTAATCTAGGAAAATCTAAATCTTCACCTGATGGGGTCACATCTGTATACGCAGGAATTCGATGAAACTAGAAGGCCTACACCTACTCCACTCCTCAGAATGTGTACAGACACGTGGGTGGACAGAACGTTGCCAGCAGTGTCGGGGTTTCATTAGGGCACTGAAGCCCATATATGAACTTCAGGTTAAACGCTTTGTTTTAGGGCACTATTGTTCCTCAGGTGGTGTTGCAGAGCGTACATATAGATCCTTTATATCTGTGTGTGTTATAACAAAAGTGAATTCGTTTATTATTATAATACTGGTTTATTTTATCAATTCCATAACTTCAAATTTTATATTACAAACTTAATACTTATCTCAAAACAGTTACCTGAATTAAAATCTCACTGATTTAAACCCACTAATTGGGTGGAAAAGTGTGATGAAAAACAGCAATGCCTTGTTTAAAATAGCTGATTAATTAGTCAGTGAGCTAGGGTAGATACGGCAGGGACCTAACAACCTGGCTTTCCTGATGTGAAATATGCTCTGAGACATCCAGATAATGTGAGTAGTCTGTGGCTGTTTATAATCATATTATGTTCTGAAATGGGCTTCTTCTTAGTTATGGTTCTGAATCCTGTTGGCCTTATTAGTAAGATATTTCTGGAGACACTGAGAGAATTTAAACTAAATTAATTAAGGGAACAGTGCACCCTTGTGATAAAATTTGATCTTGAAAATGCATGTTTTTGAAGACCAATCTGTTTTGAAGAAATATCAAAAGCTTTTGGGTTGAGATTTATTGGGAGGAGGGCTAAACATTCCAGGAAATTCATTTCTTATTGTCATAATCAATATGCTTTTCAATAGTGTGATTCTTTCTGTATTTCATATTTGAAGTAGGTTAAAAATCAGAAGTGTGATGTAGAATTTTACTTAAATATTTAATTTGGTCTTCTTTAACCTTTCAAAAGATGTATACTGACCTAAACTATAGACTATTTACATTCTGTAAACACATACAATGAAGTAAAATTCAAAATTGTTGAAGTATTGATTACTAAAAACCGTATGTACAGACTGTTCCGTCCAAGGTCTGCCATTTTGGTGGCTTTGGGAAGATAAAGGAATCTCTTTGGCTTGTCTTGACCAACTTGAACTGTGTAAAAGAATTTCTGTTAAAGAATTTGCATATCATTCTTTCTTTCCTGTCATAGATACAATTTTTACAAATTTTGTAAAGTTAGAATATGTAACTAAATGTGGGATACCATGCTTAGTTTGTATAAAATAAGGATAAACATTTTAAGATAATCAACCACAATGACTTTTAAGATAATCAGCAGCAGTTAATATATGTTTATTAACTGTATTATATACAGAGCTATAAATTACATAATATGCTACAAAATTAAGAAATTGCTCCCTGAGAACCTATGATTTTCAGTGAATCATACAAGATATAGATAATAGTTAAGAGTCCTAATTCTTACATTTTAGAGCAATAATTCTTAATCATAATGTCACATTTGAAATATTTGGAGAGCTTTTAAAAAAGCAACAATATTGTGGCCCCAGCCTAGACCAATTAAATCAGGATCTTTAGGGTAGGACCTAAGTATGTGAATTAAATCACAGAGATAGAAGACAGATATTGTTAAAAGGTAAATTTTATAAATTATATTATTCAGTAAATTATAACTTCATTTCCCTAGTTCAGATAAGGGGTCCTTTTCCAACCATTGTATTTCACATATAAATTTTCATTCTTATCTATTTGAGATTTCTTTATTTACAAATAAAGTATTTATTTACAAATAAAGTATTTGTATTTATTTACAAATAAAGTATTTAAAGTATTAAATTTCATTCTTTGCCCCCTTAAACAAAATAAATTTATGTCTTTCATTCTCAAGGAGATATATCAGTCTTAGACAAGAAAAATTTTACTTATTTTTAGAAATTTAGTTAGATCATCCTTACAGCAAGCACATTTAAATAATTCATAGCTAAACATTTTATCTGTTTACTAGCATGTTCTTATATAATTGGTAAATGTAGTAAACATGTAAATCTCCTAAACGATGTTCTGTAATGGAAATAGGGGCAGAGCTGGATGCTGAGGGTGGAGATGCTAGCATTCCAGCATCTCTAATTCCCTTGGACCACAGCTTTGAAAATACACAGATCACAGGAACAATAGTAGTACAGTTAGCAAGAAAAGTGCTTACTTATTCAGTGATGACAGAAATACTGATATGGTACTGTTAAACTAAAGAAGGATTTCTAACATCCAACTTAATGCTAATTTTTTGTTGTTGTTTTAGCACAAGAGGTCTCTAATCCTGTGATTGACGCTGGCCATTTTATGTATACATCAGACTTCTGCAACATTTTGCTGTTATTTCCATGACAGTGTACTAACCAAATTTCTAACATAAGAGAACTAAAAAACTTTTTTTTTTTCTTTATAACGAGCTTTTTAAAATAATTAGTTTTAATCCCATTGGGACACAAAAAATACCAGCATCTGAGGATATAAGAGGGGTGGAAAGGCCAGGAAAATTAGTTACATAAAAGGGCCATGAAGTAGAATGCCTTTGGAGGTTATGTGAAAACACAGGCTACATTGTGAGTTAAGAACAAAACAACACCATTTCTTTCCACCTTAGGTTTAAATTCTGTGTTGTCCAGTCAATGTTAAACAACATTGTCCAATCAAAATTAAACATTTTTGGTAGGAGTGGGAAAACGGAAGGGAATTTTATGGTGATTTTGATAGTACATGAAAAATACAATTTTTGCCATTCACTGTTGGGCTGTGTATTACAAATTATATCATAACCTTGAATGTAAATAAACAATAAGTGTTCACGTGTCAGCTCCTGACTAATTCGGGGATTCATGCATTGAATGCCTGCTCCATACCAAGCAGAAGAATGTATTTCTTACCTTTGAGACTTCAGTTTCTTTGGGGAAAATATTTAATAAAAATTATAATTCAGTTAGTATATTTAAACCTACTTTTTCTTTAGTTTAGTAGCTTTATTTATGTCAATAAAAAGATGAATGCATATTGATATAATTATATCTATTAAATCTTAATGGTTTGAGGTTACCAGGGGGCAAAAACATGTTTTCCAGTGACAGCCAATGATCTTTTGTAGTAGCAGCTCCTAATCTACCATTGGTATCTATTTATACAGGTCTTTTTTCAACTGTCCTTTTCAGTGGCTTGTGAACCAAATAAAGACAACCCCAATATTATTTCAGAGAATTATTTTCTGATTAGATCATTATTTTTCTGTCTTGAATTAGGTCTATTAAGAAATATAAAATTAATCTAGGTGAGAAATTTAAATTAAGTGTATATGCTTCTTTTTATTCATTTGGAAAGGTTAACAGTTGCTTTTTTTTTTTTTTTTTTTTTCTGAGGATTGAACCCAAGGGCACTCTACCACTCAGCTACATCCCCAGCCCTTTTTTTTTTTTTTTTTCATTTTGAGATAGAGTCTCAAAATCAGCTCAAGCTGATTTCTTGACTTGTGAGCAAGCCTCCTACCTTAACCTCCCTAGTAGCTGGGGTTACAGGTGTGCAGCACCATACTCAGCTGTTGCTTTTTAATAGTAATTTGTATTTTGATCACTAGATGGCACTAAGCACATATAGCTAAGAAAAAAATAACTGTAAACAGTTGTTTTCTGAATACAGAAGTGTATTCTATGAATATATTCATCATTACACACTATAAATATTTTGTCATCCGGCCTATAAAATTCCTTTTGATACAAAGTCTGTTTTTTGAGTGATTTTATTTCATGTATGACTCCCTCGGGTATAACAATTTCTGAGAGACCCAGCCTCTGAAATTACTTTGATAATCACCCACTCATCAAACTGTTTCAGCCATTTTATTTTATATTCTTCTTAAGTTGGCTCTTTCTTACTAGTGCCTTCTTTTTGCTGAAAAGCAAAATATATTTTAACTTTAGTAAGGGCCATTACATGGTTTCCAGGATATCAGGAGAGCCTAGAGAATTAAACACAAATGTACCTGTAGGACAGGATGCAAGGAGGGCACAAACTGGTTTTGTCCTTGGTCTTCTGATATTTGAATATTACTCTCATATTGTAACATATTCTCCCTTTTGTTAAGGTATTTTTGGGGTCTAGTTATGATATTCTTTCAATGTATTATTTTCTGAATCAAGATGTTTTAAGCTACAAATAGTTGATATAGTAGTCCAATGGTAGTTAGTCCAGTGGCTTCATCTGAGACCCTCTGTGTCATCAGAGCCCAGGTTACCATTCATCTTTCCACTCTGCCGTCCCTAGTATGTTGGACTTGTGCATTGTGTTGAAAATAACTGTTGCATTCTAGGTAGAACTTACAATTGTGGCAAGGTCCAATAATAGAAGAGGGACATTTCCCCCTGTATTGGTGATGCATCTTACTCCAGGGTTCCCCAGAAGAGTTCGCCTCCGCCCTCATTGGCGGTGCTTGGGTCCCCTTTACCTTCTCAAACAATTTGCTGGTGGGTGGAGGAAGTATAGAGACCCAGATCCTCCCTGGACACACACAAAGCCCTGAGGGGAGGAGGAAACCTCAAACAAATCTGAGCACTCCTAGCAAAGAAGAGGGGGAATGTACTTGGGCGGGCAGGCCACAGAATTATTTAGCATTTCTGCTTTTGTTTTTTGATTATTTATTGCACTTACGGACTCTTCTGTCCTGACATTCCTGAAATACAACCTTCATTTCCTTTATTTCAGTGCATCACACTGACAGGGTTGCCAGTGTAGTCCATGTGTAGTTATTACAGTCTATCATGCAGTACAAGTGCTTTCACCCATTCTTCTATGAATTCCTGTGTCCTTTTCCTAGCAGCTAAAGAAAGTAAGAACTTGGATTTACTTTCTCTCCTTATTATTACTATCATGCTCATGGAACAATATTTCTGAAATGCCATTGAATCTAGAAGCATCTCAACCAAATCTGAACTTGTCTGCTATGTGCACAGCTTTCAAGGCACTGGGTCAAGCACTAGGGATGGGTCTGACCATGACACCTGGAGATACTGCCACCATCTATGCACCTTTGGGCTTAACCTAAAACTGTAAACTTGTGAGAGACCCAGCAGGGCAGGGCAGAGCCAGCAGTCCCAGTTCAGTGACTCAAATCTTTTAGTATTTACCATCAGCTCTAGGCCTTCTAGCTTTCTCTGGCGTGTTTGGTCCTGGTTTTTCCATTTGACATTACAGCGCCTCTCAGAGGCTGTAAACTGGCTCACATTTGTGGTGGGCGTTCCATCAGAAAAAAACAAACAAAAAATCCTGCTGTGCCTCTGAGAAATCTAGCTCCCTGTATAGCTGCTTCACATGAAAGACGTGTTCCTAGTGCATTATAGTTGGTTCTTATCTCTCTTCAGAAAATACTTGTTGAATGATGGAAAGAATATATTAATCAATTGATATCCAAATACCAGTTTGAAATGTTGATGATATTTTCACTGTGTTATCTGTTTCAACAGTTTATTCTCATCTAATAGCCAACCAATATGATCAACTGACATTATCAACCATCTTTTATTTTATTTTTGATACTAGGGATTGAACTCAGGGGTGCTTAACCACTGAGTCACATCCCCAATCCTGTTTACTTTTTATTTTGAAATAGGATCTTGCTAAGTTGTTTAGGGCCTCAATACGTTGCTGAGGCTGGCTCTCAACCATCATTTTTGAAAGTAAAGAAAAAAAAAAACACTTTTAGAAAGTAGTTAGTATTGGCATAATTGCTAGAGCATTTGAATATAGTCTTTATTTTTTTAATTTTATAGATTTGAAAGAGTTTAGTTTGAGAATACACTTAGTCAAAATATTTCTTAAAAGAAATCTTGGTTTCTTTATATTTTTCAGAAAACTCTGGACTATATTTTCCAGAAATAAAAAGAGATCCAGGCAAATATTTACACAGTTGTCCTGAATCTGTAAGAAAATGGCTTCGACAGCTAAAGAATGCTGGAAAAATTCTTTTGTTAATTACCAGTTCTCACAGTGATTATTGTAGACTTCTCTGCGAATATATCCTTGGGTAAGTGATGAGTCATTCCATTTTCATTGTCTTATAAAATTGATAGAAAATTAGACCAGTGTCTTTTTAGAAGAACTAGACTATACCCGTATTATTATATTAAATATTAAATAATGCTGCGTGACAAGTGTAATTTTTTTTTTTCTCAGAACATATCTCAATATCTGTTGATAGAAACCCACCCCTGGTACATTTTAGCAAAGTAATGTCACTGGGGCCAGTATGCTTTATTAGCTAACCTATAGTCTGGGCTATAGAGTTTGGGGAAGGTGGATAGATTACATGTCCTTTGGTCTTCCTTGGATTCCATTTCTCAACTTTGGATGATTTTTGAGGGACACTGAGTTGTAGAATACACTCCTGACATTTTCCTGGAGTACAGCCCCTCTGTCTCCATTTCACTGTGGAACCGTGTACCATTCAGCACAGCCAGGGACAGAAGTGATACCCGTGAAAATCAAGGCAGTATAAATGCAATAGATTTTAAAATAAAACAGATGTGGGTTCAAGCCCTGCTCTGCAACTTACTGTGTGACCTGGGGCAGGATTTTGTAACCACTTTACATCTTAATTTTGTCATTTTTAAAATGGGACAATAATACCTCATAGGTGTGAGGAGATGTTTAAATATAAATAGGATGTTTAAATAGGTACAGGATAATTACTAAGCAGAATAGTTGGTAAAGTTTCAGTAATTGTTAATACTTAGTTTATGTCATTCTTGTAGAAAAGAACAGGAAATATCCATGATCAGAGCTTGATTCCACTGTGACCTGTTAGATTTCCCCTAAAGTCTCCTCAGATTTCAGCCTACAGAATTGCCGTGTGTGTGGAACAAGTTTTAGCCTCCAAGTTGACTTTGTGAACATTTTTTAGCCTCAGAATTTCCGGGTTCAGTGTGTTCTGTGGTATACTTATCTGAGAGTGGATCTTCTGCTTTCTGAAATTTACTTAGACTGAGATCCTTTAATGGAATTGAGGTTAAAGTCCTGGAGGCTTTGGAAGGTGCCTCTTGTGGAGACATTTGCTGCTCTGGCAGTGGAACTTGCTTCAGAATAAACAGTCAGGACTTTTAACTCCTTTTTCACTAGCACAGATAACCCAAATCTTCCTTCTCATCTTCATTTCTATTTATTACAGTTTGGGTTTATAAAAATATTCTGGAACATTGGGTAAATATTGTTCTCCAATGTGAGGAATATTCAGAGAGAAGGACTATTTTTTCTTTGCCATTCCAAATAATCCTTAATATAATACTAAATACAGATTTAAAGTTAGTGATTGTCATCTAAAAATTGCTGTATCATAAGCTTACACTGATTTTCAAAATAAAGTATCTTCATGGTTTGAGAATTCTCTGAGAAATGTCATTGGAATTGGTATAATGCTATTTTCTTTAGGACCCATATAGCAAACAAAATTATCTCAGTCCCCAAATTTGAAAATGTAGCTCCCATTTTCTAGCTCTTAGAACTATTGAATTCACTGTATGATATTACCAGGAGAAAGCTAGCTTCATGCCTAGCATCAATGTGCTACTGCTTTTTGGGGGGGAGGGAGGATATCCCAGGGATTGAACCCAGGAGTGCTTTACCACTGAGTGACATCCCCAGCCCTTTTTATTTTTTATTTTGAGATAGGATCTAAATTGCTTAGGCCCTCTCTAAATTGCAGCCTCCTGAGCCACTGGGATTTCAGGCATGCACCATTGCACCCAGCTGGTTCTTCTTGATTCCTTGTTTTTCTTTGTCCTTTCTTTGTTATGTTTATATTTTAAGGGATTGGCAAGAAGACTGGTACTCAATCACCTTCTATTTCCAGTGTAACATTTACCTCAAAATTTATTTTAAAAATTATAAAGCACATAAAAGTTGACCCAAAGATAAGAAATGATGCAGTGATAATAGATGAGCAGAGACTTCTATGGACCTTTTCTAATTCCTTAAAATAAACTAATGAAAACTTTTTTTTATTGTAGGAATGATTTTGAAGACCTTTTTGACATTGTGATTACGAATGCATTGAAACCCGGTTTCTTCTCCCATTCACCAAGTCAGAGACCTTTCCGCACACTCAGTAAGTTATGTTTTGTTCCTTTTCTCTCCTCTATACCTGCTGACTAACAACCACAGGCAGAATACTGTGTTAGATGCAATACCATGTCTTCTTTCCCCTCTTGAAGGAGAAGGTAATAAACCTGTATTTGTATTGAACTTTATCACTTTGTACCATAATCATTTGTTTACATGTTTATTTTCTCCCTGATTTTAAAAATCAGGGAGAAAGGTCAAGGACTTCACCTTAATTTTAGGGCCTAGTTAAATGTCTCAATAAATATTGGAGGGAATGAAGTACTTGCAGAGTCCCTGAATATCATAAAAACACAGTGCTCTCTCTGAGGAAAGGACAAGATCTTTAAGAAGGAGTAGTTAAAATTGTCACTCCTGTAGCCAGGCACAGGAGTGAGGCATGCCTGTAATCCCAGGGACTCCAGGAGGCTGAGGCAGGAGGATCTCAAGCTTAAGGCCAGCCTTAGTAACTTAGTGAGGCCCTAAGCAACTTAGTAAGACCTTGTCTCAAAATAAAAAGTAAAACACCTGGGAATGTGTTTCAGTGGTTAAGCATCCCTGAGTTCAATCCTAGGTGTCCCCCCCCAAAAAAAAAATTTTTTTCACACATGTAAAGAGGCTGATAAAGGAGATTGAATGAAAAGAACAAATAAAATTTGCAGGCGAAGAGGAATGATAACAGTAGAGGGAAATACTCGTGATAGGTGCTCTCTGAACACTTCTTAAATAAATATGTAAATGAATTAAAAGCAGAACCTGATCAGAGATAGAGGAGTTACATGCCTGGGGGAGTGAAAGACAGGAAGTTCAGTTGTGA
Organism: Sciurus carolinensis; assembly: GCF_902686445.1. Lineage (NCBI taxonomy): Eukaryota > Metazoa > Chordata > Mammalia > Rodentia > Sciuridae > Sciurus > Sciurus carolinensis. Next base: position 47,789,845 of record NC_062219.1, on the reverse strand, counting down.
TGTCTGGTGTTTTTTGTAAAGGTAGATGTCAATTAAGCCCAGTATTATATTAAATTTGAAACTCATTCAGAAATTCCCTTAGGGTATGAACATCTAAATAAACCCTGGAATGGTTGGAAGTTGAAACACTGTAAATGTTTATAAAGACACACATATATAAATGTATATAAAGTCATTAGCAAATAAATTTATAGACCTGTGTAGAGATCTAGCTATTTAAAATTATATAAAAATGAAGACATATGTATAAAATGTGCAAAATACATAAAAGCACAAAGGTTTAATTTTTGTTCAGATACTTGGCATTAGATAAACAACCTAAGCTTCATTGGAATGATTTATAATATACGTTTCTCTTTACTTTCCCCTAGCTATATACTATATTGTTTTGAAATGAAACTTAAAATACTCCAAAGAAGTATTCACATGATCACGTAAACACAGTGTTTTTATTTAACAAGCCAGTACAATACTATTTACTTGGAACTCGTACTTCTGTGCTATCCCAAAGCCTGTTCAGTGCCAGCAGGTTGACAGTAGCTCAGTACTCTACTCAGTTGTGGCTCATGAACAGTGAAAACCAAGTTCCATGTAGCAAGGTCAAGCATGAAGGGACCTCAGTGAACCACATGTGCGCTGGAGCACATAAGCATGCCAGCAAGTGTGAGATTGTAGTTTGTGTTGTGAAGATAAAAATCACCTGATGAGGTTAATGGTTGAACAGGGAAGGTCTGTCCGAAAAGATCAGGTAAGGGAATTTTCAAGGTGAGTCCTGAGAGACAAGTAATGAGAGCAGAGGAAGGGGGTTTCTGGCTGTAGAACAAAGAAATGCACAGGCCTACAGGAGAATTGTTTTGTTGTATTCCAGTGACCAAGAGCCAGCATGTTATTTTGGCACATGAATATGGGGAAGAAGATGATGAAGTTAAGGAGGCAGGCAGCCTCAGAGGCTGTGGAAGGTGGTTTCAATTTTATTTTACAAGCAATCTGTAGCTACTCAATTTTTTGAGGCAGGAGAGTTATATAAGATGTCACTTTGGCTGCTTATGGGGAATCTGTTAGTTGCCAGGAAAGATGAGAAAGAGGAAGACCAAGTAATTGCAATGTCGTAGGTGAGAGATTTTGGTGGTTTAGTATGGGACAACAAAATTTATTTATTTTTACTTTTTAATTCCACTTTCTTCAAATGTAATTTATATTTTAGTAGTTTACTGACAAGGAAAATTTGCATATATTTATGGTATGCAACATGATGTTTTGACATATGTATATATTGTGAAATTGCCAAATCAAACTATTTAACAATATGTGTTAGCCCATATGCTTATCATTTTTTATGGTCAAAACACTTTAAATCTACTGTTAGTAATTTTCAAATATAAAATACATTGTTATTAACTAATGATGCACAATGGATATCTTGAAGTTTTTCCTCCCGTCTAACTGAAATTTTGTGTCTTTTGACCATGTCTTTCCAATCCTACCACTCCCCTGCCTCTGGTGACCACTGTTTTGCTGTTTCTATAAATTCAGCTTTTTTATATTCCTTATATGAGATTATATAGAGATTGTCTTCCTGTGCTTGGCTTATTCCACTTAACATAATGTCCTCCCAGTTCATCCATGTTTTCACATTAAAAAAAAAAACAAAAACAGGCGAAATAGTATTTCACTGTGTATACAGTTGACCCTCTACATGTTCAGATTTAACCAGTTGCAGATCAGAAATATTCAAAAACATTTCATCTGCACTGACAATGCAGATTTTTTTTGTCATTGCCTAAAATATACGGGATAACAACTATTCACATGGTATTTACACTTATTAGATAGAGGTGATTTAAAATATATGGGCAGATGCACATGGGTTATATGCAAATATGCCATTTTTATAGAAGGAACTACTGTGGGTGGTCCTGGGACCAATCCTCCATTAAACTGAGGGATGACTGTATGTACGACATCATCTTTATTTTTTAGTCCACAGAGAGACATTTAGGTTGATTTTATATCTTGACTGTTGTGAATAATGCTGTAATGAACATAGCAATGCAGATAGCTCTTTAGTATGTTGATTTCATATCCTTTGGATATATATTCAGTATTGGGGTTGCTGGATTATACGGTGGTCCTATATTTATTTATTTACTTATTTAAATTTTATTTTGATGGTGCTGGGGTTTGAACCCAGGGCTGCACATATGCTAAGCATATACTCTACCACTGAACATTACCCCCAGCCCAATTCTTATTTTTGGAGGTGCCTTTACAGTATTTTCCATAATGACTATACCGATTTTATTCCACCCAACAGTATGCAAGTTTTCCCTTTTTCCACATTCTGGCTAATACATGTTATTTTCCATCTCTTTTTTTTTTTTTTTTAATAAAATTCATTCTAACAGGAAGGAGGTAATACCTCATTGTGTTTTAATTTGTATTTCCAATGTTTAGTGATGTTGAACATTTTTTTATATTATACATGTTGTCTTATACTTTATACTTATACTTTATACTTATCTTTCTTCATAGAATTGTCTGTTTGAGTTCTTTGCCCAGTTTTTATTTTGTTATTTGTTTTCTATTGAATTGTTTCACTTCTTCGTATATTTTGAATATAATCCATTATCTGATACATGTTTTTATAAATATATTCTCCCATTCCCTACATTGTCTTTTTACTCTGTTGTCTCCTTTGCTGTGCAGAAGTGTTTTAGTATGATGTAATCTCTTTTGTCTATTTTTGCATTTGTTGCCTCTGATTTGGGTCATATTCACAAAATCTTATAAAAATCAAGTTTTTATAAGTAAGTTTTTAGTTTTGCTATTTCAGAGATGAAAAGTCTGGATTTTTGAGGTAGAACTCAAAATCCTGTTACCGTTCCCAATAATGACTGCTATAAAATGACAACAGGGACCTCAGAATATATGGGATCTCATGTTTTCTGTGTAGAGTTTAGAAAAGCCTATTTTGTTTTTTTCACATGTAAGAGTGACTAGAAGATATATTGCATTATTTTGAGCTTTAATTTTCTGAGCTTCCAATGTAAAATATTTAAATGAAAGATACAATGAAACATATAATTTAGATTTAACCCAAAATAGTTATTTCCCTTTTAGAGTGCAAAGAAGATTGCCAGAGCTATTGTTAGAGGATAATACATTTTTTTTAAAATCTCTAGTTCATTATGTTTGGTTGCAATGTGTATTTTGCTTATGATCTATGATTCTCTTCCCTTTCTCTTTAAATGTTCATTATTCCCAGCATTCGGTGTTTGGCTCTCCTCTCTTCTGTTGTTCTTTACCTCTCCACGGCTCAGATGGTTTTAACTATAATCTGTACACTAATGACTCCCGGTTCCTTAGCTCTCTACTTCACTTTTCCCTGACCTGCACATACTTACTTCTGTCCTCTGTATTCTCCACACCTCACTGCACAAGTCACAGGAAAGCTGAAGCACTTAAAACCATACACTGAATCCCCGTCCCTTCTCGACTTGTTCTTCTTTCCATATTCCCTAATCCCATTAATAACTTTTCCACCCACAGATCTTAACCACTTGTCTTCCAGCTCCTCTTTCCCCTTGACATGTCCCCTTTCTGTTCGCTCAGGTTTGTCACTGCTACTTTCCTAACACTGCCTTTATCATCTCCTGTATGAATTATACCATGTTTGGGTTATTAGTCCCAGCCTCCATCCTGCCTTGTACCCTGAAGACATCCTGCCTGGCAGTTGTTGTACAACTGAGTCTGCTCTACCCAGTGCTATAACCTCCATTGTGTGTAAATTAAATCATTCTTGCAAATGGTTAAAGTCAGAGGGATAGAAATCCAGGATGGTGGGCATGCCGGGAAGTAAGACACAGTGAGCCAATCACGGCGCTCAGAGTGTCCTTGGTGAGCTCCACATGTGTGATGTCAGTGGTTGTCATGGTGACCAGGGAAGAGTTGGTGGCCAGCAGGGTGAAGGCTCAGCTCCTCCACTAGCCACATCCCTGCTGGCCCTTAAGGTCAGGGCAAGGAGCCTTCTGTGCTAGAGCCACTGTACTATCTCTAGTCCCTTGATCTTAGCTGTCATTCACATGCCGACTCCCAGATCTATGCTTTGCTGACACCTCCTGTCTTGTTTCCTCCTACACAACAAAAAGCTTCACTCAGTATTCTGAAATCAAGCTTGATAATCTCCTTCCATCTGGAAACCAAATGCAGCCAGACATACTGGTCACTTTTGTGCCTTATCATACTCACTTAACCATCCATTAAACTTTCATCTTTATCCTTTCACATCTGGTATGCTGGGCATCAAGACCTGTTTAGTCTCCCTCTGAAATCTCTCCTCTCTGTCCTCCTTTTCCTTTCCACTAGGCCTTCGAACTCCTCCCCACCTCTCTTCAAATACCTTTCATTATCATGGACATGCTTTTGTCACTTGCTCTTTTGAATTTTTCAATATCTTTTATGGAATTCACTTATATTTGTTGGGCACAACGTATATTTAATCATATGCACACAGAATTTCTCATTTAACACATCCTAAAGCTGGTTGCTAAATTCTTTTCATCTTCCTCAGTGGTCTCTCACTACAGGCGTCCATTATTTCACCCCTGTTGGAATGATTGCCTATTATTAGTCTTCATTCAGCATGTGTTTGCTCCTGCTGTTCTCTCTCCTTGTTACTGAGATTTTAGAATATACATGAATCGCCTAGGGACCTTGTTAGAATGGAGATTCCAATTCAGTAGGTCCTGGGGAGAAGCCTTAAATTCCTCACTTGTAAACAGATTTTCTAGTAAAGCAGAGGCTACTGATCAGAAGATCACACTTGGAGGGACAAGGATAAATAATGGAATTCCTCCCTCCCCTCTAATTACTTCCTACCCCTGCCTGGAGGCAAGCACAGAGGACCTCCTTTCCGTACTTCCTTCCTCAGCAGTCATTTCCTCTTGTGTGTTTGTTAGTACCTTTCACTTAGCTATAAGGGGAAGCTATCTGGAGAATTTCCTCACTGGGATGTGAGCAGCTTTGCTTCACTCTTCCTTGACCTCCACAAGCCTATTTCTGTTCTCCATGTTCTCCACACCCCAGAGCACAAGTCTCATGAAACCTGATGTACTTATAACCATATAATGAATCCCCTTCCCTGCTTAGCATACTCTTCTTTCCATTGTCCCTAATTTCAAAATAAAATAAAGCAAAATCTATAGAATTATAGTTCCTCAAATGTTGGGACTCAGTAATCTCAACAGAAAAAAGGAAGAAAAAGAAAACCTAAAGCTCCCTTGAAGGGTAATTAATCCACAGGGCAACTTCATGGGTTCTGACAGAACCTCCACAGAGGAGTCTTTGGGGCTCTGAAAATTATTAATTCTAGTGGTAGAGAGCCAACCAATGCCAGCTGTCTGTCTCCAGCACAGTGCCAGTAACCTTAAAAGCCTGCTGAATGAAAGAGGCAGAATCTGTTAGTGTACTAGTTAAGAATGTATTCTTTAATCTGAATGTTTAATTATGGCTTATTTGTTGATTTGCCTGAATTTATAGCAAGTTTAGCATTTTGACAAAGCCACAGTTTCTAATCAAGTAGGCGTTGAATATAGCCCTGCCTACCTGGTTCCTATACCACCATTGACAGATTTTGGTAACTAAGTGATGTCTTAATATATATATCTAATTGAAGATTCTTGCCCTGCAAAGAAATCAGTGTCCCATTATAATAGGCCAAGAAATGAGCAAGGTAAATAATCTTATTGAAACAGAAGGAAAAGACTCTGAAGGAGCTCTCAGCTATTAGTATTTAAAAGAATTATGAACAAATAGGAAACCCCCAAACCCAAAAGATTAAAGGATAAGAATCTCACTTTCTATTTTATTAACTTTGCTCCAACTCACTGGTAAACTATTTTCTTTGGTAGTATCATTTTCCTGTTATAACCCTTATTCAAACAAGCATTTTATTTGAAAAATTTCTTACCACTCATGAGAAAAAAAAAAAAAACAGATAATGTACAGTTGGGAGAAAATTTCAAAGATTTTTTTAAATATCATGTGGCAGATGCTGTTCCATGTGCTTCATCTGTAGTAATTTATTTATACAACTTTCTATGGGGTAAGCATTGTAATTATCCCAGTTTTAAGACTAAGGAAACAAACTGTAGTCACCTTCTATCCCCTATGTCCTCCTTTATTTTTTCTATTATACTTATTATCATCTAACATTTTTAATAGTATTCTCATGGTACTTCTTGCAGGGCACATTTTTTTCTATGATATGAAAATATAAGGGCATATAACTACTTCCTTTAGACCTTGAAAAGAAATGTGATGCCTTATTTGAATAGTATGAAAATATTTGGGTTGATAAATATTGTGCTTGACACCTCTTGAGTTTGTTTCTCTAAACCATATAGCATCTATCTAAGTATTGTTGCTTTCGGCAGCCTGATTGGCTCTCTTCTGATGGAATTAATAATTTTCTGAGCCCCACAGAATCCTAGCTATGGAGGTTCTATCAGAACCCTTGAAGTCACCCTCATAGATTAATCACCCTTCAAGGTAGCTTTCAGTGAAGTATGTGGAAACAAGGAGGGGGAGATATTTTATAAAAGGGGTTTTTGCGTTGGCTTCTTTTTCTTTCTTTCTTTTTAGTTTTTGCCCCTATTTTTCTTGCTTCTTAAGATTACTGAGTCCCAACAGTTGAGAAATTGTAATCTGTAGAGTTTGTTTTTTAATAAGCAATGGAAAGATCCCTTTTCCATTGTCCTTGCTAAGGGGAAATATACATGTCAAATGTAAATCTGCCTTCAAAAAACTTTATGTAGGGCCAAGGGTGTAACTCAGAGGTAAAGCACTTACATGGCATTCATGAACCTCTGGGTTCAACACCCACAGCACCGTGTGTGTGTGTGTGTGTGTGTGTGTGTGTGTGTGTGTGTGTATGTGTGTGTGTCCGTCTGTAAATTATTCATTTTTCAAACCTTTATTATTTTACACAGTACAATAAGACATTCTGCCCTAAACAAAGACAGTTATGAGAAGTTTTCACTTTTGGGGGTGTTTCTCTAAGGAATGTGCTGAATCTTCTTAGACTGTTAATGTTACGCTAATACGTGGTTTGGTTTTCAATCTGATCTTTAGAGAGTAGTAAAATTTTCATTGCGCAGAAAAATTTAAAAATGTGTGCTGGAATGGCAACAAATAGGCATAAATAAATATTTCCTGACCATAAACAGCCAGTTGTTATAATGTAGCTCTAATTATCTATAAGTTAGAATGCCTTGTTCAAAACACCTCAGGTTAGATAGAAATTCACCTCAGATATTGATATATTTGACTCATCTTTGTTGTAGGATTAATAAAGTACATTCCATTGCAACTGTAAACATTTAGTTTGTAAATCTTAAATTCTCCAATACCATATTCAAAGTAGTTTGTATTGTAAACCAACCAGAGATTTGGAAACTAGATTTTACTAAAGGTAAAATACTGCCAGAGATTATTTTTAATCACTGACTTACCTAGCTTTACCCCCCTTCTTAAAAGACCCTTTTTTTCCTCCTACTCTAGAGCTGATTTGCAGCAAAGTTAATGAAGCTTAAACTTTAGGACCCCTTATTTGTCCCTACTAGGTCCAAACAGGGAACCATGGCAATTTTGTATTATTGATTTTGTATTCATCCTCTTAAAGAGGGCTCTTCTAATTACATAAGCTTCTGGCCTCATAAAACCACCTCTGTGTGCAACATACATCTATATCTCATTACCATCCTTTTGAAAGGCATAGCAGAGAGGACCAAAACAGTTAAACCAAAACAAAACCAAAAAGCCTTTTGAAATCTGAAATCATAACATTAATGGTGGGAGAGCTTTTTTTCCCCCCATAGTTTCCAAGATTATACCAGTAACTACCAAAGTCTCTCTTGGAAGATCATCCTTTTCCTAAAACCTTACTTAATCTTCCTTCATCATTCTGTTGGTGGGTGAATTATCACCAGAGGCTTTCAGCCTGTGTACAAGGCATATAAGAGCTGGTAAGATCCAAAATAGTGAAGATGTTTTCTTCTTTCACTATCCCTGCTTTACCTGGTCTGGGGAACAAGTAATTTTGCTGAGAGGGGACAGCCTAGAATTATCCGCAGATTTGTGCTTTGGCGTCAGAGAACCCCTTTGCCACTCCTTTCTCCTCCCCAGGCTAAACTAGGGTAAAGCAATTGAGGCACCTAGTTTAAACCTAGATTGAATAGACCACAATAAAAATATATTTCCCCACACCCAATTCCAAAAAAACGTTTCCATTACGTTTTTTGCTTCATAAACTGTTTTTGCAAAAGCAGCGGCATAATATCAAGCAGAAATCTATCTCATCATGGAATAAATCACTTACCAGCTTTGAAATCTTTGGTGAAATAACTTCCATGAGTCTTATTTTCCTCCAACTCAGAGGATCACAGTGAGGATGAATAATATGTATAGATATATATCTCCATGAAGTGCTTGTGCTAGGTACTCACTACATGCAAACTTGCTTCCCCACGTGGTTCCTTGTTACATGTGACCTAGAGCCATGCCCTGAGTGCAGCCTGCCCAACTGGATACTCTCACTTGATTAAAAAGTATATGATGGACAAACTGTATTTCCAGAGAATGATGAGGAACAGGAGGTGTTGCCATCTCTGGATAAACCTGGCTGGTACTCCCAAGGGAATGCTGTACACCTTTATGAACTTCTGAAGAAAATGACTGGCAAACCTGAACCCAAGGTATTTTCTAATTTAGAATCCTTAACGTCCACTTGCAGATAAAAAAGAATCATAAACTAAAACCACAGTAGTAAATGCATTCCGGTTAATTATCTGTGGTGGAATCAACTGCCTCTGCCAACTGCCACAGCTCTCTTTTTACCTCTTCGGATAAAATCAGCCTTTCCTTTGCTGATGTAGACCTAGTCTTTATCCAAGACAGAGAAGAGCAAGGTTTCCAGGCAGATATCCACAGAACTAGGAAGTACATGGGATTCATATGTGGAATGCCTGAGGAATAATAATCCTGACAACAAAAAATGATTTTGTATGTCAAACAAACAAGAACTGTAGTTATGCTACAGATTAGCTACAGATTAGACCCAGTGCCTTTGACATCTGATCACATTGCTGATGTTGGACATTGGTGTATTTTTCACAACAGAGTACTTTTTTCTAAAAAATATTTACCAGTAGCTCTGTGAGCAGAAGAGATCATTGGGTCACTGAGCACTGCCCCATTGGCTACCACATTGCTGCAGCCCCCAAGGACTCCTGAGGAGTGCAGTGGGCAGAGGATCTTGACTTGGGAGGTTCTGGGTCTTATACCTCAACCTCATTTTCCTATCTGCAGATTGAAAGGTATGGACTAGATCTGTGGGGCTTTTGCTTTATGTCTGTGGAGATTTCTGGATTTCACAAGTCCAGCAACACTCTCAGGGGTTCTTCTTCAGCAGATTTGGGGTGGGTCCCAGAAACTCTTTTGAGTGGTTGTGATGTGCACCCTTCTTAATCTGTAACCCACTATGACAAGTTGTCCCTAATATCTCACCAGCTCTTCAGTTGTAAGGGCAGGTTTAAATGTAAACACACAGGTTCACTCCTTCTTTAGGAGAATGGAATAAAATTGTTCGTCTCAGCTTCTACCTTTCTTCTATCTGCATAACTTCTTAACACTAACCTGACACTCTGTGAATCAAATGGGACAAGTCAGTGGTCACCTGTCAGGTTATTCAAAGAAGTGTAAGATGCTTTGCCCCTCTTCTGCCTTCCATGAAATGATCACCACCATCACAATCCCCATGCCTCAAACAGAATTTGCTGTCTTACAGGTTGTTTACTTTGGTGACAGCATGCATTCAGATGTTTTCCCAGCCCGTCACTATAGTAACTGGGAGACAGTCCTCATCCTAGAAGAGCTCCAAGGAGAGGATGGCTGGAAGCCTGAGGAGTCAGAGCCTCTGGAGAAGAGAGGAAAATATGAGGTGAGCAAACCTTTCACTCTTCTTGAAAGCAGAAATTTTGTTTGAAAGCTAAAGTATCTTCATACTACTTGACTTCAGTTTTCCTGGTCTGAATGCCCTCATGCTTCTGTACTTTATTTTTAAAGCAGTTTATTAATAGGCTTGTCCTTAGCAGATCTTTCAGGCAAATTTAGTTGTATTATCTGCTTTGTGGAAAATTTGACATGTCTTTCTACTTGTATTTAAAGATGGATGAAACAATTGTGTGGTTTTTGTTTTGTTATTGTTGTTACAAACATCTTTTGACACAAAACTAAAAGTCAGGCTGCTTTAATACCTCTATATAAGTCCAGGTCTGTTCTCTGCACAGTACACTTCCATGGAGAAGACCAGAGCAGCTCTTCAAAACAGGCAGTAAGCACTGCACCTCATGAGAGTTCAGATTCTTTCCTGCTTCCCTGTGGAGGGGACAGAATACAAACACCTTGCTGACCACTGCAGCAGGAGGGAAATAGTCCATAAAAATGGATCAAAAGAAAGCACTGTGTGAGTTCTCTATATTTTGTGATTGTTAAGAAAAGTGTAGTTTAATATTTCAAAACAAATGTCAAGCACAGAATACATATAAGATGCTGTCTTTTGACAAGTCTGATGCAAAAGGATTTAATTCTGTTTTTACTTACTGTTCTCAGCCTAAGTGAACTTTGAAAAATATAATTAAAAATCAAATTAATCAAATCATTTCAAAATTGATCCTGGGACCAAGACATTTACATGTACTACATCCTGCAAAGATTAGCATTTTATTTCACTTCAGGTTTGAATTCAATTTCTCAGATATTTGTAGTTATTTCCATTCTATATAAGACCATCTAGAATTTGAGGATCACTTTCACCTTCCTTCATTTGTGACAGGAAGCTTAAGATAAGGACAGGGAACATCTCAAATGAAATTTTACAGATTTTTGCACAAAACTTTTTCTAAAATCGTGGTACATCAGTTGATTATCTACTCCACTCTTTTTAGAGCAAATTAAAAAAAGCAAAAATGACAAATAAGCAAAAATGGTACATTTTAATGATTAAAGTAAGCCCAGCTAAAGAAAATAAGGAATAATTTATTTTAGTTTAAAAATTAAAAACAATAAGTCAAATCTGCTCAACATTATAATTACTTGGATAGTATTAACTCCATATAACTAGCCTCCTGTGTTAACGGAAGAGGAGCTCTCTTCTTCAACTTTCTTCATTACTATTCTTATTTATTTCTTCATTTTAACTAAAAATAAGTAATGGGGTTGAACCCGGAGGTGCTTAACCACTGAGTTACATCCCTAGCCTTTTAATTTTTTTTTTTTTTTTTTTTGAGACTGAAGGTGCTAAATTGCTTAGACTTTGCTAAGTTGTGATCCTCCTACCTCAGCCTCCCAAGTCGCTGGGATTGCAGTTGTGCACCACTGTCTGGTAAAATTAATGAGGAAAATATTTAACAAGCAACAGAAAGAAGGGATCATCATGTAATTAGAGAAATTAAAGAAAGGAAAAAGTCATACTTAATGGAGACACATGCCCTTTAAGTTTCTTTAAAGATACCATTTATCAGTTATACTGTATAACAGAGAACTGGCCAATACCATAAGGAAAGAAAAAGAAACATGGAGTAAGATTAAAATCATCAGTATTTTAGGGTTCTGTGATCCTTAGCATAGAAAAAATCAGCAAACTATTAAAATTAATGAGTGAGTTCTATCAGAATGCTAGATCCAAATTGGCATTCAAAAATTAATAGTTGTACTCTTTACCGGCAGGAATCACTTACAAAATGTAGTAAGAAACAGATCAATTACAAAAGCAACAAAAAATAAATCACTGTCTCGGAATTAACCTACTAAATACATAAGACCTTAAATGGTGTAAATTTTAAGCCTCTATTAAAAGTTTTGATTACAGACCTAAATAAGTGGAAAGATATATTCAGAAAAGCATGATGTAAGATTTTATAGCTATCTGTTTTCCTCACATTTATTTATAAAATTAATGTAATGTTATACTAAATCCCAGGAGGATTTTAAATGGATCTTCACAAACTAATTTTGCAGTTAGAAGACTTAAGACCCATAAATGACTCAGACAACTTTGTAAAAAAAAAAAAAAAAAAGAATTTCACTCCCTCAGATGCTAACCATACTAGAAAACCAGAGTGTTTGGTATTTTTTGTTTTGTTTTAAATCTAGTACTGGTGGAGGAAAGTAGCTCAGGAAGCAGAGAGAGAGCTCAACCTACCGAGAACAAAATTTAAAAACATAGGCACACCCCCAGTGACCACCTCCTCCCGTCATACCCTACCAGCCTCTAGAGTTACTACCAAGTTAATGCACTGATTAGAGTAAACCTCTTACAACCCAATCATTTCATCTCTAAACTTTCCTGCATTGTCACATACATGACCCTTTTGGGGGAAAACTCATATTGAAACCATAATAGGAAAGCATCCCTATCCAAAATATGGAAACGCTCCAAAAATATGAAACTTTGAATGCCAATGTAACACTCAAAAATTTTTGAATTTTCAGATGTGGGATGTGTAAGTAATAAAGTCTGTGACAGTATTTCAAAACTGGAAATGCTTCTGATCCCATGCATTTCAGATAAGGAATATGTAACTTGTATATCAAAATTTCAGTAAATAGAGAAAAAGAACCAGACACAGGCTCATATAAAAATGGGTATGACAGAACATTATCCATCAGCAGAAAAGGATGAACAATTCAGTAAATAGCATTAAATAAGTGGTCTCATTATATGGAGAAAAATAAGATGATCCCTTTTTACATCCTATATATAAAAATAAATTCTGAAGAAATTATAGACCTGAACATAAGAAATAAATCTATAAAATTAATTGAAGATAATTTTGAAAGTATTTTTTACATCCTTGTGGGAAAAGTTTTTTTCAATTTTGTTCACAATACCTAGGTTACTGTTAACCTTTGGGCCTAATTCAGGGAAAAGAATCTTGTAATATCTATTTACATTGAACCTTATAAAATTGCTATTTTTATATGTCAAAACAGGTTAACGTCTACACCTTATTATGATTCAACCTAAAAAAACTAATAATGGGTTGATATCTCACATGTAAGAAATCAGATACTTAATATGAAATAGGACAAAAGGTATCAGGCATTTGACTGAGAGGGAGAGTTTGTATATAAAAGGAGACAGACACCCTCACTAGTAATTCATTACTAGTTATACCTAATGAACAATTGAAACAATGGTGAGATACCAGTGTAAAGCTATCAGATAGATAAAACTGAATTTCTATTTTCACATTGATTTACTACTATAATAAAATAATCTGAGACATTTCTGTGAGCTAATTTAGAAAAACATAATATAGGCCAATATTGTTCTCTGAAGTTTCACTCCATTACATTTGATGACTGTACTAAAATCAAAATAATTTTTATTTATTTTGGTGAATAACTTTTTGGCTTTTCAGTTAGAAATGAATGTTGTTTTATTTAGAATTATTCCTGGAGGAAAACATCACCCTTTGGAAATTGCTAAATGAAAATTATATCCATGATTAAGGACTATGGTTAGCCTTGGGGAAAAAAAGACATATTTCTCACTTAGTACTGCCAGTACTATATTTTAAAAAGATAGCAATTTGAAACTTTTGATTCATTTATTGTCTTCATGTTCCAGGTACATTGAAAGCAATAAATAATAATCCTGTCCTCATTCCCTTCTTAAAAAAATCAGTACCAAATAAAATATCCAAAATGTTTTAACTACCCTTTAGATACAATAATAATTGAATTAGAGATTTATTTTAATTGTAGAGAAAATATTCTTTCTAGATTGCTCTGTTTGGGGTAGTTTTAATACTATAATTAATTGATCATTTAAAAAGACCATTCCAGTTGAAATAAAGGATACTTCATTTCAAAATGTAATAAGCACCCAAAGCCTTTTTATAGATTCCTATAGGACTTTTCTCTCAATTTACTTAGAAACAAAATTATGTGATTAATTTAGCGTAGTTTTCCTTTCTAATCACATTTATTATTCCATTCTCTTCTTTCAGGGACCAAAGACAAAACTTCTAAATACTTTATCTAAAAAATGGGGCTCCTTTTTTATTGATTCAATATCAGGACGGGAAAATACAGAGAACTCCTTGGTATACACGTGGTCTTCTAAGAGAATCAGTACTTACAGCACTATTGCAATTCCAAGTATTGAAGCAATCGCAGGTAAGTGGGGAATACCTTTAGAAACAGGTAAGCTTTACCTGTTATTGGATAGTGATGACTTCAACTACTAGAGTCCTTATCTTTTTTAAAAGAAGGAAATCTTCCCACGATGTTGACTTATTTTTCTTGGGAATTATCTTCTAACTATGGAAACCTGAGTAATTAGGACCAGCCCTCTGCTTCAGCCAACTACATAGAAACTGGACTTTTTTTTTTTTTTTTTTTTTTTTTAAGTTGGCTAGGAGGAATAGATTAAAGGTAGAAATTTCTAGGACAGGACATTTAGGAGGCTGAGGAGAGGAAGGCCTGGTGAACTCCCTTAATCTCTGTTGAAACACTGATAAGTTTTATCGGATGAATACAGAAGTAGTTTATATTTTCAAAGGGTCTAAAAGCTCATCTTCAAATCAGCCAACTATCAAAATGACAGCTTGTTAATGCCCCTAATCACTTACAAATGTAGATTCTCTTTTGCAAAAGATAATATTATTCTAGGACTCAAATTTTTATTTCTACGGACAGTTTATATAATGTTCAGTACTTAATGAAAAACAGCCAGGCACACAAAGATAGAGGACCACAGTAACGGAAATGACCATGGGTACCTCAGTCAACTACAGAAAAGATTGAAAAATTTACTAGAAATGTAAAAACTATAAAAAGATAGAAAATTCTAGAATTTAAATATTAAAATATAAAAATTAAGGACTTATTGGGTGAATTTATCAGCAGATTAGACACAGTTGAAAGTGAATTAGTGTACTATAATATAGGTCAAAAGAAAATACGCAGAACGAAGCACTAAGAGAAGAACATGGAAGATAAAAGAGAGGTTAAAAGAAGCAGGAAAGATACAGTAAGAAGGAATAAAGATTTCTGTGATTGGAGTCCCATTGTATTAATATGGAAAATATATCTATTTAGGAAAAAATCCATTATTAACTTCTCAGTTCTCAGAAAAATGTGCAGTAACTGAAAGTCTGAGGTATTCACCAGAGCCCCCTCCTCTTTCATATCAGAACTTAATTTTACAAGCAACTGCTCACAAACCCACCCTGCACCAGAGGTGTATGTGCTTTGTAGATTCTTTGTAAATTTCCTTCAGAATTTGGCAAAGGATTTGAGAAAACCAGTGGAGTCCAGTTCTCTGCCCCTTCCTTTCACTGGATTTTTCTGCCCCCCTCTATTTTTGCCTCTCTGGCCCTTCAAGACTGTCAAAAGCTCTACAAGGTTTTCTGTTGCCAGAAACTGCACCTGCCACCAGCCAGAATTGAAGTGCCTAAGGTCTGTGGCAGAATGTGGGCTTGCCTTTCTGCTTATTATTCCTCTCCTGGGAACTGCGTGTCCTCAAGTTCTGATTGCCTCTTCAGCGCTCCACTGACTTTCCACTGATGTTTATAGTTTGTCCAGCTTTTCCAGTTGTTTCTGCCCAAGTGCGAAATGGAAGTCTAAGTAGTTTTTAAACTCCAGATTCTTAAACTGAGATTGATAATACCAGACTGCATTTCCTCCCTCTCAGGATGAGTGTGAAAGAAAGTATGGCAAGATACTTAACTGAATTACTGGTGGGATTATGAAGATGACCCTAAGATATATAGGACCTTCTAAAGACCATCCCTGTGTCACTATATGTATCCAATACATATAGTATATCCCAGTCTTAAATAATAGCGTCTCATTGTTTTTTAAAGAATGGTTTGGTTTTTTCTTATTCCATGCCTACACATAAAATTAAACAATGATAACCTAAATATAATTCTCCCTTTTACAAAAAGATTCCTGTTAAAGAAATGAACCGTGTAACTTTGAGGAGGGCCTAACCCAGAATTAAACTATATTTTCAATCTTTATAGTTTATTTTCTGTTAAAATGATTTCGATCAAAATTTTATTGAAAAAGTATGATAATGGAAGCCATTGGATTGTTGTAAAGTACCTAAATAAAAAACTCTCAAGAGGATGTGGTTATAAATGGAAAACCAAAGAAAAGTACATTTCTATTATTCTAGAATTTAAATATTTCCCCAAAGAATTGGAAAATGACCACCTCTCCTTAACCATACCTCAGAGTATTTCTCATTTTCATACTCCAAAACCGTTCTTCCCTGCTCCATAGAAGAAAACTGAGCAGGGCCTTTGTCTTCTGTTCAACTTTTTCAGGAAGAAATATTAAGGAGGACTTGGCAATAGTCAATCAAAAGTAAACCGGTGTCCCTTTTTTTTTTTTTTTTTTTTTTTTTAGGGAAAGGGTGAGAGATGTTATGTCATATTCAGTTGTTTATTTTGATATTCAAGACACTTCTCAAAAAGCAAAGAATTCGTCAAAGTTGGCGTTCTTTGCTGTGATCACATTCTCATGAAGAAATTGTTTCTCATAACTTGACCATTATTTAGGAACAGATTCAGTATCACTGAATATTACTGCATAATTTGCCTTCAACTAAAAAAGATGGCTAGAAGAAAAATAATGTGATACTCATGGCTTTAAACATATTAAAGATAGACCCTTTATATAAATGTTATCCTGATAATCTCTTTTTTAAAAAGTCCAAGAATTATTCTCTCTCTGTGTTATTTAATATTGAACTTAATGTGTAAGAACATTTACATCATTTAATTGTTACCTAAGTTTGAATAATATACTTGATTTTGTAGTGTATTTTTTTACAGAGTTTTAACAGAACACTGTTGTGGTAAGCAAGAATTTGGTTCTTTGCTTTCAAAACCAAATAGCACCCAACAATGACTTCCCTGTAAGAGACACAAATGTTTTCTTCTTGCTGAATCCATCTTCATGAATCCCTGGTCTAGAAATACTTGTTTTAACAAAATAGTTAATCTGACAGAGTTTGTCTATCCCATGCCCTCAGTTCTTAACAATAACAAACTGGGAGACAGTAAAGTTCTTTGTTTTGAGTGAGATGGGAGATGAAAAGTAAACCTCATACTCCTCTTTCTTTGCCTCTTAAAACTGATATCTAGGGAGTTGTGGCTCAGTGGTAGCGCGCCTGCCTGGCATATGTGAGGCCCTGGGTTCAATCTTCAGCATCACATATAAATTTAAAAATAAAACGAAAGATCCATTGACAACTAAAAAATATTTTTAAAAAAACTGATATCTTTAGACTTGGCTATCTCATTCACATTTAAATCCTCAGAAGCCATTTTTACAACTGTTACAACAATTTTGTACTTAGCCAGATACGTTACAGTGGTGATTGGTTTATAAGCATTTTCATAAGGTAATCGTTTTTAATCTATCGTAATTCTACCTATAATTCAGGTAAGTATCTTGTCATATGTTCTTTCACATTCATCCTGTGAGGGAGGAAATGCAGTCTGGTATTATCATCTCCAACTTAAGAATCTGAAGTTAAAAAATTACTTTAGACTTTCATTTTTCACTGGGGCTAAAACAACTAGAAAAGCTGAACAAAACATGAGCTTCAGAGTAAAGTCAGTGGAGTGCTGAAGAGGCAACCAGCACTTGAGGACACACAATTCCTGGGAAAGAAAGTATTTCTTATACTTTAGGAAATATGTAAGAAATGAGGAAAAAAAGGAGATGGTTGGCTCAATTCTTGGCCTGTATCATTTGGTAGTTCATCAGAAATTCAGAACCTCAGAGGTACAATTTTAGAAACTCAGATTCATTGATTTACTTTTCAATACGATTTCATTTCTTTTCTATTTGTTTATTTATTTATTTATTTATTTTTATTTTATTTTATTTTATTTGAACCAGGGATTTAATCCAGGGGTGTTTTACTACTGAGCCACATTCCTAGCCTTTTTTTTTTTTTTTTTTTTTTGAGAAAGGTCTTGCTAAGTTCCTTAGGGCTTCAATAAGTTGCTCACTTATTCAGATGAGCATTCCTATTTATTGTGTAGAGTACTGAAATTGAACTCACTAGTGAGATCAAACTCACGATCCTTCTGCCTCAGCCTCCCAGGCTGCTGATATTACAGGCCTGCATAACTGCACCTGGCTCAGTGCAATTTTAAATGCATGATTCAAACTATAATCTTGCTAGGGCTGGGGATGTAGGCCAGTGATACAGCACTTGCCTAGGATGTACAAGGTCCCAAGTTCAATCTTTAGCACCACCAAACAAAAATACCTCCAGCTAACAGAACAGTGAGAACTAATGCTGAATATTTTTCTCTTTACAGTAATCCTAGCTCTCTTTAGCATTGGAAAGGCAGGTGTTTGTTCTTTTTCTCTAGCACTAGTTTTCATTTCATAGAATAACTGAGTTTTGACGATTTTCACTAAAATAAAGTATAATTTGAACATATTTGGTACTTTGGTACTACGAAATGATTTTTCACTTCTAAAATTTCTGAACTAAGGATTACTGTCATATATTTCCCCTCACCACCCTTGGTACGAGGGGTTGAACCCAGGGGCACTTCACCACTGAGCCACATTCTCAGCACTTATTATATTTTATTTAGAGACAGGGTCTCACCAAGTTGCTTAGGGCCTCCATAAGTTGCTGAGGCTGGCTCTGAGTTCATGATCCTCCTGCTTCAGCTTCCTGAACTGCTGGGATTATAGGCAGGGCGCCCCCTTACAAGGCTACTGTCATATATTTACATGTGGAATGAGTATCATAACATGACATATACTGTTATGTATATGCTTCATTTGAAATATTTCTGGTTAATGCTCCCTTGGAGAAATTGGCAGGGGGTTAGTATCTGAAGATTATTTTAAAATTTGAGAGACATATGTAAGGATATCACATTTTCAATATTCGAGTATGTATTGTATGGTGTCAATCTTAATTCTGCTCCAAGTCCTGAGTATGTGTAATGCTTATCACATGGAGAAAGTTTTCATATTATGCCTATTGGAATTCTTATTTTGCTAAACATTCAAAGATTATTCTTAGTAATCCTCTTACTACTACTTGAGGCTGTGAGGATTATTAGTTCCCATTTACCAATTATGAGATTGGCTGAGTAGGACCTGGGAGATTTAAATTTGTTTTTTTAAATTCAGATGAGCGTTCCTACTTATTGTGTAGAGTACTAAAAGTGAACTCACTAGTTAGAGCTCTGAGAATGATTTACAGAATTGCTAAATGTGATTTGACTTAAATATTATTGTAAAGTTTATAAGGAAAGACATTTACACTCTTCAACCTAGGTAACACCTGTCCAGGTAAAAGAAACATTAAAATTATGAAACTCTAAAAAAAATAAAACTGAATTATCTCTTTTTTATTTATTTGTATTTAAGTGTTTGGAGACCTGCAGAATAATCAAATTGTTTTTTGTCACCCCCCCTCCTCCTTAGAATTACCTCTGGACTACAAATTTACAAGATTCTCTTCAAACAGTTCAAAAACAGCTGGCTACTATCCTTTGGTGCATTATACCAATGGTCTTATTGAATAATGAGATATGGACAACAAAATAAATTATCTCTACTAAAAAATGAAGAACCACATAAGCAGCAAATGTACTGTAAAAAATACTAATTTTCAAAGAAATACTGTAAAATGCTTTATAGGAACAAGTTTTTAATGAAAATTCACCAAGAAATTGGAATTTGTCCATAGGTCTGCTTTTTATATAAATCATTTTGATGCTTAATAACTCTTGGAATATTAAAATCCCAGTATCCTAGAACTAAAAAGAACATTCTTGGTATTTTCAATACCAGCAACTTTGAAATTATAATGCAACTTCGGAGACTTACATAATTTGTACATATGATTAGTCTGGTGGTTCTCAAAGTGTGCATCCACAGACAAATAGCATAGCATCACCTAGAACTCGATAATGCTGGTTAGAAGGCCCCACCCCAAAACCTACTGAATCAGAAACTGTGGGAAGAGAGCCCACCAATGTGTGTTTTAACAAGACTTCCAGGTGATTCTGATGCACACAACAGTTTGAGAACCAATTGCCATATACTCCATAATTTTGTCTGGGTGAATATGCTGATTATTGATATTGTTTATAATGTCTTTAACAGAAAGTACAGCCAGAACTGGAAATAGCTAATCTATATCAGTTCTCTCAATTTAGAGCCATCAACATTGAGCCCCAGTGACGTTAATTGATTTTCCCAAACTGTTAGGTTTGGTACTATTCCTGTTTTCCAAAATAAGAAAATAGACACATGATTTCTTCTGAGATCATACAGCCATCATGGGACAGAGATGGTAACTAGAAGCCAATCTCAACCTTCATTGTTACCCACTGTTTTCCCCCTAATGTTAGGGACTGTATTAATTCATTGTCAGTAACTTTAAGACATGCCTTCTCAATAGAATTTAAAATTGATTCTCAGGGTGAAAAACCATCTTCAGTAACACAATGGATTCTGGACTTTCAAAATTCAAAAATACCAAGAAAATTCTTCTTCCTTGGTATTAAATTTTCTTATTAGGGAGAGAGCAGTATATAGTTATTAAATTTGAGTTAATTTTTTTTCTTGGGAGAGTTATGAAAAAAATGTTGAGGAAAACCATTTTAAGGGTTTCACAGATTTATTACAATCCAGGATGTTATATTCTATGTGCTGTGCATAGTCATATTAACAGCTATTTGTTACAAGACATTTGGAACCAGATAATGTTTACAGTAAATTCCTAACTTTTTGTGCTATAACTTCACTATCTATCATGAACAGGATCAGAAAACAATACTGGTCATTATTGTACCAGAGAATTTAGCATAAACACATGCAGTGAAAAGATAAATATTTTGTTAAAATTTGTAAATGTTTGAGAAATCTCAAATACACTGTGGGAATGATTATCTCAGGGTAAGAAAAGGTTATTGATTTTTCTTCCTCAAAGTCAGTTGCTTTGTTAGATATCTACCAATAAGTATATGGTGATGTATTTGAAATTGTTATCCCAGAATGTCACTGAAATATTACAGTGTGCATATACAATCAAACTTAGGGCTAAACGAAAGATGCTAATTCATGTATGCTATAGAGATCTGATTTTTATAAATAAAGCTATTTTTCCTTATGCATGTTTGTTCTATAAATGGCAAAGAATACATCTTTAAATGCTTATGAACTTCTATTAATAAGAAAAGTGAGAGCCCCCCCCAACAACAAAAAAATTAAATTAACTACTTTTCTTGGCCACTGAGAAGTGGTAGGGGTAGGAGGGGAGATCTTAAGTCAGAAACTCTGCATGTTTTGTCACTATCCATCTAAAATCCTGAACAAGTTATCACCTAATTTGATTGGTTTTTTTTTCATCTTTTAAAAAGATAAAATTAGAATTTATTTCTAAGTTTCCTTCTACCTTTTTAACAGATCAGTGATGACTCTAATGGACGTTTGTAATTAGACTGTTGTATTAGGCTTTTTACATTTTTCCTTCATTGTTATAAAAAGTGCCAGTATTTCTAATTGAGTATGAACAGTAAATATCATCTAGAAGTGACATCATAAAAAGTAAAAAGAATATTGGAGAAGGTTTTTTTTTTTTTTTTGGTGCTGGGTATGGACTGAGCTATCTCCCCAGCCCTGGAAAAGTTTTTTATCCTTCAGTAAAGTTTTACGAAGAAAGGAAAATTTTTCCCAATATAATTAGTATAATTTGGGATGGTAATGGAAGCACCTACATTGGTTTTTATCCCTGAACATGCTGTTTTCAGTGGAAAACTATTCCCTATGCACCATCCTTGTTTACTACATTTACATTAATTATGCCCTCCTTGGTCTAATTCTCAAGGAGTTCAAGATGGTTTTGGAAGAATTAATCACTGTGGATTTTGTGGGCAGTACTTAAATTCTTTTCATATAGTGTGTGGTACACCAGAAAGAATACCCTAAATATGACTGGAATATATCTAAAAACATATGACAGCAGATATCACAACTTGAGTTACCAGTATAAAGAGTGTGCTGTCCAACCACTATTTCATAAAGGTTTAGAGAATAAGTTCTTCTGCATTCTCTAATAGGGAGGGCTGTGGATGCTGCAAGGTTTGTGAAAAGTAATAACCAAGTATATTTAGTCATTTAAGCAAAAAGTTGACATACATGGCCCAAAATTTCTGATTTGAGTTAGAAACTTAAATATAGAGTTATCTTATAAGTTCCACTTGCTGAGGTGTAATTTTTCTAGGCCTGGAAGATTTTAGAGAGCTGTTTCTTTTGCAAGTTCAATCAACTTTTCCATTCCTATGCTGGACATAATCAGAAAATGTCATTTTTCTTGCCCTTGATTTACTATCAGCTTTAGCTTTACCAATAATGTCATTCTTCTACTGGCTGGTGCCACTCACTTGTTACAGATTAATGTGGTTGCTGTTTAGTTTATTATAACTAGTCATTAAATTAGACTTGGGCATCATATAGGTTTCACTTACCAGTTTTGGTTAACTCCAAAAACCCAGCTCCATTTCTTAACACTGTCTTCTTTCTCAGTTTTAGACCCCAGTTATTCCTTCTGTAGACCCCCAAACCAGTTAAGAGATCCTCTAACCCTATATTGTCCTGTGAGAAGTTAGCAACACACTTCATAATTTCCCTGTGACCACTTGATAACTTTTTAATGATTTCCCAACCTTTTATTAACCTAGACAACACAAAACTTTTTATTTATTTTTATTTTTTGGTGACAACAAGAAATATAGCAGTGACATTTTACTTTTCTTTCAAGCACATAGAAGACAAAAGTACTAATAATCCTTACTTAGTTTGACAGCAATTCTGCTAGTAGTTATACTGGCTAGGAAGGTAATATCAAGTACTTTATTATTAGGGCAAGAAATATCAAGTAAGACAACAACAGTTATGTTTTTCTTTTTGAGATTATTTTCACAAGACAGCGACAATTTTCAAAATCTTCAGAGTCTTCAAAGATCACATTATTCAAATTATATGTCTAAGAATAGAACTATACAGAACAGAGACCATAACAAGCTAATCTGTTAATGAATATTCAGACGTCTTCATACTGCACAGGACACAAATTTGATATTTTTGCACATGTTCTCAATTACAAGCAAGAAGCAGACCTGTAAACATAAATTTTGCCAATAGGCTGAAATGGAGAAAGGAATTAATAAGATGTTATTCAAACACAGTGTGATAAAGAACATATACCATTAATCTCCCACATATATAAATATTACTCCTAAAATAATAAGAGAGAAAACACCCAGATTTGTATTTTTGTTTACAAAACTCTATTCATGAATTTAAGGAGTTAGGAAAAATTGGAGGAAAGCCCTTCTCCAAGCATCCTAATTGAACCCCAGCTGCTTTGATTCTCTTACCTCTACCCTAGGAACTGTCTCAGGCCTCGCCTTCTACCCCTGATCCTGCAGGGATCTTTACTGTAGGCCTTGAGAAGTTCACTTCACAGCAGGCGTCTGCTTCTGGGCCTTTAATTAAATTCCCAGCCTACAGCACCCTCTCCACTGATCATGTCAGACTGCCTTAGCCCTCAGGGAGCTTAGGGAAGGACTTCAAAACAAAGGAAAAGGGTGAGGGCCAATGGTGTTCACCACTACTGTACACCCTCACAACTGAGACAGCCCTACAGCATCACTGTGCTGGAACTTGTCCTGGAAATGCAGACTCCACCCAGCTCCTTATCCCCAGAGAAAGCTTGGGATCTCCCACAATGTAGACTACAGCCTACTCCCTCATTTGGAAGGAGAGCAGGGAAGGAAGTGCTGACACTAAGAAGTGAGGACCAAGAGGACTAGGCAGTGCAATAGATCCTATGGTATACAAGTGCAGTAACAAATTGGTGTAGAGGCAGGTGACCCACAAAATGCTATTTTCAAATCACTTCTTAAACAGTTCAAGGCCCAAAGGAGAACTGTCATCTTTAGAAAAGTGAAGTAAAGCAAATTCTAGTTGCTTGGCACACGACCTGCACTGTCTGCCTTCAGCCCATCACTAAGGCCCTTTTCTCTCCTTCCACTTCTCAAACTACAGCTCAAGAAACACACAGAATTTGGTAGAATAGATAGGAGGAAAAGGGTGGGGATGTCAGTGAGCCTCACAGAGAACACTATGACTTTGAGACCTTGCCAAAAGTGAGATCAAGAAATAAGGGCAGAGATCTGAAGTCTATTTTACAAATCTTTCTCTTTCTGGACACAACCAAAAAGCCTACTCTGCCAGTTTGGTTTCGGTCTCTGAGTGGTAACTGCTTCAGAGAGGGAGGGAGGAGAAAAGGAGAGATGGGGGAAGAGTGAGAGGCATAACAAGACCCACATTCCAGAAAAATCTCTTCCTCAGTGCCCTACCCTGGCAACTTCATCATGTCCAGAGGAGGTGTGGAAGGGAAAGTGGGGTAGCCAAACAAAGGCACCTGCATTAATGGTGGTTTATTGGCTAGGGCCAAGAAAGGCTACTAAAAAGAACCATTCCACCTTGCTTAAGGCACTCCCACATCACTACTCAACTTGCCTGACAACTAATTGGGTTTATGGGTAATAGTGGTGAGTATGGGGGTTGCTATGTGTTGCTTAGGAGCTTAGGTCCATAGATAGTTCATGATGAGGCAGTGGTGGCCTGTGCAGAGCTCCACCAGCAGAGAGCAAGTACTGTTGGTGGGCACAGGTCTTCATACTCACCAGTAGCTGATTGCGATACACAATAACCAAAAGTACAAGACCGTTCCTCTTAGGTTACTTCATTTGTGTGGAGCAGTTACCCACCAGCCACCTGTTTGTTCTACCAGATAACCAGCAGGTTAGATAGCAAAGGCCCAGGAAAGCAGCTGGGATCCAGTAAGTGGTAGCCTGGAATGTCCAGTTTGGGTTGATGGCTGGGCTGAGATTTCAGTTTTATCTTGCAGTGGCGAAACTCAAAAACACATAGTACATGGATATTAGGAGCACAAGCATAAAGTGTGGCTAGTTATTTGTAAAGAAGTGTCAAGCTTCCTTGTGATAGAGAACCACTAAAAGACCTGGGAGAAGACCATGGTCACAGACAGGACCCAAGCCATGCAAAGAAGGCAGTACATATCTACAACATCATGAGCGTGGCATAGAAGCAGTAGAAGGCCATGCGCTTGTAACATGTTCATACAATGCAGAACAGCTTGAAGGGCCAGAAGAATAGCATAGGCATGTAAGCAACCATCTTGAAATTGTTGAAAACTTAGAACTGAAGGACAAACTAATTCAGTACAATGAAAAAGCAGACAGAAGGCTGCATGCTGCTGGCCAAGAATAGATAATGGGAAGGAAACTTGTGCAGGAGCTTTTCACAGGGCAGAAGTTAGCCAGACTGGAACCGGAAGGACCTGGGACTCTCCACAGGCTGTCGTGGTGGACCTCGAATTCCTCTTCGGGGTCCTTCACCCATCAGGTAGTATTGTAGAGGATTGGACCACAGTTCCCCTTTGATAATCTCAGCAATTCTATCAAATTCTAGAAGGCTGTGGTCTGAGAACCAGTTGAAGAAACTGGGGATAGTGTTCCCTTCCCGGTTCCTGTGGATATGGGCCTGGGGGTCTTGGCCCCGGTGCCAGCGAATTGGAGTGGAAAGAGACACAACTCGGCCAGAGGATCTGCGCTCGTACTCTTTGACTAGCCCTTCATTTCGGAAGTATGGGTTGCTCTGAAAGATGAACTTGAATTTGCAGCCTGCTCTCGGGTGTTTAAGTTCCTCCACCTCCAAATTGATCATGTACCTCATTATATCTTCGTCTTGACCACTGATCATAGGTGACAGCTGAGGGTGGTTACGAAAAGCAGTGACCCAGAAACCTGGAATATTTTGGATAATGAAACTCCTGCGCTGCATATGGAGCCTTCGCATTCGGCCAAATTTGCGCTCTAGCTGGAGGAAGGCCCTGTCAGCCTGGGCATTTACATTTGACAGCTCTTGATCGATGGCCTCCAGCGAGTCCATGCAGTTATTGATCTTCGGGGCCCTGGGTCGTCCCTCCTCTTTCCCTCCACCAGCTGCCTTTTTTTCCTTCTGTACCACCTTCTTTTCCTCCATCACCGCCTCTGCTACTCCCTCCTTTTCCGCTGCTGCCGAGATGGCGCATTTCTTAGTCGTCACTTCCTTGGCCTTCACCCCAGGCTTCACCTGAGACCCCCAGGCCCCTGCGCCACAGCCTTCCAGAGCCTTCTGCTCCGCAGGGCTACGCGGCTCTCCGAGCTGACAGCCATTTTTCTGGCTGTTGTCAGCTCCCACAGAGACAGAGACTGCTTCCGGGCCCTTCGAAGGAGGTACAGCATCTTCGAGTCCCCCTCCGGTGGCTGCAAGGCTGAGGCTCCCGGCAACTCGGACGCTGAGTGCGGGGCTACAGTCCACGGAATCCCGGGGTGCACCTCCCTCCGCAGTGGCCTCCAAACGGCCCTCACCTGTCTCCGCCATCTCCTGTGCCGACTCGGTTTCCTCGCGGAGCCCCTGGCACTGATTTAGGGCCAGATCTCCTGGGGCCTGGTCCGGAGTGGCGGTTGGGGCGAGAGGGAGCTTGCTGCCCACCTCCAGGCCGCTCATTTTGATGGAAGTCAGACCTGCAGAAGGGCGTTCCTTGTCCTCTGCAGAAGCCGCGCTCCGCCGCAATCAGCTCCTAGCACCACCCCTTTTCCTTGGGGCGGGCGCTGTCATGGCAACCGGTTACGTCATTAGCCATCGCGCGAGAACTCGCTGCCCGGATGATTACGCTTATCAATCTAACGTATTCCTTTGTCTTCTGGTTACAAAACGTTATGAATTTAATCAGTCTGGAAAAGAAATTTGACGTACGTAAATGAATGCAAAAAACTCAAGCATGTACGAACCGTGTTGATATGGACTTCTAGGTCTCTGAATGAATCTCTAAGGTACCTATCTTAAAATATTCATTTAAAAGTAAGAAGGATTAGTCATTGTGTATTCAGACTCAGGGCGTGAATAGGAGAGGGAATTCACCAACTCACAGGCCTACCTTTAAGGAACAAATTCGTGGCTATTAATAAAGAATTGAAATGAGCAGGTTTTGATTTTTAAAGAAAAGTGAAATGTTGCTAGGTTGTGATTTTTTAAATTAGAAGCAGTTGAAAAGGAAACTTCTTTCATCCTAACAAGATATCATAAAGGATTATTTCACTTCCATACAGATTTTTTGGTTTTAAACTTTGGCTGATGTCAGTGAAACAAATGAACAATATTTCCTCTTCACTTTTAATAGGAGTAGCAAAGTATTTTTTTTCCCTCACTTAAGAGGTGACCATACACACAACATGCACAAATTAGAAATACGATCTTAGTGGATTTTGACTTCTAAAATGATGCATATTATGATTTTCTTCAGGTTATAATCTCAAAGTAGTTTCTGCTTCATAATGCTTGTGGGCATGAAGCCCAAATATATTTGCCCAAATTGGCTCTGGTTGTAACTGCAGGACAGAAGCAACTGTCAGCTATTTGCAGGCTCCTGCTCCTGATCTACTGTGTCTTAAAAATATTTACTTAAAAAGTAAGAAAAATTAGTTATTACTATCCAAGTGAACTCAGAAAATTCATTTGGTACCACTACTGTCTATTAGTTTGTTGGAATGTGAGAACACTGGTGTTAATCTTTTTTTTATTTTTTTTTTATTTTTACAGACTGCATTTTGATTCATTGTACACAAATGGGGTACATCTTTTCATTTCTATGGTTGTGCACGATGTACATTCATACCATTCATGTAATCATACATGTATATAGGGTCTGTCCCATTCCACCATTTTTCATACCCCCGCTCCCTCCTCCCTCTACGTAATCTGAAGTTCCACCATTCTTAGAAAAGGTAAGACCAAAGGGAAACATATTTTGCACATTTATGTTAACATTGTAAATTCATATTACACAAACAATTACAGCTCTTTGCAACCATCTTGAGCAACCCAGAGTATGATCATAATCAAATAAGGACTCAGAATTTAGAGAAAAAGGATTTAAAGAAAAACATGTATTCTAAGACTTCTAGTGAGGGAATAGTGTAGACCTCATTCAACTAAGAATGAAGTAGTGAAAGAGGGCAGACAATACAGACAAACAGCTTGTCACACAGTTTTTTGTTTTTGTTTTATCCCTAGTCACCCTACTCAAGGACAGTGACCCCTTTGCTGCCTGCCAGCAAATAAGTTACCCTACTTTAAAAAGTGCAAACAAGATTCACTCAACAGATAGCAATTATTTTTCTCTCCCTGCATTCCTCTCTCTCTTAATAAATCCTCATTTTTGCTTTAGTGGGGAAAAAAACCCATCTATTGCTTTATGATCTCTGTAAACAAGTAAACAATGCTCTATAATTGAATTATTCTTTGACACTGCTCTGCTTTGTTTCTTCTCCTAAAGAATCTTTGCACTGTTGAAGGAGTAACTCTCATTATATTCTGAGCTAAGATACAAAAAAGTAGCAAAGGCTGAAAGAAATTTACTTTGCTTTGCATGGTAGGGGGGCAGTGAGGGGAAGGAGCTTGCTATTATAGAACTTTATAAAATTCAAACTTTTTCCTTTTTATGTGTACCAGTTAAAAAAAAAAAAAAAAAAAGATTTGTCTTCTACTGGAAGCATCACTCTCTTCAGCTTTGATTACTCCTGTCACCTGAATCATCCTCTACTCCTAACAGCCAGGCTCTTCAGTTCAAGAGCCAGGCACGATGAGGCATGCCTATAATCCAGAGACTCAGAAGGCGGAGGCAGGAGAATTTCAAGTTCCCCAACCTCAGCACTTAATGTGGCCCTCAGCAATTTAGCTAGACCCTGTCTCAAAATTAAAATTTAAAATAGCTGGGGATGTGGCTCAGTGGTAAAGCACCACAGAACTCAATCCCAGTACCAAAAAATCAAAAATCTCAATCCATGAAGATTGTAGTAAGCATTTTAAATGCATTGAATTTCATAAATAAGGATTCTGATAGTCCTCAAAATTTCTATAGTTCTTATGACCTCTGTCATCTAATTTAGTACCTATCTATAATTCACTTTTTAACTTTCTTGGTTGTTTCATGAAAGTCATTCTCTCGTAGAATGTTTTAATAAAACCTGATAACTTAAGTAAAAATTTATATTTAGATGAAAATTTTAAAAGCTTTTACCAAAATGAATAATATGACTGCTGGTGTTTTATTTTGAATTTGGTAGATATATATTGTAGCTATGAGTCATAATTTAAAATTTCTAGCACATTAGATTATTGGACATTAGGTGGGTGTGGTGGCACATGCCTGTAATTCTAGCAGCTTGGGAGACTGAGGCAGGAGGACTGCAAGTTCAAAACCAGCCTCAGCAACTTAGTGAAGTCCTAAGCAACTTAGTGACACTCTGTCTCTAAATAAAATGGGCTAGATAGGTGGCTAAGTAGTTAAACACCGTTAGGTTCAGGCCCTGGTCCCCAAAATTAAAAAGAATAAAAGAATATCAGACATTATTATACATTATTATTATAATAGAGCCTTGTCCTGTTGGCAATTGGCAATAAAACCAACTCCACAGAAAAAGACATACCAGTAAGTTATGATTCTATAGAAAAAGTAGCCATAGAAAATGCCATGAACATCTATGAAGTAATTTTCATTTGCCAGGAGATAAGTGATTTAACAGAATTCCAACATAAATAGAATCAAATGGGAATGACTTTACTAGAGAATATAGTAAATATTGGAAATTTATGAAATATGCACCATTCCTCTTTTAAACAGCAAGTTTCTTTTTCAGAGCAGTGTAGTTTCTGATTATATACATTCATTATAACATACACTTATTTAATGCTTTCTGTATAGCAGATGCTTTTACAACTTGCTTCATTTAATTCTCACAGTGACCCTGTGAGGTGATAATATTATGACCTCCACTTTGCTTCAGAAGGAACTGAAGTAAAGATAAACTGATTTAATTAAAATCATACAGCAAATAGTGGAGTCAGTCTGAAACAGGATAATCTGATTTAGGAGCCTGCATTCTCATTAATTAAGCTATTCTGTAAACCTACACAACGTAAAACTTGAGAAGGAACTTTATAAAAAATAAGACCATGTAACCATTCCTATTTAATGTTAAATCTTCTTATCTTCCTATTCCCCCTGTATTACTAGTTCAGGCTCTTATAATAAAGCACCGTAGACTTGGTGACTGTAAACAACAGAAATGTATTTATCACTGTTTAGAGACTGGGAAGTCTAAGGTCAAGGTGCCAGCAGAGGACCTACTTCCTGGCTTACAGATGGCAGTCTTTTTGTTGTGTCCTGACACGGCAGGGGTGAGGGATCTGAGGCCTCTTTTATAATGGGACTAATCCTGCTAGGGTCCTAACCTGGGGCTTCTTTTCTAAGGGCATTAATTTCCTCTCAAGGACCCCACCTACAAGTATCCTCATATTGGGGATTCAGTTTCAGTGTGAATTTGGGGGAGAACACAAACATTCAGTCTGTAGCATCCTCACTTCCTATATCCATAAAAAGTGACAATTATTGGGGAAGTGCCCGGTTTCTAAAAAGAGGAAAGAGAATTTGTTATCCTCTGTTTCAGTGCCTTAATAGTTTTCATCTCATAGGATTTAACATTCTTTTTTATGCCAAATATTTTATAACTTCCTTTTCCTTTCTGAAATTTAAATAGTATACCATCCGACATAACTTTAAAAAATTAATGTAAGATCTTAATTGTAATTTAAAGGAGAAATGAAAAAAAATAATTTTTAAAATATCTATTTCAATATGTAAATGCTTTGGCATGAATATCCTTTAAGACATGATAAAGTACTTAGATGGTTATACCTATGGAGTCACCAGTATATAAAGTTACTGAAGCAACCTGATACAGGTGTTATACAGGTGAATTGAGCTAGAGACATAAGCAGCAATGCTTTGGGTAGTGAAATTTTCTGAAATGGTGAACAGCTGTATGATAAAGTTCTGGAAAGAAAGTACAAAATTTTCTCAATTTACATAGTACACATTTCTTGAATTGTAAAATACACCTTTTTAAATATATTGACATCTTTGAAATGACTATCCATAATATAACCAATGGCATTGTACAGCTACTGTCAGCACAACAGCAGTCAAGGTGTACTTGCCACTGTCTGAGTATGTGTGAGATTGGTCGTTAGTTTTGCTGGCATGGACAATTGGAGGCTCTTGACATGTTAATCAGCAAACTCTTAAAAAGTCATTTGAAGAAAAATGAGTCTTACTGGTTCTTCTGTTAATATCTTCTGGTAAGATCAAGAGAGCACCAGCATAAAAATTTTCAGAATGAATACTAGTGACTTCAGAAAAAAAAAAAAAAAAACTCAGAGGAGCACTTTTATAAGTGATGGGATATTCTAAAAAATGTAATCACCAAAATTTTTCAAAGTGCTGAAGACAGTCGTTTGAAAAAACATGGACACCAAGAATTTTGAGTCAAAAATTGCCTAAATTTATTCTAAATGGAAAAAATAATTATATGAAAAATAATTATATGAAAAAAATTTTTTCAGTCAATTCATTTTTGATGTATACCCATGCATGATTTTAAAACATTTTTAAATCTAAATGTCTGTGTGAGTTCGGCAACTTTTTCATATTAAGTAATGATGTGTATTTTACAACCAATAGTTATAGAGTAAATGAAATACAAAATTACTTTTTAAATGAAGTATATATTAAAACTAAAGTTTTGTTTATATAAGAGAAATAGTGCTAGGTTCTTAGGCTTAAATAATAGTTTTTCATCTACATGACTGTTTAGTTCTAGCTAATTATTTTATATATGGAACTATCCTGATGTCCAGCATCTATAATACCTCTAATAAATGCTCCCCCTCCAGTCTTTGTTGTAACCAAAATTGCTCCTGTAACTAAAGGGTAGTGAGTACACATTGTTGAGAATCTGTTTTTACATGGTGTTCCTATTCCTTGTCACTAGAGGGAGGAAGTGGTCTTTAATTTAAGATGATAATTTGATTCTAGTTTGTCTTTGATGTTAAAGTTTAAGCTGCTGTAAAGAAAATATTTGTGGCAATTACAGGCCATAAGTGCACTGAAAAGCATGACTTTTCAGCATAAATCGGGGTACTTATTGGCTAGCTAAAGATACACTTTGGACACAGATCAGACTGCAAGTCCCAGTTCTGCTAATTACTAGTTGGTTGGGTTTGTGTTAGTCACTTCAACTCTCAGAGCCAAAATACCCTCATATATAAAATGATTATAATAAAATTTAAAGGACTATCGTGAAGATGAAATGAAATTATCTATGAAGTATTTATCACACTTCGTGGTTTTTATTATTTATTTATGTATTTTGCTAAAACTTACATACATTAAAAGACTACTTTGCAGGTGGCACAAAATCAATGTCAAATTCTATTATGAAGTTCTTCCCTTTTGCTGCCAATGCTGAAGCAGCAGCGGCCAAAATGAAGTTCAATCCTTTTGTGACTTCTGACCGAAGCAAGAAGCAGAAGCATTTCAATACACCGTCACACATTCGAAGGAAGATTATTTTCTCCCCTTTTTCCAAAGAACTGAGAGAGAAGTACAATGTTCGATCTAGGCCCATCCAAAATGATGAAGTTCAGATTGTACAAGGACACTGTAAATAAAGGTCAGCAGATTGACAAAGTGCCTAGGTTTACAGGAAGAAATATGTCATCTATATTGAACAGGTGCAGTGAGAAAAGGTTAATGGCACAACTGTCCATGTGGGCATTCACCCCAGCAAGGTGGTTATCACTAGGCTAAAACTGGACAAAGCAGCAAAAAGATCCTGGAACCTAAGGCCAAGTCTTACCAAGTAGGGAAGGAAAAGGGCAAATATAAAGAAGAAACAAATGAGAAGATGCAGGAATAAAATAACTATATTTACAACTTGCATTAAAAACTGCTAAAATGAAAAAAATTCTATTATGAAGTTGTAAGTTTATATAAGTTCAGAAACAACATCCATGTAGAATGAACCAATAAGTGAAAGCTTACTGAAGAACTGAACTGGACCAATCAGAATACGAACTGACATGAAACCTTGGGACATAGTAATAATACTTGTCTACTATGTTAGTTATCTAGACATATGGTATTTCAGGTTGATTAGAGGAAAAATGGTCATTGCTGGAACTAATGTGCTTGTCACATTCTTCCATATATCACATTAAAGACCTTATAAAAATACTTTTAAAATTATCTATGCTTTTAATATCTAATTTTTAGCAGACTTGCTTACTCAAGTTATACAACCATAGAAATGAAAAGTTTTACCCCATTTGTGTACAATGAATCAAAATGCATTCTGTAAAAATAAAAAATATTTTAATAAAAATAAAGTATACACACACACACACACACACACACAAAGTTATATTCACAGTGAGGGACAGAGAATGTGAACTTCAAACCAAGTGCATCTACCTGAAAATTTCTGCATATGATGGATTACACATTCAGTTCACCAATATTAGATCAGGACTTGGACACAGCCACTATCTCAAATCATATTTCAATTAAATGCCTGTCATGCTAAGAAACATGAGAAAGATGAAAAAGACACTAGACAGTCTCTGCCCTCATAAAGCTTATAATTTAGTAAAGAAAACCTAAATACAAATAAATAAAAAAAAATCCTGAGAAAACAATTCAGGAAAAACAGTACTGGAATATGATTCCATATTATAAACACTTTTTTGTTGTTTTTTCCCTTTTTTTCCTCCTCTAAGTTGTTCTTGTCAAGTATTTTTTTACTTGTTCTTTTTAGATATACATGACAGTACAGTGTATTTTGACATATTTCTCAGACATAAAGAAGAATGAAATTAATGGCATTTGCCAGTAAATGGATGGAACTGGAGATCATCATACTAAATGAAATAAGCCAATCCAAAAAAAAATCAAAGGTTGAATGTTCTCTCCAATATAAGCACTATTTCTGGGAGCCACAGGTCATACACAGGACTACTCTTACCTCAAATTTGAGTACAATGCTCATCTTGAAATTAGTATGTTTCCCCTGAGTGCTCATAAAATTGGAAGATTCACCAAAACTGCCTGAAGGGTAAACTCAAGTTTAGTCATTACATAAAAGGTTGACTACAACAGCACTGAAGCTACCATGCACCTGTTTTAGAGCCTTAACACAACTCTGAATGTATTGTCATAAGTGAAAATGGAGTTTGGTGAAGAGAATGAGAATTAAATACTAAGTGCCTGTTATAAGTAATTATTGACTAAACTCCAATAAATATATATCATCTACATTTCTTAATGATACTAATTCTTTACATCTCAGCAAATTCTGTAAGAATTAAAATATTTGAACTGCTTTGGTTCATTCTGTTCAATTAAATTCAGGCAGCAAATATCAACAATTACATTTTAAAGATAGGAAACAGTTATAATCTGAAAGGATCTAGAGACTCAATTATCTTTACACAGATATATTCCTTTTAAATCCACTCATGAATGTATTAGGAATAATACAACCAAGGCAAAGCTATCTATAGAATTTTAGATGTTTTTATGGAAGATGTTGTTACAGGTTGCTACAGCAGTGCAAGGTGTCTTAGCTTGAAATGAGAACCCTTACCTGAGCCTGTTACTTACATCTTGGGTAATACATTTCTATTTACTGAGCAGTGACATAGAAACTATGGAATTATAAAAAGTGAGCATACATCAAAGTTCCTGACATATCTAGCAATTTTTTTAAAAAGATTATGACTACAGTGATACCTACTTGACATAGAACTAGACCCTTACTTTTTGTGGTGCTAGGGATCTAACCCAGGGCCTTGCATATGCAAAGCACACTCAACCACTGAACTACATCCGCAGGCCCTAATGTCTTATCATTTGTGAGTAATAGTAGAGATAAATGTTTTGGTTCGTTTGTAATGAAAGCAAAATTCAGGAAACTGAGTCAACCGGAGGTAAAGCAGAAGTAGCTTGAGTTTAGGGCAATAGTTCCCAAATGTTAGCATATCAGAATCACCTACAGCATCATTAAATTTGGTTGAGAGGCCCCAACCCCAGAGTTTCTTTAGGCAGAAATTGGAGTCTAAAAATTTGTGTTTGCATTTC
This sequence comes from Sciurus carolinensis, assembly GCF_902686445.1. Lineage (NCBI taxonomy): Eukaryota > Metazoa > Chordata > Mammalia > Rodentia > Sciuridae > Sciurus > Sciurus carolinensis. The sequence goes on along the minus strand of NC_062219.1, from coordinate 47,754,606 downwards.
CAATAAATCCAGATGGTGTTAATGCTGCTAGTCTTGAGACCACCTTTGTGATTCCCTGCTTTAGGTAATGGAGACGACAGATCGGAACTAAAGAAGTCAGAGGTATCCTGTGGGTATTTTATGTTCAAAAATAGAAACGGAAGCTCAAAGATTCTCAGGAGTATGCTAGAGATTATCTTTGAGTATGTCAATATCATTTACAAGACAGTATGCTCTCAGCGAACTTAATTCAATGACCATAAGCTTACCACACCTCTTAGTTTATAAGATAAAAGAATCTTTAGAAAGACCAATTTTGGCCTAGAATTGAAAAATACATTTTTAAAAGTTGATATAGTCTATACTACTCGTTTGGTATCTTTCACTCAACATACTTTGGAGATTTATCCCTGTTCATTTTTATTGCCGAGTGATATGCCATTGTATACCATAAAGTTTCACTTGTTGGTGTACACATTTAGTTTTTACAGATATTTTGCATGCTTTAAAATATTCACTAAGAAATATAGTCATGTTGTCCTATGTAATGGAAAAACAGGGAAAATTAATTTTATTAACCCATTTAATTCAATGTCAAAAATATTATTTCAATGCTATTAATATAAAAAAAATTCCCATATTGTCTTCAAAATCCAATGTGTATATTTATAGCAGATCTCATTTTAAACCAGCCACATTCCAAGTGCTCAAAAGTCACTGGTGTTAAAGGTATTGGGCAGCATATGTCTAAGTTCTAAACTTCTATCTCCAATGCAAGTTACCTTAAAATGTACGAATTACATTAAAGGTGATCCAAAATTAAGTGATATTATCAAATTATTATTAAATTATGATAAAATGGTGGGTGAAAGATTAAAGGTTAAAGTGTCTGGATCTTTCCTAATTACTAATAAATTGTTATTTACAAGTCACTTTGCAAATCTTTTTTGACATTGTTCTTACCATGGTTGCCAAAGCAAGGCACAAAAACTTTTTTCCATTATTTCATTGGGTCTTTCTGGGCACCAGGTCATTTTGTTCTTTTTCCCCCATCTAAGTTGTTCATTCTGTCATTCAATATTTATCTGTTGACAACTATGTGCAAAACATTAATGCTACATGTAGTGAGGGATGTAAAATACCATTTTCACAAGGCTTCTAAACTAATAAGAGATAGTAAGAATGAAAATATTTCTATATTTTACTATGTCATTCTATCATTTATTTGCATATCAGTGCTTCTCCTATTCTACAGCAATGAAGGGAATGGAATTTATTATCTTATTCTTTTTCTCTTCCAGGCACTAACAGAATGTTTTAATAAAAATGTGTGGAATTCACTATAATGAATAATTATGTGTTATTTTCAGAGGTTCCTACAAATATTTCATTTTTTAAAAATGAAATATTTATCTCCCAACGGATAACAGAAAAGGCTATAATGCAGAGGGAATTACCAGGACAGTCCTTTAAGAATTTGACAGAAGATGGTAAGAAAGTTTGAAGAACATGTTTTTACAGATGAGGAGTATGGGAATGGGATAGGACATTACATATGATAGGTAACATTTGCTTATTAAATTCACAAGTGAATACAAAGAACAGTCTAAATGACCTGAGAATATCATGTATGAGGACAGAAATGGAGACTCTGAGGAAGTGAAGGGGAAGTGGTGATATACAAGCTTTACTGAAAAAACTGACATCTTGAATAAGCATTTGCAATTGTAAACACTTTAAGGGGGGAAAAAAATGGCAGCAGCAACTACCCCCTACCCAGAAATGCTATTTTCTTACCTTTGTGATAATGCCTGTCATGTCCATTTAAGAATTTTAATGATTCCACAATTTGTCATTAACTTGAACAATTTCATTCAAGCATGTTCATGGGCAGGGTAAAAAATAAGAAATTTACCAGAGTGGCATGCTTTTATTTTATCATCATGCATATAAAGGAAAACAAATATGCCAATGGAACGCTTCTAATTTGACAGAGTAATCTCACAAGTTCTTTGTGCAATTTGGGAAGAGACACATCAATTACAAAGTTGTTAGCAGAGTACATTATCAAAACAATTTATCAAGCCACACTTTTTGTCTATTATTTTTCCAGGAAGGCAATAATTTGACAAGACTGACAAAACCAAGTTATCCAAATAAGTTTCTAAGAGTACAGTAATGGAAGAAAAAAAAAAAAGTTGAAAACTTGTGAAAATTCATTTAAGTCAATATTTTACAAAAGACTGTCATTCTTCCAATTGTTATCAAATGAAGCAAAAGAAAACTGGTACAGCTCAACTTTCCTAATAAACAAAAACTGAAAATAACAAGATTTTACTCAACAGTAGTAAAATAAGGACACAATATTGATCTTCCAAATATATCAGATCACATAAAAACAGAAAGCATCCAAATTTGCACCGTTCTTTAAAGAATTCTTGTCTAGACAACATATGTAACACTCCAAACTCCTGTGATTTTTTTATTACAATCCTGAGAAAATATTTCTCCTCCCATCACCATTTACAGAGTAAGACTCAGGCTCTCAATCAGTTCAGTCTCACCCAAATTTTTAACTGGCTCATTTCTGCCTCTAGCGTTTTGTTTAGTTTTCACTGCTTTGAGCACACATCAATTTCTTCAGTTCTTTCTTTATAAACTAACATCTTTCTTCCATCTAGTGCTTTCTCCTTTAAGCCTTCTAGGACTTGCCAAAGGGGCAGGTTATTGGGAAGAGAGCAGAAGGGCAATCAGAGCTCTAATACTCTACTTTAAAAGGCAACCTCTCTATCTCTGGAAATTATAATATGCAAAATAAACTAAAGTTTACTTTTGCAGATGTTTCTGAATTATATTTTCTTTAATAAATAAGAGAAAAGGGAGAAAGTGGGAGAGAGAGACCTTGGCAAAAGCCAAAGGGGGTAAGCATAGCCAATAGCAGGAAACACTAAAACGTAACTAGGGATGCAGGAAAAGCAATGAAGTATAAATCACACAGAACAAGTGGCCCACTGTAGCTCTCCCTTCACATCATTAATGCCCAGTAATTGTCCACAGATCACGTGCCTGTTACTGCTGGATGCAGAGCAGGGTGAGTAGAATGGTTCCCAGACAACACTAGAAATCCAAGTGGTAGTAACCAGACCAGAAGCTCTGGGGAAAAGTTTAAGCAATGTGAATGTAGTGCAGTCCTACAGCATCATTTGTTTGGCTTAGAAGTGCTAGTGGCCATGCAATGCGATAATACAGAATAGCATGGAGGCCACGTGGAACTGGAGAAAATGTTCGTGACAGTCTCAATCTTGATGTTGAGAGAACTAAATATCCAGAAAGGAGAAAGGGTACAGAAAGTTCAGCAAAAAAAAAAAAAAAAAGGCATACCCACTGCTCTTGCCCAAGCACAGGAGGTGGCAGCAAGGGACCTGTGCAGCAGTATTCCCAAGGGCAGAGGTTAACCAGACTGGAACCCAAAGGGCCTGGGGATCTCCACTGGCTCCCTTATTGGGCGACGTCTGGCTCTACGGACTCCTTCACGCAAGAGGTAGTATTGCAGAGGATTTGGCCACAGGTCTTCTTTGATGATCTCAGCAATTCTGTCAGATTCTGGAAGGCTGTGGTCTGAAAACCAAGTAAAAAAGCTGCAAATGAGGTCTTGGTTTCTGCGAATGAAGGACTGGGGTTCACGTCCCCTGCGCCATATGATTGGAGTGGAAAGAGACACCACTCGGCCAGAGGATCTGACCTCATATTCCTTGACAATCAGCTTGTTTCTAAAGTAGGGGTTTCTTCGAAAGAAGAACTTGAACTTGCAGCCAGTTTTAGGGTGTCTGAGTTCCTTCACCTCCAAATTGGTTATGTACCTTAACATCTCTGCATCTTGGCCTCTAATCATGGCAGACAACTGGGGATGGTTGCGAAAGGCAGTCATCCAGAAGCCTGGGATGTTCTGAATGATGTAGTTCCTCCGCTCTAGGTAGTGTCGACGCATTCGCCCAAATTTCTGCTCGAGTTGTTGGAAGGCCCTGTCAGCCTGAGCATTCACAGTGTCCAGTTCCAGCTGGATGGCCTCAAGGGGGTTCATCCGGAGATCCATATGCAGGGGCCAGGGTCCTGCCTCCTCCTTCGCTTCTTCCACCGCCTCCACTTCTTCACCTGCTGGCACTTCCACCTCCATCACCTCCTCCACCACGCCTTCCTTCACTTCAGCCCTCTCCTCCGCTCCCACTGCCACTGGGGGCATGGCGCACTTCTCGGCCTTCACTTCTTGAACCCTCGCCTCCACCACCACCTCAGACCCCGACCTCTCTGCGCCACAGGTTTCCAGGGCCTTCTCCTCACCCTGAAAGCCGCTTTTCAGGCTGCTGACGGTGGCCACCAACTCAGAGGCCGTTTCCAGGCCCTCCGTGCGAGGCGGAGCCTCCTCCTGCAGGGCTCTGGTCGCCAGGTGACCGCGACACCCATCGACTCGGATCTGGGAACCGGGTGCACCTCCCTCCTCTGAAAGCTGGGGCGGTGGGCTCGCGACCGTTTCCACGCTGGCCTCACGCGTCTTCGCCATCGCCGGCGCCGCCTCCGATTCTCCGCCGAGCGTCAGGCACTGGTCCGGGTCTTCCTTGGGAGGGTCAGGGATAGTGAGGCTGCGGGTTTGGGGCAGAGGGCTCTTCTCGACCCCACGCAGGCCGCTCATCTTGGTAACAGACCAACCGCACGGTACAGTCTGTTTTCCTCACAGAAGCCGCGCTCCAAGCAGCGCCGCTAGCCCCACCCACCCTCGGTCTGGCCCGCGTCTCCGGGGCGGTGACGTCAGTGCTGCAGATCTCGCCACCTCGCGAGAACTCGGCGGTCCCGGATTGGCTCTGCCGCTTCCTGCTCTCGCTCCGTGTTTTTCTGCTCGAGTGTTTTGTCAATGTAACCTTTTGGCACTGCACTTTTATTTATCTAAATAAAGGTATGTCAGGGACTGAAGGCAGTGACCACCCGCCTTGCAGTGCTTCTGGAAATTGCCCCCAGAAAGTTAGCGATTGTAGGGGATCACAGCCCTTACCCTGCCTAGTGTCCAATGTCTGAAAACAACAAATATTTTCCTGATGTTTAGTTTTTTGAGACAGGAAGGTAAATCTATACACTATTAGACCATATGAGTAGAAGTAATAGGGTCAGCCTTCTCTTTATTTTTAACCAAGACGAATGGTGAAGTAGTTTCTTTTCCTTAAATACAAATGACATAAAAATATGAATTCTAGCCTCTAACATTACTGGAAGAAAGTTTCTCAGGTTTTTACCTCTAAAGTGATGTATATATTTGTCGCTGGTACTCAGTCTATAATCCGCATCAAATAAGAGTTGGTGCTGTGGGCTGGATCATAACGCGGTGGTAGAGCCTTTACCTAGCATGTATGAGGCACTGGTTTCGATTCTCAGCACTGCATGTAAATAAATAAAATAAAGGTCCATTGACAACTTAAGAAATATAAAAGAGAGAGAGAGAGAGAGAGAGAGAGAGAGGGTTGGTGCTGCAAAACTCAACTTCAAGTGAATCAAGGACCTAGGCGTTAGACCAGAGACCCTGTGCCTACTAGAAGAAAAAGTAGGCTGAACCCTCCATCATATCTACTTAGGAAAGGACTTCCTCAGGAGCCCAAAGTCAAGAAGTTAAATCAAGAATTGATAAATGGGATGCTATTAAACTAAAAAACTTCTTCACAGCAAAGGGAACAATCAAGAATGTGAACAAAGAGCCTAGGGAATGGGAGAAAATCTTTACCACCTGCACCTGAGATAGAGTATTAATCTCCAGCATATACAAAGAATTCAAAAAAACACCAAAATAAATAAATAAATAAAAACCCCAATCAATAAAAGGGCAAAGGAACTGAACAAGAACTTCAAAGAAGAAGAAATACAGTGGTCAAAAAATATATGAAAAAATGTTCAACATCTCTAGCAATTACAGAAATGCAAATTAAAACTACACTGGGATTCCATCTCACTCCAATCAGAATGGCACTTATCAAAAATACAAGCAGCATTAAATGTTGGCAACAATGGGGAAAAAGGTTCACTCGTACATTGCTGTTGGGAATGCAAATTGGTGCAACCACTCTGGAAAGCAGTGTGGAGATTCCTCAGGAAACTTGGAATGGAATCACCATTTGTCACAGGCTATTGCCATCAGTAACATCATCTTGCTTTATTTCTGTTCCCTTCCTCATTTCCATCTTGCCACCTTCACTCTGAACTCCAGAGCATCTTGCCTTCAAGGTAAGAACAGGCCAGGCACTAGGTGTTGCTTATCTGCGGTCAGCTTCAAAACACCAGACTGCCTGACTCAAGCTCCTGGGAAACACTGATTTTTGCATGTAGTCGCTGATCCTCATATAAATATTCCCCATTTTCCCAAAGACTTGCAACCTCTTTGGGGAATTGTCTTAGCTTTTTTGCCACTGCAACTAAAAGACCTAACCAAAACAGTATCTTCAAAAGTTACAGATTCTATGATGCATGGCTGTAATTATTTTTCGTATCAATGAGATCAAATAACAAAACTTTTCACAAATCATTCTTTTTTCCAATTGCCATGAAACCATCTTCTTTCTTTCTTGAAACTGGAATATTTCAAGAAAGCTTAAAGTGGACATTTTTATTACTCGAAATAGTCCTTTTTTTAAAGAAGAGTGCCAAACTTCGATCAATCCTAAAAAATATGACTTTGTTTGTCAAAGTTACTATTATGATGTCTATATGTGTAGTTAGTGCTCTTTTTCATGAATAATTCAATGAGTATTTGTTTTTTTGGTTTTTTTTTGGGTACTGGGGATCGAACTCAGGGCCTTGTGCTTGCAAGGTAAGCACTCTACCAGCTGAGCTATCTCCCCAGCCTGAGTATTTGTTGAAAGCCAACTACATTTCCAATTCTAGAAGGAACATGACAAGACAATAAGCCCTGCCTCCAGAGAGTTCATCATTTAAAATACAGCAGGTCAAGCAATGATTCTGAATCACAATGAGCCTTCTTTCATCTTTCAAGATGTACACAGATACTTACTTCCTCTGGAAGGTCAAATAAAATCTTTCATTATGCACATCATTCTTTGTACTGTCATAAGGGGTATTTTGAAATGTGGACAAGGCCTATACTTTGCTTTCTTTCATTGCCTCCTGCGACTTAAGACTATGTCAAGTATTTTGTTTTCCCTTTCAGTTTGCTCCAACATGTCCTCTGTAGCTCTATCCAACCGGCTGCTCTTTCTGTGACACTTTGTGATGGTTTTGTGTTACTTTTCACCATTTCTTTTGTTGCTTTCCTCCTTGCAGGAGCCTAGTCATTCAGTCTTTCTCATCTTCCCTTACTTGGCTTCTTATCCACTTGGGTGATGAATGTTAACACTTCCTTAAAAATCAGGTCTTCAATAATTGTAACTCATCAGAATTTTTAATCAGTATTTCTTTAAGCTGTGTTTTAATCTTCAGATTTTTCTCTGTAAAAATACTCTCTTCCTGAAAGCTATTCAGAAATACTATCCTCCCAAAGACAATAATTTCTAGAGTATTTGTCCCAAAAGATGTACTAAAAGAGATGAATAAAATAATGCATAACTTAGCAAAGCTCTTTCTACTACATTGTCAATTCCCATCATTATATATACTGAATTCTGCAAGATCACTGTTTAAACTATTTTTGTGAAATGTGAATTTATACACATAAAGGCTACATTTAAAAATCCAATTTTTGGTTCTTTGATACTAACTTAAAATTTATATAACATGAATTTTGAAACTTAAAAACCTCAATGATAAAATATCAAAATAGATAACTATCAGATATGTCTATTACTGTCATTATAAACTATACATTTAAGGATCAAACTATTAATAAGTCCATAAGTCAGATGCTATCTAGCAAATTGCCGTCTATAATTCATAATTCTCTTAAATTTTTAACTCGAAGACATGTAAGATTCAGTATATTTTAATTTTCCAAAAGTTCTCAGAAAGAATTATCAGAATCATCCTCTGGGTTAAAAAAGAAAAACACAGTTGGATAATCCATTTTCCACAAATGAACTCCCTATTTGTGTTGTGAGGTGGCAATCAACAGCTCTATGACCTTCTGTGGTGGCAGTACTCTCTACTAACAGGTATTCCTTATTCATATGAAGAGCTGAATAAAGAAGGGACAAGAAGAGTCTACCCTTTTTTTGGCTCTTGGTGTTTTCATAATATGTAAAATGCCTCCTTTTAGTTTTACCACAAAAATACCAATATTTATTCTGAAGAGTAATTGTATATTCCAAGTTGCAGATATTAAGAACTTCCAACACAGTCTCTAAGAATAATTCAAAGTTCTGAATATGCTTTAGGAAAACATTTCCAGCAGTCTGTGCAGGATTTGTTTCTGCTCCATCATTGGTAATAATTGCACTTGCTGTAAATTCTTCTGCTGCAAATTTTAAGACTCCTGTGAAAGTATACTCTCAGGAACACTAAAGTACTTTGTATAGCAACTGTGGGTTCAGTGCCAGTGTGATCTTAAAGGAAATCTTCATCATGGTGACTCGGATGTAGACAGACACCCCATACCAACTTGGTGGAGCTGCACAACTCCCTCTCTAATTAGTGCTCTTACTGATTATGTTAGAAAAGACTCTCATTACAGGCAATGTGTGTAAATGCACTCTGAGCTCTGCTGAATGTAATTTTTCTGGTAACTATGAGACATTTTGGAGGAGTTCTTCCTCCTCTTCAACATTTGAAATGTTGTGATAAAGTATATTTGATTGAATATATACAAAAATGAATGTATAGAAAAATTTAAATTATTTTAATTTTAATTATCTGAGAATCACATTAGATTGTAATTGTGATTTTAACTTTTTATTATAGGCGATGGAGAACTCAGGTTGTGAACATTTTTGAATAAATAAGTGCTCAGGAGAAGGGCCAATGAAGGGCAAGGACTTGAAAGGGAAATGCAGGCATGTATGCTCCATGTCAGATCTTTTAAAAAGTAAAAGAATTGTTACTTGGAAGGAGGAGATCTCTATAATTCTATTCTCTACAAAGTTTACCTGCTCACAGATTTATTTGGCATTTCAGGAAAAAATACATATATTATTTCTGTCTGCCACAGAAAATTGTTCTTATTGTAATTAAATTGTAATGTACTAGTTTTTTCTTTATCTTTTTGACCCTAGAAGTCTCATGTGTCTCTTTTACATGACACAGGCTATCCTGCCGTCCTGACAGATAAACTCTGTCTCTCTTTAGGCAGCTACTGCCCATTCTCCAAGAGCCACTACAAACCTGTGACAAACCATAGATTGTGCTAAGCATTTAACAAGCATTGAATTGCCGACTTTTATAAAAGAAGAAATAATAACACTGAGAAGTTAGCTAACTTAGCAAAGTTTCTATGTACAGTAACTCATAAATCCTTTCTCCTCCAGGGTGCAGCTTTCCTTAACCACCCTATAACTATTAATCTTCCTTCCCAGAATTCCTTCAATTCTCTTATGAGTAGTCCCATGCAATTTAAGGCTTACTTGTGGTCTTCCTCTTAGTGACTCTGGTTGCTTCATACATATCAGTTTCATCTCCCAGCATTTCAACATCATCAAGTAGGAAAGGAACAGAATTGCTGTGGCTCTTGTAATTACTCAGACTTTTAGCTATCTTAGAAAAACTAGTAGTGTGTTATTCTGGTATTATATTTTATTTGAAAGAAGAGTCATATTTTTCTATGCCTCATGTATTGCTTTTTTTGCCCTTTGGAATATAGCATATATGGGTACATGACAGAATATTTGGCAATTGGAAATAAGCCTCACTATGTAGAAAAAGCATCTTCATTGTCTACCATATCAAGCGATCATATGTTCTTCAGTAATGATTTTTCAGGACACAAAGAGTTTAGCAAAGATTTGGACATTTTTGTTCTGCAGAAAAATATGTCTTATGGTTATAATTAATGGTAATTTTTACTTATTTACTGTTTTCTGGTATATTCACCACTGTTATGAACACCATTCTATTTCATTTCATTCTGATAAGAATCCTTTGAATTAATGGTATTATGATCTTCATTTTATTCACTATTGGAGTCCAGGAGAGACTGAGTCACTTACCCAAATGACACAGAAAATGATAGACAGATGGTTTGAAATAAGGAAGTTTGACTTAAGAATTCATGGTCTCTGAACAAAATGTGAAGTCACTTTTTAAAAATAAGAGTATAAACTGTCCATATTTAATGTTAAATTGATGCACGTTTTAGCCCTCTCCTCCTTTCCCCTATTCACAAGCATATTAATATTTTTAAAGAAAGTGTCCAAGTATTTGTTTTCCGTTTAGAAGAAAAGTAGTTATCTAAGATCCCAAAATTCAGTATTTTCTCAATCCTATCAAATCAAATATCACCTTTTTTTTTTTTTTTTTTTTGCGGTACTGGGGATCAAACTCAAGGCCTTGTGCTTGTGAGGCAAGCACTCTACCAGCTGAGCTATCTCCCCAGCCCCAAATACCACCTTTTTATAGCAGATATCTCTAAAACAGTCTTCAGTTGCTTGAAATGGAATTTATAGGTACTATAACACCACCTACACACATAAATAGAAAAACTCAATATAACTTCATGAAAGAAAAATAAAAGTAACTTATAGTACTGTCTGTTGTATGTAAAGGCATTAACATGCCTACACTATAAGAAGTGGCAAAGTAGTGAGAAAGTTGCACCTGTTGATACAACAGCTATGGATGGAGATTGATACAGGTATATCTTGCTATGGTTCAGTTGCCTTAGTTATGAGGTTTTCTGAAATGATATCCTAATATTGGTTAAGTTCTGGAAAAGAAAAAAATGCTCCCCTTGATTGCCACTATCCTGTAATTCTTCCATAGGAATATATATTTTCACTTTTAAATGCTTGCTAGGTATGGTATTCCCATTGACTCTCACTAGAGGGAGCAACAAGTCTTTAAGAAAGTGTGTCTAGCCTATGATGGAAGAACCATGGAAAGGTCTTTTGCTATAAATTAAATATTCTTATAATTTAAATTGAATCATCACTTACTCCCACTAAGCAACAATTGTTACAAAGTAGTTTTCTCAGACAGGCTTGGGTTTTTAATAGCTTCCAGTTATTAAACCAAGATAAATGATCTCATGTGTCACCTTCTAAGACAAGTTGCCTACCCAATCATGCACCTGGTTCAGGTTCTAGCTCTACTACTTACTAGTTGTTTATTCTAAACAAGTCACTTCGTCAGTCAGAGCAGTTTCCTTAGAGGTAAAATGAAAATTATTATAAATATTTTACAGTCCCACCATGAAGACAAAATATGTGTATTTAGCATTATAAGTTTCAATGAATGGAAGATTGTAGAATTATATTTTTGTGCTTAAATATACATACATCAAAATTAAATTGTTGTGTAAGGCATAATAAGAACCAAATTTCTGGTTTCCTACAATAAGTGTAAATAGAAGTTCAGAGAAGAAAAGCATCTAGGTAGAAAAGAATAGTCAGTGAAAACTTCTGGAGGAAATGAGGCTTCACTTGAATCCTACTTTGTATAAGAAGTGAATAGCTTGTGAAAGAGGTGGAGCCTGATGACACAGTCATCATACGTGTCTACTGCTCCAGCTAGTGCAACGTGTGTTCTGCACCTGCACTAACAGGATAGATGCTAACCACACATGTATTTATGTTTAGACTAACCAGAATTAAACAAAATGAAAAAGTCAGCTCATCTAGCTTAATTTAAAATACTCAGTGGCAGCATCTGACTAGTGTCAGCTGTATGGATCACTCAACATCTCATCATAATAGAGTTCTGTTGGATTGTTCTGGACATAAAGTATCTTCAGGTGATGGGACAATGGGGTTGGTGGAACTAAAATGCTTTGTCACAGAAATGGCAGGTACACACTTTATAAAGTGCTTTGTAGAGCCAAAAAATCTTTTTTTAATTCATGATTTTAGTTAACATTTTTTGAGCAAAAATTATGTGTCTTTATAAGTTAGAAGAGATATTCTAACTAGAAGTACTTATTCACTGACTCATATAATAACAAAGAGAGATCCAAATATTATGTTCCTTCACTATAAAACTTATAAATTTAAAAAAAATTACAAAGATGTCTCAGTCATTACTTGTCAGAGAGAGAGAGGGGGGAAAAAAAGTTAAATTCATCAAACTCAGGAAATGTTAGTTGAAATTTTTGTGTAATTATATTAGTTATTTAAACAATCAATAAAAAGTATAGTTGGAGGGACAAATCCCTAGCATATTTTCAGTAAGGTAAGATAGGAGAGCTGGGAACAGTGGTGCAGGCCTGTAATTCCAGTGGCTCAGGAGGCTGAGGCAGGAGGATCACAAGTTCATAGTTAGCCTCAGCAAAATCAAGGTACTAAGGAACTCAGTGAAACCCTGTCTCTGAATAGAATACAAAATAGGGTTGGGGATGTGACTCAGTGGTCAAGTGCTCCTGAGTTCAATCCCCAGTACAAAAAAAAAACAAAGATAAGAAAAAAAAGAAAGTAAAGTAATTCAAAGGAAGATAATGTACATAAACAAATCATGAAAATAATTATATAAATATTTAAAAGTCATTATGACTCATAGTCATTTGTTTACTATAATACCAAGAACTGACAGTCAAGTCATTTAATAAATGTGACTTTTATGTGTGAAAACATCTCAAAAATTTCAAGGTTAAGAAATATTATATATGGAAAAATATCTCTGTGTATTTTCTAGATAGTATAAGATTTAGATTAGTAGTTAAAACTCTTCGAACATTGTTCCCATGAATTTGTGTTTGTCACCATTCATTAAAACTCCAGAGCTCATGTATAATCTTATGAAAACACCAGCAACTTTGTAAAAATGTGAGAACAGTCCCAGGGTCAAAGAACCTTTTTAGAACAACCAGACATTCATATTAAATTGTTTTAAAGCAAAGTTCATCAAGGTCATTTACAACTTTCCAAATAAAAATTAATTTAATATGGAAAGTTCATATGCTGATATCTAACTTGAAACTTTGGTTGTCATTAACACTTCATCTGTTAGCTGAGAGCTCTGCCTTATGAATTCTTTGGATTTCAGAGTATATTACAACTTCCTTTGGTTTGTGAGCAAGCCATTTCATCCACATCTGTTTTTAAAATGTGCAAAGTTGATTTGGAAAGAGACTATCATTCATTCATTGGAACATTAATGGAAATGTTTGTGTTTATTAAATGTTAATACATAATGGGTACTATGTTAAATGCTTTCCATATATTATTTTATTTGGTTATCTCATCCCTCCATGACATAGGTAATATTCACTTTATTGTAAAGATTAAGATATCTCAGATCAATTGACTTGTCTACATTTACAAAACTACTTAGAAATAAAGTGTGGATATAACAACAGTTTGTCAACTTTGGATTTCTTCCTACTATACCTTGTTGCTTTTGTGATTTCATAAAATCTTTGGCAATAACAGAGGAACCCAAGGGTGATTGCTACCTCTTTCCTAATTATATCTTTCTCCAGGGTCTGTATGTTTAGTGCTTAGCACCCACAGACTCCTATGCAGTGTTGGCTGCATCGAATGAATGATTCCACCCTGAAGGTTAGCTTGAACAGACATGAAAACTTTAATTATGATTACAGTATATTGATCTAAGCAGAACATACAGCTTTTAGGAGGCAAGTACCCTCAGTGGAAGCATTTATTGAATGTGGGACATGTTTAAGAAACAATATCTAGGGGCCTGGGGATGTGTTTCCAAGTATGTGTGAGGCCCTGGGTTCACTCTCTAGCACAGAAGGAAGGGAAAGAGGAAGTGAGGAAGAGAGGAATCTCTTGCTGATATTTCTAATTAAAGTATTTCCAGATTCTCATACTTGGGTTTCAGAGATTTCATTTGCTGGTGAATTGACTAAAGGGTAAAGTTATACAGATTAGTATTTCATTGGTTTTCACTGTGCCATACTCAGTAGGAATTCCTGAAAATTAAGGTTTTTTTGTTTGTTTTTTATCAAGGAATACACAAAGTCCAATTTGGCAACAATTCTAACTCCTCCTGAGAAGACAAGTGAGATCTGCATCCTTCCCACTTAAGATGTCACGTACCCACATTCCATCTCTCATTATTGGAAACATTTTCCTAATCCCAAAAGCTGAGAGAGAACAGCTTTCTCCTCTCTAAAAAGGAGAAACTTTTTCTAGCACAACCTCAATGAAGTTGCTAATTAAATACTGTTTCTAGAGTCACATTATCAATATAACAAAAATAGAGCATCAATTCTAAATTTGCCAAATTATCTAACCACCACTGTGTTCTACAGTGTAATTGGTAACACAGAAGATTAGAGGCACAGAACTGGGACCTGACCACTGTGTTTGTTCTTTCCAAACTCTGTAAACTCAAAACATAACTGCTTAGTATATGGAAAAAATAATAGTTATGTGATGGATGTTGTACAAATATCTGAAAGATGTGAACTCTCTTCACTTGGGAATTATGGCATTGTGGGAAAGATAGATACAGAAACAAAGAATTATAATACCAGATGATAAATGTAGCAATAGAGATGAGAACAAAGGACTTTGGATGCACAGAGGAGGAAGTTTGTATGCCCATAATTGATAAGAGACCTGGGTAAGAAGACCTAATAAGAACAGTCAGATTATAACAGGAAGAGGGAGTGAAAGAGAATTCAAGACTGATAAAATACCTTGAGTAAAATCCAGACACAAGTAGGAGCTCAATCAGCTTGGAGAAATGACTAAAAGACAGGATCATTAGTTGGGGTTAAGTTCAAGTAAAATGGAGTATGATAGTTACAGACATTTTATTATGTATTATTTCTGTATATAATGAACTCTAATGTACTAAATATAATCATTATGTATGCATTTATCAATCCTATGGATATTAGAAAATTTCAGAGGCTTTTAAGCTGGGAATTGATGTGGATTGTATCAGAAAAGTAAATTTATTACCATATGGAAATTGGTTTGAAAGTTATATAATTATAGGATATCAGTTATGAAATGTCAAAATTCAGGCAAATTTGTGAGTGTATCTCTAGGAGTGTGGTTGGTAACAACAAAATGTGTCAGAGAAATCATGAAAAAACAGATTAAAAAACTAGATATGAAGGTGGGAAATAAGGAGATGAAGATAATTCGTTTTAGTTTAGGACAACAGGGATGAGTGGAAATGTAATTGAGTTACAAGGTATAAGAAGAGGACTGTCTATGATGGGAGGGGAGAGATCATGAATTAAGTTACAGACTAGGAGAGTTTCATATGATTCTGGGGGAGCTATCGGAAAGTAGATTTGGGCATTTTCAAGTTAGGAGAAGAGTGAGGTTAACAGATAAGATATGGAAGTTTCCAGTGTTTAGATGATAGTTGAAACATCATACAGGATGAAAATACCACTCATGTAGAGACATAAAGGTAGAAAGAAAAGAAATAAGAGCCCCAAATAGTACTGTGGAAACACGGACATAAAAGCAACAGGTGAAGTGGAACAAGCAGAGGAAACTGAGTAATTTCCATTGGAGGCAGGAAAAGAGTTTTGTTCTTCTAGGTAAGAAAGGAATGCTCTTGAGGAAGTGAGAGTTCAAGGGATGCAGCCATGTTGAGTGAGAAGATAGGGAAGAAATGTTCCTGAGTTGGGTAGCTGTGGGGGCATAGGTACCTACAAAAAGAACACTTTCAAAAGAGTATCAGGACAGAGCAGTTGCAGGGTTGAGGAATTAATGATAAATAAACGGCAAATTGCCTGCGAGGCCAGTTTTTTTCATAATTAGCACAGAAAAAGAAGACTAGGTGACAGGTTCAGAGCGATACAGGGTTGCAGCAAGAAAGTTTGCAGGGATAAGCAGTGTTGGGGAGCAGAGTAAGGATCCAATTATTTTATTAGGAGTGTTGAGAAAACACACAAAAATATGGAAACAAACTAAATATCAATGAGTAGAAGAAAGATTAGATAAGTTATGGTGTGTTCATACACTGACTATTATGTAAACTTTAGAAAGAATAAAATGAATCCAACGTAATGACTTGGAAAAGTAACCATATTAAATTAGAAAGCTGTAAAAACAACATTACAAGACAGGTGTGGTGGTGCACACCTGTAATTCCAGTGACTGGGGAGTCTGAGGCAGGAGGATTGCAAGTTCGAGGCCAGTGTCAGCAACTTAGCAAGATCCTCAGAATCTTAGTGAGACCCTGTCTCAAAATAAAAAGAGCTAGGGGTGTAGCTCAGTGGTAGAGTGCCCCTGAGTTCTAGCCCCAGTACAAAGAATGAAAAAAAAAAAGGAATAAAGAAAGAAAAAAAATTTTAAATCAAACACTTAAGAGATCTATCTCATACAATGTTGAAATATTTTAACCTTGCATTAACAAATATAAAGCTCAAAATAAAAATATAGAATTAACATATTTGCTTTGATAACTTGTGGGACTGGTATTTGAGACTGAAGCAGAATTCAAGGTGGATTAAGGACTTTTTTCCTTTAAATTTGAGGACAATATTAAAGAGTGATTTAAAATTGCTGAAATTCATCAATCTTAATTTATTGGGGTAGGTTTCTTATCATGGAGTGTTTTAGTTGTTTTAAAAATAAGCTAGCTGCAAACTTATTGCTCTATTTGGTACCATTTCTCTTGTCTAAAATTTATTTTTAAGGATATATGCAAGATATGGTATGGGCATCAAAGTGGACATGAAGGCCAATGGAACAGAATAGAAGACACAGAGACAAACACACATACTTACAGTTATCTGATACTTGACAAAGGTGCCAAAAATACACGTTGGAGAAAAGATAACCTTTTTAACAAATGATGCTGAGAAAACTGGATATTCATGTGTAGAAGAATGAAATGAGATCCCTCTCTTTCTCCCTGCACAAAAGTCAAATCAGAATGAATCAAAGACTTAGTAAATAGACAAAAACTTTGCAACTGCTAGAAGAAAACGCAGGGTCAACACTTCATCATATTGGTGCCAGCACCGACTTCCTTCACAAGACCCATAAAACTCAAGAAATAAAACCAAGAATCAATAAGAGGGACACTATCTAAGTGAAGAACTTCTGCACAGCAAAGGAAACAATTAAGAACATGAAGAGAGAGCCTACAGAATGGGAGAAGATCTTTGCCAACTGCTCCTCTGATGGGATTAATATCCAGTATATATAAAGAACTCAAGAAACTTAACACCAAACAACCAAATAACCCAATCAATAAATGGGCAAAAGAACTAAGAAGAAATTTCTCAAAAGAAGAAACACAAATGGCCAATAAACATATTGAAAAAATGTTCACAATCTTTAGCAATCAGGGAAATGTAAATCAAAACTACACTAATGTTTCATCACACTCCAGTAAGAATGGCAATGATCAAATAATAAATGCTGGTGCAAATGTAGGAAGAAAGGCATACTCATGCATTGTTGGTGGGCTTGCAAATTAGGACAAACACTCTGGAAAGCAATGTGGAGATCCCTCAAAAAACTAGGGATTGAACCACCATATGACTCAGCTATCCCACTCCTTGGTATTTAACCAAAAGAACTAAAACATACTACAGGGATACAGTCACATCAAAGTTTATAGCAGCACAATTTACAATAACCAAATTATAGAACCAATCTAGATGCCTGTCTATAGATTAATAGATTAAGAAAATGTGGTATTCATACATATGAAGTTTTATTCAGTCATAAAGAAGAATGAAATTATGGCATTTCCTGGTAACCAGATGGAAGTGGAGAACATCAAGCTAAGTGAAATAAGTCAGTGTCAGAAAATCAAGTGTTGAATGTTTACTCTCATATGTGCAAGCTAGAGCAAAATAAGGAAAATAAACAGGGCAGAGGTGTAGCAGGGATTTAATCTTGTAAAGATACAGGGAAGATCCATGGAGTTGAAAATGGAGATTAAAAGGGAAGAGGGATGGAAAAGGGGAGGAAATGTGAAATCAATTTAACAAAATCATGTTATGTGCACATATAAACATTCCACAGGGAACTTTACCTTTATGTATATGTAGAAAGCACCAATCAAAAATAAATAAATGAACAAAAGGGAAATCAGTAGAATAGAAAAGAGAGAATGGAGGGAGGAGGGGAGAGAAAGGGTGGGTGAGTGAGGACTAAAATGGAGTAAGTCAAATTCCATGCATGTATGATTTTTTTTCAAAATGAACTCAACTTCTATGTATAATTATAATGCTCTAATAATAAAAAAGAACATGTGCAAGATAGTAATTATCCACTAGTTTAAAAAATGTCTGTTTTTTATGAAAAGTGTGTGTGTGTGTGTGTGCGTGTGTGTGTGTGTGTGTATAAAGTCTAGAAGTAGGGTCCTGAAATTAGAAAAAACAAACAAAAACTCAGCTAACTTCCAAAGTTAAAAATAGTTTGTTAGTTTTTTATTAGTAGTAACAGATACTTTTTAGAATATAAATGGTCCCATAATCATATGTTAGTGTAACTAGCTTACATTTCCTACAAACCAGCCTTCTTAGATAGAACTTTGAGGACTAGGCATATTAATAGCAGTATCTGGGAAGGTGTAAAAGCCCTAAGAGAACAAGAACTGAAAAAATGGAGGGGGCAAGAACTCATGGAATGAAGGGTAGATGGGAACATAATTGTAAAGGAGGTAATATGTCAGGAAAGTCCTATAGCAGATACCCCAGTCATAACACCAGCAGAAAATTCAGCACATCAGATCCTCACTCCAGAGTCTCACCATCTTGTCTCTGGTCACAGCCTGAAGCCAGCAGAGAAAATAAATGGAAAAAGATTTCTGTGAATTACAAATCTTTCCCTTAATCTCCTCCTACCTCATTTTTCTTAACAACTCCCAATGGAGAACAAAATATATATACCTCCTCAGAACCCTGGAGTATGCTAAAACTGCAAGAATATTGACCAGTATGCTCCTTGCTGAGCATATCCTAAAGTAAAAATGTTGAGGATTCCAAGGCAAAAGATTCCGTTCCTACCCTTAATAGACTGACCACACAGGGTGGAGCATGATTTGAAATATGTCACTGTACCACAGTATGAAAAGGAACTCTAGGTATAGTCTACCAAGTAAAATCTGAGAACTGAACACAGAAAAGAGATCTAGTGAATACCTGGGGATGGGGCAGGGGGCCTAGAGAGAGCTTCATAGAAGTGGGGACATTTGAGCTGGGGCTTGAAGGCAGAAGAAAGGTGGGAGAGGAAAGGATGAGAGGCTCTGGGAACAGCCCAGGCAAAGCCTGAGGGGATGGGGAAAGAAGGCTGGAATGTGGTTTGGCTTGTATTCGAAGGACTTTGAGACTCACTGTGTAGTTTTATGTTCTGCCATCAACACACTGTTGAACCCTGGCAACATGCATTCATGCATTCATTTTCTCCTAGTTGAAATTTGCTGACTTTCCTCCATAACATTTTTTTTTAATTTCTAGGTCTTTATAGAAGATGAGATGTCATCCAACAACTTACTTAGCCAACATGTAGAATGAGAAGGCAGGAACTACAACATGGAAAATGCAATTTAACAGTCTTAACTTAATGATTTAAGCAAAATAGAGCAGTCTAGATTTTCACAAAGTAATAATCTATCCCTTAAAAATTGATATTTTTTGATGCTTTTAGTTTCAGTGTATGACTAAACCCTGGAAGAGAACAATTTTAATGTATAGTCTATTTAAGGGGGAAATAAAATTGCAAGTTGTCATTTTATTTCCCTTCTAAAAATAGCCAGAACATTTTCATAGAAGCCTCTCTGAAAGCAGAATTTCATTAACTGGGTTTCCACAGAAGATTTTTCTATAAGCTCAGCAGCTTTGCTTTTGCTTAGTACACCATCTCTTTATGCTTATCATAAATTAATAATAAGGTGTACTAGAATTATGTTTACCATATGAAAGACAGATAAGCCCTTTTAATTCAGCCTCATCAATATTAGAAATTTGTTTTTCAGTAAATAAAAACTTCTGAAGTCCCTAGTATGTGTTTGGCACCATTCTGCATATCTTTTTGAACAGAGCATGCCAAATTCCAGCTCATTTGGCATTTACGTTTTAGTGTGGGAAGACAAATAATAAATAGGAAAGCATATAAAAATTAATTTGAGGGAGCAACATATACTCTGAAGAAAGAGGAATGGGACTAAGGCAGTGGGTGGGGCCTCTGTGTGCAGGTGATATTTGATTTAGACCTAAAGGTGAGAAGCCATCAGATGCAAATATCCACTGGGAGGGTTCACAAAACAAACTAAAGATCAAAGAATCAAGACAGGCCTAATTAGCAAAAGGGTTGAATATTGTGTGGCTGAGTAGCAAAGGACTTTATTTAGGGGATGAGATGAGAGTGATGGGGGTGGTCAGAGCATGTAGGGCTTTGAAGGGTATAAATAAGCTGGATTTTATTATGGTTACAAAGAGAATATGAGTTTTTGGTGGGGTGGAGTTGACTTAATCAGATACTTGTTTTGGAAAAATGATTTGAGCTCTTTTGTAGGGGTTGGGGGGGGAGAAGAGTGGAGGCAGAGAAGCTGGTGAAGTAGCTGCTGCATTGGTCCAAGAGAGAATCAGTATTGGCTTGGACAGCAATTGTAGCTGTAGACATTAGGAGAACCAGTGAGACTCCGGATATAATTTGAACAGGCAAATTATAGTGGAACTGTGTGTTCTCTGCCAATATCCCCTCAGCCTTCCCTGTTTCAGTGTAGGCTGAAGACTTCCTACTACCAGAACAGAATGCTAGGGAGTTGGTGACCCTAGGAGCAGCCTTTGTCCGAGTTCTATGTGAATTGGTGGATAAATATTCCACCCTCCTTGCCTTTTGGGTGGAGAACAACTGTGATGTATGTTCTATATTGTCTCTCAAATGTTCCATTGGGATCCAGTCCCATGTGTCCTCATCAGTAACCTGCTTGTCATTACACTCTCTTTTGGCTTCCTTCCTTCCCTTCACCTTTCCCCAGAGGGTACCTTTCACCAGTGCCTTCTGTGATCACCTCCTAAATACACTACTTGCATACCAGTGACCCAGGTTCAGCTTCAGGGGAACAGTTGGAGACACTGGTTTTCATGAATTCTAAGTCAGTAATCAATGGGACTGCAATGAGAAACGTTAATAGGTAATGTCTGGGGATTATTTGGATTGTTATACATATTACAAGATGGCAAAACTGCTTTTGTACCTGAAGTGCATTCTTACATCTAATTTCAAGGTCCAGCTTACCAATCATTTTAGGAGTATCTCAGTCATTTTCAGCAAATTCACTCTTTGTCAAAAATTTGCCTTTTAGAAAAATGAATTTTGAGGAAGTGGTGTCATTTCCCTAGCATCTCTTTGCCTTAAAAGGCATCATTCACCACCACAGTAGAGTGTTCCATATTCATGGGCCCTTAATAAATTCTCCCTAAACTATTGTAATCAGCATTTAGGTTAAAGGTTCAGACTTGGTGAATAACAATCCTGGTTTTCTTGGGACTGAGGTTTTCCTCACCTGGGAAATTCAGCGTTAAAACCAGTCAGTCCCAAGCAAACCAGAATTTCTCTATTAGACTTTAGGCCACAGAGTAAGATATATTTGAGTTTTAATTGTTGCTTCGCCATTTATTGGCTTGGTAATCATGGTCAAATTATTTGACCTATTTCCTCACTAATCTACTAGAGTTTAATGGTAGGAACAAATTCATAAATCTGATATGAAGATTGAGATTATTCATACATCATAGGCAAATAATGACTCCCCCAAAAGATGCCAATGTCTGATCCTTATAACTTGTGAATATGTTGTGTTACATCAAGGAGGAATTAAGACTGCAGATGGAATTTAGGTTGCTAATCAGTTTACCTAGAGATATGGAGATTATCTTGGATTATTCAAGTGAGCCCAACATATTCCTAAAGGTCTTTAAAGTATAAGAGGGAGGCAGAAGAGGAAGTCAGAGTGACAATATGAGTAAAGAACTCAACCTGCCATTACTGGCCTTGAAGAGGGAGAAAGAGACCATTAGCCAAGAAATGCTGGCAGTCAAGAGGAGCTAGAAAAGTCAAGAGAATGGATTCTCTTCCAGAAGATCTAGAAAGGACTGCAACCCTGAATACCTTGAGCTTAGTACAGTGAAAACCTTTTGGAACTCTGATCTCCCAAAATATAAGATAATAAATTAGTATTATTTTAAGATGCTAAAGGTTTATTAATTTGTTATAGGAGTTGTAGACAACACGCAAAACATTTAACACATGTAGTATTCACACGATACTTTTTGACAATTCAGTTCTAGTACTGGGACTCACAGCAAGCATTGGACTTTTCTGCATCTTGTTGGGTGGGCTGGGGGAAAGGAGACATCCTTTTATTAACACCTTTCTTAACCATTCACCCCCTGAATAAAAACTTTTTTGGATGCCTCAAGCTAGACGTATGATCTTTTTCTTTTGAACCTTTTAGGCATTGTTTATATATTTATTATGATATTCACTTTGTTTTATCTTGTTTTGAGTTATTTTACTTATCCTTCTGACTTTGGAAGCAAGTTGAATGTGGGATAATATTTACTTACTTTTCCATTCCCAGGAGGGCATCAGTTTGCATCGAGTAGGCAATATGTACTAAATATGACTAAGGACAGGAAAAGAGGACATGAAGGCAAGCAATCTCCTAACATGACCTGAAAAGTGCACAAACATGACCACTTTCATAGCAGTGACAACGCTTCATTTGCAAGGCAGACAGAGAAATTAGTCACTAGTTAATGTAGTTTTGTGCTTATTTAGAATTCTGGAGAAGAGCAGACTGAATACTGAGGAACAATGAGCAGTTCTTCCTTTTTGATTTTAAGAATAATTTGAGCCAATTATCTATAAACGTGGCTTTAGAAAGTTGTGAGGAGAGAAAGTGACCAAAGGTGTGGTGACTTAGAAATGTAAGTAATCCCAAAAGGGTGCTTGAATTAAAAAACGTATTTTTTGACATTGAGTTTCATGGAATTTGAACTCATAAGTCTTATGACTTTTATGACCAGAATGTTTCTGGTTTTCCTGGGCCAACATCGTTCAAGAGTGTAAACCAAGTTGGGTCATTTTTTCAAAGTCTGCCCTTTAGAACTTCTTCTTTTTCAATTCCTGGCTCTACTGGTGATCAAAATAAGGGGGAAGTGGGCAGGAAGGCAAAAGAAACACACATTTGTCACATTTGTGGGCAGTGGAAAAAAATGGGTAGAGGTAAACACAGAGTTCTGTGTGTGTATATGTGTGTGTGTGCACGCACGTGTGTGTATGTGTGTGTGTGTGTGTGTGTGTATACACCACACACATACTCAGGTTCTGGATATATTTTTCATGTATAAATAGTTGAACCCACAAGAATATTTAGGAAAAAGATACAAAATCCCTAACAATTTTAATCTTTGGGGGATGTCATCTTTTTTTTATTTGGGACTTTTCTCAGGTGCTGCTATATATTTTATCTGATGTAGCTGCCACAATGGTATGTTTATAAGTTACTGAAGAATGTAAGTGGGTTGCTTCCTTTTCCCTAAATCAGTCAGAAGGCCGTACGAGTAGATAGAACATTATATATACATATCTACCTGCATATACATATATGTAATGGGTAGAATTGGAGGTGGAGATGAAGGGAAAAGTGGAAGTAGAGGTAGAGTGATGGAGATAGATGAGGGAGGTTCCTCTCCACTCAACTTGTACCAAATTGGATCTCCAAAACTTGAACACAATTGTTGACAACATTTTTCCCTCTTACCTAAGAAGTCCAAAATAATCTTTGAATGCATATCTTTAAGTCATTAATGTTGAAGTGGATAATTCCACAGTATACTTTGAATGGATGTTGAGAAAGTAAAATTAGTATGGCCTAAAAGACTTAACACTGTTTTCTGAGATTACTAGTGTTTTGGCAATGGTTTGCTATGGGCAAGGATAATGTGCAACATTAGATGGGAATAGAGTTGTAGGCTTTTTTTAAATAAACTGCTGGTCTGCTAATAATTTACTTTTATTCAAACCGCTTTTTTTAAAATTTGGGAATTATCCATAAAGCTCCATCCAGAAAAAAAAGTGGGACTGTTTCTTAGTAAGAAGGAGTAAAAAGAGGACAGACCTTGCCTCAGAGCTTCCTCCTCTGTGCAGTTAGCCCTGAATGCTAAGCTCTTGCTTTCAGAAGGTGCTGTAGCACTGTAAGCTCCAAAGTCACAATGAGAGGAATAATAGAGTCATGTTTGAATAGTAAGTTCCAAGTAGTACATTTTACATGGTTGTTAACTATTTTTGGAATACTAAATAGGAATACAGTACCCATTTCCTTCTGTATTTGGATACTATTTTCATATAAATGCCAAAATTAAAGGAAAAAAATCCCTGCTTCTACTGTACAAGTTACTTTAACTTTTGAATATGTAATGTTATCACCCCTGTTGATAAAATTCCATGGTAGTGAAGAACTGGGAATTTTTAGAATTCAGAGGAGCATGTATACTATTTGGCAATGACTTGATGTGCTTCATGACATATTTATCTTATCTTCCCCCTCCTGCTAAAGATCTGCTTTACACAATCATTTTCCTCTATTCTGCCTCAGGACTTCAAGTCTCATAGATTTTTAGCCTGCTACTAACTTTCTTGAGCTAGTGTCAAAGAACTATTGTCCTCCTCCCTTTCCTCCCACTCTTTGCATCTAAGTCCAAAATAAATGAATGGTAACAAGTTTTCTTCACTGGTTTTTAGCATAGAGTTTCAGTTCAGGAAAAGTTCTGTTCAAGAATGAATTCTAGCAGTGTTCCTAATGCCAGCAGGCAGCATAAAAGTCTTGGAATATGGAAGGAAGCCAGAATAAATTCTGCTCTATGTGAGTAAAGTCATTTATACATGATAACATGTGATTACAATTTTAATGCAACTTCATGGTCATTTTTTCTAAGTTTAAATGATCAACATCAGTAGACAACAAATTTAAAGGTGAAATACTACTCAGATACAAACTATAGAAGGCCCTAAGAGATGGAGCATTCTTTGGTTGTAAAATGGTGGTTGGACTCACGAGGTAGTCAGAATGAAGGTTTTGGAGTGAGTATATATGCAGAGTGGCAAGATTGGGATCAGGGTGCACACAAGGGCACACAAGCTTCTACCTTAGAGGTGAAAGGCAGTTCTGATCCCCATCTGGAGAGTCTTGTTCCTTTCTCCTTGGAGATGACTAGGCCTAGGAAGCCCTGACCTTGCCCATGTGCAACTAGGCTATGTAACCCACTGTTGGAAGAGCAGGGAGGACAAGTCTAGCTCAAACTCTTGCTCTTTTGATGTGTTTCTGTGTTATTTCTTCAATTAGATATGTTTGTGTCCTAAGGTCATTTTATCCTTAGTTGATTCTTCCCTACAGTTCTTCTTGGTCTTCCAATCTCTTCTCTGTATCACAGCAAGAATGATCTGAGAACTGCTGTCTGATTGTCTCTCATTGTTTCTCAAAATCCCTCAGTAACTGATTAGTGTTCTTCAAATAAAGACCAAAATTATTTTATCTCAACCTGTGCCCTCTTCATCTCCTCTAGCCACAGTTATAGCTTTCACTTCCACATTTAAACCAATCTCCTTCCTGTCTCGGTTCTTCTTATGCAGTTTGCTTTGCCTGAAGTTCCCTCTACCCCGACTTACCCTCTTCGTGACTACTTCCTACTCTTCATCCTCATGTCAACTCAAAATTCATTTCCTCCAGGAAGACTTCCTTGAACCTCAATACCAAACTTGGCCCCTTCTGCCTAGTGCACAATGTGTCCCTATTTGCAGCACTTACTACAATTGTAGTCAGCTATTTGTTTAACAATTGTTTCCCTTGCTAGATTGTACACTCGATGTTGATACCAATTATGTCTCTTACTTAATTTAGTTAGCACAACTGGCACATTATAGATGGTCAACACATACTTCTTAAATGAATGAATAAATGATGAGCAAACAAATTACCCTCTGGAGGGTTAATTGCCTGGCTAGCCTGATTCCTTTTACCCCCAACACCACTTATGGGTTCAGAGCAGGACACTAGGAGACAGGTGCAAGAGATAAGTCCCATAGGGTATGACGAGGGTGCGGTGTGGAAGGTCTGATGGGCATAGTAAATGGTAAGTCCTTATCTTAGAGGAAGTTACAGTTCAGAGGGCCATACAAAATACCAAAACCACATCCTGAAGAAGAGTGAGGACTTTGAATCAGAATGGTGAGCTAGTCCCGCAATGTCCTCGGGGGACAGGATCAAACAAAAAGCCAAAGAACCTTGAAGGAGAAAGTGGGTAAGAAGAAGAGAAACGAAGACCCTCTCAGTAGTTCCATATATGAAGTGCCAACGCCCATGGAAGTGTCTTTCAAGTTCTACCCATATTTTCATGGACCAAGTGTTAATTTAGAAGTGCCAGTCTAGGTTTCAAAGTATTTACCTGACTTTTCAAATGCATTTCCAAATTTCCTTATCTGAAATTTTTTATAGTTGCATGAGTTTGAAATTCAGAATATTTTGGATTTCAGAGAGGAGATAGGTAGGATGCATTAATCATGAATGAAGCACCATCCACAGTGAGTTCTGAGGCAGCACTTTCTATCAAATACATCAATAGCGATGCAATGAAACAGGTGACTATTCACACTGAGTGGCATAAATGAACTCTATCAATAGTCTCACACAATTCCAGGTCAACTTTTGCTGCCAAATGAGAAACAGAAATGCAGTCTGTTTTCAAAGTTTTTGGATTTAGGGATTTTGTATGGGGAATTGTGAACCTGGTATGAAGTGTTGTATTTCTGGTGTCCTGCTAATTTCTGATAGATTCCCAGCAGCTGAGGAGGTACTACCCTGGATGGCAGATTCAGGGGTTCCTCAGTTCTGCAGGGAAGATCCTACAGGTCTCCCAGCTCTCAATTTGGCCACCCCTTCCCTTTTCCATAGGCTACCCTGAGGTGGTTGTCAGCCCAAAGTCTATCAAGGATCCCGTGTTCAGAGCTCATTTGGGAAATAAAAAAGAGAAGCAGAATATAGGTTGTTTAGGTTTGTCATTCTTTGGGTAATCCTCCATCCTACACAACTCAACTAAGTTTCATGGTTTTTTTTCAACTGCACAATACCCAGATACACTCAATATTGTCAGTCAAAACTCATTATTGTCCTGCAACCTAGAATCAAACAAAAACCAAATCTGCTGCTTTTCCTATCATCCTTATTTCTAATCACTAGGTGATCCAACGTTCATTTTCTTTTCTTTTCACACATAATCAAGCCTCTCACATAGGTGCCCTTTCCTTCCAACCCAATAGGCCTTCATCACCTCATCCAGCTTAATGTCCCACGTCTTCTCTCTGCCTCTGATTTTATGCTGTCTTTATTCCATCCATCTTTTTCTTGTCGATCTTAGTTATTTTTTAGTAATAGATTTTTCAACATATTATTTGCTTAAATTATCTTAACTATTTTAAAATATCAATGTCATGAAAAAAAGAAATCAGAAGAACTGTTCCAGAGTAAAGGAGACTAAAAAGACAAGAAATGAAATGCAATACATGGTTCTGGGTTGGGACCTACACAGGAAAAATATAGCTATAGTATAAAGGTCATTATTAGGGCAGTTGACAAAATTAAATAAGGTATTATATCAATGCTGAATTTCCTGAATTTGATAATTACATATCGAGTTTATGAAAGAGAATATCTTCATCTTGAAAATACACATTGAATTATTAAAAGATAAAGAGATTAAATGTATGAACCTATTCTTAATTAGTTCAGAAAAATAATTGTGTATGTGCACACATGTATATATATGCATTCATTTATTTTGTATATATGAGTGTACATATGCATACACATACTTATCTATATTTCTAGTTCTAAATGTCTATATAAATATACATGTAATATACAGAAATAATAATAAAGAAAATATGGCAAAACAGTAATAATTGGTCAATATGGGTAAAATAAAAACCATTTGTACTAGTGTTGTGAACTTTCTATAAGCTTGAAATTATTTCAACATAAAATACTTGAGGAGCCTGCCTGGCCCCCCCGCCCCCCCACCACAGATGGATGCTGGACACCAAGTCTGCCATCACTGGGGCCCCCCAGCTTCTTTGGAGGTTGGTGCAGGCATTTTGAATTATTCCTGAGGGCGTGGCCACCATCATTGGAAGGGCACTCCCTTCCTGAGACACGTACAGGTGATTAGACGTCCTTTGACAGGTACCTCTATTTACTCACATCCTATGCCCTTCCACATCCTCTTCCTTCACCACTGGAAATACTGTAAATAATAATCAAACTCATCCTGTTTATTACAATAGTGTTAAAGTCTTTATATGGGTTATCTGGTTAAGGGTTGCATTTTCTTTGTATTGGGTGCTGCTAATGTTGATCTCCCCTTCAAAGGAGAGGTACTGGAAAACTGCAGGATCACAATAAGCCTGCAGGGGGGAAACTTCAGTACCTCAGATCTTCACTGCTAGAGGGGAATATATAGAAACAATATGAAAAATCAGGGGAAGAAAGTGTCCCTAACAAACC
Organism: Sciurus carolinensis; assembly: GCF_902686445.1. Classification (NCBI taxonomy): domain Eukaryota; kingdom Metazoa; phylum Chordata; class Mammalia; order Rodentia; family Sciuridae; genus Sciurus; species Sciurus carolinensis. The sequence goes on along the minus strand of NC_062219.1, from coordinate 47,726,040 downwards.
AAGATGCTATTTTGATAGAATCCAATGACAATATGGCAGTAGAAATGACAGGAAAAGAGTTTAGAATCTGCATGATTAAAATGATCCACGAAGCAAAAAATGAGATAAGATAGCAAATGCAGGCAATGCATGATAACTCCAATAAACAGTTAAAAGAGCAAATGCAGGAAGCAAAAGAACACTTCAAAAAAGAGATAGACATTCTGAAAAAAAAAATACTTGAAAGAAACAATAAACCAAATTAAAAACTCAATAGAAAGCATCACCAACAGAATAGATATCGTGGAAGACAGAATCTCAGACAATAAAGACAAAATACTTAATCCTGAAAATAAAGTTGAACAAAATGAGAAGATGTTAAGAAATTATAAACAGAACCTCCAAGAATTATAGGATATCATGAAAAGACCAAATTTAAGAATTATTAGAATTGAAGAAGGTACAGAGATATAAACAAAAGGAATGATCAACCTGTTCAACAAAATAATATCAGAAATTTCCCAAACCTGACAAATGAAATGGAAAATCAAATACAAGAGACTTACAGAACACCAGGTGCACAAAATTACAACAAATCCACACTAAGTCACATTGTAATGAAAATGTCTCACATACAAAATAAAGATATAGGATTTGAAAGGCTGGGAGAGAAAAGTGTCAGATTACTTATAAGGGAAAACCAGTACAGATATCAGTAGATTTCTCAGCCCGGACCCTAAAAGCAAGAAGGGCCTGGAAAAAAATATTCCAAGTTCTGAAAGAACATGGATGCCAACCAAGACTCCTATAACCAGCAAAACTAACCTTCATATTTGATGATGAGATAAAATCTTTCCACTATAAACAAAAGTTAAAAGAATTTACAAATAGAAAACCTGTACTACAGAACATTCTCAGCAAAATATTTCATGAGGAGGAAGTGAAAAACAATACAAGTCAGTAAAGGGAGGAACTACCCTAAAGGAAAAGCCAATCAAAGGAGAAAACAATTCAAGTTAAAAACCAAAAATAAGCCAAAATGACCAAGAATACAAATCATATCACAATAATAACCCTGAATGTTAATGGCCTAAACTCAATAATCAAAAGACATACACTAACAGATTGGATTAAAAAGAAAGATCCAACAATATGCTGCCTTCAAGAGAAAGACATCCACAGACTAAAGGTGAAAGGATGCAGAAAAACATACCATGCACATGGACTCAGTAAAAAAGTAGGGGTCTCCATCCTCATATTAGATAAAGTGGACTTCAAACCTAAGTTCGTCAGAAGGGATAAAGAAGGACATTTCATACTGCTTAAGGGAAGCATAAATCAGCAAGACATAACAATCATAAATATTTGTGCCTCAAACAATGGAGTATCTATGTACATCAAACAAACTCTTCTCCAGCTGGGGATATAGCTCAGTTGGTAGAGTGCTTGCCTCACAAGCACAAGGCCCTGGGTTCAATCCCCAGTACTGCAAAAAAAAAAAAAAAAAGCAAGTCCTTCTCAATTTTAAGAATCAAATAGACCAAAACACAATAATAGTGGGGGACTTTAACACACCACTCTCACCACTGGATGGATCCTCCAAACAAAAACTGAACAAAGAAACTATAGAACTAAATAACACAATCAATGATATAGACTTAATGGACATTTACAGAATATTTTGTCCATCATCGAACAAATATACTTTCTTCTCAGCAACTCATGGATCCTTCTCCAAAATAGACCATATGCGATGCCACAAAGAAGTCATTAGTAAATACAAAAAAATAGAGATACTACCTTGTATCCTATCAGACCATAATGGAATGCAATTAGAAATCAATGATAAAATAACAAACAAAAACTACTCTTACACCTGGAGACTAAATAATATGCTATTGAATGATGCAATGATAACAGAAGACATCAGGGAAGGAATTTAAAAATTCTTAGAAGTAAATGAGAACAATGACACAACATATCAAAATCTCTGGGACATTCTGAAAGCTGTACTAAGACAAAAGTTCATTGCATTGAGTTTATACATTAAAAAAATAAAAAGTCAACAACTAAATGACCTAACATTACATCTCAAAGTCTTAGAAAAAGAAGAACAGATCAACCCCCAAAATAGTAGAAGATAGGAAATAATTAAAATCAGAGCTGAAATAAATGAAATTGAAACAAGAGAAACAATTCAAAAAACTGACAAAACAAAAAGTTGGTTCATTGAAAAAGTAAAAAAAAAAAAATTGATAAACCCTCAGCCACACCAACAAAGAGAAGGAGAGAGAAAAGTCAAATTATTAGAATTTGTGAAGAATAAGAGACCTTGAATAGCCAAAACAATCTTGAGCAGGAAAAATAAAGCAGGAAGTATCATAATACCAGACCTTAAACTATACTATAGAGCAATAGTAACAAAAACAGGATTGTATTGGCACCAAAACAGACAGGTAGACCAATGGTACAGAATAGAAGACACAGAGACGAACCCACATAAATACAGTCGCCTCATACTGGACAAAAGAGCATTAGACTCAGAATTCTGGGACTTCTTGCTTGCTTATTTTATTTTTAAGCTTTCTTAAATCTTTTAAAGGATTTGTAAATCTTGTAAATGCATAAGGTAGCATAGATCTTCACACAATCCTTCCTTGTCCCAATGTTTTGCAGCCAATAATTTAGATAGAAAAATGTTTACAAATATATATACATATGAAAACAGAAGGAAAGCATGAACATTAAATGTCCAAATATTATGATGAAGGCTTGGTATAGTAGAGGACATTTTAGTCAGATAGACCAGGGTCTGACACATTCTTGTTTTGTGATCACTAGCTATGTTTTAAAGAAATTTACATAAATTCATTGAGCCTTTTTTGTTGTTGTTGTTGTTTATTTGTTTGTTTGTTTTTGTGGTGCTGGGGATTGAACCCAGGGCCTTGTGCTTGCTTCCTTCTGTAGGATTGTTCTGAGGGAAAAAGAATGTGAATTATCAAGTTTGTAAATTATGCCTTGAGCATATTAGATACTTGATCATTCTTCCTGGTACAATTTAGTAAGAGCCAGCCTCGAAAAAAAAAAAAAAGAGAGAGAGAGAGAGAACTAAATAAGAAACTGATAGATAAGTAAAAATCTCTTATTGTTCATTGATTTTGCTAAAGTTTTTGATTTTGTTTAGAATACCCACCAGTAAATTGAACTCAATATTATCTCATTTTCTCATAATATTTTAAAGAATAAATTAAGTAAAATTACAGTAATCTATTATACTATATGGCACATAGCAAGTACTCATGTTGTTTTCTCCCCAACTGCCACACACAAAGCTCTCCTTTATAGAAAGCTTTTTTCCAAGATGATCTAGATGATAGCATTTATAATATTTAGTCATTGTGTATGTCATTTGGATTATACACACAACTGTACACACACGCCACTCTAAAATGAAGGGAGTCAATTACGTAATACTATCTATTGTCTAGTGTGAATTCTATTATTGATAATGTGACTCCACATAATGCATATATATATATATATATATACACATTCACCTTTGTTTATCTATTTCCAATGTGAAAATAATCCAGTAGTCATTATCTTAGTCTATTTTGGCTGCTGTAACAAAATACCTGAGACTGTATAATTTACAAAGAACAGAAGTTCATTGCTCATGGTTCTGGGAAGCACAAATTCAAGGCAGCAGTAGTTTGGTTGTCTGGTGAGTATACAGTTGGTCTCTTCTTCCAAGATGGCAAACTGAATGCTACATTCTGTGGAGGGAGGAATACTGCCTTCTCATGGCAGAAGGCAGAAAGTCAAAAACAGTGAACTCCCTTCATTAAGACTTTTATAAGGGAATTAAATTCAATTCCACTCCCATGATTTAATCACCTCCCAAAGACCACACCTCCCAACTGTTGCATAGGAGTGACTTTCAACATAAATTTTGAATGGGCAAGAACAAACCATTCTAGTCAAGCATATAAGGAACATTCTAAATTTTTCTGACTATTAAGAGTTTACCAAGTATTTATTATGGCCATATTTTCTGCTTGGCTCCTTATCTATACAATTTTATTTAATCATCACAAACTCTTATAGGTAAATACTATTATAAGATGAAGAGAACAAGTTTCAAAATCTGGGACCTGTAAATTATACCACTTTGGGACACCTTACATTGGTTCTCCAGTTTTATGGACAAATGTTTCTCATCCACTTAGTCCTTCTTTTCTTCCCAACCTCTAAATGTGGAAGCATTTTAGGCTTAGTCTTGAACTTCTTCTCTTCTCTGTGGATGCTCCTTTCCTGGGTTGTTTCATATATTAAAATTGTTTTCTTAAATACACTAATAAATCATCTGTAAACTAAAGAATTTTTTAAAATTGCTTGATGAGGTCTTCTTATTTAGTCATTTCTCCCAATTTTTATCCTAACAGGTTTCTAACTCCCACTATGTCCTTCTTGGTATTCCCACCAGTACCCACCAACTGCACTCCTACCTCAGTTTTGTGTATCTCAGTCCCTGGCTCCACATTTGTCCAGTTGTTCAGGAAAAAACTTGAGTCCTTCATTTTTCTCTCTTTCAATTTTTGTTTGCTTAGTTTTTATGTTTAGTCCATCAGCGATTCATTTTGGTTCTGTCTTCAGAATACTGTCTGAGTTTTCACACTTCTCACCATATTTATCACACCCACTCCAGTAAATGCAACCATCAAATCTTGCCTGGACTGTCCAGTGACTTGTATCCCTAGTTTTGCACATCCCCTCAGAGTTCTGTTTGCATACAGCCAGAGTGAGATTTCCAACACATGAAATCAGAGTATTTGATTCTCCTTTTCATAAGTGCTCTCCAATAGCTTCCCATGATGCTTAGATAAACCCACGTTGCATTGTGGGTTTTGTGGCTATACGGTCCCTGGATCCCACCCTGCCTGAGCCTCCAGTTTCACCTCAGCCTATTTCCTTCCATCAGCTGGGTGGGCTGTCAACATTCTGCCGTCTTACTATTCTTGTGCCAAACTCTTTCCTGCCTCAGGTTTTCACACATTGTGTTCTTTCTGTCTGAAACACACTCCCCCCGACCTTTATATGGCTTTCCCTTCATGTCATTCATATTCTGCTCAAAGACCATCTCCCTAAAGGGTGTTCTTGACCAACAAATCTAAAAGAGCACCCACAGTCCTACTATTTCCTTGTCTTGCAAAATTTCACAGCATTTTTCAAAATCCAAAACTATATCCTTTTCCTGTTGTTTGGGTCTCCCACCAAAATGTTAGCATCCTGAGAACAGGGACTTTGACCATCTTGTTTACTGCTCTATCTCTAGGTTCAACTCAGTCAGTGAGATATAGTAGGAAGGAAAAAAAAAAAAAAAAAAAGAATGAGACAAGTAAAGAAAGAAGATGATTTGTGTTTCCAGCTCTAATTCTGTTTGATTACACCAACGGTGCTCATCTTCATTGTTTGTCACTTTTTTGGTTACAATAATCAAAAATTGACAATACCTCATGTTATCAATAATTAGTAAATAAATCATGCAGTATGCATATAATATCATGAAATATACCTATAATAAAGAACAAAGAGGATCATAATGTACTATCTCTAAAACAAAGTGGAAAAGAAAAAAAAAAAAAAAACGTTGCAGAGTAGTATGCTCCAGTCATCTGCCTTCCTGCTTCTGGGCCTAATCACATGCTGTTTTTCTGACTGCAATGCTTTTCCCTACGTCTCTCTCAAGTAGTACCTTCTAGAAAGTGATAACCAATGTACCACTTAAAGTGTCTTCTATACCCATTTCACTTGCTAATTTTACTCCAGGATAGTTATCACCATCCAAAATTACATTATTCACTCATATGTTTTTATATATTTTAAGTTTTCTGTCTTTCCTGTAAGAATGTGACCATGAGGGCAGGATATCTTGACAGTCTCATTTGCTGCTGCATTCCCAGGGCCCAGAAGAAGAACTGGAGTAAGTAGAAACAAGTAATGGGAAATAAAAAGAGATAGATTTGGGTTTCCAAATCAGTTTCTACTGGATTCTACAATATGTCATATCGTTACAATATACTGTCCTTCATCTTTAAAAATTCTCCATTAGGACCTTAGTGTTTTAGCTAAAAGGGATCTTGGAGATCATCTAGATGCAGAAGAGCAGACTGAGCAGAGGGTTAGGTGGTATTTGGAAGTCCCAGGAATATGCAGGTCAAGCATAAGGGGATGGTTTTTTATACTCTCGATTGTTATGTAATGCATTACTTCTTTTTAAACAAACTTACACAAATATATTTTGACAATTAATAATAACAAGTTAAATAATTCAGGCACAAGCACCCTGGGATTTGGAGGAAGATAAGCCCATAAGTCATGTGGGCACCAATATTGCTCAGAGCAGTCTTCCTGAAGGAGGATATAAGCTGGTCCTTAAAGGACAAAGGGATTTGATGGTGAGGAGGGGGAAGGAACATTTTAGAAAATCATTGCAGGAGTAAGGACTGGTTGGTGGGAGGGATCCAGATATTGGGGAGGGAGATCTTCAGAAGAGAAACGTACAAGGGGTTAATTGGAAATCAGTTGTCAACCATAATAAAGTTAACTCTAGAAATGGGAACTGAAACATCAATCTATAAATGCTTAGGGCCTGTAATGGAGAGATTGAGTCCCTTAAAATATTCTGTTTTAAAGATATTAATCTTTTTCTTTTATGTAGAAATCATAAAGTTATTATAGACTAGCTGGAGGTGGGGTTGTTAGAGAAGTAATTAGTTAAGATGCAATCACTAACTTCATAGGATGAGTTTGGAAGTCCCTTCTTTTCTATTTCATGAAATAGAGAAGGATTGGTGTTAGTTCTTTGAAAGTCTGATAGAACTTGGCTTAGAATCTGTCTGGTCCTGGACTTTTCTTTGTTGGTAGGCTTTTGATGGTGTCTTCAATTTCATTGCTTGAAATTGCTCTGTTTAATCTTTCTATGTCCTCCTGATTCAATTTGGGTAGGTCATATGTCTCTAGAAATTTTTAGATGTCTTCAAGAATCAATAAATGGGATGCTATCAAACTAAAACTGGGATATAAAACTACAAAGCTTCTTGACAACAAAGGAAGCAATCAAGAGCGTGAAAAGAAAGCCTACGGAATAGAAGATCTTTGCCACCTGTACCTCAGATAGAGCATAGAGCATTAATCTCCAGGATATACAAAAAGATCAAAAAACTTAACACCAAAAAACAACAAATAACCCAATCAATAAATGGGCAAAGGAAGTGAACAGGTACTTCACAGAAGAAGAGGTATGAATGGTCAACAAATATATAAAAAAAAGTTTAATATCTCTAGCAATTAGAGAAATGCAAATTAAAGCTACACTGAAATTCCATCTCACTCCAGTCAGAATGTCAACAATCAAGAATACAAACAACAATAAATGTTTGCGAGGGTGTGAGGAAAAAGGTTCACTCATACATTGCTGGTAGAACTGCAAATTGGTGCAACTACTCTGGAAAGCAGTATGCAGATTCCTCAGGAAACTGGGAATGGAACCACCATTTGACCTAGTTACACTATTCCTCAGAATATATGCAAAGGAAAAATCAGCATACTACAGTGACACAGTCACATCAATGTTTATAACAACTCAATTCACAAGGGCTAGGCTTTGAAACCAACCTAGGTGCACTTCAACAGATGATTGGATACAAAATGTGGCATATATACACAATAGAATATTACTCATTCATAATGAAGAATGAAATTATAGCTGGTAAAGGGACGGAACTGGAGACTATCATGCTAAGTGAAATAAGCCAATCCCAAAAAACCAAAGATCAGATGTTCTCTCTTATATGTGAGTGCTAACACACAAGAAGGGGGGCCAGAGAATAGAAGTTCAGTGGATTAGACAAAAGGGAATGAAGGGAAAGGAGGGGGGATAGGAATAGGAAACAGAGTGGAATGAATAAGACATAACTTTTCTATGTTCATATATGAATATATCACAGTGAAACTCCATGTCATGTACAACCACAAGAATGGGATCCTAATTAGAATCATGTATTAGAATGTATGGATGACATGTCGAAATATATTCTACTCACATAAATATCTAAACAAACAAATAAAAAAGAAAATCAATGCAGTCACAATGGAATAAGATAGGTCCCTAACCAAGTATGACTTGTGTCCATGTAAGACAGTCATGTGGCAAGCTTTAAATATAAAATTCTGTTTGAAGCAGTGTCAAAGAGTCCACATAGTAAAACTTTATTCTGACAACAGAATTTTATATTTTGTATTGTCATCTCCAAGCAAGATTAAAAAAATAAAATACTGTTTATCAAATACAAAAAAAAAAAAAAAAAAAGAGAGACAGTCATGTGAAAACAGACACACCATGAGAAGGCCATGTGAAGATGGAGGCAGGGTTTAGAGTCCTGCTGCTATAAGCCAAGGAAGGCCTGGGCCTACCCAGAGCAGGAGGAGGCAGGGAAGAATCCTCCCTGGAGGCTTTGGAGGTACATGGCCCTGCCAACACCTTGATTTCTGACGTCTAGCCTCCAGAACTGTGAGACAATAAATTTCTGTTATTTTAAGCCACACGGTTTATGGTGGTTTGTTACGACAGCCCTAGGGAACCAATACACAGACTGTACTTTTCCAGTCAAATTTTGAAATGAAGCCAAACAGAAGTAAATCTTCCCACTACTTTGTAACTGGAGCATTTGGTAAATTTGATTACAACTTTGTATGTGTTTTTGCTGATTAGTAGTGATGATTGGCTACATAATACCCATAAATGTGAGCATCTTTAAATGCTTTGGATGTTAAGTCCTTTGTAAATTAATCGCAAGCAGAATTGGAGTAATTCAAGTCACCAGGAGAATCAGACATAGGTCTTTTGTTTTTGTTTTCCCATGGAAAAGCTCAGTCCTCAATAGGCTTTCGTTTTCTCTTCTCGTTGAAGCATTAATTCCTGTGTATATTTAATCAAATTACTTAGTCATTGCTTTCCTATAAGGAAAAAAAATTTAACTCTTTTGCTTTTAAGTTTGTGAACATATGTGCCACACAGTCATTTATTATGCCTACTATCTTAACTGTAATATGAGATTTAGGACTCATTATCCCTCTAATCTTGGTAACTCATACCCAGAACCAGAGAGAAAATTCAGAGAGAAGTGAATTATAGATAAACTTAAACACTCCTAGAAACATGGCAATTTTCTCTGCTGTTTACATTCAAGTTTCACTTTGTTTATCTTTGTTTTTAAGGCCCTCAGTCACTGCCTTGATGGTTTCCTTTCCCCCTGCTTCTTTCCTGTCAATGTAATCTCTTATACTAAGCAAAGAATTACCGTTTTGTCTTCTTCTTTTCCGGTCCATGTGCTTTCATAATAAAGATAAAAGAAGATTTTGCTGTGTTATCATAAGGCAAGACTATAAGCAAAGTAAATTGTATTTTTCAAGGAGTTTCTAGTTTGGTTTGGTTTGCAATATGTTTGAATGATTACTCCTCCTTCTTTCAGTCAACCTCAAATTTAATTCTTAATTAATGCAATATATATATATATATATATATATATTTTTTTTTTTTTTACTTCAGGGTTATGGGAACAAGTTTGAGCTTGATCACATAATATGGGCTTTAACCTTCATAGTTATCTTGTAACCCAAACAAGTAATAAAGGATTAGAAGAATTATTTGGACATCTCATAAGACTTTGGCTTATAAGTTATTCCAATAATATATTTTCTTGAGAAAATGTCTTCAATTATTACTTTCCTGACTTCTGATCTCCTATATGTTTTCTAAGTTCCATCTGACTCTAAAAATGCTTTAAAATATTACTCTGGCCTAAGTAATACCTGGGAAAATGATTATATTTGCATTATTCACAAGCTAAGTATTGTTTTATTTATGAGAGAGTTTAATAAATTTTTAGATAGGGCCTTGCTATGTTGTCCAGGTTAATCCCAAACTCCTGGGCTAGAGTGATCCTCTTGCCTCTGCCTCCTGAGTAGCTGTAACTACAGGTATGCACCATGGCACTTGGCCAATAATTATTAATTACATTAAATTGTGGGTCAAAATTCATTTTGTAAATTCCTTTTGCATTTTTCTTAGCATTGCTTGCCTATTATGATATAAATGGAGACCAGTAAATAGCCCTCATATGTCCACTGTTATACAAAGATATTTAAGGAGTTGGCTAAAGCTACAAGTGAGATGAGTTTCCTTTAGCCCTTTATCTGATCCATGCCCTCAGGAATGTCCAATAAAGTTCCATTGAGCAATATTTGCTTCTGATGTATGGTACCAGCAAGAAGTACTGTAGGTAGAGGAATATGTGTCCAAGAGGTAGGCTGAGAACCCATTGTTTTACATCTGTCTTCCAAGACCAGACTGAAATTCTTCTAGGAGTTGAGTGAGGAAAGTCCTGATTCTCTTCCTAATTCTTGGGGTTTTTTAGGTACATTCCTCCACCTCTCTACTACATATCAGAACCTTCATCAGTACAAGGAGGGAATAGCCCCCAATGCTTATTTCATTAATATTGTGTACTAGGTATCTTACATATAAAAACTGTAAAAAAAACTTTCATGTAAAAAATCTTCACAACTCTAAGGGTAGAAAATGAAATACATACATACATACATACATGTCCCCCCCATGTCTTATCACTTTCTAATATGTGTTTTTCTTATTTATTATGTTTTATGTTATTATGTTATTATTTATGTTTTTGCTATTGTTTTGCCAGTCTCCTTGCTCTAAAATGTAAATGTCATAAGGGCAGGAATTTCTGGGGTATTTTTGTTCACAGGTGCACCTCTAGAACAGAGCCTGGCACTCCATACCTGTAGACGGGATGTTAATGTTGAATGAATGAGGTTCAGAGATCAAGTCGTGTCCTGATGCTAGTTAAGGCTCCCACTTGGAATTGGTTACAGGTTGCCTATCTCCAGATCCCAGACTCTGAAGCACTATGTTGTACTGATCAAAATCAGGCAATTTTCTCCCACTCTGTAGGCTCTCTTTTCACATTATTGATTATTTCCTGTACTGAGAAAAAACTTTTTAGTTTGAATCTATCCCATTTATTGATTCTTACTTTTATTTCTTGCACTATGGGGGTCTTGTTAAGGAAGTCTGGTCCTAAACCAACGTGATGGAGATTCGGGCCCACTTTTTTTTCTATTTGGTGAAGGGTCGCAGGTCTAATTCCTAGATCCTTGATCCATTTTGAGTTGAGTTTTGTACAGGGTGAGAGAGAGGGGTTTAATTTCATTTCACTGCATATGAATTTCCAGTTTTGCCAGCACCGTTTGTTGAAGAGGCTATCTCTTCTCCATTGTATGTTTTTGGCACCTTTGTCTAGTATAGATAACTGTACTTATGTGGATATGTCTCTGTGTCTTCTATCCTGTACCATTGATCTACCTGTCTATTTTGGTGCCAATACCATGCCATTTTTGTTACTATTGCTCTATAGTAGAGTTTAAGGTCTGGTATTGTGATACCTCCTGCATCACTCTTCCTGCCCAGGATTGATTTGGCTATTCTGGGTCTTTTGTTCTTCAGATGAATTTGATGATTGCTTTTTCTGTTTCTATGAGAAATGTCATAGGGATTTTTTCTTTCTTTCTTTCTTTCTTCTATTGTAAACAAATGGGATACATGTTATTTCTCTGTACATGGAGTAAAGGCTTACCATTTGTGTAATCATAAATTTACATAGGGTAATGTTGTTTGATTCATTCTGTTATTTTTTCCCTTCCCCCTACCCCTCCCACCCCTCTTTTCCCTCTATACCGTCCTTCCTTCCTCCATTCTTGCACCCCTCCCTAACCCTAACTCTAACCCTAACACTAACCCCTCCCACTCCCCATTATGTGTCATCATCCGCTTATCAGCGAGATCATTCGCCCTTTGGTTTTTTGACATTGGCTTATCTCACTTAGCATGATATTCTCCAATTTCATCCATTTGCCTGCAAATGCCATAATTTTTTCATTCTTTATGGCTGAGTAATATTCCATTGTATATATATACCACAGTTTCTTTATCCATTCATCAATTGAAGGGCATCTAAGTTGGTTCCACAATCTGGCATTGTGAATTGAGCAGCTTTGAACATTGATGTGGCTGTATCTCTGTAGTATGCTGATTTTAAGTCCTTTGGGTATAGACCAAGGAATGGGATAGCTGGGTCAAATGGTGTTTCCATTCCAAGTTTTCTAAGGAATCTCCACACTGCTTTCCAGAGTGGCTGCACTAATTTGCAGCCCCACCAGCAATGTATGAGTGTACCTTTCTCCCCACATCCTCGCCAACACCTGTTGTTGCTTGTATTCTTTTTTTTTTTTTTTTTCAGATTTTTTTTTTTTAATCAAGGACATCAATTACATTTAAATTTTCTTCCAGTAAACACACACACACACACACATGCTGGGCATGGTGGTACATGCCTGTAACCCAGCTAGTGAGGAGGCTGATATATACACATATGAAGTGGGGCTGTAGCTCAGTAGTAAAGCACCCCTGGGTTGAATCCCCAGTAACACAGGCAAAAAAGTTGCTATATAATCTTGCACGCACCTGAGCGGTTTGAGAAGCACGCAGTTGTGTGAACACACAATGAGATAATTGTTTCCACCAGGCCCCCAAATTCCCTGTGCCCTCTGCTGCCCCCTCTTCTGTTTTCTGCAATGGCGTGTCAGGCCCGCCCGGAGGCACGAGGGGCTGTCGGTGAAAGGAAGCGACCGCAGCGGGGAGTGGCCTCTCCGGGCACGCACAGCGACCGGCATCTCCTTTTGAGCTCGCTGGAAAGTCTTCTCCACAACCGCGGGATCCAGAGGCGGCTGTGGGGCGATGCCCGAGGGCCTGCACGCGGCTGTCCGCCCTCACGTGACCCGCCCTGGGGCCGCAGGGACACCTGGCCGTCCCGGTCCAGTCGTGAGCCAGGCGGGCACTCTGCACGGCGGCGGACGTCGCACCCAACCCGGGAGCGTGGCCGCTTTACCTTCCCCGCCGGCCCTCAGGTTGGGCTGCCACGTGGGCAGGCCCGACACCGCTTGTGCTCCCAGACTAGCGCCCAGACCGCTGGAGCGGGCTGTTGCTTGTATTCTTAATAATAGCCATTCTAATTGGGGTGAGATGGAATCTTAGGGTAGTTTTGATTTGCATTTCTCTCATTACTAGAGATGTTGAACATTTTTTCATATATCTGTTGATTGTTTGTAGATCTTCTGTAAAGTGTCTGTTCATTTCCTTAGCCCATTTGTCGATTGGGTTATTTGTATTCTTGGTGTAGAGTTTTTTGAGTTCTTATATATTCTGGAAATTAGTGCTCTATCTGAAATATGATTGGCAAAGATTTTCTCCCACTCTGTAGGCTCTCTCTTCGCATTGCTGATAGTTTCCTTTGCTGAGAGAAAGCTTTTTAGTTTGAATTTATCCCAGTTATTGATTCTTGCTTTTATTTCCTGTGCTATGGGAGTCTTGTTGAGGAAGTCTGGTCCTAAGCCAACATGTTGAAGATCTGGACATACTTTTTCTTCTATAATCTGCAGGGTCTCTGGTCTGATTCCGAGGTCCTTAATCCATTTTGAGTTTAGTTTCATGCATGGTGAGAGATATGGGTTTAGTTTCATTCTGTTGCATATGGATTTCCAATTTTCCCAGCACCATTTGTTGAAGAGGCTATCTTTTCTCCATTGCGTATTTTTGGCACTTTTGTCTAGTATGAGAAAATTGTATTTATTAGGGTTTGTGTCTGTGTCCTCTATTCTGTACTATTGATCTACCTGTCTATTTTGGTACCAATACCATGCCGTTTTTGTTACTATTGCTTTGTAGTAGAGTTGAAGTTCTGGTATTGCGATACCCCCTGCTTCATTTTTCCTGTGAAGGATTGCTTTAGCTATTCTGGGTTTCTTATTCTTCCAGATGAATTTCATGATTGCTTGCTCTATTTCTGTAAGGTATGTCATTGGGATTTTAATTGGAATTGCATTGAATCTGTATAGCACTTTTGGTAGTATGGCCATTTTGACAATATTAATTCTGCCTATCCAAGAACATGGGAGATCTTTCTATCTTCTAAGGTTTTCTTTCATTTCTTTCTTTAGTGTTCTGTAGTTCTCATTGTATAGGTCTTTCACCTCTTTTGTTAGATTGATTCTCAAGTATTTTATTTTTGTCATAGGGATTTTAATTGGAATTGCATTAAATCTGTATAGCACCTTTGGAAGTATGGCCATTTTGAAAATATTAATTCTGCCTATCCAAGAATATGGGAGATCTTTCCATCTTCTAAGGACTTCTTCAATTTCTTTCTTTGATGTTTTGTAGTTTTCATTGTAGAGATCTTTTGCCTCTTTGGTTAGATTGATTCCCAAGTTTTTTTTTTTTTTTTTTTTTTTTGAGACTATTGTGAACCTCATTTTATGCCCAAAGGGCTTAAAAATCAGCATACTACAGTGGTGATGCAGCCACATCAATGTTCATAGCAGCTTGATTCACAATAGCTAGATTGTGGAATAAACCTAGATGCCCTTCAATTGACAAATGGATAAAGAAACTGTGGTATATATACACAATGGAATATTATTTAGCCATAAAGAAGAATAAAATTATGGCATTTGCTGGCAAATGGATGAAGTTGGAAAATATCATGCTAAGTGAAATAGGCCAAGCCCAAAAAAATCAAAGGCTGAATGTTTTCTCTGATAAGTGCATGACAATATATAACAAGGTGGTGTGTCAGGAGGAAGAGAAGAATTAAGGAACTTTGGATGGTGTAGAGGAAAATGAGGTGGAAGTGGGTGGAGGGCAGAAAGATAGTAGACTGAGACAGAGAGTATTACCCTATGTATATGTAGATTACATGAATGGTGTGAATCTACATTGTGTACAACCAAAGAAATGAAAAGTTGTACCCCATTTGTGTACAATGAATCAAAATGCAGTCTGTAAAAATAAAAAAGATTTTAATAAAAAAAATCAGGCAATTGATGGCTTCCAATCTATGGTTCATAATATTGGTTTTATGTCAGAATTGTATGTAGTGCTATAAAAATGTCTGCTGCTGCCTCCTCCTCATTTCATGTTGTGAAGGTATTTTGTGAGTCTAGAGTTACTACATTTTGTCCTAAAATTCCCAATTGAACTGAATGTGTATCTGAAGTAGGGAATCAGTGCTGAAATTTTATCTCAATAAATCATTTAATTTTATAAATCTTTGAAATTTGTTCAAAAGAATTAAGATTGAGTCTGAAAACCCGAAAGACAGAAACTAACAGGACCAGAACCTACTCTGGCATAGGTTCATGGATCTTTCTGTAAGGATTTTTCAGTTGATCATAAAAATTAAGTAGAAATGACCTGTGACTCATATCTGGATACCTAACTATAGGCTGACAATAAGCTGCTAGTAATCTGCATGATTTAAAATCCATAATGATAGCTAAATCATAAATGGTGATTTGGTGAGTTAGACATCTATCCAAAAGCTCTACTACTTGGAGTATATTATATGTCCTGTCTGCGAGGAATTCAATAACAGTGCACCAAGAAAGGAATGGCATCACTACTTTAATATCCTAATGAGAAAGGGAACAGTAATAAGAAATGTTCTAAAGAAAATGTTATGAAGATAACTATGTGAAATGATAGATATGTTAATTGGCTTGATTGTAGTAATCATTTCATTATATATATCAAAACATCATGCTGTACCTTAGAAAAGTTACTCTTGTAATAGAAGAGAAATGGGACCATGATTTTCACTAAAATGATATTAATCATTTCAAGAATTTTTTTACCTTCCAGATATTAGTGTTTAATAATATATGGACAGTCTGAACTTACCTACCCTGGGACTGGATGTTAAGAACTTGTTTTTTTTTATAGTTTTCAATTAATGAACTATATATTATACTAGATGAGTAAAATTTAAATAAAGTACATTTTGGCAAAGCATTATCCTTTCAAATCATGAGACATTTTTTATTATAGTAATGAATTGGATTTGGGACTGAATGACCTGAAATTGTTAGCCCAGAAAGATTGGTACTGGTTGTGTTGTAGATGACTTCTGATTCTGAAACTTATTACAGAAAGGAGGGTATTTAACAGATGCCTGGGAAGTTGAGTATCTTCTTTTTTAATATGCTGTGCAAATATCTTCACTTGTTTACTTCTCCTAGAAATTCTGTTAGTATGGCTTGTCCAAGAGTCAGATACCAAATTCAGGATTAAATGTGCAAGAAATTCCTTCAGGTAAATGCCTGTGAGAGAAAATAGGAAAGAATCCAGGGGAAACTAGGGGAGTTTTTGATGCGTGTCTCAACCTGAGGGAAGGGTAGAGGGTGGAAGAAGAACAAAAGAAGCAGTTTAGACTGCAGTTTAATTCCCAAGTTAGGCAACATTGTCAAGCTATCCTCAAGTCAAAGTCTCCCGGCAGAGGAATCCCTCGTCTCACAGGAATGGGCCTGCCCTAGTATCTCTGCTGCACAGACTCATCGGCTGGGAGCAACCTGTGGGAAGCCAGGCCCCTATGGATTTCCAAGCATAGCAGCAGAACCTTAAGCCAATTCTGCTCCCAGCATTTGGTATCCAGGAGGTACATTCTAATGTCCTCATACTTAGATGCTGGGGGCTATGCCATACGGACTACACCAAGATGGCGCCTGGCAGTTAGCCAGAAGTTGTTTTGGTCACATTGGCAGTGAGGAGGTTGATTAACATAAGCACACCCAGGTGATTTGTCATTGGCCGTATTCAATTAAGTCCACGCACACAATGTGTGTGTAGGTGTTCCCGAGTGCTCCTAATTGTGCCTGCTCGGACATCTAGCTCTGCGTCTAATCTTCGCACAATTGGCGTCAGCCCTACCCTTCGCCCCCTGGAGGGGATATAAACCGACTCTCCTTGAGCGCCAGGGTTCCCGGGTTTCCTGAATCTACAATAAACCATTCTGAATTCAGAAGCTTCGCTATTCGCTTGTCTCCTGCACCAAATTGACTCCACTGGACGGTGTCACTTAGAGATGTAGTTCTAGAGCCTCAGATCAGTTAGTCTTGACCAAGGTGTGTCCTTTCCAAAGTAACTTCTCTTTCACTCTTTAACCTGATTATCAGTCCTGTGTTCAACTCTTTAACATGCACACTCCATAATTTAAAAACATAAAGTTCAGGGATGGGGTTGTAGCTCAGTGGTAGAGCACTTGCCTGGCACATGTGAGGCATTGGGTTCGATCCTCAGCATCACATAAAAATAAATAAATAAAATAAAGGTATTGTGACCATCTACAACTAAAAAATATTTTTAAAAAACCCATAAAGCTCACTTTTTCTCTGAATCTGGTAAGGAAAGTGCCATGATAAAGAAAAAGTATGTGTGTATACATGATCTTGTGCACACCCACCACACGTACACACACAGTGTAAGTAGTGTATGTAACAATGAGCATTATAAACAGTAGATATTTTTTAAAAACCTTGAATAGTATGAAAAATAACTTTAATCAATGCAACTTTTATTCACTGCGTTTCTATGATCAAAGAATGAGCAAAAATTCATTAAGCCTTTGCTCTATGTCACCATGAGGCATTTGACAGACATGATTTCATTTTTTGTAGCATCATAAATTATTATACTTTACAATAAGCCAGTGGGATAGTTGTCATTATATATATTGGAAAAGTAGAGAAAGACACCAACAGAGCAAAACTAACTTGTTGGTAGCTCTCAATTAGTAAGTGTTGAAACCAGCAGTTGGTAACTGATACCAGAATTCCAGTCAGTAAGGAGTTGGAGACAGGCTACCTATATCAGCAGGGTGGCTTGCGCTAGGAGTCGTCGTTGAAGAAATAGGTCATTGGAGCAAGATTTTTCTTTATGAACAGTTCTGGAGCTCCCCCATCACTGCTTGACCTGGGTTCATCCCAAGATCACACTTTCAAATACTTGTTACGTTTATAATGGCTTATTTAGTGTCTGTCTTCTCCCCTATACCAAGTCATAAGACCAGGAACTGTCTTTCTTGTTCATTGCTGAACGTGCAGTGCCTGACAATTAGTATGCAACATTTTTTTTCATATGAAAGAATAAATGAAATGTGATATTAAAGGGGAGAGATGGAGTCATAGATGTTCTTAAGAGCCTATGGACCTCAGTTGACCTCCCAGAGGGAGCAAAGCCTCTGTCGTTGAGACTTTGGACAAACCATTCCTTCTCTACCATTCTCAGATTACTGTTCCCCTCTCCCTCATTAGGAAAGATTTACCTTTGCTGCCTGCTCTGTAATCCTAGAGTGATTTTTAAAGATTTCTATATAATTGTCATTCTTCCCAAAACACATCATTTTGTTGATACCCATAGCTCTCTAATATAGGAAAAAGTCATTTCTTATCCAGTGATAAGATTTTAATTGAACTCTGTGATTGAGATTTCAGTGGCTTATAGTTTCTGCTAAAACATGGTTGACTATACACGTATGTTTAATAGGGAAGAAGACAGAGTAGGGGTAGAAGGGGGAGACTGCAGGAAGATAGTTCAGAAAGCTAACTTCTGAGATTTGACTATCATGTAGTACACCTTGGAGGGTTAGAAGAGGGGCATGTTTTACTTCCCAGTTGTGCAAGTCCTTTCCTCTTTGCAGGAAAGAATTTACCTAAGTAGGAAGCTCAGGAGTCTTGCAGCAAAACAAACAGTGAGCCTGACAGTGTACTTCACAGTATTTTGCACCTTGCTGGTATTGGAATAGCGTGTCCCATATTTTCAATGTTTGCTTATAGTCTGGTTTTCTTAGTGTTGTTCTTTAAAAAGTCAGTGGAAGAATTTTCCTCCCAGTTCCCTTGTAAATTGTCGGATGTAAACCAGCTATTAAACAGATTTCTTTAAATGCTCTTCCCACCCCCCGCATCCGCATTGCTAGCAAGGCAATTTTCGCTTACATAGTAGGAAATCCTACACTGAAGACATAAGAACTGAATATCATTCACTACATTCCTCAAGGAATATATTCAATCTTTTCTTCTTCCATTAGGCTAATAAGTAATTTGGATGCCTATTCTTTTAAATTGGGTAGAGAATTTCTCATTTGACTTTCCAGAAAAATGAAAAATGGAGTGACAGCAATGCAGATGATAAATATTTCCTGACCATTCATTTAGCCAGCAACTGTGGTGTTATGGCATGCTTTAATTATCTATGAATTTGATTCTTAATTTTCTCGTTCAAAAGTATGTCCAGAAAAAATCCCCTTATTATTTCTCCGATTTTAGTTCTAGGGATAATGAAATTTTATGTCTTTTCATTTGTAGTGAACAGACCACAAAGGTTTAGAAACATTTTTGAAGAAAGTATTGAACTTTAAGTATTTAAAATTTAAACAAACAAACAAAAAACAAACATATTAAACAGCACAACATTCAAGTTGAGTTAAATCATACACCAAGAGAAAATTTAAGTTGGTGAGGAGTCATAGATAATTTTTATGGTTTCTGTGAGGGAAAAGTAGGTCCTTAGCCTAATAGTGTATCTTTTCTGATATCCTCTTTTCTCATTCCCTCTTCCTTTGTCTTCTCTTCACCTCTAGATAACATATCAATTTTACTTAGGGGAGCTTCTGTAGCCAGTATATTTTTAGTGGCTGATTTATTTAGTTTTTTCCTTCTTTCTGGGTCCTGTTTCTTCCATGCCTCACATTATAAAACCACATCTCATTAACACTCCTCCAAGGCAAAGCACGAAGCCAAAGGAAAAAAGGAAAGCCTAC
Source organism: Sciurus carolinensis (assembly GCF_902686445.1). NCBI lineage: Eukaryota > Metazoa > Chordata > Mammalia > Rodentia > Sciuridae > Sciurus > Sciurus carolinensis. Next base: position 47,706,268 of record NC_062219.1, on the reverse strand, counting down.
CTGTAGGAATCTGAACTCGGCAGTTAATAGACCCCTCCCTCACCTCATCCAGGCCCCGAAGGGATTTTCTTCATGCCTACACACAGGAAACACATGTCCCAGAGCTATGTCTACTGTCACCCTTTTCTGACAATTCCACAATCATTTGATGTGACTTTACCTCAGCATCTTGCTATTGGAAGATGGAAAGATTTTCTTTAGTTTTTGGCCTGACTCCAAGATATCTGCAGCAGCAGGCAAGATCCAAGAAGACAAAGATATTTTCCTGTCCTCTTACTCCTGTTTGCCTTAATAGCTGAGTAGGAGTATCCTCCTGGGAGTTAGCAGTATAGATTAGTGACAGTGAAATCAAATGGACCCAGGTGAATTCTCAAGTCCACCCTCCTTTATAGCTATTGAAATTCACAAAGGGCGGGGAAAACACAGTTGTCTTAGAAGAGCAGAGTAGAAGCAGGTTTTATAGTTTTGTAATCTACAGAAGATTCTGAGGACTGCATGCCGTTGTATGTGTAAAACACACAAAGAGACTGGTTTGGTTGAACACTGGTGGTAGACCAAGTGGGCCCAGATTCTTTTTATCCCCTCTTTTTTGGTAACTCAAACAGCTTGAGTTAGCCTGAGAAAAAACAAGTTGATATTTTAAGTACTTCTTTTGATTTCATTCACTGAGATCTCTTCCCTATAGAGGTTAGGTCTCACTCTTCCAGGGAGCACAGGAATCATGTCTACCTGGTCAAAACTGTGAGTAGTGCAGGTTCAGGTGATTGTGTGCATTTTAGCTTATATTTTTCTCTCAATTTATATCTGTACCATGGGGCACTAATAAGGAGTATTCATGACTCCTTTGCATGATAGTAGGAGACCACGCATCTCTTGTTCGGTTCTATGTTCTTTTGTAAGAAGTGGACTTCAACTGGTCTACCCAGAGTGAAAAGCTACTCTCTTAAGGGCAACTGGTTATTTGAAAGGACCAGTTGTCTGCTAGCCCAGGATCATGTTTGGTGGCATCAGAATAGTCCTTTGGACACCAAAGTCTCCAAGCCCACAAGTCACTGGTAAGAGGTGATTCCTGCAAAAGAAAAATCAGGCTGGTTGCCTGGACTTTGCAAGTTCCAATGTCTCACTTTCAAACATTGATTCAGCAAGTCTGGGATGAGGCCAGGTGTGATTGGAAAAATGTCTACCACAGGTTGGGTTGTGTACTTCTGGATAGGTACTATTGTAATAATCAATCTCTAAGGTCCCATCAGGTTTTTAGTTGTAGGGGAAGGCTTTACTGTCATCACATGGTCTCTTTCCCTTTTAGAGAATTTGTATAAAATGATTTATTTTTATTTTCTATCTTGCTTTCATCTCTAACTTTCTTGTACTTTTCATTATTTTTTTTTAAACCTAATTATCCTGTATTGGAACCGAAGTAGGTAAATGATCTCTTGAAACACTCAGATGTTTTGACAACTTTTCTCTGTCACGTGCAAGCATGTTGTGAACTTGTCATCTGCCTTCCTTGTGAGGACCACTCCTCTGTTTTTCATAATTTTGCCTTCTCAAATATGGAACTGGTTTATAAATTGCTGTCTGACTTAAGCAAGCATTTAGATTATTTTCCTGGCCCATCACTATGGTAACTGGGAGATAGCCCTCATCCTAGAGGAGATCTGAGGGGAGGAAGGCGGGAAGCCCGAGGAGTCAGAGCCTCCAGAGAAGAGAGGGAAGTCTGAGGTAAGGATCCTGTCAGCAATTTCTGTGAACACACATACACACAAAAGCAACTCTATGTTTGAAATATCTTAGAAGCTGCTCGTGCTAAGAGTTCTAAAATCTTTTGGCAATTTCTGTGATCTTCATGCCCGTTCACCTCTTTAGAATGTTTTGCTGATAAGATTTAAGTGATGCCAATGTAAAGCCATTGGCCCACCTGCCTCTCTCGCTCACTGCCTCATGCCTTAATCCAGCGCTGAGACACTGGGTGTCTGAATGGGTGCTGAGGCAGCCAAGGCCTGGCTCACTGTAGTCAGGCTCCACGACTCTTTTGCTTGGCCAAGAAAACTGTGAGGTTCTCTCTTCATTTGTCAAATGTACAGATACTGGGCACTCCCCAAAACTTACTGCTGAGCTGCAGAGCATAAATTTAGTGAACACTTAATGGAAAGAAAGTGAATATATAAAAATCTAGTAGTATGTAAGGGCAAAATGAAGACAAAAAAATTACTAGAGAGATGAGAAAATTAAATATATTTTCCTGGCTTCATTCCAGGGGAACAATTTATAAAGGGAAGGGAGCCCAAATTAAAATAAAACCTTAAGTAGACTTTTCAAAATGATTAGTCAGGCAGTTAGATTCTCACGGTGTTTCATAAAGCTGTTGTTGGGGGTCATCTGTGTGATTTTTCAAATATGCTGGTCTTCTTTGAAGGCCTTCTCACTCCAGGGAATGTGGATTGGTTTCCCAAAAGAAACATCAGTGGAATCTAAAGGGGTTAACAGTGCATATAATAAAGAAGGGGAAAGTTAGGGACAGGTAACTCCAGTTGGTATAGCTCCATCCTTTTCCAGAATGGATCCTGTTTTTCTCAGTTACTTAGTTACACAGCAAATCACCAAGAACAAGCTATTGGCCCTAGAGATAAAGAAGGAAGCAAGCCAAGTACTTTACAGGATTATTTTCTAGCAGAAGGCTAAAATGTTAACAATGTTTCATGGATTTCTCACTCTTCCTTCACAGGGTGAACAAGTGAGGAAAAGGAAGATCAAGTTAAGATGCAGGGCTATATTAAACTTCCAAGCTCCCAAATATTATCTGAAAGATCATAACTTTAACCTAAATTATCTTTCTGGCTCCTGTGATGTTAGTGATCCAGAAAAGGTAGAACTGGAGGAGGATGGATTTCCCTGTCAGGATTTTGGGCAAATGATATGCTGAAAGAATCAGAGCTGGTGTTTAGGGGAGAGAAATCACTGGATTACAGAGTATTTGAAATTCAAATTTTTGAAGTGTTCTCAGAATACTTGATTCCAAAATTTTCTGTTTGTTATTGATGAACCCATTACTGTTGTATGAACCTCATAGGTCATTCTACCTACTTTTTAGAAAATATGTTGTTGCATGCTTTACTGCCTAATTTTGAGGGCAGTTGAAACAATTATGTGTGCTCCTAGAGAAATTCTGTTGTTAGAGAAATAAGAGACACAACAGCTAAATGTCAGCCCCTCAATTGGCATTTTCACTGCTTTTGGTTTAAGTTCAGGTCTGTACCTCTGCACATTGAACTTCTGCCATAGAGGCCGGAGCAGAACATCAAAGCCAGAAGCACAGCAAGTCATCAGAGTTCAGATTCTTTCCTGCTTCCCTGCAGTGGGGTCAAGAATACAAACATCCTCAATTGGTGCAGCAGGAGGGAACATTACTCCATCAGCAGAACCAAACAGGAAGCACCAAATGAGCACTTCTTATAGTTACTTTGTGATTATTAAAAAAGACGGGTCCTAGTTCCTTCAACCAAATTTGTCAGTGAAGCTTAGGAAACATACAAGGTGCAGTCATTTTAGTTAGTGGAAAATCTGATTCCAAAAGCATTTCATGTTGTTTTTTCAGTTATTTTACTTACCACAATTTATACAATAAGTCCTTAGAATGGAAGAACTTTGAAATAATTAACCACAAATTATTATTTTTTCTTTTTAAAAACTATGAACCAAAAATGTAACATCTGCCACAGTCTATTAAATTCACAATATGGGTCACTTAGACTTTAATTAAATTTCTCAGATATTTCCTTTTTAGACCAAGGAGGATGTACACAGAGTAAGCAGATACTTTTGCCTTCCAGGAAATACTCCAAATGGTTCTGCAGAGATTTATAAGCCTAACCCCAAATTTTGACTTTGAGGTAGCAGTTACTCATCCATTCAAATATATCAGAGTAGGTTCCAGTGCTTCACTGAGAGTATCTGGAGATGATAAAAATGAAGCACATGACAAGAATTTGAGCAAGCTTAAAAGGAACAGGAGGGAATGTAATTTGTATGTTTTATGAATATTTCTAGAAATAAATCAACAAGTCACTTCATTAATCTTATAATTACTTGGACTCTCTTAATTTCAGAAGCCAATTTGGCCTGCTGGTTGGCAGGAAGTGAGTGTTCTTTTTCAGTTGGCTTCATTATTCTTCTCACCTAGCCAGTGGTGTACCAAGGGGAAGATGATGGGAGTAGTTCACCCCAGAATAGGCAACTAGGGGGTGATTTGTGTGTAGAAAATTGAAAAGGAATAAAATAAAATAATAATAAAAAGTCAGTCTGGTTTCTATTATGACTATGTACTGACAGTTCCAAGCAACATCAGTAATACTATTCCTCTTAGGAAAAAAAAAAAAAAGCAAAAGCAAAACTTTTGTTGGTGTAAATGCTAAATGACTGCTGCAGTTACTGAAATTGATTACTACTTTTAAAATTATTATTCTTCAATAAACATTGTATGCTACAGAGAAATAATTTTACCTCCCAGATCACATGGGCTCAGCTTCACTTTTTTAAGAATAAGCAGTTAAGTTCTGTTGCATTTTCATAACCACTGTGCTATAATTGTTTAGTCTATGTTTAAACACAAGATTATATAGTACCACAGGGATTGAAGATAGGAACTGAGACTGAAACAAACTCAAATAATTCATAGTCATTGCAAGTTTTGGAGAATTTTATCAAGTATGATAGAAATTTATGATAAATTATCTGGTAAAGTTACTTGAGTAGAAAATTTTCAATTGCAGAAATATTTGAGAACTGCTAGAACGGATCCCAAAGAAACAAAGTCATGGACAATATTGCAAGTTCTGGAATTTATTGTGAAGTGGGACTTTTATGAATCTCTGCTATTTCTATATCTGTTTTTTCATGTAAAAGAAACTTTAAGAATTAAATAAAAAGTTTTTTTCAATCAACTCTGAATAAAAGATATGTTGATGAATCTGGCTGTACTGATTGTATTGATCATGAGGAGTCAAAGTTCAATTTGACAAAGCCAGTGACAAATTTGCAAAAGTTAACCACTATATAATTAAACCATTATATGATTAAGGAGCACCTTGTAGCAAACCAATATACAAGTATTTTCATCTTTTTTTAAATCACATTAATGTATTTACAATGTGTTAAACATCATTTTTGCATTTTCGACGAAAGTATGTCATTTAAAATTTTTACTAGCATGATTATATATGAAAAATTGAAGAAAACTTCACATGCTGTTTTAGAAAATTTATTGTTTGATTTATTTCAGAATTATAACTGTAAATACTTCTGTAATGTAGAGAAAGGATGAAAAATGGTCTCTTTCAGGTGCCAAGTACACTGAGTAAGCCCTTGCATCCAGCTATTAATTTTAACTCGAACAAATAGAATTCATTCTCATTCTTTCTAGTATCACACTTGTGTTTGAAAATCATTCCAAAGTAACAACTCATTTTAATAATGCAGACTTTAAAAAACCAAGAAAGAACTACACTTAAATATAACTCTCATCCCTGAGAGATCTTATTAATAATTATATTTCTTACACATATGTGTTTTATGTCTTAACTATTTTATTGTAAATGTAGTAGGATATGAAAAATACAACCTGCTGAAATTTCAACATGAAGAAGTAGAAATATCTCATAATTGGAAAAGTTGAAATTTTAATATAAAACTTTCCACTCTAGCAAATATCCCAATCTTACACCTTTTCAGAATGCAAAAAAATAGGGAACATTCTCCAACTTACCTATGCAGTCAGCCTATCTTTGATATAAGAACATGAACAGAAAATTGTGAGAAAAAAAATTGCAGGGAAACCTCAATCATAAGCAACTATATCAAAATTCTTAATATTAGATAAAGAGTATGTACAAATGACAATATGTTTCAAATGAGTTGAATTTGTTATAATTATGCAATGTTATTTTGACATTAAAAACTGATCAATAGAATTCATCACATTGACAGAATAATACAGATCATATTACTAAATGCAGAAAAGCAATTGGTTCAAGTCAGCATCTCTTTGTGATTAAAATATATCTTGGCAAACTAAGAATAGAAGATAACTTCTATAATCTAATAGAAGATATCTACACAACACCAGTAGAAGACACTGTAGAATTATTGAAAGATTTCTTTCTGAGATCAGGAATAAGGTAAGTAAGATTGTTATCATCTCTTCTAGGGAAACTTTTTCTGGAGGTCCTAGTTGGTGTAGTAAGAAAAGAAAAAGAACTATATTAACAAATAAAACTGACATTTGATATTACTGTTTATGTAGAAAATATCAAAGATTCCACAGGCAGATATTACAATTGAGTTCAATATGATTGTACCCAGTAACCTTGTTAAACTCACTTAATTCTAACATTTATTTGTATATTTAAAAAATTCCATTTCTGCCAGACATTGTGGCACCTGTGATTCCAGGAACTAGGGAGGCTGAGTTAGGAGGATCATAAGTTCAAGGCCAGCGTGGGCAACTTAGTGAGATCCTGTCACGAAAAAACAAACAAACAAAAAAGAAGAAGAAGAAAAAGAAGAAGGAGGAGGAGGAGAGGAGGTAAAAGGAGGAGGAAGAGGGAGAGGAGGAGGAAGAGGAGGGGAGAGAGAGGGAAGGGAAGGGAAGGGACCAGAGGTCAGTGACAGAGTACCCTGAGTTCAATCCCCAGTAGTATAAAAATTCTTTTTTTTTTTCATTTCTGAGTAACAATAGAAAATATAACAAATAAAGTAGGATCGAAAATATGTAATACCAAGGAATACATATGTTTAAAGTTGTTAATGAAACATAAAACATTTCTGGGAAAACATTTAAAAATACAAATTAATGAATACATATACTGCATTTATAGATGGGGAGACTCAACTTTTTTTTTTTTTTTTTTGCGGTCCTGGGGATTGAACCCAGGGCCTCCTGCTGGTGAGGCAAGCACTCTACCAACTGAGCTATATCCCCAGCCCCTCAACTTTTTTTAAATGTTAATTTTCCTGAAACAGAATTTTAGATTCAATAAAATTCAATTCAAAATCCTAGTTGGTTTTTAGGGGGGATAAGAGAGAGGGAGAAATTTGAAAAAGATTCTAAAAAATATATAAATTCCAGGGACCAGATATAGTCAGTGCACTTTGTTTTGTCCCTGTTGTTTGTTTCGTTTTGTTTGTGTCCTGGGGATTAAGTCCAGGGCTTCGTGCATACTAGGCAAGGGATCTATTACTGGCTCATTTTAAATTTTTATTCTAAGACAGTGTCACAAAATTGCCCAACCTGACCTCAAATGTATGATCCTCCTCAACAACTGGAATCACAGTTCATTGCACTCTTAAATAGGAAGAAAGAGGTGAGGGAACTTGCTCTAACATACTAATATGTATGACATGTCCATACTAATTAAGATATAGCAATATTGGAATAAGAATAGACCAACATATCCATAGAACAAATCAGAGTCCAGAAAAAGATGTGCCTTTGAAATAAATCAAGTATCTATATATAGATCACAAAAAATACCAACAATAAAAGAAAAGACTAATTAAGAACCTCTGTTTATCAAAAATACACCTTTATTTAGCAAAAGGTCAAGCTACAGGAGAGAAGAATATACAACATATGCAAGTCTTGTTTGCAGTATATATTTAAATTACATATATGAATCAATATGTAAAACAACCCAGGGAGAAATGGGCAAGAGATTTGAATGAAAAAAAAGAATACACCAATAAGTGTAAGAAGATATTTTTAAATATTTTAGTAACCATGGAATTGCAAATGAAAACCACAGTTAAATACTGCCAACTTTTTCTTTTTCTCATAAAAATTAAAATTAAAAATGCTGGCAATCTCAAGTGTAGGTAAGGATGTGCAGTAACAGGAATTCCCATTTACAGTTAGAGTGAAATGTAATTACATTAGCTTCTTCAGATTCAATTGTCAGTTAAAAAAACAAAGAACAAATTAACATATAGTCTTATCAATTAATTCATGCCAGGCAAACTCTGACCTTTGCTGCACCTCGACTATTCTTCATGGTACGTACAATATCTAGTTAAATAAGAAAACAAGATTCAGGAAAGTTAAAACCCTATAAAGTTTATGAAGCTACTATATAAAAGCCAACAACAATACCAGGCTTTTTCATCATATTTATGGAAGTATTATTTACGAATGCATCCTGTTTTATATTCATAAATTTATAGATTTCTCACCCAGAGGTAAGACAATGCTGTTTGCAAAACACTGCTATCTGCAAAAGAAGTTCTACTTTTTGCTGCACAGATCTTTATCTTAGCTGCTATATTTTAATGTATTGTATTTTGCTTAGTGAACATTGTTGCACTAATCTGTTAACACATTTGTCTCCCAGCAGTAGATTCTGATATTCTTGAGAACAATCTCTTATCTTTATACCTTCAGCATACTAAAAATTTTCTGTTGATGAATAAATGAGTTTTTGTCCTCAACATCTTCACTCCAAATGGGCAAGTCTCTGCTTTAATCAGCTTAAAGAAAACTTGAAATTTCTCTGCTACTTTTTAGCAGAATTAAAGTCAAATCACATTCTGAGAGATAAAGGATTCCACTTCATTTTTCCATTTGAAGTGATTCATGGATTATTCCATTTCCCGTTGGCCTAATTCACACACTGCCCAGATTTAACAAACTGTATCCAGAAAGTAAGATTCTCTTTGATAAAGGTATCGTTTTCTTCTCTTCTATTTGTTTGTATTGTCAAAAGACAAAATTGTGACAAATTTAATTGAAAGATCTAATTGATCTTTAATTGTGATATTGTGATTCTAGAATTTGGCAGAATGGTTGACTCTTGTAAAGTGGAAACAAGGAAATAGAACAGCTGAAAAGCAGATTGGTAAAGGTCAGGCTACTCTTGGTCACTTTTCTTATAAGTGAGCATTGGTGACCTCCTTATTATGCTGATTTTGGAAGACTAGGCTCTTTCTGACTGGTTGCTGTGAATTTCCCATTCTTAGGAAAAACTGATCTGTTAGTGATCTACCTGCCTATTTAAAGTTTCAGTTTGGTCATGTGACACAGCAGGGGCGACTCCATTTGTGTCTGGTCTGCTGGGGACTAGTACAGGAGGTTAGTTCAAAATTGTGGCATCTTATAAACTTAACAATACTTAATCAGTCATAAATATCTCTTCCAGGACTATGTTTAGCATATTAGTGTCCCTAGTATATATTTGTAGTCAGATATCAACTACTTCAGGATTCGGAAAGAATTTTATTTTGAGTATATTTATTATACTATATTATACTATAAATACATCTCTGTTTTAGAGGAGGAAATTAAAATTATATATATATATATATATATATATATATATATATATATATACAGAAACTATATTCCTGCTGAAAAGGTTCGTGATGACCTAGAGAGTATCTAAATAGTTGAATGAGAATATTATGCAGACCTAGAGAATACTAAATAGTGTGAGATTTAATTTTAGTAAAAGTCTTACTCATCTGAATGTAGCAGTTGTAGTTTCTAAAAGCTGTGCTAAAGATAAAGAAGCATGATTTTTAAACAAGTTTATAATGCCACTTTGTAAGCAGTATGTGGTTTGATATATTTTGCCTGAATGTTTTAAAGAATAAACATAAAATTCAGTTGGTATAATTTATTGTGGTCAATACATCTGGCTATATATTTTAGACTAACTTCATTGTCTTTGTTGTACAAACTATTAATCTTACCAAATTCAGTTTTTAATAATCATATTAAATAATTTTCTTGTTATCTATATAACTATACTTCATGATTAAAAATGTAAATCAAATAAAAACATCATAAGTATAACGAGATTAGCTAATCATAGTGATTTACTGATAATGCAAATTTTTACATATTTCTTTTTTTTTTTTTGGGTGCTGGGGCAAATTTTTACATATTTCTTAATGCAACAACCCTATGAGTTGTAAGTACGATCATTACCTCTGTTTAACAGAAAAGAAAACTGAGGCACAGAGAGTAATTAACATCTGTTCAATGCCCATCAATCTGAGAATCTGACTTTAGACCCCTGGCTCCTCACCAGCATACTCCAGCACCTCCTATACATGAGGAAAACAAGTAAGACATGCTGCTTGTGCTTGCACAGGATTTGTTTTAGACCCATTTTATTCTAGTATCATTATTCATTATTTAAAATTAGAAATGTTCCAGCTCCAGAATTAAACTGAAAAGTAATACTGATGATTATAGTGAATGCTGAGGTCAAATAAAAGCTGAAGATTCAGAAAAGTTGTTTTCATGAAGACTAGATTTCAGATATAGCTCCATAAAATGGCTTTATTTACTTCTTACGTCTATTAGTGAACAAAAATATCGTGTGAATTTGTTTTTCCTGAAATGTCTTGAGTACATTGAATGAAAGTCAATCTATTCTATTTTACTTAGGCTTTTTTTGAGGCATTGAATATAAAGTCAATCTATTCCGATTTATTTAGGCTTTTCCTTTTTCCTGTATTCAGTAATGCCCTTGGCAGTTTTGGGGGGGAGGCATTATGAAACTTAGTACATTAATGAAGATTACACCTTCAATGACTGCAGCAGGAATTTACAGTCACCTTGATTCTGTCTAGTAAGGTAAACGACAATCACAACAGATAATTACCTTCTTGAGTTCTTTGTTCGGCAGGAGCTTTGTAATTCTCCACACTTCTGTTTGGGGTCTGATCAGCTTTCCTACTTTGCCTCTACTTATCCTTAGTTACTGTGCTAGCTTTCTTCATGAAATGTTTTAAATTTGGATCCAATGAATTCAAAATGCATTATAATTCTTATACTGAATCCCAAATTAACTTTGCATAAATATAGAAAGAGAGGGACCTTAGCTAAACAATTTGACCCACGCCCAACCCAGCTGCAGAGTTTTTGCTACTTAATTTGCAAAAGCTTATTTCATTCACAAAGCTATACAGTGATAGAAAGCCTCCATTTTCCAACAAAACAGTGAACAGGCAATTGTATATCTCTAAAAACAAAACAGCTTCAAGCCAATTAATGAGAGCCTCCATCTTCCCATTTTCCAGGGTCTGGGTACCCTGAGGGCTTGCCCAGACTTGGTTGCCCAGATCCAACTAGAAGTTCCTCCATGGCTTTAAATAACAAAACCAAGTATTCCAAAACTGTCTGCTTTAATCTTTATTTGTCTCATGAACCCTATGCTAGAAGCGCTCTTTATCTGAATCCATTTACTGGTAAGTTGCTCCCATTCAGTTGAGAAATCAGCTATAACTGGCTAAAAAAGTCCTGGGTGGGATCTCCTCCACCCTAGTCTTGTCCATCTGTTCACCATATTCCATGGCCACGTGTCTTTTGACACGTGGAAAGATGAACTTTTCATCTCCCGTAGCTGATGTGGCCACTCCACACTTCCAAAAACTTACATAATGTTAATTCTTAAGAATATTTACAAGTTGTCAGGGAACTTGTACCCACCCACAAGTAATAAACCTTTTTTCCCCTTATTTAGTTCTTTTTATACTTCATGGTTTATTCCAATTAAATTGAAGAAAATATCCAAAAAAATTTTTTTTACAACTGGAATTTGGGTTGGTGAAGGGAAGTGGCAAATACAGTTTGAAAAGGAATGTTCTGCTAAGAAATTCAAATTTTTTTATGAGCCATAAGAAATCATCAAATCTTTTCATTGTTTTAACAGTGAAATGATTGAAACTGAATATTAATCTGGCTACTATGTTTTGGATGCATTAAAGAGAGGAGAGTGTCATGAAAACCAATCACTGTTATAGGATCAATGCAGGTGAGAAACTAATGAAATCTTGAACTAGGGAAGTATTCAGTTGGAGTGAATAGGAAAAAGACAATTGTCAATAGAATTGGCAGGAGCTGGCAATGAAGTAAAGTTGAGGGAGAAGGAACTGTCAAAGGTAATTGAAGTTTATGTTGCCTGTTGTCCACTCTTGGTGCTCATGCTGTTACAGAAATAAGAAACCAAAGTAAAATCTCCATTCTACATTCAGGATGCTTGTGAAATATCCTGAAGATATATTTAATCAGCTAATGGAAATAGAGAAGCCATGTAATAAGTTTTGAAAATTTGTTTATTGATGGCCTATATAAATGGGTGGAAATCCATATGTAAGACTGTAGAATAGAGAAAGATTTAAGTTCCATGGCATTTTGAAATTCACCAAGATAGTTTTCCCTTCCTCTGAAGAAGGAACACAGGCAAGAGAGTTAAGGAGTGTGAGGAGTCCCTTGAGAGTACTCAACCACACAATGCCAGGGAGGAGAATTTCAGGCAAAAGATTTATCTATCTGTGGTTCTTTGAAATTCTTGGATATGCAAAATTAATATTTTAAATCAAATTTGGTAAGTTTTCAGTCATTGCATTTTCATAATTTTTTTTGTTACCTTCTCTGTCTTGTTTCCTGGAACTCCCACTACGTGTGTACTGACAGACTTGACATATCACAGGTCTCTTTGTTCTTCAACTGAGGCTGTCAACTGAGGCAGTTTCTGCTGACTGATCTTTAAGTTCATGAATTCTTTCTTCTGCCATCTTGAATCTGCTATTGAGAACTTTTAGTGGGTTTTTCATTTGTTTTCAAATCCAAAATATGTGTTTGGTTTATTTTTTTCTAATTTCTATCTCATTACTGAAGACTTCTATTTGTGGATTTATTGCTGTCATACATCCCTTTAATTCTTTAAACATGGTTTTCTTCCATTCTTTGAACTAAATAACTGTTTTTAAAAGGAAAGTATTTGTATTTTTTGTCTCCATAATCCACTATTTGGGGATAGTTATAGATTGTTTCTACTGAATGTTTTTTTTTTCTTAAATATAGATCACATATCCTCGCTTCTTTGCACATCTCATAATTGTTTTGTTTAAAACTAAATATATTAGATAATATGTTGAAGTGAGTCTGGGTTCTGAGTTTTTTTAACTTTCTGAAGATTATTATTGGTGCTCTTTTTTATTTGTTCATTTGGGCAAAATTTGTGATATTTTTATCCCCAGCCATTTAGCCATTTATACATACTATTTCTGCTTGGTTAACACACACACACACACACACACACACACACACACACCTGAACATGGACTCCTAAGAATTGCCCTGTGTCTGTATCACTTAGTGTTTGGACAGAGTCATGCTCAAACACTGAGAACCAGTAACGCTCTGTCCTCTGCCAGAGGATAACTCCTTTATGTGGACAGGGGAGCTCACTTAAAGTTAGGCTGTTTTCAAGTCTGTTTCAGACTCAGTTCTACTTTTCACTGAACCTTTTCTTATCTTCTGTGTGCATGCAGTTTCAGGGTTGACCAGGAATAGGTGACTACAGTATTTACACACACACAATCGGATAAATATGCTCATGGTCCACTATGACTATACAACCTCAGATCAGTAAAGCCATTGACCTTCCCTGTCCATCCACCTCAGAGACCATCACATCCATTAGGAATGCTGCAGGGAGTGACTGTCTCCCACCTTTGCAACCTGAATGAGCCCCAATTAAGCATGACAGAGAAGCTGCCAGTTCTCAAGTCCTGATCTGTGTGGGGCAAAACTTCTGTCCTCACTAGGGAGAGAGAGTAGAATATGTGAAGTGAACAGCTTCAGTTCAGAATGCCACATATCCTCATCCTTCTTACCCAGAGTTTAACAATTTTTCCCATTTAAATACTTCAAAGATTATTTTATGGTTTTGGTTGATTTCCAGAGTGTTAAAAAGATAAATTTTTGTCAATTTTATCCAGTTTTATGTTAGCTTTATAGAAAACATTTGTCATTCTACTTGCTTTACCGAAAGTTCCATGCCTATTTTCTTAAAAAGAATGGGTTCCATACTAATTGTTTTGTGTTTATATGCATGATTTTTTAAAGATTATTAAAGTATACTTGTCCCTTTTACAGTATTTAGGAAACTGAGCTTGTAATTTCAAGGGAATAATTAGCCCAAATATAAATTTCAGCTTCAAATTTTGTATCTTATTTTTTCTCTATTTAAAAGTGATTTGTGTCATAAGAGAATAGGTTAGTAAGACAACTGAACAGTGATTAGGCCATTCTGCTTACCTTAAGATAAACTATGCAAGAGGATATGGTTGACCATTGTCGTATGCATATATATTCTTCTGGGACCTACATACTTCCCCATAGAATGAAAATCTTTTACTATCTAACTTCTGTGGCAATAACTCCTTTTAGAGAAGTGGGATTACATCAGAATTTAATCTTCAGAGGAAAGGCCATATCTCTCTCCTTTTCATATTACAAAATCTTGCTTGAGTGAATTGTGGGTAAACCAATCTGATAATCACATTTAGAATTTACAGGGCTATGAAATTGTATCAAAATTTCCTCAGGGAAAAGTATTAAATGGGACCATTTTTAACCCCTTAATAATATAAAGACTGACTGACACAATTGTCTATTTTTTGAGTCAGTCAGTCAAACATTGGGTTGTATTCAAATGGTGATTATGATATTCATGACTGCTCCTTAAACAGGAATATGGCTCTCTAAATCTCAGGTGGGTTCTCATGGATTATTCTCAAAGATGAGTTATGCCACACACATATATTTTCACTAACGATGTACAGTATTTACTACATAATTTTCCTCCAAGTAAGGAAATGAAAAAACTTTTAGGGATTTTCCATGACTTTAGATACGGCAAACGTAGTCTATTTAACTATATAAGATTGGTCTACCATATCTTCCATTTGGAAAAAAAAAATTTCTCTAAGTTCCTCTGTTGGTAAAATGTTCCGTTCCAGTCTATGTTCTGCTTTGTATTATTTTACGTACAACTTACAGTCTTAGAAAAGAATGTTCATTTGTTAAAAGCTATCCAAATTAACTAATATTATCAATAATATAGTTTGCTTTTACAAAGTATTTAATACAATATTTGTTGTGATTTAGAGTTTGGTTCTTCATCTTCCTTCTTTTTTCTTCCAAACAGACAACACCATTAACAACTTCCCCCTAACAGATACAAATGTTTGCTCTCTGGTGAATCCTGAGCCTCAGAGCTTTGTCTTAGCAGTACAGTCACTTGACTCAGTTTGGCTAGTCCATCCCAGATCTCTTGAAATAATGGAGTAACTTGGTGGTCCCTGTGAGACAAAACAAAGTAACTCTTTCCGGTATCTGTTTTGAGTACGGTAGGAGATGAAAACTGAACCTGATACCTTATCTTCATATATCAAAACTTTTACTTTTTATTTAAGAAATTGCTAATATGTAGGTGAGCTTAATAATATTTAAATTCCTAAAACCCGTTTTATAACTGATTATAATGTTATATTTTATTGACTAAATATAGCACAACTATTTTCTATTATGTTATATTAATGTTATTCATTAATAGTTTCATGATTGTTACCTTGTTGCAAAAGAGATACATAAATGCTGATATTTTTAGTAATGTTCTATGAAAGGAAAAAAAAAAAAAAGAATAAAAGTCATCACCTTTTAAACAATCTTGGACTATTTTTCATGGGTCCAGAGTTCTCAAGTATATAATTTTAAAAGAAAATAAATTTTATCAATTTAACTCAAATGTCTTTGGTGATTAAAATAGTCTTCTCCAGAGTACTCCACTTATAAACTCATGGAATTTAGGAATTTTATTTTGTAATCTTAAAGCTTCCTGGTGAACTGTGAAGAGTGATAGAGATTATGAGGAATATACATCCCAATTCTTGGTTGAACCTGAAGAGCTGTCTCTTACATTGTATCATACACATTTCTAGTGGTTTTCCTGTCTCACAATGGTTCTCTTTGGTTACATTGGGTTTCCAATGGTCTGTAAACAAAGCTCATTTTAGTCTGCCCATCACCTTGTAAAAGTTGGTTAAAATCTCCAGACCTAAATTCCATGTGTAAATATGTGAAATGAAGGAGTCATATAGATATGTGGCTATAATGTTTGTTGCTTTTAGGTGTTTTCTCATTCCTGGGTTAATTCATTTAGTATTAATCTAGAATATTACTCACTCAGTTTTAATCCAGAGAGGTGCTTTACCTAATGTTTCCTCAGTTCATCAACGATTATCTATGTGCACACAGGTAACCTCTTTGGCACAACAATCATTTCAGACCTTAACATATTCTGTTACTATGTTTAAGGATCAGTCGAAATGAAAGTATTGCTTAGAACCATTTCTTCCACCTTGATCACAAGTGTCCCACCAACACAGGGCTGCCTCAAAATAAAATACAAATCTCTCAATGTGATACGCAGAATTTGCATGGGCTATGATCTTATTTTCTAGGCTCTGCATGGAGGTAGCTGTGCTTGGAATGGTGTTTATGAAAGACAGGAGGACTTAAAAACCACAGTGTTAGTGCTAGATGGGACAAACGTCAGTGAACTCTTGAATTTGTAGTAAACATCAAGGAATTGAAAAAAAAAAAAAAAAGTAGAAACTTTGTGACGCTTTGAAGAGCACACTTAAAATCACCACAACCCCAGATGTTTGTGCTAAAGAAGTAAGAGAGCCAAGAAGAAAACATTAGTCAGAACTGGAATTAAACTCATTCTAATAATATACCTGGCAGAAAAAATCATTACCCATTTTGCACAACACAGCCTTAGGGTCAGTCTGGCAAGCCCTAGGTGCTCAAAAAATTGTCTTCCCCAAATTGACCCAGCTTGCAAGCTCAACCCACACATGTGCCCAACTCTTCCTTTCTCTCTCTCTCCCTCTCTGTCTCCTTCTGCCTCTCCCCATCTCCCTCCATTTTTTTATGGTAATATGAATTCTATTCAGTATGAAATGTGTTTGTCAGACAAGTCCATTAGAAATTGTTAAAAACAAGAGAAGAGCGTGAGTCTTGTGGTCATCATAAGCGGTTGCGTTTCCCTATTACCTCATTCATTTATGTTATCTAAATATTAAATCAAGGTATTTGCTAAGTTATAGTTTAAAAATACAGTGAGTGAGTGAGTGTGTGTGTGTGTGTGTGTGTGTGTGCGCACATGGAAGTATACATGTGGATGAGTCTGTGTGTGTATAAACACTGATGAATATTTTTCCAAATGAACTGATGCTGACCTCCCACTGTGGTTGAGAAGGAACTTGATGTTCTACTTTTTCTCTGGAGACATGAAGAGACTACTCAAGGAGGTAATGGTGGAGGAATTGTGCATGCATGTGTTAGGTAATATTGGGTGGAAAATTTAGGGATATTTCCTTTGTAGGCTTCCAGATAAATCTGTTTATGTCATGGATTGTTATTAGGAATAAATACCTTTCTTCATGAGCATGTTCTTAATTTCCAAAAAATCTTATAAATGGTTCTCAATAAGGTATTTAAACAGATTTTGTCTTAAAATAATAACCATCACTGAGCATTTATTCTGCCTAGCATTATGTCTAACGGTTTATATTCCTTATCTTTCACTTACATAACTTCAAAAGACTGGCATTAATAAATTTTAACTTAAAAAGTTAAATTGCTTTTAGTAACTAGAAGTACTCTATAGAATTAGCATTGAAATCTTCCTGCCCACATAATAGTTAACTATCTGGAGAATCCCTAGAGAGGATGTTAATCACATGATCATTGCTTCCTTTATTCTACCCACCTTAAAAATTTTTTTTTTGATGGACATAATACTTTTATTTTATTATTGATTTTTATGTGGTGCTGAGGATTGAACCCAGTACCTCACATGTGCTAGGCAAGTACTATATCACTGAGTTAAAAACCCAGTCCCCAGTGAAGAGGTTTTCAAACACTGCCTTGCAGACTGGTTGCACATCAATTTATCTAGGGATTTTCTAAGACATGACCTATGTCCAAGGAATGGACTGAGATCAGAAATATTTTTAAGTTCCTCCAGTAATTTTGGTGGATATCTAGGCTTGGGAACCATATCTCAGAGGATCAAAGACAATTGTAGCTTTCATTCCCCTCCTGTGAAATTCACACAGCTGTCTAAATCTGCACTATCCAGTATGGTAGATAATATTCACTAGTCACAAGTGGCTCATATGTATACTTGGTCAAGATTTCAGTGATTCATGTTAAAATAGTACTTTGGACATCAAGAAAACATTATAAAACTTAACATTTTCTCCTGTTTCCATTTATGTGTTTTAATGTGGCAAAAAGTATTTAAAACTCCTCATCTAGAAGACATATGTTCCATAACTCATAAACTTTGTGTTATAAAATTCTAAAGTTAAAAGAATCTCGCAGATGATACACCCTCTCATTTCCCAAATGAGGAAAAGGACCCCAGTGTCTGAAGGAACTTATTCACCTGAGCTGGTGGTAGAGCCAGTATGTCCCTGAATTCCACAGCTCTGGATACCAATCCAGTGCTTATTTCTCCCATGAGGCCTACGTTTGGCTTCAGTAGTCATACCCAGTGTTCAGCATTCCTATAATTCTGGGCATAGAAAGTGTCACCATCTGTACCCCCTCCCACAGTCTCTCAGATTCTGTCTGCATAGCTAGTGCTTCCAAGTTCATCACTGAAAAGCCATATTCAGGCTCTTAAGTGGATGCCTCCCCTTGTCACCATCTCCCATTATTTACTAGTTTTTATTCCACAAGGAACTGTGTTTTTCTGTGAGGCCTTGATATCTTTCCAAAGCATGGTTCAAAAAAATTTGACTGAGCAGTGTGAACTTATGAAATTCACTAATAATGGTCCCTCCCTCGAGCATTTACCAGCATCCTGGTTTTCTCTGGCATCCAGAGACCAGTGTTTGCTCTCCTCCTTTCTCCAGTTCTAGTTCATTCTTCAGAAGGATCAAGTGCTAATGGGTGTGAGTCACTCCCTCCCTGGCTCCTGCAGTGTAAAAACAAGTTTTTTTTTTTTTTTTTTTTTACATGGCATCAACAGAGTCTGGCTTATATAAGACATTTAAAAAATTAATGCTCTTTTTCTCTTATCTTGTAATAAAAGATTTGAGAATTTTAAGAAAATTGTGTTATTGGTTTTATTCAAAATATTTAGAAGACACTCCTCCCCAGCTCCTGTGGGAGTATATCCTGTTGTGAATGGTGCATTTCAGGGATCTACTTTCCCCTGTGATTCTAAGCTTCTTGACACCCATGCATTTACAAGTCCCAAAATGTATTAAAACCCCTTTGTGTGTATGCATGTATGTGCATGTGTTTGTGTGTGTGTGTCAAAGCCAATGGAGATCGAGAAAAATTCCTGGCTGATATCTTTGTTCCCTTTTGATGTATTTCTTTCTGAATTCCTCAAACTGAGCTGTCAAGTATAGAATTTATATTTAACCCAAGTCATTGATAAATCATAATGCTCCCAGGCAAATAAGAATGTGTGAATAAATCTCTTTTTAAAAAAATGTTTATTGGAAGCAGTCATGCAAATACTTTGCAATTTTCATCCAATTTTGTCTAGTTGAAATCTCACTGGTGGCACAAGGCAAGCAAGGGTCCTCTTTGCTTGTCTTCAAAGCCCTGTATCCAAGGCAGCAAACATTTCTGATCAGAGCTCTTTCCCATATCATTTATAGCCACCTTTTACGCTGCTGATTGTTTCTGATCATAGAAATCCAGGGCAATGAGAATCTTCTGTGAAAAGAAAGAAATAAAAACAAAAAGAACATGTTTAGAGATCACAGTATCAGCAGCATCGGTAACAGAAGACTGTAGTCTAGGCCACAGGTACAACATCAATATAATACTTATAAATGGAGCTTTGTTAAAGGAAAAGTTATTCTTTCACTATTAAAAATCTGAGCTGAAGTGGTGATGGAATATGGTGGGCATGGTCTGGAAAATGCAGCCCTTGGAACTTGCATTCCTTCTCAGTGTCAGGAACTGAGGACTACTGATCAACCACTGATTCCTCCTCAGGGAATCAATGAATCCCTGGCATCTTATTGCTGTAACAACTACATCTTTCTGTGAGAAGATCTGTTTGGTTCTTGGGGAACTCTCAAAGCTCCTGTATGTTTTCTTTAGTCTTTAAACCTATCTGTTTGCTACCATTTCCTTCAGTCAGTATGGGCGTTCCTCTAAATGCCACAAAGAGTTTGATTTTAAGCAAAATTGTCTCTGCTTTTGCCTCTTGTTTGGCTAAAGCACCAAGGTATCTTCTTAAGTGTTTATTGGTTAGATTTATGTAGATTATAAAGAGCTCTGAAGTCACTGTTTCAGTCTCCTATTTCTCAGAGGCCTATATGCTTTTAAACTTTGAAAGTAGACAGGAACAAAATTTCTCTATACATACACAATATAACCCTAGTGCAATGTTTTTAAGTTGCAATCTTTTAGTGGGTCTTGAAATATATTCAGTTGATCAAAATCTTTCTTTTTTAGTGAAATAGACCAAAAGAGACAGATAAACACTGGTTTCTGAACTTAGTATATATGTCTATTTCTATATCTTGATCATTTACATAGCCATTATTTTTCAGTTTTATAAAAATGATTTGAAGAAAATCTGTCTTAATAAAATTGTCAGAAATAAATTATTAGCATAGAAATAATATGCTAATAATGTTATTAGCATAGCAATTCTTATGGCATGGTAGACTACATAGGCAACACTTACTAGATGAGCATTTGTAGGTTTGCCTAGAAGATGATGCCAGTCTTTCACAATTCCTCCTTCACAACTCCCATCCTGTTTGTTTAAACTGTGTTTAGAGACATTACAAAAGGGATTAATATTAAATCTTAGGTATTTTAGTAATTGTTGTCAAACATCATGAAAAAATTTAAATATTCCCTTCTTCCTATTTGCAATTTTAGTTCAGCTACTATAGTTATGCATTGTGTGTTTCCTATGTACAGCGAACGCTGTTTCAATATTTGTGAAGTCCAGAAGTTTCTTGGCTAGGTTCTATTTTCAGAGGACAACAGCTGTCTGATCAGGGACATACTGAAGTGAGTACTATCCTTTCACACTCAGAAACTGTACTACAGACCTTTCATTTCAATACAGCATACAGGATAGGTATGTGGTTAAGTGGAAACAGATGAGAGTTTTGCAATATTATTACAAATTTGGATTATTTAACATTTTCTTTTCAAGCATATGTTAATCTCACTTTATCTGTGGTTCTAAGTATTGGTATAGTCCATCCTACTCATAAAATGATTTCTGTAGACGCGTGAGGAAGATCTCTTAAATTGTCAGGCTACAGTCATTCTCAGTAGCTTTCAGTGAAAGTCCAATTCATTTGTACTATGGTTTTCACATGGTTTGAGTGTGTCCCCCAGAGGTTCACATGCTGGAGCTTGGTCCTCAGTGTAGCAGTGTTAAGGTGGAAACTTTAAGAAATGGGACTCAGTGGAAAATACTTAAGTCATTGTGGGTTCACCTTCGTGAATGAATGAACGCTGGGCTCAGGCAGATTGGATCTTCCAGAACTGAGTTCCTGAGAGATTGAGTTATTATAAAAGAATAAGCCTGGCTCCTCCCCGGTCTCTCATTTCATGTCTTGCCATGTGAGTTCTCTCTTCCACATATGCTCCTGCCACTGTGATACCATCCAGCATGAGGACCTCACCAGAGCCCAACAAATGCTGGCATCATTATTTTGAACCTCCAGAACTATGAGCTAAATAAACCTCTTTCCTTCATGATGAGGTTCTTAGCCTCAGGTGTTTTGTTACATCAACACAGAACAGACTGACAATATGGCAAAAATGTTTTCAAACAATTCCCTGCCAAATTTTGTTTTATTCCTAACCTTGCTTAAAGAAAAGAAATATTGCCTTCTATCTGTATATGGAAAGAAAGTCACATTTTGATATCTACTCTAGTATTCCATTTGTAATTTCCTTGGTAATACTTACTTATTGAAACATAAGAAAAGAATTATAAGGTTAGGATTTGAAGGACTTCTAAACAAAGATGACACCATTATACCTCTTTCAATAAAGCTGGAAGTTTTGAGTGGATGAACCAATTTAATATTAACTCTCCCAGTCACTTTGTGAATTCTTAGTATGCACGTATGTTTGGAAAATATTTCCACTTTGGCCTCATCAAAACAGAATTGTAATTAAGACAAGTACTCAAATACCATTCTTAATAACTCTTCTATTAGGCCACAGGATTTTAAAATTATTGTTTATTTTTATTTTTTATCTTTTTTTTTTTTTTTGGTACTGGAGATTGAACTCAGGAGCACTTAAACCATTGAACCACTTCCCCAGGCTTTTTATTTTTTATTTTGAGATGGGATCTCATTAAGTTGCTTAGGGTCTTGTTAAATTACTGAGACTGGCCTCAAACTTGCAATCCTCCTGCCTCAGCCTCCTGAGTCATTGGGATTACAGGCGTGCACCACCATACCTGGCTCTAAGACTATTGTTTATTTTAATTCATCAGTTAGTAATTCTTCTGTGATGGGTCTTAAATATTTAAATGGAGTTTTTAAATGACTCAGGTACTTTGGGGAGGGGGGAAAAGGGAAATACCAGGGCATTGAGTTTTCCACTTTTACATGCTAATATTTGATGGCATTACAATTAAATTCACCAGTCAGCACTCTGGTGATTTGAGATATTTTAAAATGCCATTTGTCTACCTGTTATTATAAATTCTGGAGGAAATGGACCCCTATAATTTTTATTATACATTTATATTTTAGTATCAAAAGAATTTTTAAATTACATAACTCTGGACATAAGCTTTAATATTAAGAAATACCCATACTTCCTCTGTTTTAATGTTAAATAAAAACTTTTCAGAGATCTACAAATTAATCACATTATATCCGTTTTTTAAAAATTACTCCTAGACTCTAAATTTGTAAGATTCTTTTAAAATACCTCATAAGAATTTGACTACTTCCAAATCTAATTTATTCTTATCCCATGTAAAGATGCTGACCATCCAATAAATCTTTGATTTTTATCATAGAATAAAGAAGCATACATTCAGTATATATACTATCAAAACTAATAAGTCTCAAAAAATTCTTGTTAAATGTATTATATCACCAAGTGATTAATGAAAAGGTATTAATAAATGTTAGTTGCATAAAATAGAGCTACAAAATAGAGTTGTCCTATCATTCTCCTGATGCATATTATCTAGATTATGTATTGTATTATATTAATAAAACATATTATAGATGCCATCATATTAAAATTCATACCGTTTAAGAATGCAGAGACCCTTACAGACCTTCTACACTGGTAACTCTCAGGTTGGATTCACCTTCAGAGCTTTAAAACTTCCATAAGCTGTGCCTCTACAATAATTAAATCAGAATCTCTGGGACAGGACCTAGGTATCAAGATTTTAAAATTCCCTAGGTGATTCAAATACACAGCCTAATATAAGAGTTAATGTCCTAGGCTAATGGTCCTCAAACTCAGATGTACATAAGATTTACCTCAAACTCAGATGTACATAAGATTTACCTACAGAGTTTTTTAAAACATACTCCTGACCCTCAACCTGAGAGAATGTAATTTAAAAGATCTGGACTTGGATCTGAAAATTTCAAGATCCCAAGTGCTATGAACTCAATTGTTTTCCCTAAAATTCAGGTAATTTTTCTTTCTTTTTTCTTTTTTTCTGCTTGAAATAATACACATTTATTATCTTGTAGTTTTGGAAAACAAATTCAAAGTTGATCTCATTGAACTAAATCCACATGTCAGAAGGACTGGGTTCCTTTTTGATGGCTCTAGGGGAGAACCCATTTACTTGTCTCTTACCAGTTTTTAGAGGACTCCCTCTGGCTTGGGATCACAACGCCCCTGCATCTGTAAAGCCAGCAATGATCTGTTGCATCTTTGTCAACTGCATCATTCTGAGTCTTGCTTCCTGCCCTTCTTTCACCTGTAAGGATCTTATGATTAACTTGCACACTCTTAGATAATCCAGGATGCTTCCCCCATCTCAGGCCAGCTGATTAGGAACCTTAATTATCTTAATTCCCAGGTGATTTTTCATCCCAAATGTAATTGTATTTTCAGAAAGGGCTTGTTATGGTGTAGATAATAAGCTGTCCCTCAAAAGCTCTTGTGTGAGACAGTGCAAGAATGTTCAGAGGTGAAATGATTGGGTTATAAGAACCTTAATGTAATCAGTGAATTAATCTGTATTAACTATGCAGGTAACTGTAGACAGGTAGGGTGTGGCTGGAGGAGATAGGTCACTGGGGAGTGCCTTTGGGATATATATTTTGTTCCTGGTGAACAGAGCTTTCTTTCTGCTTCTTAGTTGCTATGTCCTAAGCTGCTTCCCTCTTCCATGCCCTTCTACCATTATGTTCTGCCTCTCCTCAGACCCAGAGTCATGGAGTTGGCTGACCATGGACAGAAACCATAAGCCAAAATAAACTTTTCCTCCTTTACATTTTTCTTATTAGATATTTTGGTTACAAAGACAAAAAAGCTGACTAAAGAGAATCTTATTGCATAGGCCACATGAAATCACAACTAGAAGCTACTGTCACCAAGTCAGGAGGAAAGAAACTGAATTTCATCAGAAACTGAATTGACTATCACCCTGATTTTGAACTTCCCAGCATGAGAATTATGAGAAATGAATTTCTGTTGCATAAGTCACCCAGTCTATGGCATTTCATTATGGTGTCCCAAGCTAATGCAAGTGGTCCATGAACCATACTTCACTTGAGTAAGCCACATCCCCCAGCAGTTCTATTTTAATTTGTCTGGGGGATAGTGCAAGGCTATTTTTAGAAGTTTCCTAAGTGATTCTAAAGTATAACTTGTATCAAGAACAACTAGGCCAGTTTATTCCATTTATAACTAAGGATACCAAGACTCAAAGGGGTTAAGTGATTTGCCATGTTATCATGGTATATGCTGTTGCTTAATTTTGCAAAGTTAGAAGGACAAAAAGAGAAATAATTTCTTCTGTGGTTATACCAAATATGTAAATTGACCAATCCTAGAACTCAGAATTTTCAGTTTCCAGTATTAACCCAATCATCTTCCCCCAAACCACATGAAAATTTGCCTAACTCAGATTCAGTTTAAAGGACTTTTCTAATACACTATAATCCAAGATTATTGTAACCTCTTTTCTAGTTCTACTTTTAACAGTGGCTACATGCTTAAGATCAGAAAGCAATATTTGTATATATTTCATGACTAATCTTTACAACATACTATTAATCTGCCCACCATGAATGGGAATTGGTATCTAGCATTAGCCTTCTTGTCTGTAGTTAGGCCTTTAAATTTTGTTATTTTAGCATTAAAAAATGGTAGCATTATCCAAATGACCATGATAAATAAAAATGCTCAAAAATGGTACTATTTAAACAATCATAAAATTTAAAGAAAACAGAAGAATCTGTGTATTATTTGGAGTTAAGTGAGAAAAGGATTTGGAAACATATCATTGGACTACTATACTCAAATTTAACATTAACAAAGTGTTGATTATTCCTCATCTAAAACATACTATAAATACAAAAACAGCTTAAATTTTCTTTGCTTACCATAATTAATCTGATCAGCAGAAGTCTGGATGGCCTCAATGTAAATATTTTATCAGAATTCCTTATGTCTAATACTCAGGCATTTAAAGTGTGAAATGAAACATTAACTGCAATGTGAAATCAACTTCATCATATAAGCCAAAATCAAAATCAAGCACTATTTTCCAAATTGCATAGCCAATAAAAATCATTTAGAAAGAAATACATTAGTGAATAAAACCAATTTTCTTAACATTTTATATAATTATTACACCAGAACAAATGATGCAAATATGAATATTTTAATCAATACTTCATTTAGTGTGAGTGCTTGTTTAGTAACAGTCCTATAGAATGTTTGTTCCCAAACTTTCTGTATGTTAGAATTACAGTGATTCAAAAACCTTGGGAATTATTATTTGAGCACCAGAAGTTCTAAATGTTCTTTAAGGTTCTTATGTACGGCAAGGCTTGGGGACCACTGCTATGTGTAACATTGGTTCTAACTAATCACACATTAGAAAGAAACATCTGGTACATTTAAAAGCAGGATGCCTAAGCTGCACATTGGAAGGATTTAAGTCAGAATTTTTGAGGGTGAGACCAGGCATTGATATTTTAGGTATTTGCAGGTGATACTATTATGCAGCCAGGGGTTTGGATATCTGTTACAGAATAGTGCCAGGGCCATTCCCTATCTCCTCTTGAATCTTACAGTACAAAATCCCATAAGGCTCGACTTACCAGCTAGTGCAAAACTGGTGTAATATCAACTACTTTTAACAGGGTTGTGAGGGGTGGTGTGTAATTCAGCTTAATTGGTTCTGATGATGCAAAATATTATCATGTGATGGTCAGTCACATATTTATCAAGCCAGAGTCAATGTATCTATCAAACACCCGCCCCCACAAACAAACAAACAAAAACTATACACTTTCCAGTACACATATGACTGATTATAAGCTGTGATAATAAACAACTGTTTATTGAGTTCTCACTCCTTCCCAGGCAGGTGCTTCATATGCAATGTTTTATTTACTCCTTACAGAAACTGAGGTGAGTATAAATATTAGACTTTTACTGATGAGGAAAGTGGAACTAAAAAATGTTAAATGACTTGTCTGCCTGAAGCAGACAAGTAAGCGACATGACAGAGTCTACATTTGAGCCCAGTTTTGTTCAACCTCAAAATCCAAACTCTTGGTTGATGAACACAATAAATTCTCCACGATTGCATCTAGACTGGGACACAGCCATAATCTGAAACTGCATTCTAATTTAATAAATGTACACTGTGCTAAGAAATAGGACAAAGAGATTTTGAAAGGAAGAAGTCTCTAGCAAGAAGAAGCATATAGGTTAGGAAAGGAGATAAAAGGAAAACAAACAACACTCTAAAAGAAAACTCTCCAGGGACAGGAGAACAGGCATCCTGAAAAGCAAGTTTAGTTCCTTGCAATTATGTTGCTTTTGGAGTCACTGTGTGCTTAAGTTATTGATGAATAGATTTACTCTGGCCTTATGTTTTCAGTTTTCCTAGAAAAATACTTAGTAAATTTAAAACTTCAATAGGGGTATATACTATTGCAAGTATATGTAAGGTGGCTTAGTAGAAAGAGGCTGGACTTATTATCAGCAAACTAAATCATTTATAGTCTGAGCTATTTATGTTTTGGGAAATCCCCTTCAACTTTCTGAGCCTGTTTCCTCATCTGTCAGATGACATAAGGCCAACATCAGTGTCTGTGAGGATAAAATAAGACACATGTGGATGTTCTTGCTGTACTCAATCATTTGTTAGAAGACTGTGAAGCCAGAAAATATGTACTTGAAGGAGAACTGTATGTAAAATTGTGGCCCAGGTTGGAGGTGGAGCTCAGTTATGATTAGCAATGTAGGTAAGTGTTCCATTTTGTTTTAATGATGAAAATTATGGATAAGGAACTTGAGTCATCTGGGATGGAGCCACAGCAGCAGAACAGGTTGAGTAGTGGAAAAGAGCAGGCCAGGGGTGGAAAAACCAGGGAGGAAAGCCTTCGTGGGGAAGTCTGGAGAAGTCTCAGTGGATGTCTGGTCAGAACTGAATGTTCAGAAATGGAAGGGGAAGCTCAAGGAGATTGTCAATGAGTAAGTAAGTACAAGCAGAGGGCAAAATGGCTTGAATATGCCAAAATAATCATCCCTCTTTAGTGTTCCAAGGATGAGAAAATCTATAGGTGGAGGGTAAGGCAGTTTCACAAAGAGAATAAATTTGACCTGAGGGGAAAAAGTATTTTAAGAATTTAAGGAGTCATACAATCATGGGTCATGACTAGTTAAAACCTATATGGCAGATTTTAGTTTAATTGAGTGAATTAAACTCAGTAAGAGAACAGAAACCATCTAAATGTAACAACCCTGTAATATTGGTGTCCTTTAGCTAGAACCGAGAATAAACCAATGACAACAAAAAATACTTTTTTTTTTTTTTTTTGGTACTAGGAATTGAACTCAGGGTGCTTAACCACTCAGCCACATCCCCAGTTCTTTTTAATTTTTTTTTTTATTTTGAGACAGGGTCTCCTCTAAGTTGCTTCAGTTCTCGCTAAGTTGCTGAGGGTGGCTTAGAACTCGCCATCTTCTTGCCTCAGCCTCCTAAATTGCTGGGATTGTAGGCCTGTGCCTCTGCACTTGGCAAAAAAATACATTTTAAAAAATTTGGTCCATGAAGAACATGAAAGGGATGCCTCTGCTCTATGTAGATGACCTCAAAACAGAAAGAATTCCCTTTTTCTTTTCTACCATAAACAACAACATTGAACTGAAAGGGTAAAATAAATTTCCTAAGAATTAACTGGAAACTAAGAGAGATGAATAAGTTGTAAGAAAACATCCTAGGTCTCTAAAGCTTAACTTTCCTTACCCAGGAAGTTTACATCTCAGAAGGAGAGTTACCAATAAGGACTTGCAGCTAGAATGGAAGGAGCAATTTAGTAGATGTTAACAAGCGTTCACTAAGTAGTCATTTCCTTTTTTGACAATGTCGCTATACCAGTAGAGCAAAGACATCTAACAAAGTGCATCTGCTATTTTTTTGCAGTTGCATCTGGGAGAAAGGGCTCACTTTTTCCTCATCTTTCAACTGGGGTGAGGGTGAGGGTCCCCTTTCCTAATTCCTATAAAGGTGCCATATACCTATGCATACTATCTTGCTGCCCAGGGGCAGGGAAGAAAATATGCCTAGGGAGTATGGTTCCTCAGTTGATAAGAATATGCCACAGCATGGGCAACCTGTGACAGTTGGCAGTGGAGGTACCTGAACCCGAGAATTTAACTGAATACAGACTAGATTTCCAGAGCATGTAAAACTGGGAGGTAGAATTTCTCAGTTATGCCCATAGTACCAACATATCAACAAGCTAAAGAAGAGGCCAAATTTAACACAATAAAATGCACTAGAAGCACACGTAAGTGTTGAACACAAACTACAATGGCTACTGGTTGGAGACACGTGTTGTAGCAGCAATTCTGAATAACAGTTTACCAATTTAGGGCTTTAGCAGATCGTAATATAAGAATCAATGGGGGTAATATAATTAAAAGAAAAATACAGTAATTAGAACGAAGCATTTAACATCATTATACTCTATCATTTGGATGAAAGCCTTAATTCAGTTCTTGGGATCAGGTTTTGAGAGGGATCCTGGCAAAGTCTAATGGATGAAGAAATGTTGATGGAGATGGGTATATACCCAGGCAAACTGAAGCATTATCCTTTACAACCAAGGCTAGATGCATCCTGTAGACTCAGAAGGCAGAATTACAGATTTATGGAGACATACTGTAATGGGTGCTCTTTGCAAAAGTGGATGTCATACAGAGGTAGATTTCCAAGTCAAGCAATGGTAAATGACATAGGTTCTGCCTCCTTTCAAGAATTCTCAATACTGGTTGTGCGTTATAATCAAGTGGAAAGAGATTTTAAAATGTTGATCCCGCTGATGCTTAGACTCCCTCCTTAGAGATCCAGATTTATTGGTGTAATAAACAGAATTTATAATAGTTGATGATTCTAAGGTATTAGGTTGGAGAATAACTGACTAGAAGGCTACTTTTTGGAGTGAGTGTAGTAGTACATGCCTGTAATCTCAGCTACTCAGGAGACTGAGACTGGAGGGTCTCAAGTTTGAGTCCAGCCTGGGGAAAATAGCAAGACCCTGCCTCAAAACAAACAAACAAACAAACAAAAAAATCATTTGTTGGGAAGTTAAATAAATTAAACCAAATGTTTTCTCTAAGGTCTCTTCCAAATTTGAAAAGATAAGTGGAAATTAACAAATGGATTACATACTACTAGGCATTTACACAATTTATTCTAATAATTAGTAGATGTAAATGTCAGCGCTGTGTGTGACATAAGGTAACTCTCAATAAATATTAGCCCTTTTAAATGCATTCCCTCTGTAACTGTTGAGTGGAGGTATTATCTCTCTACACAACAGAAACTAAGACTGAATTTAACTTAGCTTTCCACAGTTCACTGTAAATTGCAAAGTAAGGATTTAAATCATATTAAGACAAGTTCTGAATTCCAGAGTCCCTTCTCTCCTCCACAGGCCATCTCTAACACTTAAGAAAATGTATGCAAATCAGTGGTTTACCTGAGTGAACATTTAACAACTTTAACAATACCATTTCCTCCAGACCTGCTTGTGAGGAAACTTTTTAAATGCAATTTCTGAAAAAAGAGAAGCATAAAAGTAGACATCCACTATTTTTCTAAAAATGCAGCTGAACAGAAGCTCCTTTAGGTTTTGGGAACCTCTAAGGCCAGGGGGAATGGAAGCAGGTGGCCCTTCAGAACTCAAAACAAAGCTCTTGAAAGCAAACACTGAGAAAAGTACTTCTCCCAGTAAAGCACCTTCCATTGTAATGAATGGGTAAGTAGTCTACACATCTATCACTTCTGTACAGTTGAGCTTTGGTAGGTTAATTACTGCTCATTCTTAGGGGAAATTGGCCCCAGGTGATGTCCCTGGTCAGATCTAACAACTCCGTGGGGCTGGCTGGACTGGGTTGTTTATCTGCTTTTAACAAAACTTGAGGAAACTTTTCTCCAAAAGGCTGTAACTAGTAAGGTGGCAAGTGCTCCACCTGCCCCTCTACACACACACACACGAGATAAGATGTTAAGATAAATGAAATTTCCTCTTGTGAGTTGCAAACATCAAATGCTCTGCTCCCAACCCTTTATCTCTTATGATTAAAATCTGTTCAGTTTGCAGGGCTCAGTGCTTCCGGATTTAGTGTATTTTGTTGGTACAGTCAAGGCGAGAACTGCTTCTGATTAAGTGAGTTCCCTCTCTTCTGTCTGGGAGTAAAATCGGGTGCGGGAGAAAGGAGGGAGTCGCTATTTTGGAAGCGACAGAAGTAGCAGGCATCAGCTGTAGTGGAGTTCTTTGCGTTCTCCGGGCTATGCTCTGAGGGCTTCAGGGAAGCATCAGCTCTTCCTCTCGGGCCTCCAAAAGTGATCTTTCCTTTCGGTGAGATCCCAGAGTTGAACCTGAAGCCTATGCGTTCTAAGAAACTTGCTAGAGCAAGTTAGAGTCAAAGAGGCCTGGCAGGGCAGGGGTGCATGAGTACGGCCGGTGGAGGGGAAGGCCGAGCGCAGCTCTGGGCAGCGAGTCCCGGGAGAAGAGGAGAGCGCGGGGAGGGCCGGAGGTCGGGGTTCGGCCAGGGGAGGGGTCCCAGTTTCCCCTTCCCCATCCTCGCCTCCCCGGGCTCTGCTGACGTTGCGGTTTCCTCCTCCCTCCAGAGGAGCCTCAGCGCCCGCCGCGTACCGCCCTCCGCCCCTTTCGCCCACACCCCACCCGCCCGCTCTGGCCCGGCTCGCAGTAGCGCCGCCCGAGGCTGCAGCGGCGCATCCCGGGGCGCGGCGCCCACCGGCACCCATGGCGCGGCGGTCGCGCTGAGGGTTCGGCTCCTAGCGGGCCGGGGGCCCGGACGCCCTGGAGTGACCGGGGCGGGAAGGAGCTCGAGGCTGAGGGGGTGACGCCGGAGAGGACAGAGCCTCGGCAAGGAGCGGTAAGCGGAGGGGCGCGCGCGGGGCGGCCGGGGCGCGTGGCGGGCACCGCTCTAGGTCCCGCGCCACACAACCTTCTTCCAGAGTCTCTGGCGGGTCGCCCGCGAGGCTGGCTGGGAACCTCCGGGAAGCTCAGAGCCACGTCCCTGCTGGGCGCCGTGCGCCGCGGGCTGCGCGCCGGGGCCCGGCTGGGCTGGACTCCCTAAGGGCGCCCGATGCGTGAAACCCGAGGCGTGGGCTTCCCCAGCGGCGGAGCTGCCTTGAAGGCAGCTGTTAGTCCCTTCCACTCCTTGAATGGCGGGCACCGAGTCTGGCGCCCCGTAGGAACCCGGGATCGCTTTTGGTGGTGCATTGGGGCTTGCTGGCCCAGCTGCGATTTCCAGGACGGCCCAGGGGGCTTCGGCTTCCCTCTGCCGGGTTGGGTGGCACAGACTTCTGCACTCCTTTCCCTCCGTACGCGCGCCAGCCCGGGGTGGTGGTGGTCGCGTAAGCCCTTCCTGGCGCTGGCATTTCGACTTTGTGGCTGTGGAAGTCGAAGGAGCACGTCGCGAGCCTCTCCCAGATGCTGGATTCCAGCGCTCCTTGGCTCCAGCGACGATCGGAGAGACTGTTGGTAAACCTCACCGCCGAGGCGGCCCAGGCAGGGGGTTGACTCACCGACTAGGAAGCGTTGTAAGCGATGCCACATGGGCTCAGGATCTATCGCCCTGGAATCTGAGCTGTTTGTGACCTGAGAACTTTTTCGTTTTCATCCCTCATTTAAGGCAGCAGCCTCCTATTAGGCCGGCTGGCATTAAGATTAAAACCCAGTCCATTGCTCCAGAAGTATGAGGTGAACCTCATTTACCTGGAATTCTTTAGGTCAGGAAATATGACACGTTAAGTTTTTAGGTATCTTTAAGAAGTAAAGTTCTTTTAAAACTTTTTCGCTCCTCATGACTTAGTTTATATTACATTAAATTTGAAAATGGACTCTCACTTATAAATATTTTCATTATTTTTTGCATTATAGAAGTTAACCTTTCAAGAATCCCCTTTTTATTTCTCAATAAATGGACAATCTCCATGAAATGAAATATTGAGGTTAAATATTTTATAGAATATTCAGATCATACTGCTAAATGTGGTCACAAAAATGAAATGTGCATGGAAGAAATAAATATAGAATTATTTGAGTATGAGGTTTCTTTTTTCCTTTAAGGTTGCTATACAGACATAAGCCCTTTTGTGAAGTATGTAGGTGAGATCTGTTTTAGAAAAACAGAAGACTGAATTGATGTTTCCATTACCTTGTGACCCTCTCTGTGAGTTTAGGGAAAATGCAAGAGAGTGCTGGTAAATAAAGGGACGTACAGAGAGAGGCACCTGGTGAGAAACAGCTCTAGCTTTCTTGGAACTGCAAATGTAGAAAGAACATATAAGCAGCCTCGCAGAATTTGAGTGTGGGAAGAATTATTTTTCATTAACAGGTATATGATGTCAGTTTCATCAAATTTTAGTTAAATAGTATCAGTGGACTACGAATCACATTCTAACATTCAGATTTGAAAATGATAGTACAGTCACCCAGTAAAAGGGTACTCTTGAAAAAAAAAAAGGAACTTAGATAAGAGGGAAATATGCAGCAAAATACAGTGTGGGCCTTTGCATGGTGGGGTAGGTCCCATTCCTGGTCCTGCTGGGTAGACACTGTTTTAAGTTCCTTTTCTGAGGTTGAGGCCTAGTGGAGGGAAAACACTTGGTAAGAAAAATCAGCTAGATTAGTCAGGTGAGGTCAGAACCATCTTAGTGACTAATGTTTGTGTGTGCATGTACTTCAGTATTTGTGAAAAGTAGTGCAACAGTAAGCTAGAACCTTGGATTTTAATGAGATGGTATGTCCAGTCCAATAGCTGGCAGTACTGCTCTGGGAGGACCTGGGGTAGTCATCCTGAGATGAAATTCTTAAATTCACCAATGTTTCCCAGTGCCTCATTTAAAAAAATCTTGTTTTAATAACTGAGAAAGTATTTTATGATTATAGATGAAAATGCATTCTGCAATTAACAAAATATTGCTTTATACATTTCTCATTGTTATTTGTGATAGGCTACTTTGTTGTTTTTTGCTCCTTTCCTCCCATCACTGTGTTGCATGAAAGAAATTACACAGTTCTCAATCAGTGTTATGATTTCAATAAAAGACTGGAGAGGAAAAAAGGAAGGTAAAACATTTAAACTGAGGTTTTAATAAATGGGTAATCTTTGTTTTCAAAAGGGCTAAATAAATTAGCAAAGAAGGTATTTTTGCAGTTGAGGCATATATTAAATATTACTTAGACACTAGGATGTTTGTAAAGTACAGTGAATATTTTTATTTTTTTTTTTTTATCACATCCACAGCCCCCTAAATTAAATACAGAAATACTATTATTGTTGTGGGATGTGTTTATGGCAGGCTTTGGAGGACAACCAGAAGCTGTAGTAGAGGGAACTTCATCATAGAGGACACATGATTCCCTTTACTGAGAGGGGCTGATCTTTGTTATTTTGAAGGAACAGGTAAGGTACCTGAGGAGCTTCCAGGAGCAGCAACCCTACTGAAAGGATGTCCAAGTAAAGGACAGTTTTTTTGTTTTTTTCCCCAACAGTTCTTATTACTATATTAAACGCCTTAAAGTTTTCTCATTTTGGAATTACATTACTTCCCCTATAGTGATTTATAGAATAAAACTCTGGAGACCAGCAAATGTTTGGATGGTACGACAAAATTCTACAGACCTGGAGTTGGTACCCAACAAGGGAATGAGATAAGTGCTAAGCTTAGAGTTCAGAAAAGGGAAGCTATTTTCCTGTGACATTCATACTGTGAATTAGTGAGAGAATGGGAAGTAGAGATTAGAATCCCAGATTCCTGAGCTACTGGTGCATGTTTCTATGTGTTGATAGCAGTAATGAGAAATGAAGTTTCAAAAAGTCTTTTGAACTCTACTGCTGAATTCTAACTGGAAATTCCCCTTTAAAAATTAGACTTTATATTAAGTGGATAGTATTTTTGATTGAAATAATTATTCTTTAACAAAATTTTCTATGTATATAATAATAAATAAATGTAATCCCAAATTCTGATCTTCTAACTTCAGTGTTTCACAATTTCTAGTTATCTATAGAGGAGTGGTTTGGGTAGCTCATGGTGAAGCATTTCAAAAAATAATTAAAGAAGAAGAGAAATAGGAAGTATTGTGAATGGCATAAAGAGGGACTATTAGTATTAATAAACTAACACTTATAAGCCCATGTGCTTTTAGACAGTCGAAGCAAAGGAAAAGTTCCTGATAGATCATACAAAATACTTATGTACACAAATACTTAATTGCATTTTCAAACGGATTAATATTTCCCCCTCCCTTCAACAAAGAATGCTAATATTATATTTTAGCCTAGTGGAAATGGAGGGTGATGTAGAACAGGTGTCTTACCTTCATTTTGGTAATGTGGAAATGGAAATACTGAAGGTAAGAGTCCTGCCTATCATTTTACAAGTAATTATAGCATACCTTAAACATGAAATTAACATAAATTGCACATTTAATGCTACTTTTCTCTGTTGTGACTCCAAATTCATATTATTAAAGACTCTTAGATTTCATTTTCTTATACAGCTATTTTATTATCTCCTTGTGGCCCATGAACTGTCAGTCTCCTAGAATGGTTATGTGCTTCCCAGGCTTCGGTAACTGACTTTCTGCAACCCCCTGTTCTTTCAGTCTTCTGTATCTCTTGTGTCTTGTAAGGATTCCATGTTGAGGCCTCTTCCAAATTCCTACAGAGCCCTGAGCTCATCTCTATTCTCATTAGTTGGCTTCTGTCTTTTACTGTCCTTGCTTTACCAATAGTGTTACCATATGGAGGCAAGCTGCAGCCTGTTGAGGGTGTGGATTCCAGATCCTCTTTCACATGCTCAGAAGAGTATAAACCTGCTGGAGGAGCAGTGTTCAGAAAGCCTGTTAGAGATCACGGACGAGGAAGGGAGTGATTTTAATTTGGAAAGAAAAGACTGTTGAGACTGTTTATTTCTTGAAAGGAATAGTTTGTTTAGTTCTTAATTCAGAATACACTATGAATTTTAATGTGTTGTTATAATAATCACTGAGTTTCATTCTATTCGTTTTAACTTCCTTGGAATGTTCTGTAAATGTCATCTTGGTGAGAGTTGTCATCAAATGTTAGAAATTCTGAAAGAACAGTAATATGTAGAAGTTGTAGACAATATTGATAATAAGCATGATTTTCTTTGGCATTTTATATTTGGGAATAGCTATAAAACTATTTTATAACTAAGTTTATGAAAACTTATCAAAAGACATATTCAATTAGATTTTAATGACACATATGTGACATATTAATTGTGGGTTATTTGTATCTGTCTACTTTGTGCTAAACAGAGTCAGAGTTTATCACTAAATGAATGTGTCTGCATATTAAAAAAAACAGACAAATTAAAAACTTTTTTGGGGTATTTGTAGAATTAATAGTACCTCTCTTCTCCCCAATTAGTGTGGAAGACAGTAAGTAGGCAATCATGTTAAAATCCTTAGTGTGTGTTTAAATTAGCATTCCTACTCTTTTAGTAGAAGTTTAATAGGTCCACATTCAAATTAAAAAGTTGTCTTTAAATCTTTCCATTTAAAATACTCATTGCATATCTATACCTATCCATACCTATCTGTCTATATTTATTTATATACCATAGAGGTGGAAAGTTGTGTTTGTTGATTAAATCTGGTGTTTGCATTTTTTTTTTCATGTACTACAAACTTAGCTCCTAAGGAATGGGCATTTAATGTATGCAGAAGTTACACCACAACAAAGTTGAATCAGCATTTCATAACTCTTAAAAGGAAATTTATAAAGGAAATGGGCTCAGCAAGCTTGTGGGTCTATAATATTTTTATTGATGAAATATGCAGGCAGTATACTGGCTTTACTGTTGCTGTCAAATGGCTATTGCAAGGAAAAATGAGGATATTTGTTAGCAATTCCTGAAGTAGGAGGTAACAGTGTTTTTTATACAAATTTTGGTGCAAAATGAAATAATCTGCAGATTATGTCATTAATCCAATATTGATTACTCCTTTGAGGAATAACTGACTAGAAATTGACTATTGTTTACAGAGTACTCTTAGTTTGGAGTATCAAAAGGATTACTGCATCTCTAAAGTTACAGCCAGAAAATTGCATCAAAGATGAGAAATTCGAGAGCTGCAAGAAATTCAAGAATTGCATCAAGACCACTAAGTAGTTTAAAAATATTTCAGGCCAAGGTGCACTCAACACTCAACACACAGCAGAGTGGTGGTAAAGACCAAGATGCCTGGCTGCTAGAAAGCACAGCTTACCTTTCTAGACAGTGCCAACTGTAAGCTTTCATTCCTGAAGCTGTGCTATTTGGATATATCTGAGGACAGACTATGAGCAGTGGATTTCCAGAATTCCACAAATTCTGGGGTAAACTTTTTCTTGTGGCCTTTGCAGTTTAATGACTTAATTCTGGGAGGTATGAATGGGGCCAGGCTCTCCAGCCCCATGGACAGGCAGACAGGGACCAGCTGGATTTTTGAATCACCTGCAGTGTTTACACTTCTCTCAAGGGGGGATTGGGCCTGGCAGGAAGGAAAAAGTAGACTGAAAGAGAATGTTGAACAGCTGTTTTCCATCTTCCCTGAAGAAAAAGAAGGGGGAAATTGACTTATAGCAAGCATCAAGAGGGATTTATACTAAATACAAGGAAGTTTTTCTGAATGTTTTTATCCTTTAGGATGGGTTTCTGAAAGGAGGCTTTTGAGTTCTCTGGATAAGTTTAAATGAGGTTATCTTGAAAGGATGTTAGATTTTGCTTTCTGAGACTGCTTCAGCTCATCTGAACTTGAAAATCTTAAAAATAAAAAATGATTTAATTATGTGAAAGTAGAAGGCATGATCAGTTTTGCTGTTTTAAGTTAAAGTTGCTTTTGCAATTTCTACTCACCATTTTTATTAGAACAAAATATTTACTAACTTATCAATCATTTAAGATTCCTTCAGCCTTCATTTTGTAAAAATTTCAAAACTCAAACAAATGCTGAATTTGTTTTCTCCCTTAAAGACAACTTTTTCCCCTACATTTTTTACAAAAAATAAGGAAATATTTAATTGACAGATTGGTTTGATATTCATGTACATTGCGCAATGACTAATACAGTCAGATTAATTACTACCTATACTGTACCTTAGATCCCCATCCACATTTCTCTCTTATTCCAGAAAATCTTTAGAAAACAGTCTTGGCACCAGACTATGGTATTCTGTTTGGACTTTTATTTACCTTTTACCTTTCTCTGCTCCATTTCTGTTGGTAGACCTAGACAGGTTGCAGAGGGAAGGAGTCTTTGGTCATAGGAACAAAGGTCTTCATTAATCATGTGGTCAAAATATGGTGGTTGTCCACGTCAGAAAGACTCTTAGAAAACCAAGCTTGTTGTAGCAGTGTTATGGCTAAAACTAATAATGATATCTTAAGAAATTGAATGTAAACTTTGTTTCATTGTGTTTAAAAGACAGACTCTCCAAGAGAATTGATCCTATGGTTTAGGGAGTGAGTTTGTTTGTTTTCCTCTCAGTATTGAAGTCAAGCAGTATTGTACTTGAAATGTAATTTTATTGAAAGCAGGTTCATTTTGGTGCAGCAGAGAGTGTTGACAATGCATTCTCAGTTCATATTGGGTCAGGGGGCTTAGTGGATGCCAAAAATGGAGCTTAGCAAAGTCAGTTCTTAGGCAGTTGGCATTAAGTGTTTTGTCTTACTTAGATAGCCAGTAGTTTTAAAGCTATTTTTTAAATAAATTTGTTATTTTATTTTTTCTGTTTTTGCAGTCCTGGAGATTGAACCCAGGGCCTTACACATGCTAGGCAGTGAGGTTCATCTCCAGCCCCTAAAGCAACTTGACATGCTTTGTACATTTGCCCTTCTCAAAAGAAGCTAATACTTGGAAGCACTGAAAACCTG
Organism: Sciurus carolinensis; assembly: GCF_902686445.1. Lineage (NCBI taxonomy): Eukaryota > Metazoa > Chordata > Mammalia > Rodentia > Sciuridae > Sciurus > Sciurus carolinensis. Next base: position 47,667,740 of record NC_062219.1, on the reverse strand, counting down.
CAAAGTTCTCTTAGTGTCTTTTGCTGGCTACTTTACTTTCAAGGTTATTTCTTGTTCTCTTCCTCCTCTATCTTTACCTGAAGCCTCCCACAGTTAGAGCCTCTTGATTCCAGTGAGAAATTCAGGAGAAATAGGAACCAAATAAGAATTGATCTGTTGCTTTTATACAACATTGTGGTTTATCCTTCGTAAGCACTAGTGTAAAATTTTAAAATCTGTCTTTTTTCCCGTAAAAAATCTAGTATTGAAGTCATCCTATTATCTGTTTGTACTATGTTAGTATCCTAAATTTTCTTCATTGAAATTTTTTGACTTAATGTGACTTGCATAGAATTCTTTTTTTTTTTTAAGAATCATTCTTTATGAAAATTAACATGATAATTGTCTGCTATGGAAACTTTAATAGCACAATTTCACTTCAACCTGCTAAATTTCATCTTGCAAATTTGGTATTATTGAGCCACTTCCAATATCTCTGGAAGTGGCAAGGTATGTATGGCAGTATTTATACTGTTAAATTCTCCAAAAATGATAAACCCTATACCTAAGGAAGTTGAGTTGAGCTAACAGTGTTAGAGTGGTTATATTACAGATTTTTGTGTGTGTGTGCTTATACCTTTTTTCTTGTTGTTGAAGTCATTGACTTTTTGGCTCAGAGATTGCAGGTTTTAAAAAAGATAAATATGTTTCTCCCAAGTGAATGAATGCTTTGATGTATAACTTTTTCCAATGTACTTTTGAACTTGGAGAGTCAGATGAAAGAACATTATACTTCAACGATAGGAATACTGAAAGGATTTAGTCATTCAGCAGGTATTTGCTAGGTACTTTTTTGTTTGAGGGCAAGTCTGGGTGGCAGGAACTGAGGGGGTATACAAAATAAATATGACATGGTTTTCAACTTGAGCTATAAAATCTTGTTGGAAAAGAATAACCGAGTATGAAACTTTATGAGAACAATTAAGCACTGAATGGAGACAAAAGCATGCAGTGAGATTGCAGGAAGGAAGAGATCTGAGAGGCTTACAAGGGCAGAGAAGGCTCAATTATGGAGGGGGGTGAATTGGACCTCAAAGGATTTTATGTAAAAAATGATAGGGAGGAAGCTTTGCAAGCAGACAGGCCCAGGAGAGAAGGCACAGGAAGAGGAGGAGGAGAAATGAATTGGCTGTCAGATCCAGGAGGACTTCTTGGAAAAATTATGAGAATTCACTCATTCTTTTTATGACATTCTCTTTCCTTTTTATTCTTCCCTTCTTAATATAGTCTCTTGTTTTCCACATGTGTTTTGAAGGCTTGTATTGCGTGTAATGAATGGTGCTTGACACTAGATGACTTAGACAAAGATGCCTAAGACTCTGACTCCCAGCAGTTTATCCCTGAGGAGGTGACTTCTACCTCAAATCCCTTTTGGATCCAGAGAGGACTGAACTAATAAATGCAAAAAAGGAAGATGACCATATACCTTACAGTAACTCAGTATACATATAATTATTAATAAAAGTGTAGTAGAGACAGTTAAAATTTTACATAATTTTACTGATCCCCTTTTAAGGCCCCTTTTGAGGATACTACCTCCTCAGTACATCCTTCCTCGTTCAACCCAGCCAGAAGTATTATCTCTTTTACAAATTTCTATAGCACTTGGTCATTCTCTTGCAGTCTGACTTCCTTTTATTTTATCAGTTTGTGTAAATATCTTGATTTTCATCTTGTAAGCATCTTTGTCACTGGTACCATCTCTGAATTCTCAAAAAAGAATATTGAGCAATACATAGATGGACTCCCAGTGGAGATGACTTATTCATGAGAAGACTTCATTAAAGAAAGGTGTGTTCTTTGAATAAGAAAAGTACCCGGTGGGGTGTGAAGCAGATAGAGAGATAGAATCGCATGCAAGAAGTAAACTTTGGAGAAAAATGGGAGTTCTGCTTAAGCAGAAAAGAGAGTTGGTGTATAGAAGCAATGACTGATAAGATTGAAAAGACAGGTCAGAGCTAGATTGGGGAAGCTCATGAGTAAGAGAATTGTTTATTCTGCTGAGGGAAACAAGCTCTTGAGTAGGGAAATGATATGATGGTGACTAATTTTGGAGGAATTTTATTGTTTCATAGGAAGTATTGTTCATAATGCCTGGATTTATATATTTTCCCCTCACTTCGTATATGACCTTGGGTAACCTACTTATTTAGTCTATGCTTTAGTTTCCTCTGCTCTGAAAAGGGGATGATATCTATCTATATCTGTATCATAGGACCAAGGAGAGGATTAAATGAGCTAATCTATGTGAAATACTTAGTATGTATTCTGGCATTTGGTATATACTGTATGTATTTATTATTTATTGGTGTAGTTATAATAAGAATTACGGTATCTACTTTAGAAAGGAGAAAATTGTAGAGCTAGGACTCTGTGTTAAATTTACTAGAACTACCAAAATGAGGTACCACGAACTGGGTGGCTTAAACAACAGAAATTTATTGTCTCTCAGTGCTTGCGGCTAGAAGTCTAAAATTAAGGCATTGGCAGACTGGTTCTTTCTGAGGATATAAGGGAAAATCTGTTTCATTCCTTTCGGCCAGGGTTTTTTTTTTTTTTTTTTTTTTTTTTTTTTTTGGTGTGTGTGTGTGTGTGTGTGTGTGTGAGAGAGAGAGAGAGAGAGAGACAGACTGGGGATTAAACCCAGGGTCTTGCATGTGGCAAGCAAGCACCCTACCACCGAGCTCTTTTCCATGCCTCTGGTGGTTTTTGGCAGTCATTAGCATCCTTAGCTGATAGATGCTTCACCCCCTTTCTGCCTTCATCTTCACATACCATTCTCTGTGTACTTGGGTCTGTCTACAAATTTTTCCTTTTTATTACTAACACCAGTCATGCTGGATGAGGGCCTGCCTTACACCAGTAAGACCTAATGTTAACCAGTAACATCTGTAATCACCCTGTTTTCAAATAAGGTCACATTTGGAGATATTGAGGATTAGAACTTCAACATATGAATTTTGAAGAGACAAAACTTAACCTATAGTAAATTCCATGTCAGATCTTTTAAATCTACAATACTATGGCCATAGTATGTGAGAAAGATTATAGAAAAGAGGAGTCTGTGGGTTTATTTGATAATAAATAAATGCCTGTTTATGTATTATTGTCCTGATTCTTCTATTTCTTGTTTGCCTGGCTCTGCACCATTCCCTGGATAGCCACTGTGATGGACATGCCATCGAGGCCTTGGAAGATCGGTGTGCTCTCCATGATTTCCTGAAATAATCTTCTACCTTTCTTTTTCCTTCCAGCATGTCACTCTTTGTGACTTTTATTAAAATTGGGGTTGGAGATAAAGAGATATAGATGAAATTAGAGATGCCATGCCTGTACTTGATACTTTCAGTACAGTCTTCTCTCTAAATTTGGATGAGACATCACTGTCTCAATGTATAGGTGATAAAGGAAAAACTGAATGCTTTTGGAAAGAGGCAAAATGCTAAGGGTTTTATTATGGACTCAATCAAAGATGAATAAGCAGGTATGTATGCAGCTGTGTGGTTAGACAGAAAATGATACCTCTCTAGCTTATGGATTGAGGTAAATGGACAAATATGATAGTAGTTCCTTTAGTCACCGAGGAAGTTGGAAATATCCCCAAGGCAATAGAAATAACTTGGGAAGATTAAAAAGAATATTTAGACAAAGGTCATATGCTGATTCAAGTGATAAAAGTGCCAGGAGAGTCACTCCTGGAGAGTCACTCAGAGAACTAAGATGCCCCCAGGGATTGAAGAGAATGGCCTGGCCTCACTTGTGGATTGGGAGAATGTGAGTTTGTCTTCCATGGGAGGCCAGCAGGGGATAAGGTGTCACTTCATCAGTTACCTCATAAAATCTGATTTAAAAGGGTCCTGGTGATATCTGCTCCCCTCCACCCACCTCACTTAACTCAGGAATCATCAGATACATCCATTTGGGACAGACATGAGAGGAAAATTTGAAAAATTAGGACAAAAGTGAGTTTTCTTCAGCATGGGCAAAAAGGAATTCACCAGCTTTGATTAAAAGAAGTGGTTGGGGGAATCTAGCCATGGATAGAGATGGAATCCAATGGGTAGGATAAATATGAAAGTTGGGATAGAGAAATAGACAAGAGAGAAGATCAGGAGATGCAAAGAATGGGGTTAACGTCAGCGTATGATGCTGAGTACAGAATGAAATACAGACAGTTCATTCATCAAAGTGAGGCTGCATATACCAAATTAAACATTCATGACCTTGTACGTGCACACAGACAAAAACATTATATATCTGGTGACATTTTAGGCTCTGAGTCAGAGTATTTCTTTCATCTTTTTTAAAAAGATCAAAACTCCTTATTATGTTTTAGTTGCTAGTCATAGTGCTAGGAACCTATGTCAAAGTGTAAGGAGATTATCCCTAATCTCCTTACACTTTGACATATGGATATTTTTATTGCCATTTTATAGATGTGGAACTGAACTGGGATATTTATGCAGGAGCATGACTTTTTGTCCTATGAATCCAACTCGTCAATTCAGAAATTATTCTCTTATTCCACATAGTGTAGCAATCTACTAAAGCATTTCTTTCCCTTAAAACTTGTATTCCTATAGATAGAACTTTAAATGTCATAGAAAAAAAAGTGTAGGTAAAGAAGAAATAACAGAGAGCATCCTCATCATTTGAATTGTTCAGTTGAAAAAGTTTTAAGTGCAGAAAGTCTTTTTTAAACTCACAAATAGTAACATCAATAAAACCTCTATACCAAACCACTAACAATAATAATTATCCTTAGAAATATGTTTAAAAGTGGGAACATGAAGGGAATTACTTTAAATTTCAAATTTTAATTTAAATAACATTCTCAGCACCAAAATAGTCATCCAGCAGAAAGAGAAACCTGGTCGTCTTGAGGATGGGATGTCTAATCATGTAAGATGGGATGAATGTTTTGAGGTGACATTTAATAAAAAGTCCCTGATAAGAATCGTGAGAACTATCAGTAGAATGTCAGGAAACAACAAGGGACATTCAGAAAGTGACCTGCCATCATAAGTGCACTAGGCAAGTTGCTGATGACATCGCAAGACTTGGTTGAGGAAATCACCTGTCAGCCTGGAGTGGACTTTTAGTAGGAGCCTGTGCTCAGCGGGGTTGGGAGGGCACTGAACCACAGCCCTCAGTAAGCTGTAATAATCACCCTGAGTAACTCTGAAGGTTTAAGTGTTACAGTATACTTTACCTCCAAAGGGTTCATCTGGGTGCATAAAGATTTTTATTGCTTTGTTTTTATGTAATTGTATTCGTATTGCTGTATAAACATATATACAATTATCTCAAGAGTATTTAAAGGTCTACACATTAGTTAAATATATTCATTCAATAAGTATTTTCTGAGTGTTCAGTCAATAAGTAGTGTCTTATAAGTGCAAGGCACGCTTCCTGTTTAGCCAAGCTGGTCTCCTTGCTCTTTCTGTGACACAAGGTGTGGCCTCCTTAGTGTCTGTGCATTTGTCCCTTCCACCTAGAATGCTTACCTCATGTATCTGCATGGCTTGCACCCTCATCCACATTAAATGTTTGCCCAGCCATCACTTTCTCAGGCCAGCAGCGACCATTTTATTTAAATTATATCCTTACTCTGACCAATTACCACCCTTCCCCAGCTCTCTTCTGGGTTTTATTTTTCTTCCCAGCACTTGTGACCAGCTAATTTACTATATAATTTATTTATTTCTTTGGTTCCTGTATTCTCCTTCTAGAATATAAGCTCTGGGAATGGGGTGGGTGAGAGAGAAAGTAAAGAGAGAAAGGAAGAGAGAGAGAGGGTGGGGGGATGTGAAGGCAGAAGGCAGAGAGGCATGGCCAGGCCACGCAGAGCCTAGAGAGCTACTGTCCATACTTTGGTGTTTACTCTTAAAGATGTAGGGATCTTTTGGAGGGTTTTAAACAGAGCACTGACCGTACAATCTGAATTATGATTGAATAGGATCACTCTGACTATGTTGAGAACAACCTTACAGGAAGTGCAGGGGAACCGGTTTGGAGGCTGTTGCAAGCAAGACGTGGTGTGGCTTAAGCCATTACAGTGGTGGTGGAAATAGATGGATTTTGGGGAAGAGCCAACAAAATTTGCTGATGGTTGGGATAGGGAAAGAAAGGTAGGAAGGGAGAATAAAGGGACTGGAATTTGCGCCTGAATTCCTGGCAGGATTGGTTGCCAGTAACCGAGATGGGGAAGTCTGAGAAAGCAGTACTTGCGTCTTTGGGTTGGTTACGTGCATGTATCATTGTTTTAAAAACCGAATCTGTGGTATTCTGAATGTAATTATGATTCATAGGAGGACATTTCCAAAGTACCCAGGGATTTTGAGGCTAAAGAACTAAGATATGTGAAACAAAACAAAACAAAAATATAAACAAAACAAATTAAAACAAAACAAAAAAACAAAAACAACAAACGCAAAAATCCTACACCTATAAAAGTGTTTATGTGAAAAGCAGCAAGAACAAAAAAGGAGTTAAATCTTATCATTGATGAGCATTTGAAGATTTGAAGACTGAAAAAGAATGGAGGAATGCTTGAATATAAGCAAGGACTGAAAATAGCTTCGTATATGATAAGAACATTACTCCATGTATACTTACCCAGTAAACTGAATTTACCTTTCAATCAAATGAACTGAAATGATGGTGTAATGCCAGTAAATTACTTTCTTGTGAATTTCCCTTAAGTCTTTTGCTTAACATCTACATATTTCATTTTCAGACAATTTCTAAAGCTTTAAAAAAAGGTAAAAGACTAATATATTCTGGGGCTGTGGTTGTGGCTCAGTGATAGAGTGCTTGCCTAGCATGTGTGAAGCACTGGGTTCAATCCTCAGCACCATATTAAAAAAATAATAATAAAATAAAGGTATTGTGTTCATGTATAACTAACATATATATAAAGACTAGTATATTCTGCTGTCTCCTTTGCTATGTCCTTTGCTTCAACTGCAACATTGTTTTTGGACAGAATCATTTGGATAGAATAATTTTTCTGAGTATAAAAGTCAAAGAGAAAATTAGCAAAAGTTGAGTAAGGAAAATATTTGGTGAAAACTATCATAATATTTTCTTTTCTAATAGGTCAAAGCTTTGTGCAACACTCTTATAATTTTAGCAGAACCTTAAATGTTCCATTAAAATGAAGAGAAAGGGCATGTAGGATGAGGGATCCCCAAGACTATCATTCAGCTCAGTAATTCACTGGAGTAATTCACAAAATTGGTTATAATCATAGTTATGGTGTAACATAGCCAAAGGATGCAAGTTAAGATAAGTAAAGGGAAAAGACACATGGGGCGAAGTCCAGGAGAAACCAGACACAAGCTTCTAGGTGTCCTGTCCTAGTGGAGTCACAACAGCATGTGATGAAATTGTTGCCAGCCTGCCAGTCCCGGAAGCTCACAGCCTTGGTGTCCAGATCTCTTGCTGGAGTTCAGTTGTGTGGACTTGTAGCACCTGTGTGATTGACTTCAGCTACTCAGAATCTAACCCCGTTAGAGCAAAGACAGTAGTTCACCAGAAATGTTTCTAGCATACATATCTAATCAGACTAATACCACTTGACCCAAAGCCTTAGGCATAAAGAAAATATTCTTTGTAAGGCAGAATATTCCAGGGCTCAGTGCTCATCTGCCAGGAGCTGGCCCAGTGCCAGTCCTAAAGACAGGCTTCTCTGGGAAAGCAAGCTTTTAAGCCTCTTGGGCCTACTGAGTTAACCCTTTCCTGCATAGCAGGGTAGGGCACTGAACATGGAATTACTGCTTTTTGGACATGTTATTGTTACAGGATTGTTACAGGATAAATCGATAAGTCCTGATCCTGGAAGAGATAATAAAAGGCCATATCCAAGATACGCATCATTTTAAAAAGAGTCTAGCTAGATTCATAAATGATCAAACAAGAGTAGATTATATAAGAGGTTAGACATGTTTTGTGGTACTTCCCCTGAAAAATCTACAATAGATAAGATTATGACTCATCCATAGGACTTTGCAAATATTTAATTAGAAGAAACAGAAAACTGACTTGAAAGTATATGTGGTATTGATTGGATTCAAGAAAGAGGCCAAATGGAGAAAAGATAGCCCAGAAGTTGATGTTGAATTCTAGAACATAGTCTTAGGAATCTGTCTTTAAAATGCAAGTAATGTTGCTTCAAGGGAAAAGTAAAAACATATTTTGGTAAGAAAATTAGATGTGGAAGAAACAAGATAGGACTTGAAGGTGATTTCCAAATAATCATTTTGAGAAAATATAGTGAAGAAATTAGTTTTGAATGGAAGATGAACTTAGTTTTAGGTGTAAGATGAGCACTATGAGCAGTAAATTATCAGGAAGCAAGTAGAGTGAACATGGGAGGTACTTAGTCAGGATCCCTCCATGTGAAACGCTGCAGCTGCACGCTTGTGGGAAGTCCTAGGATGGAGGTGCTAGAGGAGACTCATGGGAAGACAGCAAGTGAGGTGTGGTGAAAATCTTGACTCTGAAGTCAGATCTGGAGTCATAAACAAACTTGACTACTCACTGAGTGACACTGACTAAATTATGTAACCATTGTAAATCTCACTTTCCTCATCTGTTGAAGGAGAAACTCCCCTACAAGAAAATGTCAGAATTAAACCTGATAAGGAAATAAGTTTGCTTTGCACAGTACAAGCAATGACTATTTTCTCAGAAAGAAGCATAAGAAGGATTTTCCAGAGAATTATTAGGAGAGTATGGTATCCCTGAAACTGAAAGTCTTCAACATGTTGAAGAAGAGGAAATATGCTTTATGGTATCATAGGCAGTGAGAGCTTTTGGAGAGTGAGCAAAGGGCCACTGGGTTTCTCTAAAGGGTCTTTGAAAGAGTTTTTGGCATGAGTGACTTTAATTAATGCATCAGTAGTATTCTCCAGAGAAAGAACCAATAGAGCTCTCTCCCTATCTATCTGTATCTGTATCTACCTATCTAATCTATCTAGAGAGAATGTTATCATGGGTATTGACTCATGCAATTATGAGATTGGGAGATCCCAACATTGGCTGCCATATGCAAGCTGGAGACTCAGGAAAGCTAGCAGTATAGTTCCAGCTTGAATCCTAAGGCCTGAGACCAGGAACACTGATGGTGTAAGTCCCAGTAGCAGGATAGGAGACTAATGTTCCATCTCAAGCCCTCAGGTGGGGTTGGGAGAGTTTCTGCCTTTTCGTTCTATTCAATCCTCAAAGGACTGGAAAAGTCCCACCCACGTTGGGGAGGGCAGTCTGCGTCATTCAGTTTACTGATTGAAAGGCTAATCCCTTCTAGAAGCCTCTTCACCTACACTCCCAGAAACAAGTTTTGACTAAATATCCCTGCATCCCAGTCAAGTCCACACAAAAGGAACCATCACAACTATCAAGAAATAAAGTCACTTACCTCAAACTCATGGGGGAAAAGTTGGTGATACAGAATGAGAGTATTGTACACAAACTGAAGGAGTTACATTGCCAACTGAAAATTAATGTCTCTTGTCATTTTCAGGAAGCAGATGTTTTTCCATTGAGCATCAAATTTTAAAAAAGTTATGTTTAAATCCCAAAGAAACTTTTTCACCTGTAACATTTCAAAAGGACTAATGTTTCTACATTTAGGATGTTTCTCTGTATAAGCACATATATATCGGTATATTGTGTGCCGGTAAGCTTCATCTACAAACTCTGGTTAGTGAAGAAATAATGCTTGATTCAAAGACTTCCTTTCTTCCTCAGATGTATTCAGTTACTTGGAATCCGTAGCCTGAAAATTATAAATGTGCATTTGAGCAGGAAGGAGAAACTTCTTGTCATCAAATACTTTATATTTGTCAAAATATTTGGTATTTTTAGACTCTTGAAGAGACTGCAAGGATAGTCCATCAACAATGCATTGTGCCTATTTGGGAAATGAAGGTCTCCGGGTGAGTTTTGAGAACTTCCCTGTGGGTTGGGTCAGGGTGCACGTCCTTTCCAGTTGGCCTGACCTTGCTGTTCCCATTGACAAGATGATGATGACTGTTAGTGTTTGTCAAACGCTTTCTAAATCCTGGCACCCTTTTAATGCCTTAAGTTTATCTGCTAATTTAAACCTCACAGAAACCCCGTGAAGAAGGGTTTTATCCATTTTTCAGAGGGAGGAAAACAGGAATGCAGCTAAGGATGTGGTGGTGCTAGGGTTCAAACCCAGGAAGTCTGGTTCCGCTTGTGCCCTCAGCCACTAATCGTGTTCTGAGGTGAATCATAACTAGCAGTTTTTGAACATCATAAAGTGACAAATACTTTATAGGTGTCATTTAATCTTACAACCAGTCTATAAGAGAAATATGTAATTTTTATTTAATTTTAAATGAAGAAAGAGGTGTAGACAGTTTGTCTAGAGTCATACAGTGATGAAGCAAGACACTGACTCCCATGCCAGCTCTCTTCTTCATCAATCTGTGTCAGGAAGAAAGTTTTACCTCAGTTTCTATGAGTATCTCATGGTTTAGTTTAACTGCTGTTTGAAACTGTGTATGGTTGAGATTTAGCTGGTGACTTCCATTATCTTTATTCTTTCTTTCCTCTTGCCCTCTCCCGGGCTTTTTAGCCAATAAAGCCACAAAAGTGTGTTCTCATAGTTAAATCTATTGCTGAGAAAGCCATAGCTGGCCCTTGGTAGTCTTCCAAGAAAATCTTTGGTTACTTACCCTTGGAGAAATTTTGGAAAAAAAAAAAAAAAAAAAGATTGTGTATTTTCTTCTGGGGCCAGGAACAATAGATTAAGTACATGCTTTGGATGGAGGGAAGTGCTTATTCATCTTTATTGTTGGAGAGTGATATAAGTACTGCAGCTTTACAAAATCTCAGAAGCACAGTTTCTTCTATTTTTATCCTATAGTTATTTAGGACAAGGGTATAGTTTCTCTTGTTCACTTTTTATCCTCAGTTCCTAGCGTAATTCCTGAATAGCTGCTCGATATATAGTAGAATCAATTGATACTGGCAAGAAATTCTGATCCCCAACGTGGATATGGAGTTGATATTCCAGTCCAGTGTAACAGTGCATTGAAAAGTATGACATGCATCAATTACTATCTTTTAAAGATTCAGGATATAAAAATATACTTAATTATATTCAACATTAGTTTATTCTGAGGATAATATAAGAATTTCTGAAAATACATCAGTGTATTGTATTCCAAGACCATCATTAAGAAAATGAATTAAACTGGGCGTGGTGGTGCATGCTTGTAATCCCAGCAGCTCTGGTGGCTGAGACAGGAGGATCACGAGTTCAAATCCAGCCTCAGCAAAAGTGAGGCGCTAAGCAACTCAGTGAGACCCTGTAAACTCTAAATAAAATACAAAGTAAGGCTGGGAATGTGGCTTAGTGGTTGAGTGCCTCTGAGTTCAACTCCTGATGCCAATCCCCCCAAAAGAAAATGAATTAAAATTGTAGTAAAGAAGTAGCAGATGATGTTTAGTTGTTAGAGTGCTACAAAAAATAGAATCTACTTATAGCTTCTCAAAAAGTCCAATCATTTCACTTTCCCTTTTAGCCTCTTTGTAAGCCAAATTAAGTACCCTGCTTGTCTCATCAGAGACTTTATACCTCCCACCTCTGTCCTCCTCTCTCTTTGCCATCATGAAAATGATTAAAATTTTACTTGATTTCTGCATTTTAAATGCCAACCCCTCTTTGAAAAGCTGGATCTTAGCTGGGGAAATAGCTCAGTTGGTAGAGTGCTTGCTTCGCCATGCATAAGGCCCTGGATTCAATCCCCAGCATCACAAAAAGAAAAAAAAAAAATTGAAAAGCTGGATCTTAATGGTTCTTAGCTTTGTAGTCATGTGTACCAGACAGACCTCTACTACTAAATTATGCATTCAGTTTGATAGCCACTGAAGTACTCACTCAAGTGGTCTCTGGCAAACAGGGATGGAGTTTTCCAGTTTGACAGCAGAAAATCTTTGTGGCCATTTAAAACATAATTTAGAAGTGTTATTCTTCTCATATAAGGAAGTAGTACAGTTATCATTGTTGGTACAGGAAAGTGAGTGGGCTTCATGTTATATTATGAGAAAATGTATCTTCATGAAAACCTTCCAGGGGGCAATTACAGAAATGTTCTTTGCACAGAGCTGCACTTAACTTAAAACCTAACCAAATGTTTCTCTGATGTTGTATGTGAAGGTGGTGAGCACCATTATTATCCACAGTGTGGTTTTGCCATGTGGGCTCAAGGGTTATAATTACTTCTTCAGTAGTGTGTGTGAATTCTAGAGAGTTCCATATGCCTTCATTTCATTTGTGAATTTTTGTTTAGAAATGACTTTTGGGAGGTATTTTTCATTTCACCCTTAGGTAAGGAAACAATAAGCCCTCAGTAAAAGGAAGTTTCACTTTGATTAAGAGCTCTTGGTTTTTAAGTTTTTCTATTTTGTTTGAGTCCACAGACTTTACCCATCAGGGAATATAGTTTTAGGGAATGATTGCATGGTATTCAAACCATATGTTTTCTTAGGATTTGACATATTTAATGGTAAGATTAGATTTATTTCACTACAAAAATTTATCAAAGACAGAGAAGGTTTTATTTTGATACTGAGGGAGAAGTTTTTACTCCCAAATTATTTTAAACATGCATCTAATGAAATTGAAACAGAAAAGTAAGGAGAACTTAAAAAATATGTACATTCCATTAACTAAAATATATAGAAACAGTGTAAAGTAGGACCTGTAAATGAGCAAGGTGTTCCCCAAGCATGTGGAAATAGATTTTTCTGAGGGGTAAAAGTGGTAAAGACCAGTCAAGCTAACCCAGGTCCAGGGTCCTTCCTATTGTCTTTGTTCTGATTTATTCTTCCTTCACCAGGCAAGCATATGATAATTTTACTTCCTTTGTCAGTTTCCTAAGAAGCCAGAAATATTTCCCAATCTGCTTGATAGTTGATTTATCGTAAACACATATGCTGAAATTTGAGCCACAATGTCAGCATTCTAGAACGTTAGAATGTCGGGGTGTGTGTGCGTGTGTGTATGGGAGAGAGTTTATTAACATTAGGTAGCATCTCACCTCCCAGAATAATCAGCTGAGCTATTGATGAAATTTACCACCCAAACCAGATGATTCTGGACTGAGGCTAACCCATCACCTTTGACAATGGCAGCAGATGTCCCCTGAGTATTCATGTATCTTTTCCATTGTAAAATATGTTACTGGGCAAACTTTCCAGCTGGAGATTGTGTTTCCCAGCCACTATGGTATCACTGAGCCTTTATTCTGAAAGAATTCAGTAAGAAGCAGTTCCTTTTGTGCATGAGGAAATACTGGTCTTGAGAAGCATTCATACTCAGGTCATAGTTTATTTAATCTGTTATTCATTCCTTTGGAGCAATCTCCCCACACCAAGCACTTGAAAATTTTCAAGATTCATATGCTTTCCTTTCCAGTAAGTGATGAGTTTACTATGAATGATGAGTTGATGAGTTGGGATCACTGTGTTCTAATTTCAGCTAAGTCTCTAACAAGCAGCATGACCTCACCCTGGTCAGTTAACATTTCTGGTTCTCAATATTTGCCTGTAAAGTCTGAAGATTTAGTTTCTTTCAAATAAAAAGCTTTTTGGATAGGCTAATATGAACTTACATGTCTGAAACTTCTCTTCTACTAAAAATAAATATTTATTGCACCCCTATTCCATGTTGAGTTCTAGGCTGAGTGCATCACAGGCATTTAGTCACCCCATGAAGAAGGTACCATTTTATGGATGAGACAATGGAGGCTTTGAGAGTGGAAGTCAGTTGATCAAAGCTAGCAGACAGCCAAGCTGGGATTTATACTTAGTTCTGCTCAACTCCTCACTCTATACCATTAATCATTATGCTGTGCTTCTTAGATTTGGCACATACAACAGTTTTTAATCCATCTTAATTTGGGACATGTTTTACTCTATGGCATGAATTTTCTCTTCCATCCTGATACTTTCTATATTTTCTAAAGCCTGAGGAATTGAAAGAACTTTTGTACTACCATGTGTTTCATTCTATAAGCAGTCTCAGATGATTTGGAAACTCATATCTTTTTTTGAAACTCAATGTACTAGTTTAGTGTTCAGTTCTTTCCTTCTCAGCCTACTCTTTCTGTACTTTCTTTGTTTAAAGATGGCAAAAATGGAACTTACTAATGTTGTTGAAAGTTCTTAAAAATTTGTTTGGGTAAAGGAAAGAAACTTGGCTTAATATTTAGGGGATTCAGGGTCTAGTTCAGTCTCTGAAGTTCATTCTATTGGAACAAACAATACTGTTTTGCCACATTTTTAGGTTATTATAAAGTAAAAGATCAAATATGTGACAAAACAAGACATTCGTTAAAAACCGTGGAAGTATGAATAAAGTGGATTTTAATTCATATCAGTATTAGTTCATTAACTGTGACAACGGTGTGGGGCATATGGGAATTCTGAATGATTCTTAACTCTTTTATTCTTAAATAAAATGGGAATTTTAAAAAGTAAAAACAAACAAAAAAAGTGACAACCTTTTAGAACCATAGAAACAAAAGTTTCTCTGTATGTCAGCAATCACAATAGCTGTAGTGGATCACTGCAGTCAGAATTAAAGCAAAATAATTTAGAGCTTTTCATGGTATTATGAAGATCTACCTAAGATAATTATAATTCATTGGACTTGATCTAAGTATAGGGGAGGAGGGAAGAGTGAATTTCAGGGAAGTGAGGCTCAGTAGGGTCATTCAGAAAGATCCTAAGACTTGAATTCTGAATTAACTATGTGTTAATAGAGTCAGCTGCTAAGTGTAGCTGGTGGTTTTACAGTATGGAAATGCCACCTTCATGAATTAGGCCAGAGACTTAAGGGAGCTGGCAGTGCTCTGCTATTTCTGAAATAACATAGTGAACGAAGGGGTGAGTAGCTTGAGAGATCGCCCATGGCATCTCAGAGTTCAGTCTCATTTCTACCAGTCTCCATGTGTGGGAGAGGGGAGTGGTAGGTGGAGTGGGAGGTTTGGGGTTGGCCTTTCTGGTAAACTCCATTGGCTTCAATGTCCATTGTGTCTCTGAACGTTTTTAGCGTCTCCCAAAGTAATCATTCAGACACTATACTCAACAATTTTTGCCATGTTCATATACTTACTTTTCTTACTTTTAAACTTGAATAGATTTTAAACAGAAACTTTATATTTCTGTTAATCTCAAGTGTAGTATGTTACAGTTTTTCTTACTGTATACAGAAATACATACATAAATTAGCATAAAACCTACCTATTTGTGTTCACTTAAAATTATCTTGAGACATGCATATTTCATTTAATTTTAGCTCTTCTCTTTATAGATTGGGTAGACAGTCTATGGTGGTAAATGGTCAAAGGGGAAGTTCAAAGACTGGAAATAAGGAATTTGGGGTAGAGTTTTCTAGACATATTTAAAATGATGGATTAAAACCAGGTTTCCCTGTAGGTTATCAGCCTAAAGCAAATTTGAATTAAACTTACATTTCATTTCTTTTGGTCTTTCATAAAGACCAAAAAATTGACTGAGTGGTGTTTAGGTTACTTAAAGTTTTAGACTTTGTGTTTTCTCCCATTAATTTCTTGGCAGAAATTTTGTCTGGAAAATTTTAAACTTGCCTTGGCTTCAAATAGTGGGGGGAACAAGATTTCTTCTTGTTCATGTTAGTGATGAGATATACTCACTAACTCCTAAACCCAAGAGTTCAGTTCTGTGCCAGTGTCTATGAGTTGCTTTTTATATGCCAGATTCAGTGCTGAGCCCAGTGATGCACAGAGGAAGCCATGGCTCCTGCCTTCTGGGAGATCTGACATGTGAACAGCCGAAAGAGTCCAGTGTGACACAATATGTGCCAAATCTAGGAGAAACCAACTCCTTGGGTAGATCAACAAAGACCTTTGTAGCTGGGAGAGCAATAGGACCTGGGCACATTGAGGGGACATAAGGTAGGCAACATAGACTTTGTGGCACTCTGAGCTCTTTTTCCTTTGGTAATCTCCGTAGTTGTGTGTTACACAGAATTTCTGTGGGTTCTGCATTGGCCCACATCATTTTCCAAGCAGCCATTAAGGTTTTGAATATACAATAACTTGTAACCTTGCTGCTCTGACATTTTCCCACATGAATTTGAAACAACAATCAGGGAACCTTAAAAAATAGTTGGCACATTGAGATGGCATCATTTCCAAAACAACCTCTTAATGAGGGTCTATGCTTCAGGGTCAACTCTTCCCATTTAAATATATTCATGTCTGCCCTATGTAACTGGAAGCAGTGTGACTGGGATTACAGGGTGAGTTTTATCAGGTTAGACAAGTCGCCCTTACAAGTGTAAGGAACTCAATCTCAGTGACTCCATGTCTGGGTAGCAGGGTGGTGTGTGCAGGCTGGGAGAAACAGAATAAAGCAAATCAACCTTTGCCATTTTAGGGAATGTTTGTACAGAATCTGAGATGGCAAAATTCTGGTCTCCACATACCTTCTTACATATTCCCCATTACCTGAACCATTCTCCGTCCTCTCCCTGCATCACAGTCACAAACCAGCAGTTGAGAGAACTTCGATTGCATGTTTGTGGGGGCTAATTAAAGGAGAACCTTCCAACCTCTTGGTGCCTAAATCCCCACTCTGCTAATTACATCGATACCAGCTTCCAGTCTTCTACTTCTGGGGATTTTATAAATATACAACTTATCTTTTTCTTTTTTAAAATCACTGGTGGGATTTTTTTTCCTGAAAGGAGCAAGAAATAATCCCCCGAGGAGACTGAATACTACTTCAGACTCAGCCACTTCTCTTGTGTTGCCAGAGACCTTGCTCCTCCTCAGGCATAACCTTGGAAGACTGTTTCTTTTGGCCAGGTCTGTGACCTAGAAGGATCCACCCAGCTGCCTTGAAGTTTTGGGTGCTAGACATAATATTGGCAGAATCCAAGAGTTATTTCTGTTTTATATGTTTTATTTAGCATGACTGTATTAACTTTTTTTATTCACCAGAAGTTCTGCTCTAAAATCTAGAGTGCTTCCTCAAACCACTGCTGTTGAGTTTCATATACATATATTTATACTCTAAAGCACATTTATGAATATAGACACTTAGAATAAGGTAGCACCCATGAGGGATGCCATATTGCTTTTCTCTTGGAGACAGAGCAGGTCGAGAATGTGGATTGACCTTTAGTGTGTCTTACGTTCTCAGTTTTTTTCTCTTCAATGTGATGAGGCAGTTTTTCCTTGGAAAAATAGTTTGCGTTCAGCTTGGGAGGTGGATTTTTCACCATCGGCTTTTCCCTTTAATAATTGAAAACCACTGTTCATTATTTACATAAAACTGTCTTTCTCTGGTCTGCTTTCTATAACCTTTCCCCTCTTAAGAATTTTAAGAATTCCCTGACTTTCCTCTGGGGGATTTTATGCCTGCTTTATCCCAGATGTGGACATAGACTAGGCCGAGTTTTTTTATTTTTTATTTTTTTGTGTGTATTCCTACATTTGAAAGACGTTCTTTTAACCAGTGCACAAATCTGCCACTGAAAAGAGGGGCTTTTAGGAAACTCAAGTAGTTAAGAAAATATGTGAATTTGGTTTAAATTTTTGATTTAGTGAATGACACCCAACATCTCATAAGCAAAATGAAAAGTAGACTGTAGTTTCAGATAAGGGGAAAAGACACATGTGTTATTTTGACTTTTTAATTCTGAGATTGTATTTTCTGAATGAAGGCATGTCAGTTTCTAGTCCGGGCAACCCAGGGCCTGGTCTTCACTATGGGTTTGCTGGTATCAGCCCAGGGAGGACATGGGCTTGGCTGATGTTCACACTCTCTTTATCCTCTCTGTCTCCACCTTCTGTCCACACAAAGAGAATCGTTAGCCCTATTCATAATGTTTTGTCTGCTTACCTGTGCGCAGGTGTCTTGATCTTAATCCCTGGTTCAGATTGTAAAATGCTTGGAAGACAGGAGAAGTCAGAGTGAAGGAACCTATATTAAGAAATACAGAATTTTCTATTTTTTTCATAATGTCTGCTCAGATTCCTAACTGACAGTTCATCCCCAGCTTTTGATTATTGTGGTTTATGTATTAATGTCTAAAAAATACCATAAAATCTAAACTTCTCTGCATGGTAATATTTGAGAAAAAAATGTCAAAGTTTTTTTCCTTCCCTCTTTGAACAAACATTATTTCTCTAGTAAATTTCTTCCTAATTCAAATTTTTGTTGTATTTAAAAAGTAAAAATTTATTTTTAAATTTTAATCCTTTTCCTACTAAGTGAAGTTTCCACCTATCCTCCACCTGTTCCTTTGACTGACAGATGCTCTTCTTTTTCATCTCATGTAGGATCTTTCGAAGATGGTTTGGCTGCCTTGGAGGTTTGGAGATCTGATGCCACAATGAGGACTCACACACGGGGGGCCCCCAGTGTGTTTTTCATATATTTTCTCTGCTTTGTGTCAGCCTACATCACCGACGAGAACCCGGAAGTCATGATCCCCTTCACCAATGCCAACTACGACAGCCACCCAATGCTGTACTTCTCCAGGGCAGAGGTGGCAGAGCTCCAGCTGAGGGCCGCCAGCTCACATGAGCACATCGCAGCCCGGCTCAGCGAGGCTGTGCACACCATGCTGTCCAGCCCCTTAGAGTACCTCCCTCCCTGGGATCCCAAGGACTACAGCGCCCGCTGGAATGAAATTTATGGAAACAACTTGGGTGCCTTGGCAATGTTCTGCGTGCTATATCCTGAGAACATTGAAGCCCGTGACATGGCCAAAGACTACATGGAGAGGATGGCAGCGCAGCCTAGTTGGTAGATTTTTGTCTTTTTCTTTCTTCTCTATTAACTTTGCAATTGAAAGAAATGAATCCATCAATGAAACCTCAGAGGGCAGATTTTCATGTGTGTGTGTGTGTGTGTGTGTGTGTAGTGTGTGTAGGAGGAATGCTTATTACTTGTGTTGCCCGTGGCTTATGAAATGGCCTGTTTCAAAAAAATGCAGTAACCACCATGTTTCGAGTAAGAAGAAAAATGTTTAGATGCAATCTAATCAAAGAAAAAAGTAATCTGCTAACTTGAGCAAACAATGTCATGTTGATTGTTGAGAATTCTTTCTCCTTTGTGTAACCTGCATGCATGGTCATGCATCATTTAACAACAGGGATATATTCTGAGAAATGCATCATTAAGTGGTTTTGTCATTGTACAAACATCATAGGGTGTACTTACACATACCTAGATAATATAGCCTATTGCACACCTGTGCTATTTTGTGTATACGTTTAGTGTGTATGTGTGTGTATACAAATATGTACATACACTCCAGTCTCTTGGAGTGCCTCCCTCCCTGGAATTCCAAGGTTTACAGTGCCTGCTGGAATGAAATTTATGGAAACAACTAGGGGGCCTTGTACACACACACATACTGTTTACCTATATGTAATATATGGTTGCACATATTCATATAGCATGTGTGTATGTATATATAAAACATATAATTACATTATACATACATATGTACACACATTTGCATATACATATATGTAGATTATTAGTTTTTTTCATTTTGGTTTTTTTTGGTATTAGCTTTTGGTTGATCTCCCCCTGTGATTTAAACTTTTGACTAGCAAGAGATTTCAGCCAATAAGGTCTTATTTGCATTTTATGACAATAAGGAGCTACAAGTCAGTATGATGAATTACTAGCAATTTATAAATAAGATTCTATCCAGGACTGGGGATATAGCTCAGTTGGTAGAGTGTTTGCCTCGCAAGCACAAGGCCCTGGGTTCAATCCCCAGTACCACAAAAAAAAAAAAAAAAAAAAAAAGATTCTATCCAGTAACCACCAGACCATCCAAACCTATAGGAAAATCAGTATTATAGTGTAATTGTGTGAAGAATTCTAATTATTTAATAGTTTACTTTTAGAGGCTTAAGATTCAAGAACAAGTTTCCTCTACTTTTTGATTAACTTGAATTCATTTTATTTGTTTATAATTGATACTTCCAGCTGCTCCCAGAAAGATATGAGTTGAATTTACTAAACTAGGCATTCTGTAGTAATTTTTACTGATATTGTGCTCTAATATACATTCATGGTTCAGTCACACTAAAAAGATGTATATAATATATGAAATATCCTTTTAAAATTACATAAACTGCTACTTATGATAGGACTGGGGAGGGCTCATTTTTAAATGCTTAGAAAAAATCAATGAATGCAAGTAATTCTGTGATAATTGCATCTTCCATGAGTTATATTTTGCATATTGCAGAGGTGAAGAATAGTGATTTGTGAGTCTGATAAATATCTGAAATTTCTTGATGAAAAAGATTATGGAAGAGTTGACATTAAATCCATACCAGAACTGATTTTTTAGCATTATTGTTAAGACATTATGCATTCATTTCAAAGCTTATAATATTTTAGGATGAGGAGAACCTTTATTTGGTTTGTTACAAATACAGAGCCTACACATGTATGTAGTAGTTTCTAGTTTTGAGTTATATTAACTGACCATATTTTATTCATGACATCAATAAATAAAAGATAGATGGAAAATTTATCTGGTATTTGAACTATAAGATGGATATTATCCAGTGTTGCAGTAACTCACTTGACATTGATGCAGTTCACTAAAAATGGTAACCACGTTTACCTTGTTTAGGAAAAAAAAACCTTTAATGTTTACAAGGGTATTTTCTTTTTTAAAGTCCTTTGTAGAAATTTATTAGATGATGAATACTTTATTAATGGCAAGTGTTGATAACAATAGGTACAATTCTGTACCATTGTCTGTAGCCAAAAGCCATTCTGTGATTTAAGGGGACTGAAATTGACTCTTTCTGTTGACCTCAGGAAGCTGAAGGATAGAAACTGAGGGTGTGCCTTTACAACTGGTTTCTAGTTCCAGAAATGATGAGGAATAGACAGTTGAGCTATTTGAACATTTTAGGTTGTGCTTTTAAATGATTTTATATAAATTTCAGCTTTTAAAAAACTGAAAGAAGTTTTAACAACTTTTTAAAATGGATTTTTGAAAAATCGATTTGACTGAATTGTGCTCATTGATTTATTCAATCAACGAACATATACTGAGCATTTACTTTTTGTTGTAAGGCTAGGGCTTACTGTGTTGAGTGCTAGAGATTTAAAGATGAAGAAATGGCCTAGTAATTTTATAATTTGCATCCAGCAAAATGTTGCAAGCATTGGGTACTAGAGGTATTTCTTCTGCAATACTAGAGGTATTTCTTCTGTTCGGAATGGAGTATAAGGATTATTTAGTGAGGAGTTTCTTTAGTTTTCATTGATGACTGACTTCAACAGTGGTATCCTATTGCACTCTAGTGCAGTGTAAAAGTACCCACTTGGAGTAACCCTCCTGGCCTATGTGTAAATTCCAGCTCTCTACTCTTGATTCGTGTTAGATCAGATTAGTTTTCTTAGTTTGAGCATTAGTATCTTTTTTTTTTTTTTTTCCTTCCCCTTTGGTATGGGAGATTGAACCCAGGGACATTGCACCACAGAACCACATCCCCCGCCCTTTTTATTTATTATTTTGAGACAGTGTCTCACTGAGTTTGCTGAGGACCTCAATAAATTGTTGAGGCTGGCT